>NC_136264.1:129763610-130358513 GCF_964187855.1 Myxine glutinosa | reverse complement strand
ACTATCACAAGTGCAAAAAGTGTTTTTTCCACACTAATACAAGTGCAGAAAGTGGTTTCCTGCACCAACACAAGTGCGAAAAGTGGTTTTTCAACACTAACACAAGTGCGAAAAGTGGTTCCACACTAATACAAGTGCAAAAGTGGTTTCCTGCACCACACACAAGTGCGAAAAGTGGTTTTTCAACACTATCACAAGTGCAAAAAGTCATTTTTCCACACTAATACAAGTGCAAAAGTGGTTTCCTGCACCAACACAAGTGCGAAAAGTGGTTTTTCAACACTAACACAAGTGCGAAAAGTGGTTTTTCAACACTAACACAAGTGCGAAAAGTGGTTTTTCCACTCTAACACAAGTGCGAAAAGTGGTTTCCACACTAATACAAGTGTAAAAGTGGTTTCCTGCACAACACAAGTGCGAAAAGTGGTTTTTCAACACTATCACAAGTGCAAAAAGTGTTTTTTCCACACTAATACAAGTGCAAAAGTGGTTTCCTGCACCAACACAAGTGCGAAAAGTGGTTTTTCAACACTAACACAAGTGCGAAAAGTGGTTTTTCACACTAACACAAGTGCGAAAAGTGTTTTTTCCACACTAATACAAGTGCAAAAGTGGTTTCCTGCACCAACACAAGTGCGAAAAATGGTTTTTCAACACTAACACAAGTGCGAAAAGTGGTTTTTCAACACTATCACAAGTGCAAAAAGTGTTTTTTCCACACTAATACAAGTGCAAAAGTGGTTTTTCCACACTAATACAAGTGCAAAAGTGGTTTCCTGCACTAACACAAGTGCGAAAAGTGGTTTTTCAACACTAACACAAGTGCGAAAAGTGGTTTTTCAACATTAACACAAGTGCGAAAAGTGGTTTTTCCACACTAATACAAGTGCAAAAGTGGTTTCCTGCACCTACGCGAGTGCGAAAAGTGGTTTTTCAACACTAACACATGTGCGAAAAGTGGTTTTTCAACACTAACACAAGTGCGAAAAGTGTTTTTTCCACACTAATACAAGTGCAAAAGTGGTTTCCTGCACCAACACAAGTGCGAAAAGTGGTTTTTCAACACTAACACAAGTGCGAAAAGTGGTTTTCAACACTAACACAAGTGCGAAAAGTGTTTTTTCAACACTAACACAAGTGCGAAAAGTGTTTTTCAACACTAACACAAGTGCGAAAAGTGATTTTTCAACACTATCACAAGTGCAAAAAGTGTTTTTTCCACACTATTACAAGTGCAAAAGTGGTTTCCTGCACAACACAAGTGCGAAAAGTGGTTTTTCAACACTAACACAAGTGCAAAAGTGGTTTCCTGCACCAACACAAGTGCAAAAAGTGGTTTTTCAACACTAACACAAGTGCGAAAAGTGGTTTTTCAACAATATCACAAGTGCAAAAAGTGTTTTTTCCACACTAATACAAGTGCAAAAGTGGTTTCCTGCACCAACACAAGTGCGAAAAGTGGTTTTTCAACACTATCACAAGTGCAAAAAGTGGTTTTTCCACACTAATACAAGTGCAAAAGTGGTTTCCTGCACCAACCCAAGTGCGAAAAGTGGTTTTTCAACATGAACACAAGTGCGAAAAGTGGTTTTTCAACACTATCACAAGTGCAAAAAGTGTTTTTTCCACACTAACACAAGTGCGAAAAGTGGTTTTTCAACACTATCACAAGTGCAAAAAGTGTTTTTTCCACACTAATACAAGTGCAAAAGTGGTTTCCTGCACCAACACAAGTGCGAAAAGTGGTTTTACAACACTAACACAAGTGCGAAAAGTGGTTTTTCCACACTAATACAAGTGCAGAAGTGGTTTCCTGCACCAACACAAGTGCGAAAAGTGGTTTTTCAACACTATCACAAGTGCAAAAAGTGTTTTTTTCCACACTAATACAAGTGCAAAATTGGTTTTCTGCACCAACACAAGTGCGAAAAGTGGTTTTTCAACACTAACACAAGTGCGAAAAGTGGTTTTTCAACACTAACACAAGTGCGAAAAGTGGTTTTTCCACACTAATACAAGTGCAAAAGTGTTTTTTCCACACTAATACAATTTCAAAAGTGGTTTCCTGCACCAATACAAGTGCAAAAAGTGGTTTATCAACACTAACACAAGTGCAAAAAGTGGTTTTTCAAGACAAACACAAGTGCGAAAAGTGGTTTTTCAACACTATCACAAGTGCAAAAAGTGTTTTTTCCACACTAATACAAGTGCAAAAGTGGTTTCCTGCACCAACACAAGTGCGAAAAGTGTTTTTTCAACACTAACACAAGTGCGAAAAGTGGTTTTTCAACACTATCACAAGTGCAAAAAGTGGTTTTTCAACACTATCACAAGTGCAAAAAGTGTTTTTTCCACAATAATACAAGTGCAAAAGTGGTTTCCTGCATCAACACAAGTGTGAAAAGTGGTTTTTCAACACTAATACGAAGTGTGAAAAGTGGTTTTTCAACACTAACACAAGTGCGAAAAGTGTTTTTTCGACACTAATACAAGTGCAAAAGTGGTTTCCTGCACCAACACAAGTGCGAAAAGTGGTTTTTCAACACTAACACAAGTGCGAAAAGTGGTTTTTCAACACTAACACAAGTGCGAAAAGTGGTTTTTCCATACTAACACAAGTGCAAAAAGTGGTTTTGCCACACTAATACAAGTGCAAAAGTGGTTTCCTGCAGTCAACACTAACACAAGTGCGAAAAGTGGTTTTTCAACACTATCACAAGTGCAAAAAGTGTTTTTTCCACAATAATACAAGTGCAAAAGTGGTTTCCTGCACCAACACAAGTGCGAAAAGTGGTTTTTCAACACTAACACAAGTGCGAAAAGTGGTTTTTTCCACACTATCACAAGTGTGAAAAGTGGTTTTTCCACACTAATACAAGTGCAAAAGTGGTTTCCTGCACCAACACAAGTGCGAAAAAGTGTTTTTTCAACACTAACACAAGTGCGAAAAGTGGTTTTTCAACACTATCACAAATGCAAAAAGTGGTTTTTCAACACTATCACAAGTGCAAAAAGTGTTTTTTCCACACTAATACAAGTGCAAAAAGTGGTTTCCTGCACCAACACAAGTGCGAAAAGTGGTTTTTCAACACTAACACAAGTGTGAAAAGTGGTTTTTCAACACTATCACAAGTGCAAAAAGTGTTTTTTCCACACTAATACAAGTGCAAAAGTGGTTTCCTGCACCAACACAAGTGCGAAAAGTGGTTTTTCAACACTAACACAAGTGCGAAAAGTGGTTCCACACTAATACAAGTGCAAAAGTGGTTTCCTGCACCAACACAAGTGCGAAAAGTGGTTTTTCAACACTATCACAAGTGCAAAAAGTCATTTTTCCACACTAATACAAGTGCAAAAGTGGTTTCCTGCACCAACACAAGTGCGAAAAGTGGTTTTTCAACACTAACACAAGTGCGAAAAGTGGTTTTTCAACACTAACACAAGTGCGAAAAGTGGTTTTTCCACACTAACACAAGTGCGAAAAGTGGTTTTCCACACTAATACAAGTGTAAAAGTGGTTTCCTGCACCAACACAAGTGCGAAAAGTGGTTTTTCAACACTATCACAAGTGCAAAAAGTGTTTTTTCCACACTAATACAAGTGCAAAAGTGGTTTCCTGCACCAACACAAGTGCGAAAAGTGGTTTTTCAACACTAACACAAGTGCGAAAAGTGGTTTTTCACACTAACACAAGTGCGAAAAGTGGTTTTTCCCACACTAATACAAGTGCAAAAGTGGTTTCCTGCACCAACACAAGTGCGAAAAATGGTTTTTCAACACTAACACAAGTGCGAAAAGTCGTTTTTCAACACTAACACAAGTGCGAAAAGTGATTTTTCAACACTATCACAAGTGCAAAAAGTGTTTTTTTCCACACTATTACAAGTGCAAAAGTGGTTTCCTGCACCAACACAAGTGCGAAAAGTGGTTTTTCAACACTAACACAAGTGCAAAAGTGGTTTCCTGCACCAACACAAGTGCAAAAAGTGGTTTTTCAACACTAACACAAGTGCGAAAAGTGGTTTTTCAACAATATCACAAGTGCAAAAAGTGTTTTTTCCACACTAATACAAGTGCAAAAGTGGTTTCCTGCACCAACACAAGTGCGAAAAGTGGTTTTTCAACACTATCACAAGTGCAAAAAGTGGTTTTTCCACACTAATACAAGTGCAAAAGTGGTTTCCTGCACCAACCCAAGTGCGAAAAGTGGTTTTTCAACATGAACACAAGTGCGAAAAGTGGTTTTTCAACACTATCACAAGTGCAAAAAGTGTTTTTTCCACACTAACACAAGTGCGAAAAGTGGTTTTTCAACACTATCACAAGTGCAAAAAGTGTTTTTTCCACACTAATACAAGTGCAAAAGTGGTTTCCTGCACCAACACAAGTGCGAAAAGTGGTTTTACAACACTAACACAAGTGCGAAAAGTGGTTTTTCCACACTAATACAAGTGCAGAAGTGGTTTCCTGCACCAACACAAGTGCGAAAAGTGGTTTTTCAACACTATCACAAGTGCAAAAAGTGTTTTTTCCACACTAATACAAGTGCAAAATTGGTTTTCTGCACCAACACAAGTGCGAAAAGTGGTTTTTCAACACTAACACAAGTGCGAAAAGTGGTTTTTCAACACTAACACAAGTGCGAAAAGTGGTTTTTCCACACTAATACAAGTGCAAAAGTGTTTTTTCCACACTAATACAATTTCAAAAGTGGTTTCCTGCACCAATACAAGTGCAAAAAGTGGTTTATCAACACTAACACAAGTGCAAAAAGTGGTTTTTCAAGACAAACACAAGTGCGAAAAGTGGTTTTTCAACACTATCACAAGTGCAAAAAGTGTTTTTTCCACACTAATACAAGTGCAAAAGTGGTTTCCTGCACCAACACAAGTGCGAAAAGTGTTTTTTCAACACTAACACAAGTGCGAAAAGTGGTTTTTCAACACTATCACAAGTGCAAAAAGTGGTTTTTCAACACTATCACAAGTGCAAAAAGTGTTTTTTCCACAATAATACAAGTGCAAAAGTGGTTTCCTGCATCAACACAAGTGTGAAAAGTGGTTTTTCAACACTAATACAAGTGTGAAAAGTGGTTTTTCAACACTAACACAAGTGCGAAAAGTGTTTTTTCGACACTAATACAAGTGCAAAAGTGGTTTCCTGCACCAACACAAGTGCGAAAAGTGGTTTTTCAACACTAACACAAGTGCGAAAAGTGGTTTTTCAACACTAACACAAGTGCGAAAAGTGGTTTTTCCATACTAACACAAGTGCAAAAAGTGGTTTTGCCACACTAATACAAGTGCAAAAGTGGTTTCCTGCAGTCAACACTAACACAAGTGCGAAAAGTGGTTTTTCAACACTATCACAAGTGCAAAAAGTGTTTTTTCCACAATAATACAAGTGCAAAAGTGGTTTCCTGCACCAACACAAGTGCGAAAAGTGGTTTTTCAACACTAACACAAGTGCGAAAAGTGGTTTTTCCACACTATCACAAGTGCGAAAAGTGGTTTTTCCACACTAATACAAGTGCAAAAGTGGTTTCCTGCACCAACACAAGTGCGAAAAGTGTTTTTTCAACACTAACACAAGTGCGAAAAGTGGTTTTTCAACACTATCACAAATGCAAAAAGTGGTTTTTCAACACTATCACAAGTGCAAAAAGTGTTTTTTCCACACTAATACAAGTGCAAAAGTGGTTTCCTGCACCAACACAAGTGCGAAAAGTGGTTTTTCAACACTAACACAAGTGTGAAAAGTGGTTTTTCAACACTATCACAAGTGCAAAAAGTGTTTTTTCCACACTAATACAAGTGCAAAAGTGGTTTCCTGCACCAACACAAGTGCGAAAAGTGGTTTTTCAACACTAACACAAGTGCGAAAAGTGGTTCCACACTAATACAAGTGCAAAAGTGGTTTCCTGCACCAACACAAGTGCGAAAAGTGGTTTTTCAACACTATCACAAGTGCAAAAAGTCATTTTTCCACACTAATACAAGTGCAAAAGTGGTTTCCTGCACCAACACAAGTGCGAAAAGTGGTTTTTCAACACTAACACAAGTGCGAAAAGTGGTTTTTCAACACTAACACAAGTGCGAAAAGTGGTTTTTCCACACTAACACAAGTGCGAAAAGTGGTTTTCCACACTAATACAAGTGTAAAAGTGGTTTCCTGCACCAACACAAGTGCGAAAAGTGGTTTTTCAACACTATCACAAGTGCAAAAAGTGTTTTTTCCACACTAATACAAGTGCAAAAGTGGTTTCCTGCACCAACACAAGTGCGAAAAGTGGTTTTTCAACACTAACACAAGTGCGAAAAGTGGTTTTTCACACTAACACAAGTGCGAAAAGTGGTTTTTCCACACTAATACAAGTGCAAAAGTGGTTTCCTGCACCAACACAAGTG
Source organism: Myxine glutinosa (assembly GCF_964187855.1). Lineage (NCBI taxonomy): Eukaryota > Metazoa > Chordata > Myxini > Myxiniformes > Myxinidae > Myxine > Myxine glutinosa. Next base: position 130,352,106 of record NC_136264.1, on the reverse strand, counting down.
CGAAAAATGGTTTTTCAACACTAACACAAGTGCGAAAAGTCGTTTTTCAACACTAACACAAGTGCGAAAAGTGATTTTTCAACACTATCACAAGTGCAAAAAGTGTTTTTTCCACACTATTACAAGTGCAAAAGTGGTTTCCTGCACCAACACAAGTGCGAAAAGTGGTTTTTCAACACTAACACAAGTGCAAAAGTGGTTTCCTGCACCAACACAAGTGCAAAAAGTGGTTTTTCAACACTAACACAAGTGCGAAAAGTGGTTTTTCAACAATATCACAAGTGCAAAAAGTGTTTTTTCCACACTAATACAAGTGCAAAAGTGGTTTCCTGCACCAACACAAGTGCGAAAAGTGGTTTTTCAACACTATCACAAGTGCAAAAAGTGGTTTTTCCACACTAATACAAGTGCAAAAGTGGTTTCCTGCACCAACCCAAGTGCGAAAAGTGGTTTTTCAACATGAACACAAGTGCGAAAAGTGGTTTTTCAACACTATCACAAGTGCAAAAAGTGTTTTTTCCACACTAACACAAGTGCGAAAAGTGGTTTTTCAACACTATCACAAGTGCAAAAAGTGTTTTTTCCACACTAATACAAGTGCAAAAGTGGTTTCCTGCACCAACACAAGTGCGAAAAGTGGTTTTACAACACTAACACAAGTGCGAAAAGTGGTTTTTCCACACTAATACAAGTGCAGAAGTGGTTTCCTGCACCAACACAAGTGCGAAAAGTGGTTTTTCAACACTATCACAAGTGCAAAAAGTGTTTTTTCCACACTAATACAAGTGCAAAATTGGTTTTCTGCACCAACACAAGTGCGAAAAGTGGTTTTTCAACACTAACACAAGTGCGAAAAGTGGTTTTTCAACACTAACACAAGTGCGAAAAGTGGTTTTTCCACACTAATACAAGTGCAAAAGTGTTTTTTCCACACTAATACAATTTCAAAAGTGGTTTCCTGCACCAATACAAGTGCAAAAAGTGGTTTATCAACACTAACACAAGTGCAAAAAGTGGTTTTTCAAGACAAACACAAGTGCGAAAAGTGGTTTTTCAACACTATCACAAGTGCAAAAAGTGTTTTTTCCACACTAATACAAGTGCAAAAGTGGTTTCCTGCACCAACACAAGTGCGAAAAGTGTTTTTTCAACACTAACACAAGTGCAAAAGTGGTTTCCTGCACCAACACAAGTGCGAAAAGTGGTTTTTCAACACTATCACAAGTGCAAAAAGTGTTTTTTCCACACTAATACAAGTGCAAAATTGGTTTTCTGCACCAACACAAGTGCGAAAAGTGGTTTTTCAACACTAACACAAGTGCGAAAAGTGGTTTTTCAACACTAACACAAGTGCGAAAAGTGGTTTTTCCACACTAATACAAGTGCAAAAGTGTTTTTTCCACACTAATACAATTTCAAAAGTGGTTTCCTGCACCAATACAAGTGCAAAAAGTGGTTTATCAACACTAACACAAGTGCAAAAAGTGGTTTTTCAAGACAAACACAAGTGCGAAAAGTGGTTTTTCAACACTATCACAAGTGCAAAAAGTGTTTTTTCCACACTAATACAAGTGCAAAAGTGGTTTCCTGCACCAACACAAGTGCGAAAAGTGTTTTTTCAACACTAACACAAGTGCGAAAAGTGGTTTTTCAACACTATCACAAGTGCAAAAAGTGGTTTTTCAACACTATCACAAGTGCAAAAAGTGTTTTTTCCACAATAATACAAGTGCAAAAGTGGTTTCCTGCATCAACACAAGTGTGAAAAGTGGTTTTTCAACACTAATACAAGTGTGAAAAGTGGTTTTTCAACACTAACACAAGTGCGAAAAGTGTTTTTTCGACACTAATACAAGTGCAAAAGTGGTTTCCTGCACCAACACAAGTGCGAAAAGTGGTTTTTCAACACTAACACAAGTGCGAAAAGTGGTTTTTCAACACTAACACAAGTGCGAAAAGTGGTTTTTCCATACTAACACAAGTGCAAAAAGTGGTTTTGCCACACTAATACAAGTGCAAAAGTGGTTTCCTGCAGTCAACACTAACACAAGTGCGAAAAGTGGTTTTTCAACACTATCACAAGTGCAAAAAGTGTTTTTTCCACAATAATACAAGTGCAAAAGTGGTTTCCTGCACCAACACAAGTGCGAAAAGTGGTTTTTCAACACTAACACAAGTGCGAAAAGTGGTTTTTCCACACTATCACAAGTGCGAAAAGTGGTTTTTCCACACTAATACAAGTGCAAAAGTGGTTTCCTGCACCAACACAAGTGCGAAAAGTGTTTTTTCAACACTAACACAAGTGCGAAAAGTGGTTTTTCAACACTATCACAAATGCAAAAAGTGGTTTTTCAACACTATCACAAGTGCAAAAAGTGTTTTTTCCACACTAATACAAGTGCAAAAGTGGTTTCCTGCACCAACACAAGTGCGAAAAGTGGTTTTTCAACACTAACACAAGTGTGAAAAGTGGTTTTTCAACACTATCACAAGTGCAAAAAGTGTTTTTTCCACACTAATACAAGTGCAAAAGTGGTTTCCTGCACCAACACAAGTGCGAAAAGTGGTTTTTCAACACTAACACAAGTGCGAAAAGTGGTTCCACACTAATACAAGTGCAAAAGTGGTTTCCTGCACCAACACAAGTGCGAAAAGTGGTTTTTCAACACTATCACAAGTGCAAAAAGTCATTTTTCCACACTAATACAAGTGCAAAAGTGGTTTCCTGCACCAACACAAGTGCGAAAAGTGGTTTTTCAACACTAACACAAGTGCGAAAAGTGGTTTTTCAACACTAACACAAGTGCGAAAAGTGGTTTTTCCACACTAACACAAGTGCGAAAAGTGGTTTTCCACACTAATACAAGTGTAAAAGTGGTTTCCTGCACCAACACAAGTGCGAAAAGTGGTTTTTCAACACTATCACAAGTGCAAAAAGTGTTTTTTCCACACTAATACAAGTGCAAAAGTGGTTTCCTGCACCAACACAAGTGCGAAAAGTGGTTTTTCAACACTAACACAAGTGCGAAAAGTGGTTTTTCACACTAACACAAGTGCGAAAAGTGGTTTTTCCACACTAATACAAGTGCAAAAGTGGTTTCCTGCACCAACACAAGTGCGAAAAATGGTTTTTCAACACTAACACAAGTGCGAAAAGTCGTTTTTCAACACTAACACAAGTGCGAAAAGTGATTTTTCAACACTATCACAAGTGCAAAAAGTGTTTTTTCCACACTATTACAAGTGCAAAAGTGGTTTCCTGCACCAACACAAGTGCGAAAAGTGGTTTTTCAACACTAACACAAGTGCAAAAGTGGTTTCCTGCACCAACACAAGTGCAAAAAGTGGTTTTTCAACACTAACACAAGTGCGAAAAGTGGTTTTTCAACAATATCACAAGTGCAAAAAGTGTTTTTTCCACACTAATACAAGTGCAAAAGTGGTTTCCTGCACCAACACAAGTGCGAAAAGTGGTTTTTCAACACTATCACAAGTGCAAAAAGTGGTTTTTCCACACTAATACAAGTGCAAAAGTGGTTTCCTGCACCAACCCAAGTGCGAAAAGTGGTTTTTCAACATGAACACAAGTGCGAAAAGTGGTTTTTCAACACTATCACAAGTGCAAAAAGTGTTTTTTCCACACTAACACAAGTGCGAAAAGTGGTTTTTCAACACTATCACAAGTGCAAAAAGTGTTTTTTCCACACTAATACAAGTGCAAAAGTGGTTTCCTGCACCAACACAAGTGCGAAAAGTGGTTTTACAACACTAACACAAGTGCGAAAAGTGGTTTTTCCACACTAATACAAGTGCAGAAGTGGTTTCCTGCACCAACACAAGTGCGAAAAGTGGTTTTTCAACACTATCACAAGTGCAAAAAGTGTTTTTTCCACACTAATACAAGTGCAAAATTGGTTTTCTGCACCAACACAAGTGCGAAAAGTGGTTTTTCAACACTAACACAAGTGGGAAAAGTGGTTTTTCAACACTAACACAAGTGCGAAAAGTGTTTTTTCCACACTATTACAAGTGCAAAAGTGGTTTCCTGCACCAACACAAGTGCGAAAAGTGGTTTTTCAACACTATCACAAGTGCAAAAAGTGGTTTTTCCACACTAATACAAGTGCAAAAGTGGTTTCCTGCACCAACCCAAGTGCGAAAAGTGGTTTTTCAACATGAACACAAGTGCGAAAAGTGGTTTTTCAACACTATCACAAGTGCAAAAAGTGTTTTTTCCACACTAACACAAGTGCGAAAAGTGGTTTTTCAACACTATCACAAGTGCAAAAAGTGTTTTTTCCACACTAATACAAGTGCAAAAGTGGTTTCCTGCACCAACACAAGTGCGAAAAGTGGTTTTACAACACTAACACAAGTGCGAAAAGTGGTTTTTCCACACTAATACAAGTGCAGAAGTGGTTTCCTGCACCAACACAAGTGCGAAAAGTGGTTTTTCAACACTATCACAAGTGCAAAAAGTGTTTTTTCCACACTAATACAAGTGCAAAATTGGTTTTCTGCACCAACACAAGTGCGAAAAGTGGTTTTTCAACACTAACACAAGTGCGAAAAGTGGTTTTTCAACACTAACACAAGTGCGAAAAGTGGTTTTTCCACACTAATACAAGTGCAAAAGTGTTTTTTCCACACTAATACAATTTCAAAAGTGGTTTCCTGCACCAATACAAGTGCAAAAAGTGGTTTATCAACACTAACACAAGTGCAAAAAGTGGTTTTTCAAGACAAACACAAGTGCGAAAAGTGGTTTTTCAACACTATCACAAGTGCAAAAAGTGTTTTTTCCACACTAATACAAGTGCAAAAGTGGTTTCCTGCACCAACACAAGTGCGAAAAGTGTTTTTTCAACACTAACACAAGTGCAAAAGTGGTTTCCTGCACCAACACAAGTGCGAAAAGTGGTTTTTCAACACTATCACAAGTGCAAAAAGTGTTTTTTCCACACTAATACAAGTGCAAAATTGGTTTTCTGCACCAACACAAGTGCGAAAAGTGGTTTTTCAACACTAACACAAGTGCGAAAAGTGGTTTTTCAACACTAACACAAGTGCGAAAAGTGGTTTTTCCACACTAATACAAGTGCAAAAGTGTTTTTTCCACACTAATACAATTTCAAAAGTGGTTTCCTGCACCAATACAAGTGCAAAAAGTGGTTTATCAACACTAACACAAGTGCAAAAAGTGGTTTTTCAAGACAAACACAAGTGCGAAAAGTGGTTTTTCAACACTATCACAAGTGCAAAAAGTGTTTTTTCCACACTAATACAAGTGCAAAAGTGGTTTCCTGCACCAACACAAGTGCGAAAAGTGTTTTTTCAACACTAACACAAGTGCGAAAAGTGGTTTTTCAACACTATCACAAGTGCAAAAAGTGGTTTTTCAACACTATCACAAGTGCAAAAAGTGTTTTTTCCACAATAATACAAGTGCAAAAGTGGTTTCCTGCATCAACACAAGTGTGAAAAGTGGTTTTTCAACACTAATACAAGTGTGAAAAGTGGTTTTTCAACACTAACACAAGTGCGAAAAGTGTTTTTTCGACACTAATACAAGTGCAAAAGTGGTTTCCTGCACCAACACAAGTGCGAAAAGTGGTTTTTCAACACTAACACAAGTGCGAAAAGTGGTTTTTCAACACTAACACAAGTGCGAAAAGTGGTTTTTCCATACTAACACAAGTGCAAAAAGTGGTTTTGCCACACTAATACAAGTGCAAAAGTGGTTTCCTGCAGTCAACACTAACACAAGTGCGAAAAGTGGTTTTTCAACACTATCACAAGTGCAAAAAGTGTTTTTTCCACAATAATACAAGTGCAAAAGTGGTTTCCTGCACCAACACAAGTGCGAAAAGTGGTTTTTCAACACTAACACAAGTGCGAAAAGTGGTTTTTCCACACTATCACAAGTGCGAAAAGTGGTTTTTCCACACTAATACAAGTGCAAAAGTGGTTTCCTGCACCAACACAAGTGCGAAAAGTGTTTTTTCAACACTAACACAAGTGCGAAAAGTGGTTTTTCAACACTATCACAAATGCAAAAAGTGGTTTTTCAACACTATCACAAGTGCAAAAAGTGTTTTTTCCACACTAATACAAGTGCAAAAGTGGTTTCCTGCACCAACACAAGTGCGAAAAGTGGTTTTTCAACACTAACACAAGTGTGAAAAGTGGTTTTTCAACACTATCACAAGTGCAAAAAGTGTTTTTTCCACACTAATACAAGTGCAAAAGTGGTTTCCTGCACCAACACAAGTGCGAAAAGTGGTTTTTCAACACTAACACAAGTGCGAAAAGTGGTTCCACACTAATACAAGTGCAAAAGTGGTTTCCTGCACCAACACAAGTGCGAAAAGTGGTTTTTCAACACTATCACAAGTGCAAAAAGTCATTTTTCCACACTAATACAAGTGCAAAAGTGGTTTCCTGCACCAACACAAGTGCGAAAAGTGGTTTTTCAACACTAACACAAGTGCGAAAAGTGGTTTTTCAACACTAACACAAGTGCGAAAAGTGGTTTTTCCACACTAACACAAGTGCGAAAAGTGGTTTTCCACACTAATACAAGTGTAAAAGTGGTTTCCTGCACCAACACAAGTGCGAAAAGTGGTTTTTCAACACTATCACAAGTGCAAAAAGTGTTTTTTCCACACTAATACAAGTGCAAAAGTGGTTTCCTGCACCAACACAAGTGCGAAAAGTGGTTTTTCAACACTAACACAAGTGCGAAAAGTGGTTTTTCACACTAACACAAGTGCGAAAAGTGGTTTTTCCACACTAATACAAGTGCAAAAGTGGTTTCCTGCACCAACACAAGTGCGAAAAATGGTTTTTCAACACTAACACAAGTGCGAAAAGTCGTTTTTCAACACTAACACAAGTGCGAAAAGTGATTTTTCAACACTATCACAAGTGCAAAAAGTGTTTTTTCCACACTATTACAAGTGCAAAAGTGGTTTCCTGCACCAACACAAGTGCGAAAAGTGGTTTTTCAACACTAACACAAGTGCAAAAGTGGTTTCCTGCACCAACACAAGTGCAAAAAGTGGTTTTTCAACACTAACACAAGTGCGAAAAGTGGTTTTTCAACAATATCACAAGTGCAAAAAGTGTTTTTTCCACACTAATACAAGTGCAAAAGTGGTTTCCTGCACCAACACAAGTGCGAAAAGTGGTTTTTCAACACTATCACAAGTGCAAAAAGTGGTTTTTCCACACTAATACAAGTGCAAAAGTGGTTTCCTGCACCAACCCAAGTGCGAAAAGTGGTTTTTCAACATGAACACAAGTGCGAAAAGTGGTTTTTCAACACTATCACAAGTGCAAAAAGTGTTTTTTCCACACTAACACAAGTGCGAAAAGTGGTTTTTCAACACTATCACAAGTGCAAAAAGTGTTTTTTCCACACTAATACAAGTGCAAAAGTGGTTTCCTGCACCAACACAAGTGCGAAAAGTGGTTTTACAACACTAACACAAGTGCGAAAAGTGGTTTTTCCACACTAATACAAGTGCAGAAGTGGTTTCCTGCACCAACACAAGTGCGAAAAGTGGTTTTTCAACACTATCACAAGTGCAAAAAGTGTTTTTTCCACACTAATACAAGTGCAAAATTGGTTTTCTGCACCAACACAAGTGCGAAAAGTGGTTTTTCAACACTAACACAAGTGCGAAAAGTGGTTTTTCAACACTAACACAAGTGCGAAAAGTGGTTTTTCCACACTAATACAAGTGCAAAAGTGTTTTTTCCACACTAATACAATTTCAAAAGTGGTTTCCTGCACCAATACAAGTGCAAAAAGTGGTTTATCAACACTAACACAAGTGCAAAAAGTGGTTTTTCAAGACAAACACAAGTGCGAAAAGTGGTTTTTCAACACTATCACAAGTGCAAAAAGTGTTTTTTCCACACTAATACAAGTGCAAAAGTGGTTTCCTGCACCAACACAAGTGCGAAAAGTGTTTTTTCAACACTAACACAAGTGCAAAAGTGGTTTCCTGCACCAACACAAGTGCGAAAAGTGGTTTTTCAACACTATCACAAGTGCAAAAAGTCATTTTTCCACACTAATACAAGTGCAAAAGTGGTTTCCTGCACCAACACAAGTGCGAAAAGTGGTTTTTCAACACTAACACAAGTGCGAAAAGTGGTTTTTCAACACTAACACAAGTGCGAAAAGTGGTTTTTCCACACTAACACAAGTGCGAAAAGTGGTTTTCCACACTAATACAAGTGTAAAAGTGGTTTCCTGCACCAACACAAGTGCGAAAAGTGGTTTTTCAACACTATCACAAGTGCAAAAAGTGTTTTTTCCACACTAATACAAGTGCAAAAGTGGTTTCCTGCACCAACACAAGTGCGAAAAGTGGTTTTTCAACACTAACACAAGTGCGAAAAGTGGTTTTTCACACTAACACAAGTGCGAAAAGTGGTTTTTCCACACTAATACAAGTGCAAAAGTGGTTTCCTGCACCAACACAAGTGTGAAAAATGGTTTTTCAACACTAACACAAGTGCGAAAAGTCGTTTTTCAACACTATCACAAGTGCAAAAAGTGTTTTTTCCACACTAATACAAGTGCAAAAGTGGTTTTTCCACACTAATACAAGTGCAAAAGTGGTTTCCTGCACTAACACAAGTGCGAAAAGTGGTTTTCAACACTAACACAAGTGCGAAAAGTGGTTTTTCAACACTATCATAAGTGCAAAAAGTGTTTTTTCCACACTAATACAAGTGTAAAAGTGGTTTTTCCACACTAATACAAGTGCAAAAGTGGTTTCCTGCACCAACACAAGTGCGAAAAGTGGTTTTTCAACACTAACACAAGTGCGAAAAGTGGTTTTTCCACACTAATACAAGTGCAAAAGTGGTTTTTCCACACTAATACAAGTGCAAAAGTGGTTTCCTGCACGAACACAAGTGCGAAAAGTGGTTTTTCAACACTAACACAAGTGCGAAAAATGGTTTTTCAACACTAACACAAGTGCGAAAAGTGGTTTTTCAACACTATCACAAGTGCAAAAAGTGTTTTTCCACACTAATACAAGTGCAAAAGTGGTTTTTCCACACTAATACAAGTGCAAAAGTGGTTTCCTGCACTAACACAAGTGCGAAAAGTGGTTTTTCAACACTAACACAAGTGCGAAAAGTGGTTTTTCAACACTATCATAAGTGCAAAAAGTGTTTTTTCCACACTAATACAAGTGTAAAAGTGGTTTTTCCACACTAATACAAGTGCAAAAGTGGTTTCCTGCACCAACACAAGTGCGAAACGTGGTTTTTCAACACTAACACAAGTGCGAAAAGTGGTTTTTCCACACTAATACAAGTGCAAAAGTGGTTTTTCCACACTAATACAAGTGCAAAAGTGGTTTCCTGCACTAAAACAAGTGCGAAAAGTGGTTTTTCAACACTAACACAAGTGCGAATAGTGGTTTTTCAACACTATCACAAGTGCAAAAAGTGTTTTTTCCACACTAATACAAGTGTAAAAGTGGTTTTCCACACTAATACAAGTGCAAAAGTGGTTTCCTGCACCAACACAAGTGCGAAAAGTGGTTTTTCAACACTAACACAAGTGCGAAAAGTGGTTTTTCCACACTAACACAAGTGCGAAAAGTGTTTTTCCACACTAATACAAGTGCAAAAGTGGTTTCCTGCACCAATACAAGTGCGAAAAGTGGTTTTTCAACACTAACACAAGTGCAAAAGTGGTTTCCTGCACCAACACAAGTGCGAAAAGTGGTTTTTCAACACTAACACAAGTGCGAAAAGTGGTTTTTCAACAATATCACAAGTGCAAAAAGTGTTTTTTCCACACTAATACAAGTGCAAAAGTGGTTTCCTGCACCAACACAAGTGCGAAAAGTGGTTTTTCAACACTATCACAAGTGCAAAAGGTGGTTTTTCCACACTAATACAAGTGCAAAAGTGGTTTCCTGCACCAACCCAAGTGCGAAAAGTGGTTTTTCAACATGAACACAAGTGCGAAAAGTGGTTTTTCAACACTATCACAAGTGCAAAAAGTGTTTTTTCCACACTAACACAAGTGCGAAAAGTGGTTTTTCAACACTATCACAAGTGCAAAAAGTGTTTTTTCCACACTAATACAAGTGCAAAAGTGGTTTCCTGCACCAACACAAGTGCGAAAAGTGGTTTTACAACACTAACACAAGTGCGAAAAGTGGTTTTTCCACACTAATACAAGTGCAAAAGTGGTTTCCTGCACCAACACAAGTGCGAAAAGTGGTTTTTCAACACTATCACAAGTGCAAAAAGTGTTTTTTCCACACTAATACAAGTGCAAAATTGGTTTTCTGCACCAACACAAGTGCGAAAAGTGGTTTTTCAACACTAACACAAGTGCGAAAAGTGGTTTTTCAACACTAACACAAGTGCGAAAAGTGGTTTTTCCACACTAATACAAGTGCAAAAGTGTTTTTTCCACACTAATATAATTTCAAAAGTGGTTTCCTGCACCAATACAAGTGCAAAAAGTGGTTTATCAACACTAACACAAGTGCGAAAAGTGGTTTTTCAAGACAAACACAAGTGCGAAAAGTGTTTTTTCAACACTAACACAAGTGCGAAAAGTGGTTTTTCAACACTAACACAAGTGCGAAAAGTGGTTTTTCCACACTAATACAAGTGCAAAAGTGTTTTTTCCACACTAATACAATTTCAAAAGTGGTTTCCTGCACCAATACAAGTGCAAAAAGTGGTTTATCAACACTAACACAAGTGCAAAAAGTGGTTTTTCAAGACAAACACAAGTGCGAAAAGTGGTTTTTCAACACTATCACAAGTGCAAAAAGTGTTTTTTCCACACTAATACAAGTGCAAAAGTGGTTTCCTGCACCAACACAAGTGCGAAAAGTGTTTTTTCAACACTAACACAAGTGCAAAAGTGGTTTCCTGCACCAACACAAGTGCGAAAAGTGGTTTTTCAACACTATCACAAGTGCAAAAAGTGTTTTTTCCACACTAATACAAGTGCAAAATTGGTTTTCTGCACCAACACAAGTGCGAAAAGTGGTTTTTCAACACTAACACAAGTGCGAAAAGTGGTTTTTCAACACTAACACAAGTGCGAAAAGTGGTTTTTCCACACTAATACAAGTGCAAAAGTGTTTTTTCCACACTAATACAATTTCAAAAGTGGTTTCCTGCACCAATACAAGTGCAAAAAGTGGTTTATCAACACTAACACAAGTGCAAAAAGTGGTTTTTCAAGACAAACACAAGTGCGAAAAGTGGTTTTTCAACACTATCACAAGTGCAAAAAGTGTTTTTTCCACACTAATACAAGTGCAAAAGTGGTTTCCTGCACCAACACAAGTGCGAAAAGTGTTTTTTCAACACTAACACAAGTGCGAAAAGTGGTTTTTCAACACTATCACAAGTGCAAAAAGTGGTTTTTCAACACTATCACAAGTGCAAAAAGTGTTTTTTCCACAATAATACAAGTGCAAAAGTGGTTTCCTGCATCAACACAAGTGTGAAAAGTGGTTTTTCAACACTAATACAAGTGTGAAAAGTGGTTTTTCAACACTAACACAAGTGCGAAAAGTGTTTTTTCGACACTAATACAAGTGCAAAAGTGGTTTCCTGCACCAACACAAGTGCGAAAAGTGGTTTTTCAACACTAACACAAGTGCGAAAAGTGGTTTTTCAACACTAACACAAGTGCGAAAAGTGGTTTTTCCATACTAACACAAGTGCAAAAAGTGGTTTTGCCACACTAATACAAGTGCAAAAGTGGTTTCCTGCAGTCAACACTAACACAAGTGCGAAAAGTGGTTTTTCAACACTATCACAAGTGCAAAAAGTGTTTTTTCCACAATAATACAAGTGCAAAAGTGGTTTCCTGCACCAACACAAGTGCGAAAAGTGGTTTTTCAACACTAACACAAGTGCGAAAAGTGGTTTTTCCACACTATCACAAGTGCGAAAAGTGGTTTTTCCACACTAATACAAGTGCAAAAGTGGTTTCCTGCACCAACACAAGTGCGAAAAGTGTTTTTTCAACACTAACACAAGTGCGAAAAGTGGTTTTTCAACACTATCACAAATGCAAAAAGTGGTTTTTCAACACTATCACAAGTGCAAAAAGTGTTTTTTCCACACTAATACAAGTGCAAAAGTGGTTTCCTGCACCAACACAAGTGCGAAAAGTGGTTTTTCAACACTAACACAAGTGTGAAAAGTGGTTTTTCAACACTATCACAAGTGCAAAAAGTGTTTTTTCCACACTAATACAAGTGCAAAAGTGGTTTCCTGCACCAACACAAGTGCGAAAAGTGGTTTTTCAACACTAACACAAGTGCGAAAAGTGGTTCCACACTAATACAAGTGCAAAAGTGGTTTCCTGCACCAACACAAGTGCGAAAAGTGGTTTTTCAACACTATCACAAGTGCAAAAAGTCATTTTTCCACACTAATACAAGTGCAAAAGTGGTTTCCTGCACCAACACAAGTGCGAAAAGTGGTTTTTCAACACTAACACAAGTGCGAAAAGTGGTTTTTCAACACTAACACAAGTGCGAAAAGTGGTTTTTCCACACTAACACAAGTGCGAAAAGTGGTTTTCCACACTAATACAAGTGTAAAAGTGGTTTCCTGCACCAACACAAGTGCGAAAAGTGGTTTTTCAACACTATCACAAGTGCAAAAAGTGTTTTTTCCACACTAATACAAGTGCAAAAGTGGTTTCCTGCACCAACACAAGTGCGAAAAGTGGTTTTTCAACACTAACACAAGTGCGAAAAGTGGTTTTTCACACTAACACAAGTGCGAAAAGTGGTTTTTCCACACTAATACAAGTGCAAAAGTGGTTTCCTGCACCAACACAAGTGCGAAAAATGGTTTTTCAACACTAACACAAGTGCGAAAAGTCGTTTTTCAACACTAACACAAGTGCGAAAAGTGGTTTTTCCATACTAACACAAGTGCAAAAAGTGGTTTTGCCACACTAATACAAGTGCAAAAGTGGTTTCCTGCAGTCAACACTAACACAAGTGCGAAAAGTGGTTTTTCAACACTATCACAAGTGCAAAAAGTGTTTTTTCCACAATAATACAAGTGCAAAAGTGGTTTCCTGCACCAACACAAGTGCGAAAAGTGGTTTTTCAACACTAACACAAGTGCGAAAAGTGGTTTTTCCACACTATCACAAGTGCGAAAAGTGGTTTTTCCACACTAATACAAGTGCAAAAGTGGTTTCCTGCACCAACACAAGTGCGAAAAGTGTTTTTTCAACACTAACACAAGTGCGAAAAGTGGTTTTTCAACACTATCACAAATGCAAAAAGTGGTTTTTCAACACTATCACAAGTGCAAAAAGTGTTTTTTCCACACTAATACAAGTGCAAAAGTGGTTTCCTGCACCAACACAAGTGCGAAAAGTGGTTTTTCAACACTAACACAAGTGTGAAAAGTGGTTTTTCAACACTATCACAAGTGCAAAAAGTGTTTTTTCCACACTAATACAAGTGCAAAAGTGGTTTCCTGCACCAACACAAGTGCGAAAAGTGGTTTTTCAACACTAACACAAGTGCGAAAAGTGGTTCCACACTAATACAAGTGCAAAAGTGGTTTCCTGCACCAACACAAGTGCGAAAAGTGGTTTTTCAACACTATCACAAGTGCAAAAAGTCATTTTTCCACACTAATACAAGTGCAAAAGTGGTTTCCTGCACCAACACAAGTGCGAAAAGTGGTTTTTCAACACTAACACAAGTGCGAAAAGTGGTTTTTCAACACTAACACAAGTGCGAAAAGTGGTTTTTCCACACTAACACAAGTGCGAAAAGTGGTTTTCCACACTAATACAAGTGTAAAAGTGGTTTCCTGCACCAACACAAGTGCGAAAAGTGGTTTTTCAACACTATCACAAGTGCAAAAAGTGTTTTTTCCACACTAATACAAGTGCAAAAGTGGTTTCCTGCACCAACACAAGTGCGAAAAGTGGTTTTTCAACACTAACACAAGTGCGAAAAGTGGTTTTTCACACTAACACAAGTGCGAAAAGTGGTTTTTCCACACTAATACAAGTGCAAAAGTGGTTTCCTGCACCAACACAAGTGCGAAAAATGGTTTTTCAACACTAACACAAGTGCGAAAAGTCGTTTTTCAACACTAACACAAGTGCGAAAAGTGATTTTTCAACAATATCACAAGTGCAAAAAGTGTTTTTTCCACACTATTACAAGTGCAAAAGTGGTTTCCTGCACCAACACAAGTGCGAAAAGTGGTTTTTCAACACTAACACAAGTGCAAAAGTGGTTTCCTGCACCAACACAAGTGCAAAAAGTGGTTTTTCAACACTAACACAAGTGCGAAAAGTGGTTTTTCAACAATATCACAAGTGCAAAAAGTGTTTTTTCCACACTAATACAAGTGCAAAAGTGGTTTCCTGCACCAACACAAGTGCGAAAAGTGGTTTTTCAACACTATCACAAGTGCAAAAAGTGGTTTTTCCACACTAATACAAGTGCAAAAGTGGTTTCCTGCACCAACCCAAGTGCGAAAAGTGGTTTTTCAACATGAACACAAGTGCGAAAAGTGGTTTTTCAACACTATCACAAGTGCAAAAAGTGTTTTTTCCACACTAACACAAGTGCGAAAAGTGGTTTTTCAACACTATCACAAGTGCAAAAAGTGTTTTTTCCACACTAATACAAGTGCAAAAGTGGTTTCCTGCACCAACACAAGTGCGAAAAGTGGTTTTACAACACTAACACAAGTGCGAAAAGTGGTTTTTCCACACTAATACAAGTGCAGAAGTGGTTTCCTGCACCAACACAAGTGCGAAAAGTGGTTTTTCAACACTATCACAAGTGCAAAAAGTGTTTTTTCCACACTAATACAAGTGCAAAATTGGTTTTCTGCACCAACACAAGTGCGAAAAGTGGTTTTTCAACACTAACACAAGTGCGAAAAGTGGTTTTTCAACACTAACACAAGTGCGAAAAGTGGTTTTTCCACACTAATACAAGTGCAAAAGTGTTTTTTCCACACTAATACAATTTCAAAAGTGGTTTCCTGCACCAATACAAGTGCAAAAAGTGGTTTATCAACACTAACACAAGTGCAAAAAGTGGTTTTTCAAGACAAACACAAGTGCGAAAAGTGGTTTTTCAACACTATCACAAGTGCAAAAAGTGTTTTTTCCACACTAATACAAGTGCAAAAGTGGTTTCCTGCACCAACACAAGTGCGAAAAGTGTTTTTTCAACACTAACACAAGTGCAAAAGTGGTTTCCTGCACCAACACAAGTGCGAAAAGTGGTTTTTCAACACTATCACAAGTGCAAAAAGTCATTTTTCCACACTAATACAAGTGCAAAAGTGGTTTCCTGCACCAACACAAGTGCGAAAAGTGGTTTTTCAACACTAACACAAGTGCGAAAAGTGGTTTTTCAACACTAACACAAGTGCGAAAAGTGGTTTTTCCACACTAACACAAGTGCGAAAAGTGGTTTTCCACACTAATACAAGTGTAAAAGTGGTTTCCTGCACCAACACAAGTGCGAAAAGTGGTTTTTCAACACTATCACAAGTGCAAAAAGTGTTTTTTCCACACTAATACAAGTGCAAAAGTGGTTTCCTGCACCAACACAAGTGCGAAAAGTGGTTTTTCAACACTAACACAAGTGCGAAAAGTGGTTTTTCACACTAACACAAGTGCGAAAAGTGGTTTTTCCACACTAATACAAGTGCAAAAGTGGTTTCCTGCACCAACACAAGTGCGAAAAATGGTTTTTCAACACTAACACAAGTGCGAAAAGTCGTTTTTCAACACTATCACAAGTGCAAAAAGTGTTTTTTCCACACTAATACAAGTGCAAAAGTGGTTTTTCCACACTAATACAAGTGCAAAAGTGGTTTCCTGCACTAACACAAGTGCGAAAAGTGGTTTTCAACACTAACACAAGTGCGAAAAGTGGTTTTTCAACACTATCGTAAGTGCAAAAAGTGTTTTTTCCACACTAATACAAGTGTAAAAGTGGTTTTTCCACACTAATACAAGTGCAAAAGTGGTTTCCTGCACCAACACAAGTGCGAAAAGTGGTTTTTCAACACTAACACAAGTGCGAAAAGTGGTTTTTCCACACTAATACAAGTGCAAAAGTGGTTTTTCCACACTAATACAAGTGCAAAAGTGGTTTCCTGCACGAACACAAGTGCGAAAAGTGGTTTTTCAACACTAACACAAGTGCGAAAAATGGTTTTTCAACACTAACACAAGTGCGAAAAGTGGTTTTTCAACACTATCACAAGTGCAAAAAGTGTTTTTCCACACTAATACAAGTGCAAAAGTGGTTTTTCCACACTAATACAAGTGCAAAAGTGGTTTCCTGCACTAACACAAGTGCGAAAAGTGGTTTTTCAACACTAACACAAGTGCGAAAAGTGGTTTTTCAACACTATCATAAGTGCAAAAAGTGTTTTTTCCACACTAATACAAGTGTAAAAGTGGTTTTTCCACACTAATACAAGTGCAAAAGTGGTTTCCTGCACCAACACAAGTGCGAAACGTGGTTTTTCAACACTAACACAAGTGCGAAAAGTGGTTTTTCCACACTAATACAAGTGCAAAAGTGGTTTTTCCACACTAATACAAGTGCAAAAGTGGTTTCCTGCACTAAAACAAGTGCGAAAAGTGGTTTTTCAACACTAACACAAGTGCGAATAGTGGTTTTTCAACACTATCACAAGTGCAAAAAGTGTTTTTTCCACACTAATACAAGTGTAAAAGTGGTTTTCCACACTAATACAAGTGCAAAAGTGGTTTCCTGCACCAACACAAGTGCGAAAAGTGGTTTTTCAACACTAACACAAGTGCGAAAAGTGGTTTTTCCACACTAACACAAGTGCGAAAAGTGTTTTTCCACACTAATACAAGTGCAAAAGTGGTTTCCTGCACCAACACAAGTGCGAAAAGTGGTTTTTCAACACTAACACAAGTGCAAAAGTGGTTTCCTGCACCAACACAAGTGCGAAAAGTGGTTTTTCAACACTAACACAAGTGCGAAAAGTGGTTTTTCAACAATATCACAAGTGCAAAAAGTGTTTTTTCCACACTAATACAAGTGCAAAAGTGGTTTCCTGCACCAACACAAGTGCGAAAAGTGGTTTTTCAACACTATCACAAGTGCAAAAGGTGGTTTTTCCACACTAATACAAGTGCAAAAGTGGTTTCCTGCACCAACCCAAGTGCGAAAAGTGGTTTTTCAACATGAACACAAGTGCGAAAAGTGGTTTTTCAACACTATCACAAGTGCAAAAAGTGTTTTTTCCACACTAACACAAGTGCGAAAAGTGGTTTTTCAACACTATCACAAGTGCAAAAAGTGTTTTTTCCACACTAATACAAGTGCAAAAGTGGTTTCCTGCACCAACACAAGTGTGAAAAGTGGTTTTACAACACTAACACAAGTGCGAAAAGTGGTTTTTCCACACTAATACAAGTGCAAAAGTGGTTTCCTGCACCAACACAAGTGCGAAAAGTGGTTTTTCAACACTATCACAAGTGCAAAAAGTGTTTTTTCCACACTAATACAAGTGCAAAATTGGTTTTCTGCACCAACACAAGTGCGAAAAGTGGTTTTTCAACACTAACACAAGTGCGAAAAGTGGTTTTTCAACACTAACACAAGTGCGAAAAGTGGTTTTTCCACACTAATACAAGTGCAAAAGTGTTTTTTCCACACTAATATAATTTCAAAAGTGGTTTCCTGCACCAATACAAGTGCAAAAAGTGGTTTATCAACACTAACACAAGTGCGAAAAGTGGTTTTTCAAGACAAACACAAGTGCGAAAAGTGTTTTTTCAACACTAACACAAGTGCGAAAAGTGGTTTTTCAACACTAACACAAGTGCGAAAAGTGGTTTTTCCACACTAATACAAGTGCAAAAGTGTTTTTTCCACACTAATACAATTTCAAAAGTGGTTTCCTGCACCAATACAAGTGCAAAAAGTGGTTTATCAACACTAACACAAGTGCAAAAAGTGGTTTTTCAAGACAAACACAAGTGCGAAAAGTGGTTTTTCAACACTATCACAAGTGCAAAAAGTGTTTTTTCCACACTAATACAAGTGCAAAAGTGGTTTCCTGCACCAACACAAGTGCGAAAAGTGTTTTTTCAACACTAACACAAGTGCAAAAGTGGTTTCCTGCACCAACACAAGTGCGAAAAGTGGTTTTTCAACACTATCACAAGTGCAAAAAGTGTTTTTTCCACACTAATACAAGTGCAAAATTGGTTTTCTGCACCAACACAAGTGCGAAAAGTGGTTTTTCAACACTAACACAAGTGCGAAAAGTGGTTTTTCAACACTAACACAAGTGCGAAAAGTGGTTTTTCCACACTAATACAAGTGCAAAAGTGTTTTTTCCACACTAATACAATTTCAAAAGTGGTTTCCTGCACCAATACAAGTGCAAAAAGTGGTTTATCAACACTAACACAAGTGCAAAAAGTGGTTTTTCAAGACAAACACAAGTGCGAAAAGTGGTTTTTCAACACTATCACAAGTGCAAAAAGTGTTTTTTCCACACTAATACAAGTGCAAAAGTGGTTTCCTGCACCAACACAAGTGCGAAAAGTGTTTTTTCAACACTAACACAAGTGCGAAAAGTGGTTTTTCAACACTATCACAAGTGCAAAAAGTGGTTTTTCAACACTATCACAAGTGCAAAAAGTGTTTTTTCCACAATAATACAAGTGCAAAAGTGGTTTCCTGCATCAACACAAGTGTGAAAAGTGGTTTTTCAACACTAATACAAGTGTGAAAAGTGGTTTTTCAACACTAACACAAGTGCGAAAAGTGTTTTTTCGACACTAATACAAGTGCAAAAGTGGTTTCCTGCACCAACACAAGTGCGAAAAGTGGTTTTTCAACACTAACACAAGTGCGAAAAGTGGTTTTTCAACACTAACACAAGTGCGAAAAGTGGTTTTTCCATACTAACACAAGTGCAAAAAGTGGTTTTGCCACACTAATACAAGTGCAAAAGTGGTTTCCTGCAGTCAACACTAACACAAGTGCGAAAAGTGGTTTTTCAACACTATCACAAGTGCAAAAAGTGTTTTTTCCACAATAATACAAGTGCAAAAGTGGTTTCCTGCACCAACACAAGTGCGAAAAGTGGTTTTTCAACACTAACACAAGTGCGAAAAGTGGTTTTTCCACACTATCACAAGTGCGAAAAGTGGTTTTTCCACACTAATACAAGTGCAAAAGTGGTTTCCTGCACCAACACAAGTGCGAAAAGTGTTTTTTCAACACTAACACAAGTGCGAAAAGTGGTTTTTCAACACTATCACAAATGCAAAAAGTGGTTTTTCAACACTATCACAAGTGCAAAAAGTGTTTTTTCCACACTAATACAAGTGCAAAAGTGGTTTCCTGCACCAACACAAGTGCGAAAAGTGGTTTTTCAACACTAACACAAGTGTGAAAAGTGGTTTTTCAACACTATCACAAGTGCAAAAAGTGTTTTTTCCACACTAATACAAGTGCAAAAGTGGTTTCCTGCACCAACACAAGTGCGAAAAGTGGTTTTTCAACACTAACACAAGTGCGAAAAGTGGTTCCACACTAATACAAGTGCAAAAGTGGTTTCCTGCACCAACACAAGTGCGAAAAGTGGTTTTTCAACACTATCACAAGTGCAAAAAGTCATTTTTCCACACTAATACAAGTGCAAAAGTGGTTTCCTGCACCAACACAAGTGCGAAAAGTGGTTTTTCAACACTAACACAAGTGCGAAAAGTGGTTTTTCAACACTAACACAAGTGCGAAAAGTGGTTTTTCCACACTAACACAAGTGCGAAAAGTGGTTTTCCACACTAATACAAGTGTAAAAGTGGTTTCCTGCACCAACACAAGTGCGAAAAGTGGTTTTTCAACACTATCACAAGTGCAAAAAGTGTTTTTTCCACACTAATACAAGTGCAAAAGTGGTTTCCTGCACCAACACAAGTGCGAAAAGTGGTTTTTCAACACTAACACAAGTGCGAAAAGTGGTTTTTCACACTAACACAAGTGCGAAAAGTGGTTTTTCCACACTAATACAAGTGCAAAAGTGGTTTCCTGCACCAACACAAGTGCGAAAAATGGTTTTTCAACACTAACACAAGTGCGAAAAGTCGTTTTTCAACACTAACACAAGTGCGAAAAGTGATTTTTCAACACTATCACAAGTGCAAAAAGTGTTTTTTCCACACTATTACAAGTGCAAAAGTGGTTTCCTGCACCAACACAAGTGCGAAAAGTGGTTTTTCAACACTAACACAAGTGCAAAAGTGGTTTCCTGCACCAACACAAGTGCAAAAAGTGGTTTTTCAACACTAACACAAGTGCGAAAAGTGGTTTTTCAACAATATCACAAGTGCAAAAAGTGTTTTTTCCACACTAATACAAGTGCAAAAGTGGTTTCCTGCACCAACACAAGTGCGAAAAGTGGTTTTTCAACACTATCACAAGTGCAAAAAGTGGTTTTTCCACACTAATACAAGTGCAAAAGTGGTTTCCTGCACCAACCCAAGTGCGAAAAGTGGTTTTTCAACATGAACACAAGTGCGAAAAGTGGTTTTTCAACACTATCACAAGTGCAAAAAGTGTTTTTTCCACACTAACACAAGTGCGAAAAGTGGTTTTTCAACACTATCACAAGTGCAAAAAGTGTTTTTTCCACACTAATACAAGTGCAAAAGTGGTTTCCTGCACCAACACAAGTGCGAAAAGTGGTTTTACAACACTAACACAAGTGCGAAAAGTGGTTTTTCCACACTAATACAAGTGCAGAAGTGGTTTCCTGCACCAACACAAGTGCGAAAAGTGGTTTTTCAACACTATCACAAGTGCAAAAAGTGTTTTTTCCACACTAATACAAGTGCAAAATTGGTTTTCTGCACCAACACAAGTGCGAAAAGTGGTTTTTCAACACTAACACAAGTGCGAAAAGTGGTTTTTCAACACTAACACAAGTGCGAAAAGTGGTTTTTCCACACTAATACAAGTGCAAAAGTGTTTTTTCCACACTAATACAATTTCAAAAGTGGTTTCCTGCACAAATACAAGTGCAAAAAGTGGTTTATCAACACTAACACAAGTGCAAAAAGTGGTTTTTCAAGACAAACACAAGTGCGAAAAGTGGTTTTTCAACACTATCACAAGTGCAAAAAGTGTTTTTTCCACACTAATACAAGTGCAAAAGTGGTTTCCTGCACCAACACAAGTGCGAAAAGTGTTTTTTCAACACTAACACAAGTGCAAAAGTGGTTTCCTGCACCAACACAAGTGCGAAAAGTGGTTTTTCAACACTATCACAAGTGCAAAAAGTCATTTTTCCACACTAATACAAGTGCAAAAGTGGTTTCCTGCACCAACACAAGTGCGAAAAGTGGTTTTTCAACACTAACACAAGTGCGAAAAGTGGTTTTTCAACACTAACACAAGTGCGAAAAGTGGTTTTTCCACACTAACACAAGTGCGAAAAGTGGTTTTCCACACTAATACAAGTGTAAAAGTGGTTTCCTGCACCAACACAAGTGCGAAAAGTGGTTTTTCAACACTATCACAAGTGCAAAAAGTGTTTTTTCCACACTAATACAAGTGCAAAAGTGGTTTCCTGCACCAACACAAGTGCGAAAAGTGGTTTTTCAACACTAACACAAGTGCGAAAAGTGGTTTTTCACACTAACACAAGTGCGAAAAGTGGTTTTTCCACACTAATACAAGTGCAAAAGTGGTTTCCTGCACCAACACAAGTGCGAAAAATGGTTTTTCAACACTAACACAAGTGCGAAAAGTCGTTTTTCAACACTATCACAAGTGCAAAAAGTGTTTTTTCCACACTAATACAAGTGCAAAAGTGGTTTTTCCACACTAATACAAGTGCAAAAGTGGTTTCCTGCACTAACACAAGTGCGAAAAGTGGTTTTCAACACTAACACAAGTGCGAAAAGTGGTTTTTCAACACTATCATAAGTGCAAAAAGTGTTTTTTCCACACTAATACAAGTGTAAAAGTGGTTTTTCCACACTAATACAAGTGCAAAAGTGGTTTCCTGCACCAACACAAGTGCGAAAAGTGGTTTTTCAACACTAACACAAGTGCGAAAAGTGGTTTTTCCACACTAATACAAGTGCAAAAGTGGTTTTTCCACACTAATACAAGTGCAAAAGTGGTTTCCTGCACGAACACAAGTGCGAAAAGTGGTTTTTCAACACTAACACAAGTGCGAAAAATGGTTTTTCAACACTAACACAAGTGCGAAAAGTGGTTTTTCAACACTATCACAAGTGCAAAAAGTGTTTTTCCACACTAATACAAGTGCAAAAGTGGTTTTTCCACACTAATACAAGTGCAAAAGTGGTTTCCTGCACTAACACAAGTGCGAAAAGTGGTTTTTCAACACTAACACAAGTGCGAAAAGTGGTTTTTCAACACTATCATAAGTGCAAAAAGTGTTTTTTCCACACTAATACAAGTGTAAAAGTGGTTTTTCCACACTAATACAAGTGCAAAAGTGGTTTCCTGCACCAACACAAGTGCGAAACGTGGTTTTTCAACACTAACACAAGTGCGAAAAGTGGTTTTTCCACACTAATACAAGTGCAAAAGTGGTTTTTCCACACTAATACAAGTGCAAAAGTGGTTTCCTGCACTAAAACAAGTGCGAAAAGTGGTTTTTCAACACTAACACAAGTGCGAATAGTGGTTTTTCAACACTATCACAAGTGCAAAAAGTGTTTTTTCCACACTAATACAAGTGTAAAAGTGGTTTTCCACACTAATACAAGTGCAAAAGTGGTTTCCTGCACCAACACAAGTGCGAAAAGTGGTTTTTCAACACTAACACAAGTGCGAAAAGTGGTTTTTCCACACTAACACAAGTGCGAAAAGTGTTTTTCCACACTAATACAAGTGCAAAAGTGGTTTCCTGCACCAACACAAGTGCGAAAAGTGGTTTTTCAACACTAACACAAGTGCAAAAGTGGTTTCCTGCACCAACACAAGTGCGAAAAGTGGTTTTTCAACACTAACACAAGTGCGAAAAGTGGTTTTTCAACAATATCACAAGTGCAAAAAGTGTTTTTTCCACACTAATACAAGTGCAAAAGTGGTTTCCTGCACCAACACAAGTGCGAAAAGTGGTTTTTCAACACTATCACAAGTGCAAAAAGTGGTTTTTCCACACTAATACAAGTGCAAAAGTGGTTTCCTGCACCAACCCAAGTGCGAAAAGTGGTTTTTCAACATGAACACAAGTGCGAAAAGTGGTTTTTCAACACTATCACAAGTGCAAAAAGTGTTTTTTCCACACTAACACAAGTGCGAAAAGTGGTTTTTCAACACTATCACAAGTGCAAAAAGTGTTTTTTCCACACTAATACAAGTGCAAAAGTGGTTTCCTGCACCAACACAAGTGCGAAAAGTGGTTTTACAACACTAACACAAGTGCGAAAAGTGGTTTTTCCACACTAATACAAGTGCAAAAGTGGTTTCCTGCACCAACACAAGTGCGAAAAGTGGTTTTTCAACACTATCACAAGTGCAAAAAGTGTTTTTTCCACACTAATACAAGTGCAAAATTGGTTTTCTGCACCAACACAAGTGCGAAAAGTGGTTTTTCAACACTAACACAAGTGCGAAAAGTGGTTTTTCAACACTAACACAAGTGCGAAAAGTGGTTTTTCCACACTAATACAAGTGCAAAAGTGTTTTTTCCACACTAATATAATTTCAAAAGTGGTTTCCTGCACCAATACAAGTGCAAAAAGTGGTTTATCAACACTAACACAAGTGCGAAAAGTGGTTTTCAAGACAAACACAAGTGCGAAAAGTGGTTTTTCAACACTATCACAAGTGCAAAAAGTGTTTTTTCCACACTAATACAAGTGCAAAAGTGGTTTCCTGCACCAACACAAGTGCGAAAAGTGTTTTTTCAACACTAACACAAGTGCGAAAAGTGGTTTTTCAACACTATCACAAGTGCAAAAAGTGGTTTTCAACACTATCACAAGTGCAAAAGGTGTTTTTTCCACAATAATACAAGTGCAAAAGTGGTTTCCTGCATCAACACAAGTGTGAAAAGTGGTTTTTCAACACTAACACAAGTGTGAAAAGTGGTTTTTCAACACTAACACAAGTGCGAAAAGTGTTTTTTCGACACTAATACAAGTGCAAAAGTGGTTTCCTGCACCAACACAAGTGCGAAAAGTGGTTTTTCAACACTAACACAAGTGCGAAAAGTGGTTTTTCAACACTAACACAAGTGCAAAAAGTGGTTTTTCCATATTAACACAAGTGCAAAAAGTGGTTTTGCCACACTAATACAAGTGCAAAAGTGGTTTCCTGCAGTCAACACTAACACAAGTGCGAAAAGTGGTTTTTCAACACTATCACAAGTGCAAAAAGTGTTTTTTCCACAATAATACAAGTGCAAAAGTGGTTTCCTGCACCAACACAAGTGCGAAAAGTGGTTTTTCAACACTAACACAAGTGCGAAAAGTGGTTTTTCCACACTATCACAAGTGCGAAAAGTGGTTTTTCCACACTAATACAAGTGCAAAAGTGGTTTCCTGCACCAACACAAGTGCGAAAAGTGTTTTTTCAACACTAACACAAGTGCGAAAATTGGTTTTTCAACACAATCACAAATGCAAAAAGTGGTTTTTCAACACTATCACAAGTGCAAAAAGTGTTTTTTCCACAATAATACAAGTGCAAAAGTGGTTTCCTGCACCAACACAAGTGCGAAAAGTGGTTTTTCAACACTAACACAAGTGTGAAAAGTGGTTTTTCAACACTATCACAAGTGCAAAAAGTGTTTTTTCCACACTAATACAAGTGCAAAAGTGGTTTCCTGCACCAACACAAGTGCGAAAAGTGGTTTTTCAACACTAACACAAGTGCGAAAAGTGGTTCCACACTAATACAAGTGCAAAAGTGGTTTCCTGCACCAACACAAGTGCGAAAAGTGGTTTTTCAACACTATCACAAGTGCGAAAAGTGGTTTTTCCACACTAACACAAGTGCGAAAAGTGGTTTTTCAACACTAACACAAGTGCGAAAAGTGGTTTTTCCACACTAACACAAGTGCGAAAAGTGGTTTTCCACACTAATACAAGTGTAAAAGTGGTTTCCTGCACCAACACAAGTGCGAAAAGTGGTTTTTCAACACTATCACAAGTGCAAAAAGTGTTTTTTCCACACTAATACAAGTGCAAAAGTGGTTTCCTGCACCAACACAAGTGCGAAAAGTGGTTTTTCAACACTAACACAAGTGCGAAAAGTGGTTTTTCACACTAACACAAGTGCGAAAAGTGGTTTTTCCACACTAATACAAGTGCAAAAGTGGTTTCCTGCACCAACACAAGTGCGAAAAATGGTTTTTCAACACTAACACAAGTGCGAAAAGTGGTTTTTCAACACTATCACAAGTGCAAAAAGTGTTTTTTCCACACTAATACAAGTGCAAAAGTGGTTTTTCCACACTAATACAAGTGCAAAAGTGGTTTCCTGCACTAACACAAGTGCGAAAAGTGGTTTTTCAACACTAACACAAGTGCGAAAAGTGGTTTTTCAACACTATCATAAGTGCAAAAAGTGTTTTTTCCACACTAATACAAGTGTAAAAGTGGTTTTTCCACACTAATACAAGTGCAAAAGTGGTTTCCTGCACCAACACAAGTGCGAAAAGTGGTTTTTCAACACTAACACAAGTGCGAAAAGTGGTTTTTCCACACTAATACAAGTGCAAAAGTGGTTTTTCCACACTAATACAAGTGCAAAAGTGGTTTCCTGCACTAACACAAGTGCGAAAAGTGGTTTTTCGACACTAACACAAGTGCGAAAAGTGGTTTTTCAACACTATCACAAGTGCAAAACGTGTTTTTTCCACACTAATACAAGTGTAAAAGTGGTTTTCCACACTAATACAAGTGCAAAAGTGGTTTCCTGCACCAACACAAGTGCGAAAAGTGGTTTTTCAACACTAACACAAGTGCGAAAAGTGGTTTATCCACACTAACACAAGTGCGAAAAGTGGTTTTTCCACACTAATACAAGTGCAAAAGTGGTTTCCTGCACCAACACAAGTGCGAAAAGTGTTTTTTCAACACTAACACAAGTGCGAAAAGTGGTTTTTCAACACTATCACAAGTGCAAAAAGTGGTTTTTCAACACTATCACAAGTGCAAAAAGTGTTTTTTCCACACTAATACAAGTGCAAAACTGGTTTCCTGCACCAACACAAGTGCGAAAAGTGGTTTTTCAACACTAACACAAGTGTGAAAAGTGGTTTTTCAACACTATCACAAGTGCAAAAAGTGTTTTTTCCACACTAATACAAGTGCAAAAGTGGTTTCCTGCACCAACACAAGTGCAAAAAGTGGTTTTTCAACACTAACACAAGTGCGAAAAGTGGTTTTTCAACACTAACACAAGTGCGAAAAGTGGTTTTTCGACACTAATACAAGTGCAAAAGTGGTTTCCTGCACCAACACAAGTGCGAAAAGTGGTTTTTCAACACTAACACAAGTGCGAAAAGTGGTTTTTCAACACTAACACAAGTGCGAAAAGTGGTTTTTCCATACTAACACAAGTGCAAAAAGTGGTTTTGCCACACTAATACAAGTGCAAAAGTGGTTTCCTGCAGTCAACACTAACACAAGTGCGAAAAGTGGTTTTTCAACACTATCACAAGTGCAAAAAGTGTTTTTTCCACAATAATACAAGTGCAAAAGTGGTTTCCTGCACCAACACAAGTGCGAAAAGTGGTTTTTCAACACTAACACAAGTGCGAAAAGTGGTTTTTCCACACTAACACAAGTGCGAAAAGTGGTTTTTCCACACTAATACAAGTGTAAAAGTGGTTTTCCACACTAATACAAGTGCAAAAGTGGTTTCCTGCACCAACACAAGTGCGAAAAGTGGTTTTTCAACACTAACACAAGTGCGAAAAGTGGTTTTTCCACACTATCACAAGTGCAAAAAGTGTTTTTTCCACACTAATACAAGTGCAAAAGTGGTTTCCTGCACCAACACAAGTGCGAAAAGTGGTTTTTCAACACTAACACAAGTGCGAAAAGTGGTTCCACACTAATACAAGTGCAAAAGTGGTTTCCTGCACCAACACAAGTGCGAAAAGTGGTTTTTCAACACTATCACAAGTGCAAAAAGTGATTTTTCCACACTAATACAAGTGCAATAGTGGTTTCCTGCACCAACACAAGTGCGAAAAGTGGTTTTTCAACACTAACACAAGTGTGAAAAGTGGTTTTTCAACACTATCACAAGTGCAAAAAGTGTTTTTTCCACACTAATACAAGTGCAAAAGTGGTTTTTCCACACTAATACAAGTGCAAAAGTGGTTTCCTGCACCAACACAAGTGCGAAAAGTGGTTTTTCAACACTAACACAAGTGCGAAAAGTGGTTTTTCAACACTATCACAAGTGCAAAAAGTGTTTTTTCCACACTAATACAAGTGTAAAAGTGGTTTTTCCACACTAATACAAGTGCAAAAGTGGTTTCCTGCACCAACACAAGTGCGAAAAGTGGTTTTTCAACACTAACACAAGTGCGAAAAGTGGGTTTTCCACACTAATACAAGTGCAAAAGTGGTTTTTCCACACTAATACAAGTGCAAAAGTGGTTTCCTGCACCAACACGAGTGCGAAAAGTGGTTTTTCAACACTAACACAAGTGCGAAAAGTGGTTTTTCAACATTAACACAAGTGCGAAAAGTGGTTTTTCCACACTAATACAAGTGCAAAAGTGGTTTTTCCACACTAATACAAGTGCAAAAGTGGTTTCCTGCACCAACACAAGTGCGAAAAGTGGGTTTTCAACACTATCACAAGTGCAAAAAGTCATTTTTCCACACTAATACAAGTGCAAAAGTGGTTTCCTGCACCAACACAAGTGCGAAAAGTGGTTTTTCAACACTAACACAAGTGCGAAAAGTGGTTTTTCAACACTAACACAAGTGCGAAAAGTGGTTTTTCCACACTAACACAAGTGCGAAAAGTGGTTTTCCACACTAATACAAGTGTAAAAGTGGTTTCCTGCACCAACACAAGTGCGAAAAGTGGTTTTTCAACACTATCACAAGTGCAAAAAGTGTTTTTTCCACACTAATACAAGTGCAAAAGTGGTTTCCTGCACCAACACAAGTGCGAAAAGTGGTTTTTCAACACTAACACAAGTGCGAAAAGTGGTTTTTCAACACTAACACAAGTGCGAAAAGTGGTTTTTCCACACTAATACAAGTGCAAAAGTGGTTTCCTGCACCAACACAAGTGCGAAAAATGGTTTTTCAACACTAACACAAGTGCGAAAAGTGGTTTTTCAACACTATCACAAGTGCAAAAAGTGTTTTTTCCACACTAATACAAGTGCAAAAGTGGTTTTTCCACACTAATACAAGTGCAAAAGTGGTTTCCTGCACTAACACAAGTGCGAAAAGTGGTTTTTCAACACTAACACAAGTGCGAAAAGTGGTTTTTCAACACTATCACAAGTGCAAAAAGTGTTTTTTCCACACTAATACAAGTGTAAAAGTGGTTTTTCCACACTAATACAAGTGCAAAAGTGGTTTCCTGCACCAACACAAGTGCGAAAAGTGGTTTTTCAACACTAACACAAGTGCGAAAAGTGGTTTTTCCACACTAATACAAGTGCAAAAGTGGTTTTTCCACACTAATACAAGTGCAAAAGTGGTTTCCTGCACTAACACAAGTGCGAAAAGTGGTTTTTCAACACTAACACAAGTGCGAAAGGTGGTTTTTCAACACTATCACAAGTGCAAAAAGTGTTTTTTCCACACTAATACAAGTGTAAAAGTGGTTTTCCACACTAATACAAGTGCAAAAGTGGTTTCCTGCACCAACACAAGTGCGAAAAGTGGTTTTTCAACACTAACACAAGTGCGAAAAGTGGTTTTTCCACACTAACACAAGTGCGAAAAGTGGTTTTTCCACACTAATACAAGTGCAAAAGTGGTTTCCTGCACCAACACAAGTGCGAAAAGTGTTTTTTCAACACTAACACAAGTGCGAAAAGTGGTTTTTCAACACTATCACAAGTGCAAAAAGTGGTTTTTCAACACTATCACAAGTGCAAAAAGTGTTTTTTCCACACTAATACAAGTGCAAAAGTGGTTTCCTGCACCAACACAAGTGCGAAAAGAGGTTTTTCAACACTAACACAAGTGTGAAAAGTGGTTTTTCAACACTATCACAAGTGCAAAAAGTGTTTTTTCCACACTAATACAAGTGCAAAAGTGGTTTCCTGCACCAACACAAGTGCAAAAAGTGGTTTTTCAACACTAACACAAGTGCGAAAAGTGGTTTTTCAACACTAACACAAGTGCGAAAAGTGGTTTTTCGACACTAATACAAGTGCAAAAGTGGTTTCCTGCACCAACACAAGTGCGAAAAGTGGTTTTTCAACACTAACACAAGTGCGAAAAGTGGTTTTTCAACACTAACACAAGTGCGAAAAGTGGTTTTTCCATACTAACACAAGTGCAAAAAGTGGTTTTGCCACACTAATACAAGTGCAAAAGTGGTTTCCTGCAGTCAACACTAACACAAGTGCGAAAAGTGGTTTTTCAACACTATCACAAGTGCAAAAAGTGTTTTTTCCACAATAATACAAGTGCAAAAGTGGTTTCCTGCACCAACACAAGTGCGAAAAGTGGTTTTTCAACACTAACACAAGTGCGAAAAGTGGTTTTTCCACAATAACACAAGTGCGAAAAGCGGTTTTTCCACACTAATACAAGTGCAAAAGTGGTTTCCTGCACCAACACAAGTGCGAAAAGTGTTTTTTCAACACTAACACAAGTGCGAAAAGTGGTTTTTCAACACTATCACAAGTGCAAAAAGTGGTTTTTCAACACTATCACAAGTGCAAA
Source organism: Myxine glutinosa (assembly GCF_964187855.1). Classification (NCBI taxonomy): domain Eukaryota; kingdom Metazoa; phylum Chordata; class Myxini; order Myxiniformes; family Myxinidae; genus Myxine; species Myxine glutinosa. Next base: position 130,322,153 of record NC_136264.1, on the reverse strand, counting down.
AAGTGTTTTTTCCACACTAATACAAGTGCAAAAGTGGTTTCCTGCACCAACACAAGTGCGAAAAGTGGTTTTTCAACACTAACACAAGTGTGAAAAGTGGTTTTTCAACACTATCACAAGTGCAAAAAGTGTTTTTTCCACACTAATACAAGTGCAAAAGTGGTTTCCTGCACCAACACAAGTGCGAAAAGTGGTTTTTCAACACTAACACAAGTTCGAAAAGTGGTTCCACACTAATACAAGTGCAAAAGTGGTTTCCTGCACCAACACAAGTGCGAAAAGTGGTTTTTCAACACTATCACAAGTGCAAAAAGTGATTTTTCCACACTAATACAAGTGCAAAAGTGGTTTCCTGCACCAACACAAGTGCGAAAAGTGGTTTTTCAACACTAACACAAGTGCGAAAAGTGGTTTTTCAACACTATCACAAGTGCAAAAAGTGTTTTTTCCACACTAATACAAGTGCAAAAGTGGTTTTTCCACCATAATACAAGTGCAAAAGTGGTTTCCTGCACCAACACAAGTGCGAAAAGTGGTTTTTCAACACTAACACAAGTGCGAAAAGTGGTTTTTCAACACTATCACAAGTGCAAAAAGTGTTTTTTCCACACTAATACAAGTGTAAAAGTGGATTTTCCACACTAATACAAGTGCAAAAGTGGTTTCCTGCACCAACACAAGTGCGAAAAGTGGTTTTTCAACACTAACACAAGTGCGAAAAGTGGTTTTTCCACACTATCACAAGTGCAAAAAGTGTTTTTTCCACACTAATACAAGTGTAAAAGTGGTTTTTCCACACTAATACAAGTGCAAAAGTGGTTTCCTGCACCAACACAAGTGCGAAAAGTGGTTTTTCAACACTAACACAAGTGCGAAAAGTGGTTTTTCAACACTATCACAAGTGCAAAAAGTGTTTTTTCCACACTAATACAAGTGCAAAAGTGGTTTCCTGCACCAACACAAGTGCGAAAAGTGGTTTTTCAACACTAACACAAGTGCGAAAAGTGGTTCCACACTAATACAAGTGCAAAAGTGGTTTCCTGCACCAACACAAGTGCGAAAAGTGGTTTTTCAACACTATCATAAGTGCAAAAAGTGTTTTTTCCACACTAATACAAGTGTAAAAGTGGTTTTTCCACACTAATACAAGTGCAAAAGTGGTTTCCTGCACCAACACAAGTGCGAAAAGTGGTTTTTCAACACTAACACAAGTGCGAAAAGTGGTTTTTCCACACTAATACAAGTGCAAAAGTGGTTTTTCCACACTAATACAAGTGCAAAAGTGGTTTCCTGCACTAAAACAAGTGCGAAAAGTGGTTTTTCAACACTAACACAAGTGCGAATAGTGGTTTTTCAACACTATCACAAGTGCAAAAAGTGTTTTTTCCACACTAATACAAGTGTAAAAGTGGTTTTCCACACTAATACAAGTGCAAAAGTGGTTTCCTGCACCAACACAAGTGCGAAAAGTGGTTTTTCAACACTAACACAAGTGCGAAAAGTAGTTTTTCCACACTAACACAAGTGCGAAAAGTGTTTTTTCCACACTAATACAAGTGCAAAAGTGGTTTCCTGCACCAACACAAGTGCGAAAAGTGGTTTTTCAACACTAACACAAGTGCAAAAGTGGTTTCCTGCACCAACACAAGTGCGAAAAGTGGTTTTTCAACACTAACACAAGTGCGAAAAGTGGTTTTTCAACAATATCACAAGTGCAAAAAGTGTTTTTTCCACACTAATACAAGTGCAAAAGTGGTTTCCTGCACCAACACAAGTGCGAAAAGTGGTTTTTCAACACTATCACAAGTGCAAAAAGTGGTTTTTCCACACTAATACAAGTGCAAAAGTGGTTTCCTGCACCAACCCAAGTGCGAAAAGTGGTTTTTCAACATGAACACAAGTGCGAAAAGTGGTTTTTCAACACTATCACAAGTGCAAAAAGTGTTTTTTCCACACTAACACAAGTGCGAAAAGTGGTTTTTCAACACTATCACAAGTGCAAAAAGTGTTTTTTCCACACTAATACAAGTGCAAAAGTGGTTTCCTGCACCAACACAAGTGCGAAAAGTGGTTTTTCAACACTAACACAAGTGCGAAAAGTGGTTTTTCCACACTAACACAAGTGCGAAAAGTGGTTTTTCCACACTAATACAAGTGCAAAAGTGGTTTCCTGCACCAACACAAGTGCGAAAAGTGTTTTTTCAACACTAACACAAGTGCGAAAAGTGGTTTTTCAACACTATCACAAGTGCAAAAAGTGTTTTTTCCACACTAATACAAGTGCAAAACTGGTTTCCTGCACCAACACAAGTGCGAAAAGTGGTTTTTCAACACTAACATAAGTGTGAAAAGTGGTTTTTCAACACTATCACAAGTGCAAAAAGTGTTTTTTCCACACTAATACAAGTGCAAAAGTGGTTTCCTGCACCAACACAAGTGCAAAAAGTGGTTTTTCAACACTAACACAAGTGCGAAAAGTGGTTTTTCAACACTAACACAAGTGCGAAAAGTGGTTTTTCGACACTAATACAAGTGCAAAAGTGGTTTCCTGCACCAACACAAGTGCGAAAAGTGGTTTTTCAACACTAACACAAGTGCGAAAAGTGGTTTTTCAACACTAACACAAGTGCGAAAAGTGGTTTTTCCATACTAACACAAGTGCAAAAAGTGGTTTTGCCACACTAATACAAGTGCAAAAGTGGTTTCCTGCAGTCAACACTAACACAAGTGCGAAAAGTGGTTTTTCAACACTATCACAAGTGCAAAAAGTGTTTTTTCCACAATAATACAAGTGCAAAAGTGGTTTCCTGCACCAACACAAGTGCGAAAAGTGGTTTTTCAACACTAACACAAGTGCGAAAAGTGGTTTTTCCACACTAACACAAGTGCGAAAAGTGGTTTTTCCACACTAATACAAGTGTAAAAGTGGTTTTCCACACTAATACAAGTGCAAAAGTGGTTTCCTGCACCAACACAAGTGCGAAAAGTGGTTTTTCAACACTAACACAAGTGCGAAAAGTGGTTTTTCCACACTATCACAAGTGCAAAAAGTGTTTTTTCCACACTAATACAAGTGCAAAAGTGGTTTCCTGCACCAACACAAGTGCGAAAAGTGGTTTTTCAACACTAACACAAGTGCGAAAAGTGGTTCCACACTAATACAAGTGCAAAAGTGGTTTCCTGCACCAACACAAGTGCGAAAAGTGGTTTTTCAACACTATCACAAGTGCAAAAAGTGATTTTTCCACACTAATACAAGTGCAAAAGTGGTTTCCTGCACCAACACAAGTGCGAAAAGTGGTTTTTCAACACTAACACAAGTGTGAAAAGTGGTTTTTCAACACTATCACAAGTGCAAAAAGTGTTTTTTCCACACTAATACAAGTGTAAAAGTGGTTTTTCCACACTAATACAAGTGCAAAAGTGGTTTCCTGCACCAACACAAGTGCGAAAAGTGGTTTTTCAACACTAACACAAGTGCGAAAAGTGGGTTTTCCACACTAATACAAGTGCAAAAGTGGTTTTTCCACACTAATACAAGTGCAAAAGTGGTTTCCTGCACCAACACGAGTGCGAAAAGTGGTTTTTCAACACTAACACAAGTGCGAAAAGTGGTTTTTCAACATTAACACAAGTGCGAAAAGTGGTTTTTCCACACTAATACAAGTGCAAAAGTGGTTTTTCCACACTAATACAAGTGCAAAAGTGGTTTCCTGCACCAACACAAGTGCGAAAAGTGGGTTTTCAACACTATCACAAGTGCAAAAAGTCATTTTTCCACACTAATACAAGTGCAAAAGTGGTTTCCTGCACCAACACAAGTGCGAAAAGTGGTTTTTCAACACTAACACAAGTGCGAAAAGTGGTTTTTCAACACTAACACAAGTGCGAAAAGTGGTTTTTCCACACTAACACAAGTGCGAAAAGTGGTTTTCCACACTAATACAAGTGTAAAAGTGGTTTCCTGCACCAACACAAGTGCGAAAAGTGGTTTTTCAACACTATCACAAGTGCAAAAAGTGTTTTTTCCACAATAATACAAGTGCAAAAGTGGTTTCCTGCACCAACACAAGTGCGAAAAGTGGTTTTTCAACACTAACACAAGTGCGAAAAGTGGTTTTTCCACACTAACACAAGTGCGAAAAGTGGTTTTTCCACACTAATACAAGTGTAAAAGTGGTTTTCCACACTAATACAAGTGCAAAAGTGGTTTCCTGCACCAACACAAGTGCGAAAAGTGGTTTTTCAACACTAACACAAGTGCGAAAAGTGGTTTTTCCACACTATCACAAGTGCAAAAAGTGTTTTTTCCACACTAATACAAGTGCAAAAGTGGTTTCCTGCACCAACACAAGTGCGAAAAGTGGTTTTTCAACACTAACACAAGTGCGAAAAGTGGTTCCACACTAATACAAGTGCAAAAGTGGTTTCCTGCACCAACACAAGTGCGAAAAGTGGTTTTTCAACACTATCACAAGTGCAAAAAGTGATTTTTCCACACTAATACAAGTGCAAAAGTGGTTTCCTGCACCAACACAAGTGCGAAAAGTGGTTTTTCAACACTAACACAAGTGTGAAAAGTGGTTTTTCAACACTATCACAAGTGCAAAAAGTGTTTTTTCCACACTAATACAAGTGCAAAAGTGGTTTTTCCACACTAATACAAGTGCAAAAGTGGTTTCCTGCACCAACACAAGTGCGAAAAGTGGTTTTTCAACACTAACACAAGTGCGAAAAGTGGTTTTTCAACACTATCACAAGTGCAAAAAGTGTTTTTTCCACACTAATACAAGTGTAAAAGTGGTTTTTCCACACTAATACAAGTGCAAAAGTGGTTTCCTGCACCAACACAAGTGCGAAAAGTGGTTTTTCAACACTAACACAAGTGCGAAAAGTGGGTTTTCCACACTAATACAAGTGCAAAAGTGGTTTTTCCACACTAATACAAGTGCAAAAGTGGTTTCCTGCACCAACACGAGTGCGAAAAGTGGTTTTTCAACACTAACACAAGTGCGAAAAGTGGTTTTTCAACATTAACACAAGTGCGAAAAGTGGTTTTTCCACACTAATACAAGTGCAAAAGTGGTTTTTCCACACTAATACAAGTGCAAAAGTGGTTTCCTGCACCAACACAAGTGCGAAAAGTGGGTTTTCAACACTATCACAAGTGCAAAAAGTCATTTTTCCACACTAATACAAGTGCAAAAGTGGTTTCCTGCACCAACACAAGTGCGAAAAGTGGTTTTTCAACACTAACACAAGTGCGAAAAGTGGTTTTTCAACACTAACACAAGTGCGAAAAGTGGTTTTTCCACACTAACACAAGTGCGAAAAGTGGTTTTCCACACTAATACAAGTGTAAAAGTGGTTTCCTGCACCAACACAAGTGCGAAAAGTGGTTTTTCAACACTATCACAAGTGCAAAAAGTGTTTTTTCCACACTAATACAAGTGCAAAAGTGGTTTCCTGCACCAACACAAGTGCGAAAAGTGGTTTTTCAACACTAACACAAGTGCGAAAAGTGGTTTTTTCAACACTAACACAAGTGCGAAAAGTGGTTTTTCCACACTAATACAAGTGCAAAAGTGGTTTCCTGCACCAACACAAGTGCGAAAAATGGTTTTTCAACACTAACACAAGTGCGAAAAGTGGTTTTTCAACACTATCACAAGTGCAAAAAGTGTTTTTTCCACACTAATACAAGTGCAAAAGTGGTTTTTCCACACTAATACAAGTGCAAAAGTGGTTTCCTGCACTAACACAAGTGCGAAAAGTGGTTTTTCAACACTAACACAAGTGCGAAAAGTGGTTTTTCAACACTATCACAAGTGCAAAAAGTGTTTTTTCCACACTAATACAAGTGTAAAAGTGGTTTTTCCACACTAATACAAGTGCAAAAGTGGTTTCCTGCACCAACACAAGTGCGAAAAGTGGTTTTTCAACACTAACACAAGTGCGAAAAGTGGTTTTTCCACACTAATACAAGTGCAAAAGTGGTTTTTCCACACTAATACAAGTGCAAAAGTGGTTTCCTGCACTAACACAAGTGCGAAAAGTGGTTTTTCAACACTAACACAAGTGCGAAAGGTGGTTTTTCAACACTATCACAAGTGCAAAAAGTGTTTTTTCCACACTAATACAAGTGTAAAAGTGGTTTTCCACACTAATACAAGTGCAAAAGTGGTTTCCTGCACCAACACAAGTGCGAAAAGTGGTTTTTCAACACTAACACAAGTGCGAAAAGTGGTTTTTCCACACTAACACAAGTGCGAAAAGTGGTTTTTCCACACTAATACAAGTGCAAAAGTGGTTTCCTGCACCAACACAAGTGCGAAAAGTGGTTTTTCAACACTAACACAAGTGCGAAAAGTGGGTTTTCCACACTAATACAAGTGCAAAAGTGGTTTTTCCACACTAATACAAGTGCAAAAGTGGTTTCCTGCACCAACACGAGTGCGAAAAGTGGTTTTTCAACACTAACACAAGTGCGAAAAGTGGTTTTTCAACATTAACACAAGTGCGAAAAGTGGTTTTTCCACACTAATACAAGTGCAAAAGTGGTTTTTCCACACTAATACAAGTGCAAAAGTGGTTTCCTGCACCAACACAAGTGCGAAAAGTGGGTTTTCAACACTATCACAAGTGCAAAAAGTCATTTTTCCACACTAATACAAGTGCAAAAGTGGTTTCCTGCACCAACACAAGTGCGAAAAGTGGTTTTTCAACACTAACACAAGTGCGAAAAGTGGTTTTTCAACACTAACACAAGTGCGAAAAGTGGTTTTTCCACACTAACACAAGTGCGAAAAGTGGTTTTCCACACTAATACAAGTGTAAAAGTGGTTTCCTGCACCAACACAAGTGCGAAAAGTGGTTTTTCAACACTATCACAAGTGCAAAAAGTGTTTTTTCCACACTAATACAAGTGCAAAAGTGGTTTCCTGCACCAACACAAGTGCGAAAAGTGGTTTTTCAACACTAACACAAGTGCGAAAAGTGGTTTTTCAACACTAACACAAGTGCGAAAAGTGGTTTTTCCACACTAATACAAGTGCAAAAGTGGTTTCCTGCACCAACACAAGTGCGAAAAATGGTTTTTCAACACTAACACAAGTGCGAAAAGTGGTTTTTCAACACTATCACAAGTGCAAAAAGTGTTTTTTCCACACTAATACAAGTGCAAAAGTGGTTTTTCCACACTAATACAAGTGCAAAAGTGGTTTCCTGCACTAACACAAGTGCGAAAAGTGGTTTTTCAACACTAACACAAGTGCGAAAAGTGGTTTTTCAACACTATCACAAGTGCAAAAAGTGTTTTTTCCACACTAATACAAGTGTAAAAGTGGTTTTTCCACACTAATACAAGTGCAAAAGTGGTTTCCTGCACCAACACAAGTGCGAAAAGTGGTTTTTCAACACTACAACACCAAGTGCGAAAAGTGGTTTTTCCACACTAATACAAGTGCAAAAGTGGTTTTTCCACACTAATACAAGTGCAAAAGTGGTTTCCTGCACTAACACAAGTGCGAAAAGTGGTTTTTCAACACTAACACAAGTGCGAAAGGTGGTTTTTCAACACTATCACAAGTGCAAAAAGTGTTTTTTCCACACTAATACAAGTGTAAAAGTGGTTTTCCACAATACAAGTGCAAAAGTGGTTTCCTGCACCAACACAAGTGCGAAAAGTGGTTTTTCAACACTAACACAAGTGCGAAAAGTGGTTTTTCCACACTAACACAAGTGCGAAAAGTGGTTTTTCCACACTAATACAAGTGCAAAAGTGGTTTCCTGCACCAACACAAGTGCGAAAAGTGTTTTTTCAACACTAACACAAGTGCGAAAAGTGGTTTTTCAACACTATCACAAGTGCAAAAAGTGGTTTTTCAACACTATCACAAGTGCAAAAAGTGTTTTTTCCACACTAATACAAGTGCAAAAGTGGTTTCCTGCACCAACACAAGTGCGAAAAGAGGTTTTTCAACACTAACACAAGTGTGAAAAGTGGTTTTTCAACACTATCACAAGTGCAAAAAGTGTTTTTTCCACACTAATACAAGTGCAAAAGTGGTTTCCTGCACCAACACAAGTGCAAAAAGTGGTTTTTCAACACTAACACAAGTGCGAAAAGTGGTTTTTCAACACTAACACAAGTGCGAAAAGTGGTTTTTCGACACTAATACAAGTGCAAAAGTGGTTTCCTGCACCAACACAAGTGTGAAAAGTGGTTTTTCAACACTAACACAAGTGCGAAAAGTGGTTTTTCAACACTAACACAAGTGCGAAAAGTGGTTTTTCCATACTAACACAAGTGCAAAAAGTGGTTTTGCCACACTAATACAAGTGCAAAAGTGGTTTCCTGCAGTCAACACTAACACAAGTGCGAAAAGTGGTTTTTCAACACTATCACAAGTGCAAAAAGTGTTTTTTCCACAATAATACAAGTGCAAAAGTGGTTTCCTGCACCAACACAAGTGCGAAAAGTGGTTTTTCAACACTAACACAAGTGCGAAAAGTGGTTTTTCCACAATAACACAAGTGCGAAAAGCGGTTTTTCCACACTAATACAAGTGCAAAAGTGGTTTCCTGCACCAACACAAGTGCGAAAAGTGTTTTTTCAACACTAACACAAGTGCGAAAAGTGGTTTTTCAACACTATCACAAGTGCAAAAAGTGGTTTTTCAACACTATCACAAGTGCAAAAAGTGTTTTTTCCACACTAATACAAGTGCAAAAGTGGTTTCCTGCACCAACACAAGTGCGAAAAGTGGTTTTTCAACACTAACACAAGTGTGAAAAGTGGTTTTTCAACACTATCACAAGTGCAAAAAGTGTTTTTTCCACACTAATACAAGTGCAAAAGTGGTTTCCTGCACCAACACAAGTGCGAAAAGTGGTTTTTCAACACTAACACAAGTTCGAAAAGTGGTTCCACACTAATACAAGTGCAAAAGTGGTTTCCTGCACCAACACAAGTGCGAAAAGTGGTTTTTCAACACTATCACAAGTGCAAAAAGTGATTTTTCCACACTAATACAAGTGCAAAAGTGGTTTCCTGCACCAACACAAGTGCGAAAAGTGGTTTTTCAACACTAACACAAGTGCGAAAAGTGGTTTTTCAACACTATCACAAGTGCAAAAAGTGTTTTTTCCACACTAATACAAGTGCAAAAGTGGTTTTTCCACCATAATACAAGTGCAAAAGTGGTTTCCTGCACCAACACAAGTGCGAAAAGTGGTTTTTCAACACTAACACAAGTGCGAAAAGTGGTTTTTCAACACTATCACAAGTGCAAAAAGTGTTTTTTCCACACTAATACAAGTGTAAAAGTGGATTTTCCACACTAATACAAGTGCAAAAGTGGTTTCCTGCACCAACACAAGTGCGAAAAGTGGTTTTTCAACACTAACACAAGTGCGAAAAGTGGTTTTTCAACACTAACACAAGTGCGAAAAGTGGTTTTTCAACACTATCACAAGTGCAAAAAGTGTTTTTTCCACACTAATACAAGTGCAAAAGTGGTTTCCTGCACCAACACAAGTGCGAAAAGTGGTTTTTCAACACTAACACAAGTGCGAAAAGTGGTTCCACACTAATACAAGTGCAAAAGTGGTTTCCTGCACCAACACAAGTGCGAAAAGTGGTTTTTCAACACTATCATAAGTGCAAAAAGTGTTTTTTCCACACTAATACAAGTGTAAAAGTGGTTTTTCCACACTAATACAAGTGCAAAAGTGGTTTCCTGCACCAACACAAGTGCGAAAAGTGGTTTTTCAACACTAACACAAGTGCGAAAAGTGGTTTTTCCACACTAATACAAGTGCAAAAGTGGTTTTTCCACACTAATACAAGTGCAAAAGTGGTTTCCTGCACTAAAACAAGTGCGAAAAGTGGTTTTTCAACACTAACACAAGTGCGAATAGTGGTTTTTCAACACTATCACAAGTGCAAAAAGTGTTTTTTCCACACTAATACAAGTGCAAAAGTGGTTTCCTGCACCAACACAAGTGCGAAAAGTGGTTTTTCAACACTAACACAAGTGCAAAAGTGGTTTCCTGCACCAACACAAGTGCGAAAAGTGGTTTTTCAACACTAACACAAGTGCGAAAAGTGGTTTTTCAACAATATCACAAGTGCAAAAAGTGTTTTTTCCACACTAATACAAGTGCAAAAGTGGTTTCCTGCACCAACACAAGTGCGAAAAGTGGTTTTTCAACACTATCACAAGTGCAAAAAGTGGTTTTTCCACACTAATACAAGTGCAAAAGTGGTTTCCTGCACCAACCCAAGTGCGAAAAGTGGTTTTTCAACATGAACACAAGTGCGAAAAGTGGTTTTTCAACACTATCACAAGTGCAAAAAGTGTTTTTTCCACACTAACACAAGTGCGAAAAGTGGTTTTTCAACACTATCACAAGTGCAAAAAGTGTTTTTTCCACACTAATACAAGTGCAAAAGTGGTTTCCTGCACCAACACAAGTGCGAAAAGTGGTTTTTCAACACTAACACAAGTGCGAAAAGTGGTTTTTCCACACTAACACAAGTGCGAAAAGTGGTTTTTCCACACTAATACAAGTGCAAAAGTGGTTTCCTGCACCAACACAAGTGCGAAAAGTGTTTTTTCAACACTAACACAAGTGCGAAAAGTGGTTTTTCAACACTATCACAAGTGCAAAAAGTGTTTTTTCCACACTAATACAAGTGCAAAACTGGTTTCCTGCACCAACACAAGTGCGAAAAGTGGTTTTTCAACACTAACACAAGTGTGAAAAGTGGTTTTTCAACACTATCACAAGTGCAAAAAGTGTTTTTTCCACACTAATACAAGTGCAAAAGTGGTTTCCTGCACCAACACAAGTGCAAAAAGTGGTTTTTCAACACTAACACAAGTGCGAAAAGTGGTTTTTCAACACTAACACAAGTGCGAAAAGTGGTTTTTCGACACTAATACAAGTGCAAAAGTGGTTTCCTGCACCAACACAAGTGCGAAAAGTGGTTTTTCAACACTAACACAAGTGCGAAAAGTGGTTTTTCAACACTAACACAAGTGCGAAAAGTGGTTTTTCCATACTAACACAAGTGCAAAAAGTGGTTTTGCCACACTAATACAAGTGCAAAAGTGGTTTCCTGCAGTCAACACTAACACAAGTGCGAAAAGTGGTTTTTCAACACTATCACAAGTGCAAAAAGTGTTTTTTCCACAATAATACAAGTGCAAAAGTGGTTTCCTGCACCAACACAAGTGCGAAAAGTGGTTTTTCAACACTAACACAAGTGCGAAAAGTGGTTTTTCCACACTAACACAAGTGCGAAAAGTGGTTTTTCCACACTAATACAAGTGTAAAAGTGGTTTTCCACACTAATACAAGTGCAAAAGTGGTTTCCTGCACCAACACAAGTGCGAAAAGTGGTTTTTCAACACTAACACAAGTGCGAAAAGTGGTTTTTCCACACTATCACAAGTGCAAAAAGTGTTTTTTCCACACTAATACAAGTGCAAAAGTGGTTTCCTGCACCAACACAAGTGCGAAAAGTGGTTTTTCAACACTAACACAAGTGCGAAAAGTGGTTCCACACTAATACAAGTGCAAAAGTGGTTTCCTGCACCAACACAAGTGCGAAAAGTGGTTTTTCAACACTATCACAAGTGCAAAAAGTGATTTTTCCACACTAATACAAGTGCAAAAGTGGTTTCCTGCACCAACACAAGTGCGAAAAGTGGTTTTTCAACACTAACACAAGTGTGAAAAGTGGTTTTTCAACACTATCACAAGTGCAAAAAGTGTTTTTTCCACACTAATACAAGTGCAAAAGTGGTTTTTCCACACTAATACAAGTGCAAAAGTGGTTTCCTGCACCAACACAAGTGCGAAAAGTGGTTTTTCAACACTAACACAAGTGCGAAAAGTGGTTTTTCAACACTATCACAAGTGCAAAAAGTGTTTTTTCCACACTAATACAAGTGTAAAAGTGGTTTTTCCACACTAATACAAGTGCAAAAGTGGTTTCCTGCACCAACACAAGTGCGAAAAGTGGTTTTTCAACACTAACACAAGTGCGAAAAGTGGGTTTTCCACACTAATACAAGTGCAAAAGTGGTTTTTCCACACTAATACAAGTGCAAAAGTGGTTTCCTGCACCAACACGAGTGCGAAAAGTGGTTTTTCAACACTAACACAAGTGCGAAAAGTGGTTTTTCAACATTAACACAAGTGCGAAAAGTGGTTTTTCCACACTAATACAAGTGCAAAAGTGGTTTTTCCACACTAATACAAGTGCAAAAGTGGTTTCCTGCACCAACACAAGTGCAAAAAGTGGGTTTTCAACACTATCACAAGTGCAAAAAGTCATTTTTCCACACTAATACAAGTGCAAAAGTGGTTTCCTGCACCAACACAAGTGCGAAAAGTGGTTTTTCAACACTAACACAAGTGCGAAAAGTGGTTTTTCAACACTAACACAAGTGCGAAAAGTGGTTTTTCCACACTAACACAAGTGCGAAAAGTGGTTTTCCACACTAATACAAGTGTAAAAGTGGTTTCCTGCACCAACACAAGTGCGAAAAGTGGTTTTTCAACACTATCACAAGTGCAAAAAGTGTTTTTTCCACACTAATACAAGTGCAAAAGTGGTTTCCTGCACCAACACAAGTGCGAAAAGTGGTTTTTCAACACTAACACAAGTGCGAAAAGTGGTTTTTCAACACTAACACAAGTGCGAAAAGTGGTTTTTCCACACTAATACAAGTGCAAAAGTGGTTTCCTGCACCAACACAAGTGCGAAAAATGGTTTTTCAACACTAACACAAGTGCGAAAAGTGGTTTTTCAACACTATCACAAGTGCAAAAAGTGTTTTTTCCACACTAATACAAGTGCAAAAGTGGTTTTTCCACACTAATACAAGTGCAAAAGTGGTTTCCTGCACTAACACAAGTGCGAAAAGTGGTTTTTCAACACTAACACAAGTGCGAAAAGTGGTTTTTCAACACTATCACAAGTGCAAAAAGTGGTTTTTCCACACTAATACAAGTGTAAAAGTGGTTTTTCCACACTAATACAAGTGCAAAAGTGGTTTCCTGCACCAACACAAGTGCGAAAAGTGGTTTTTCAACACTAACACAAGTGCGAAAAGTGGTTTTTCCACACTAATACAAGTGCAAAAGTGGTTTTTCCACACTAATACAAGTGCAAAAGTGGTTTCCTGCACTAACACAAGTGCGAAAAGTGGTTTTTCAACACTAACACAAGTGCGAAAGGTGGTTTTTCAACACTATCACAAGTGCAAAAAGTGTTTTTTCCACACTAATACAAGTGTAAAAGTGGTTTTCCACACTAATACAAGTGCAAAAGTGGTTTCCTGCACCAACACAAGTGCGAAAAGTGGTTTTTCAACACTAACACAAGTGCGAAAAGTGGTTTTTCCACACTAACACAAGTGCGAAAAGTGGTTTTTCCACACTAATACAAGTGCAAAAGTGGTTTCCTGCACCAACACAAGTGCGAAAAGTGTTTTTTCAACACTAACACAAGTGCGAAAAGTGGTTTTTCAACACTATCACAAGTGCAAAAAGTGGTTTTTCAACACTATCACAAGTGCAAAAAGTGTTTTTTCCACACTAATACAAGTGCAAAAGTGGTTTCCTGCACCAACACAAGTGCGAAAAGTGGTTTTTCAACACTAACACAAGTGTGAAAAGTGGTTTTTCAACACTATCACAAGTGCAAAAAGTGTTTTTTCCACACTAATACAAGTGCAAAAGTGGTTTCCTGCACCAACACAAGTGCAAAAAGTGGTTTTTCAACACTAACACAAGTGCGAAAAGTGGTTTTTCAACACTAACACAAGTGCGAAAAGTGGTTTTTCGACACTAATACAAGTGCAAAAGTGGTTTCCTGCACCAACACAAGTGCGAAAAGTGGTTTTTCAACACTAACACAAGTGCGAAAAGTGGTTTTTCAACACTAACACAAGTGCGAAAAGTGGTTTTTCCATACTAACACAAGTGCAAAAAGTGGTTTTGCCACACTAATACAAGTGCAAAAGTGGTTTCCTGCAGTCAACACTAACACAAGTGCGAAAAGTGGTTTTTCAACACTATCACAAGTGCAAAAAGTGTTTTTTCCACAATAATACAAGTGCAAAAGTGGTTTCCTGCACCAACACAAGTGCGAAAAGTGGTTTTTCAACACTAACACAAGTGCGAAAAGTGGTTTTTCCACAATAACACAAGTGCGAAAAGCGGTTTTTCCACACTAATACAAGTGCAAAAGTGGTTTCCTGCACCAACACAAGTGCGAAAAGTGTTTTTTCAACACTAACACAAGTGCGAAAAGTGGTTTTTCAACACTATCACAAGTGCAAAAAGTGGTTTTTCAACACTATCACAAGTTCAAAAAGTGTTTTTCCACACTAATACAAGTGCAAAAGTGGTTTCCTGCACCAACACAAGTGCGAAAAGTGGTTTTTCAACACTAACACAAGTGTGAAAAGTGGTTTTTCAACACTATCACAAGTGCAAAAAGTGTTTTTTCCACACTAATACAAGTGCAAAAGTGGTTTCCTGCACCAACACAAGTGCGAAAAGTGGTTTTTCAACACTAACACAAGTTCGAAAAGTGGTTCCACACTAATACAAGTGCAAAAGTGGTTTCCTGCACCAACACAAGTGCGAAAAGTGGTTTTTCAACACTATCACAAGTGCAAAAAGTGATTTTTCCACACTAATACAAGTGCAAAAGTGGTTTCCTGCACCAACACAAGTGCGAAAAGTGGTTTTTCAACACTAACACAAGTGCGAAAAGTGGTTTTTCAACACTATCACAAGTGCAAAAAGTGTTTTTTCCACACTAATACAAGTGCAAAAGTGGTTTTTCCACCATAATACAAGTGCAAAAGTGGTTTCCTGCACCAACACAAGTGCGAAAAGTGGTTTTTCAACACTAACACAAGTGCGAAAAGTGGTTTTTCAACACTATCACAAGTGCAAAAAGTGTTTTTTCCACACTAATACAAGTGTAAAAGTGGATTTTCCACACTAATACAAGTGCAAAAGTGGTTTCCTGCACCAACACAAGTGCGAAAAGTGGTTTTTCAACACTAACACAAGTGCGAAAAGTGGTTTTTCCACACTATCACAAGTGCAAAAAGTGTTTTTTCCACACTAATACAAGTGTAAAAGTGGTTTTTCCACACTAATACAAGTGCAAAAGTGGTTTCCTGCACCAACACAAGTGCGAAAAGTGGTTTTTCAACACTAACACAAGTGCGAAAAGTGGTTTTTCAACACTATCACAAGTGCAAAAAGTGTTTTTTCCACACTAATACAAGTGCAAAAGTGGTTTCCTGCACCAACACAAGTGCGAAAAGTGGTTTTTCAACACTAACACAAGTGCGAAAAGTGGTTCCACACTAATACAAGTGCAAAAGTGGTTTCCTGCACCAACACAAGTGGGAAAAGTGGTTTTTCAACACTATCATAAGTGCAAAAAGTGTTTTTTCCACACTAATACAAGTGTAAAAGTGGTTTTTCCACACTAATACAAGTGCAAAAGTGGTTTCCTGCACCAACACAAGTGCGAAAAGTGGTTTTTCAACACTAACACAAGTGCGAAAAGTGGTTTTTCCACACTAATACAAGTGCAAAAGTGGTTTTTCCACACTAATACAAGTGCAAAAGTGGTTTCCTGCACTAAAACAAGTGTGAAAAGTGGTTTTTCAACACTAACACAAGTGCGAATAGTGGTTTTTCAACACTATCACAAGTGCAAAAATTGTTTTTTCCACACTAATACAAGTGTAAAAGTGGTTTTCCACACTAATACAAGTGCAAAAGTGGTTTCCTGCACCAACACAAGTGCGAAAAGTGGTTTTTCAACACTAACACAAGTGCGAAAAGTGGTTTTTCCACACTAACACAAGTGCGAAAAGTGTTTTTTCCACACTAATACAAGTGCAAAAGTGGTTTCCTGCACCAACACAAGTGCGAAAAGTGGTTTTTCAACACTAACACAAGTGCAAAAGTGGTTTCCTGCACAAACACAAGTGCGAAAAGTGGTTTTTCAACACTAACACAAGTGCGAAAAGTGGTTTTTCAACAATATCACAAGTGCAAAAAGTGTTTTTTCCACACTAATACAAGTGCAAAAGTGGTTTCCTGCACAAACACAAGTGCGAAAAGTGGTTTTTCAACACTATCACAAGTGCAAAAAGTGGTTTTCCACACTAATACAAGTGCAAAAGTGGTTTCCTGCACCAACCCAAGTGCGAAAAGTGGTTTTTCAACATGAACACAAGTGCGAAAAGTGGTTTTTCAACACTATCACAAGTGCAAAAAGTGTTTTTTCCACACTAACACAAGTGCGAAAAGTGGTTTTTCAACACTATCACAAGTGCAAAAAGTGTTTTTTCCACACTAATACAAGTGCAAAAGTGGTTTCCTGCACCAACACAAGTGCGAAAAGTGGTTTTTCAACACTAACACAAGTGCGAAAAGTGGTTTTTCCACACTAACACAAGTGCGAAAAGTGGTTTTTCCACACTAATACAAGTGCAAAAGTGGTTTCCTGCACCAACACAAGTGCGAAAAGTGTTTTTTCAACACTAACACAAGTGCGAAAAGTGGTTTTTCAACACTATCACAAGTGCAAAAAGTGGTTTTTCAACACTATCACAAGTGCAAAAAGTGTTTTTTCCACACTAATACAAGTGCAAAAGTGGTTTCCTGCACCAACACAAGTGCGAAAAGTGGTTTTTCAACACTAACACAAGTGCGAAAAGTGGTTCCACACTAATACAAGTGCAAAAGTGGTTTCCTGCACCAACACAAGTGCGAAAAGTGGTTTTTCAACACTATCATAAGTGCAAAAAGTGTTTTTTCCACACTAATACAAGTGCAAAAGTGGTTTCCTGCACCAACACAAGTGCGAAAAGTGGTTTTTCAACACTAACACAAGTGCGAAAAGTGGTTCCACACTAATACAAGTGCAAAAGTGGTTTCCTGCACCAACACAAGTGCGAAAAGTGGTTTTTCAACACTATCATAAGTGCAAAAAGTGTTTTTTCCACACTAATACAAGTGTAAAAGTGGTTTTTCCACACTAATACAAGTGCAAAAGTGGTTTCCTGCACCAACACAAGTGCGAAAAGTGGTTTTTCAACACTAACACAAGTGCGAAAAGTGGTTTTTCCACACTAATACAAGTGCAAAAGTGGTTTTTCCACACTAATACAAGTGCAAAAGTGGTTTCCTGCACTAAAACAAGTGTGAAAAGTGGTTTTTCAACACTAACACAAGTGCGAATAGTGGTTTTTCAACACTATCACAAGTGCAAAAAGTGTTTTTTCCACACTAATACAAGTGTAAAAGTGGTTTTCCACACTAATACAAGTGCAAAAGTGGTTTCCTGCACCAACACAAGTGCGAAAAGTGGTTTTTCAACACTAACACAAGTGCGAAAAGTGGTTTTTCCACACTAACACAAGTGCGAAAAGTGTTTTTTCCACACTAATACAAGTGCAAAAGTGGTTTCCTGCACCAACACAAGTGCGAAAAGTGGTTTTTCAACACTAACACAAGTGCAAAAGTGGTTTCCTGCACCAACACAAGTGCGAAAAGTGGTTTTTCAACACTAACACAAGTGCGAAAAGTGGTTTTTCAACAATATCACAAGTGCAAAAAGTGTTTTTTCCACACTAATACAAGTGCAAAAGTGGTTTCCTGCACCAACACAAGTGCGAAAAGTGGTTTTTCAACACTATCACAAGTGCAAAAAGTGGTTTTCCACACTAATACAAGTGCAAAAGTGGTTTCCTGCACCAACCCAAGTGCGAAAAGTGGTTTTTCAACATGAACACAAGTGCGAAAAGTGGTTTTTCAACACTATCACAAGTGCAAAAAGTGTTTTTTCCACACTAACACAAGTGCGAAAAGTGGTTTTTCAACACTATCACAAGTGCAAAAAGTGTTTTTTCCACACTAATACAAGTGCAAAAGTGGTTTCCTGCACCAACACAAGTGCGAAAAGTGGTTTTTCAACACTAACACAAGTGCGAAAAGTGGTTTTTCCACACTAACACAAGTGCGAAAAGTGGTTTTTCCACACTAATACAAGTGCAAAAGTGGTTTCCTGCACCAACACAAGTGCGAAAAGTGTTTTTTCAACACTAACACAAGTGCGAAAAGTGGTTTTTCAACACTATCACAAGTGCAAAAAGTGGTTTTTCAACACTATCACAAGTGCAAAAAGTGTTTTTTCCACACTAATACAAGTGCAAAAGTGGTTTCCTGCACCAACCCAAGTGCGAAAAGAGGTTTTTCAACACTAACACAAGTGTGAAAAGTGGTTTTTCAACACTATCACAAGTGCAAAAAGTGTTTTTTCCACACTAATACAAGTGCAAAAGTGGTTTCCTGCACCAACACAAGTGCAAAAAGTGGTTTTTCAACACTAACACAAGTGCGAAAAGTGGTTTTTCAACACTAACACAAGTGCGAAAAGTGGTTTTTCGACACTAATACAAGTGCAAAAGTGGTTTCCTGCACCAACACAAGTGCGAAAAGTGGTTTTTCAACACTAACACAAGTGCGAAAAGTGGTTTTTCAACACTAACACAAGTGCGAAAAGTGGTTTTTCCATACTAACACAAGTGCAAAAAGTGGTTTTGCCACACTAATACAAGTGCAAAAGTGGTTTCCTGCAGTCAACACTAACACAAGTGCGAAAAGTGGTTTTTCAACACTATCACAAGTGCAAAAAGTGTTTTTTCCACAATAATACAAGTGCAAAAGTGGTTTCCTGCACCAACACAAGTGCGAAAAGTGGTTTTTCAACACTAACACAAGTGCGAAAAGTGGTTTTTCCACAATAACACAAGTGCAAAAAGCGGTTTTTCCACACTAATACAAGTGCAAAAGTGGTTTCCTGCACCAACACAAGTGCGAAAAGTGTTTTTTCAACACTAACACAAGTGCGAAAAGTGGTTTTTCAACACTATCACAAGTGCAAAAAGTGGTTTTTCAACACTATCACAAGTGCAAAAAGTGTTTTTTCCACACTAATACAAGTGCAAAAGTGGTTTCCTGCACCAACACAAGTGCGAAAAGTGGTTTTTCAACACTAACACAAGTGTGAAAAGTGGTTTTTCAACACTATCACAAGTGCAAAAAGTGTTTTTTCCACACTAATACAAGTGCAAAAGTGGTTTCCTGCACCAACACAAGTGCGAAAAGTGGTTTTTCAACACTAACACAAGTTCGAAAAGTGGTTCCACACTAATACAAGTGCAAAAGTGGTTTCCTGCACCAACACAAGTGCGAAAAGTGGTTTTTCAACACTATCACAAGTGCAAAAAGTGATTTTTCCACACTAATACAAGTGCAAAAGTGGTTTCCTGCACCAACACAAGTGCGAAAAGTGGTTTTTCAACACTAACACAAGTGCGAAAAGTGGTTTTTCAACACTATCACAAGTGCAAAAAGTGTTTTTTCCACACTAATACAAGTGCAAAAGTGGTTTTTCCACCATAATACAAGTGCAAAAGTGGTTTCCTGCACCAACACAAGTGCGAAAAGTGGTTTTTCAACACTAACACAAGTGCGAAAAGTGGTTTTTCAACACTATCACAAGTGCAAAAAGTGTTTTTTCCACACTAATACAAGTGTAAAAGTGGATTTTCCACACTAATACAAGTGCAAAAGTGGTTTCCTGCACCAACACAAGTGCGAAAAGTGGTTTTTCAACACTAACACAAGTGCGAAAAGTGGTTTTTCCACACTATCACAAGTGCAAAAAGTGTTTTTTCCACACTAATACAAGTGTAAAAGTGGTTTTTCCACACTAATACAAGTGCAAAAGTGGTTTCCTGCACCAACACAAGTGCGAAAAGTGGTTTTTCAACACTAACACAAGTGCGAAAAGTGGTTTTTCAACACTATCACAAGTGCAAAAAGTGTTTTTTCCACACTAATACAAGTGCAAAAGTGGTTTCCTGCACCAACACAAGTGCGAAAAGTGGTTTTTCAACACTAACACAAGTGCGAAAAGTGGTTCCACACTAATACAAGTGCAAAAGTGGTTTCCTGCACCAACACAAGTGCGAAAAGTGGTTTTTCAACACTATCATAAGTGCAAAAAGTGTTTTTTCCACACTAATACAAGTGTAAAAGTGGTTTTTCCACACTAATACAAGTGCAAAAGTGGTTTCCTGCACCAACACAAGTGCGAAAAGTGGTTTTTCAACACTAACACAAGTGCGAAAAGTGGTTTTTCCACACTAATACAAGTGCAAAAGTGGTTTTTCCACACTAATACAAGTGCAAAAGTGGTTTCCTGCACTAAAACAAGTGCGAAAAGTGGTTTTTCAACACTAACACAAGTGCGAATAGTGGTTTTTCAACACTATCACAAGTGCAAAAAGTGTTTTTTCCACACTAATACAAGTGTAAAAGTGGTTTTCCACACTAATACAAGTGCAAAAGTGGTTTCCTGCACCAACACAAGTGCGAAAAGTGGTTTTTCAACACTAACACAAGTGCGAAAAGTGGTTTTTCCACACTAACACAAGTGCGAAAAGTGTTTTTTCCACACTAATACAAGTGCAAAAGTGGTTTCCTGCACCAACACAAGTGCGAAAAGTGGTTTGTCAACACTAACACAAGTGCAAAAGTGGTTTCCTGCACCAACACAAGTGCGAAAAGTGGTTTTTCAACACTAACACAAGTGCGAAAAGTGGTTTTTCAACAATATCACAAGTGCAAAAAGTGTTTTTTCCACACTAATACAAGTGCAAAAGTGGTTTCCTGCACCAACACAAGTGCGAAAAGTGGTTTTTCAACACTATCACAAGTGCAAAAAGTGGTTTTTCCACACTAATACAAGTGCAAAAGTGGTTTCCTGCACCAACCCAAGTGCGAAAAGTGGTTTTTCAACATGAACACAAGTGCGAAAAGTGGTTTTTCAACACTATCACAAGTGCAAAAAGTGTTTTTTCCACACTAACACAAGTGCGAAAAGTGGTTTTTCAACACTATCACAAGTGCAAAAAGTGTTTTTTCCACACTAATACAAGTGCAAAAGTGGTTTCCTGCACCAACACAAGTGCGAAAAGTGGTTTTACAACACTAACACAAGTGCGAAAAGTGGTTTTTCCACACTAATACAAGTGCAAAAGTGGTTTCCTGCACCAACACAAGTGCGAAAAGTGGTTTTTCAACACTATCACAAGTGCAAAAAGTGTTTTTTCCACACTAATACAAGTGCAAAATTGGTTTTCTGCACCAACACAAGTGCGAAAAGTGGTTTTTCAACACTAACACAAGTGCGAAAAGTGGTTTTTCAACACTAACACAAGTGCGAAAAGTGGTTTTTCCACACTAATACAAGTGCAAAAGTGTTTTTTCCACACTAATATAATTTCAAAAGTGGTTTCCTGCACCAATACAAGTGCAAAAAGTGGTTTATCAACACTAACACAAGTGCGAAAAGTGGTTTTTCAAGACAAACACAAGTGCGAAAAGTGGTTTTTCAACACTATCACAAGTGCAAAAAGTGTTTTTTCCACACTAATACAAGTGCAAAAGTGGTTTCCTGCACCAACACAAGTGCGAAAAGTGTTTTTTCAACACTAACACAAGTGCGAAAAGTGGTTTTTCAACACTATCACAAGTGCAAAAAGTGGTTTTTCAACACTATCACAAGTGCAAAAAGTGTTTTTTCCACAATAATACAAGTGCAAAAGTGGTTTCCTGCATCAACACAAGTGTGAAAAGTGGTTTTTCAACACTAACACAAGTGTGAAAAGTGGTTTTTCAACACTAACACAAGTGCGAAAAGTGTTTTTTCGACACTAATACAAGTGCAAAAGTGGTTTCCTGCACCAACACAAGTGCGAAAAGTGGTTTTTCAACACTAACACAAGTGCGAAAAGTGGTTTTTCAACACTAACACAAGTGCGAAAAGTGGTTTTTCCATATTAACACAAGTGCAAAAAGTGGTTTTGCCACACTAATACAAGTGCAAAAGTGGTTTCCTGCAGTCAACACTAACACAAGTGCGAAAAGTGGTTTTTCAACACTATCACAAGTGCAAAAAGTGTTTTTTCCACAATAATACAAGTGCAAAAGTGGTTTCCTGCACCAACACAAGTGCGAAAAGTGGTTTTTCAACACTAACACAAGTGCGAAAAGTGGTTTTTCCACACTATCACAAGTGCGAAAAGTGGTTTTTCCACACTAATACAAGTGCAAAAGTGGTTTCCTGCACCAACACAAGTGCGAAAAGTGTTTTTTCAACACTAACACAAGTGCGAAAAGTGGTTTTTCAACACTATCACAAATGCAAAAAGTGGTTTTTCAACACTATCACAAGTGCAAAAAGTGTTTTTTCCACACTAATACAAGTGCAAAAGTGGTTTCCTGCACCAACACAAGTGCGAAAAGTCGTTTTTCAACACTAACACAAGTGTGAAAAGTGGTTTTTCAACACTATCACAAGTGCAAAAAGTGTTTTTTCCACACTAATACAAGTGCAAAAGTGGTTTCCTGCACCAACACAAGTGCGAAAAGTGGTTTTTCAACACTAACACAAGTGCGAAAAGTGGTTCCACACTAATACAAGTGCAAAAGTGGTTTCCTGCACCAACACAAGTGCGAAAAGTGGTTTTTCAACACTATCAAAAGTGCAAAAAGTCATTTTTCCACACTAATACAAGTGCAAAAGTGGTTTCCTGCACCAAGACAAGTGCGAAAAGTGGTTTTTCAACGCTAACACAAGTGCGAAAAGTGGTTTTTCAACACTAACACAAGTGCGAAAAGTGGTTTTTCCACACTAACACAAGTGCGAAAAGTGGTTTTCCACACTAATACAAGTGTAAAAGTGGTTTCCTGCACCAACACAAGTGCGAAAAGTGGTTTTTCAACACTATCACAAGTGCAAAAAGTGTTTTTTCCACACTAATACAAGTGCAAAAGTGGTTTCCTGCACCAACACAAGTGCGAAAAGTGGTTTTTCAACACTAACACAAGTGCGAAAAGTGGTTTTTCACACTAACACAAGTGCAAAAAGTGGTTTTTCCACACTAATACAAGTGCAAAAGTGGTTTCCTGCACCAACACAAGTGCGAAAAATGGTTTTTCAACACTAACACAAGTGCGAAAAGTGGTTTTTCAACACTATCACAAGTGCAAAAAGTGTTTTTTCCACACTAATACAAGTGCAAAAGTGGTTTTTCCACACTAATACAAGTGCAAAAGTGGTTTCCTGCACTAACACAAGTGCGAAAAGTGGTTTTTCAACACTAACACAAGTGCGAAAAGTGGTTTTTCAACACTATCATAAGTGCAAAAAGTGTTTTTTCCACACTAATACAAGTGTAAAAGTGGTTTTTCCACACTAATACAAGTGCAAAAGTGGTTTCCTGCACCAACACAAGTGCGAAAAGTGGTTTTTCAACACTAACACAAGTGCGAAAAGTGGTTTTTCCACACTAATACAAGTGCAAAAGTGGTTTTTCCACACTAATACAAGTGCAAAAGTGGTTTCCTGCACTAACACAAGTGCGAAAAGTGGTTTTTCAACACTATCACAAGTGCAAAACGTGTTTTTTCCACACTAATACAAGTGTAAAAGTGGTTTTCCACACTAATACAAGTGCAAAAGTGGTTTCCTGCACCAACACAAGTGCGAAAAGTGTTTTTTCAACACTAACACAAGTGCGAAAAGTGGTTTTTCCACACTAAAACAAGTGCGAAAAGTGGTTTTTCCACACTAATACAAGTGCAAAAGTGGTTTCCTGCACCAACACAAGTGCGAAAAGTGTTTTTTCAACACTAACACAAGTGCGAAAAGTGGTTTTTCAACACTATCACAAGTGCAAAAAGTGGTTTTTCAACACTATCACAAGTGCAAAAAGTGTTTTTTCCACACTAATACAAGTGCAAAACTGGTTTCCTGCACCAACACAAGTGCGAAAAGTGGTTTTTCAACACTAACACAAGTGTGAAAAGTGGTTTTTCAACACTATCACAAGTGCAAAAAGTGTTTTTTCCACACTAATACAAGTGCAAAAGTGGTTTCCTGCACCAACACAAGTGCAAAAAGTGGTTTTTCAACACTAACACAAGTGCGAAAAGTGGTTTTTCAACACTAACACAAGTGCGAAAAGTGGTTTTTCGACACTAATACAAGTGCAAAAGTGGTTTCCTGCACCAACACAAGTGCGAAAAGTGGTTTTTCAACACTAACACAAGTGCGAAAAGTGGTTTTTCAACACTAACACAAGTGCGAAAAGTGGTTTTTCCATACTAACACAAGTGCAAAAAGTGGTTTTGCCACACTAATACAAGTGCAAAAGTGGTTTCCTGCAGTCAACACTAACACAAGTGCGAAAAGTGGTTTTTCAACACTATCACAAGTGCAAAAAGTGTTTTTTCCACAATAATACAAGTGCAAAAGTGGTTTCCTGCACCAACACAAGTGCGAAAAGTGGTTTTTCAACACTAACACAAGTGCGAAAAGTGGTTTTTCCACACTAACACAAGTGCGAAAAGTGGTTTTTCCACACTAATACAAGTGTAAAAGTGGTTTTCCACACTAATACAAGTGCAAAAGTGGTTTCCTGCACCAACACAAGTGCGAAAAGTGGTTTTTCAACACTAACACAAGTGCGAAAAGTGGTTTTTCCACACTATCACAAGTGCAAAAAGTGTTTTTTCCACACTAATACAAGTGCAAAAGTGGTTTCCTGCACCAACACAAGTGCGAAAAGTGGTTTTTCAACACTAACACAAGTGCGAAAAGTGGTTCCACACTAATACAAGTGCAAAAGTGGTTTCCTGCACCAACACAAGTGCGAAAAGTGGTTTTTCAACACTATCACAAGTGCAAAAAGTGATTTTTCCACACTAATACAAGTGCAAAAGTGGTTTCCTGCACCAACACAAGTGCGAAAAGTGGTTTTTCAACACTAACACAAGTGTGAAAAGTGGTTTTTCAACACTATCACAAGTGCAAAAAGTGTTTTTTCCACACTAATACAAGTGCAAAAGTGGTTTTTCCACACTAATACAAGTGCAAAAGTGGTTTCCTGCACCAACACAAGTGCGAAAAGTGGTTTTTCAACACTAACACAAGTGCGAAAAGTGGTTTTTCAACACTATCACAAGTGCAAAAAGTGTTTTTTCCACACTAATACAAGTGTAAAAGTGGTTTTTCCACACTAATACAAGTGCAAAAGTGGTTTCCTGCACCAACACAAGTGCGAAAAGTGGTTTTTCAACACTAACACAAGTGCGAAAAGTGGGTTTTCCACACTAATACAAGTGCAAAAGTGGTTTTTCCACACTAATACAAGTGCAAAAGTGGTTTCCTGCACCAACACAAGTGCAAAAAGTGGTTTTTCAACACTAACACAAGTGCGAAAAGTGGTTTTTCAACACTAACACAAGTGCGAAAAGTGGTTTTTCGACACTAATACAAGTGCAAAAGTGGTTTCCTGCACCAACACAAGTGCGAAAAGTGGTTTTTCAACACTAACACAAGTGCGAAAAGTGGTTTTTCAACACTAACACAAGTGCGAAAAGTGGTTTTTCCATACTAACACAAGTGCAAAAAGTGGTTTTGCCACACTAATACAAGTGCAAAAGTGGTTTCCTGCAGTCAACACTAACACAAGTGCGAAAAGTGGTTTTTCAACACTATCACAAGTGCAAAAAGTGTTTTTTCCACAATAATACAAGTGCAAAAGTGGTTTCCTGCACCAACACAAGTGCGAAAAGTGGTTTTTCAACACTAACACAAGTGCGAAAAGTGGTTTTTCCACACTAACACAAGTGCGAAAAGTGGTTTTTCCACACTAATACAAGTGTAAAAGTGGTTTTCCACACTAATACAAGTGCAAAAGTGGTTTCCTGCACCAACACAAGTGCGAAAAGTGGTTTTTCAACACTAACACAAGTGCGAAAAGTGGTTTTTCCACACTATCACAAGTGCAAAAAGTGTTTTTTCCACACTAATACAAGTGCAAAAGTGGTTTCCTGCACCAACACAAGTGCGAAAAGTGGTTTTTCAACACTAACACAAGTGCGAAAAGTGGTTCCACACTAATACAAGTGCAAAAGTGGTTTCCTGCACC
Source organism: Myxine glutinosa (assembly GCF_964187855.1). NCBI lineage: Eukaryota > Metazoa > Chordata > Myxini > Myxiniformes > Myxinidae > Myxine > Myxine glutinosa. The sequence continues at coordinate 130,296,027 of NC_136264.1, read as the reverse complement.
AACACAAGTGCGAAAAGTGGTTTTTCAACACTATCACAAGTGCAAAAAGTGATTTTTCCACACTAATACAAGTGCAAAAGTGGTTTCCTGCACCAACACAAGTGCGAAAAGTGGTTTTTCAACACTAACACAAGTGTGAAAAGTGGTTTTTCAACACTATCACAAGTGCAAAAAGTGTTTTTTCCACACTAATACAAGTGCAAAAGTGGTTTTTCCACACTAATACAAGTGCAAAAGTGGTTTCCTGCACCAACACAAGTGCGAAAAGTGGTTTTTCAACACTAACACAAGTGCGAAAAGTGGTTTTTCAACACTATCACAAGTGCAAAAAGTGTTTTTTCCACACTAATACAAGTGTAAAAGTGGTTTTTCCACACTAATACAAGTGCAAAAGTGGTTTCCTGCACCAACACAAGTGCGAAAAGTGGTTTTTCAACACTAACACAAGTGCGAAAAGTGGGTTTTCCACACTAATACAAGTGCAAAAGTGGTTTTTCCACACTAATACAAGTGCAAAAGTGGTTTCCTGCACCAACACGAGTGCGAAAAGTGGTTTTTCAACACTAACACAAGTGCGAAAAGTGGTTTTTCAACATTAACACAAGTGCGAAAAGTGGTTTTTCCACACTAATACAAGTGCAAAAGTGGTTTTTCCACACTGATACAAGTGCAAAAGTGGTTTCCTGCACCAACACAAGTGCGAAAAGTGGGTTTTCAACACTATCACAAGTGCAAAAAGTCATTTTTCCACACTAATACAAGTGCAAAAGTGGTTTCCTGCACCAACACAAGTGCGAAAAGTGGTTTTTCAACACTAACACAAGTGCGAAAAGTGGTTTTTCAACACTAACACAAGTGCGAAAAGTGGTTTTTCCACACTAACACAAGTGCGAAAAGTGGTTTTCCACACTAATACAAGTGTAAAAGTGGTTTCCTGCACCAACACAAGTGCGAAAAGTGGTTTTTCAACACTAACACAAGTGCGAAAAGTGGTTTTTCAACACTAACACAAGCGCGAAAAGTGGTTTTTCCACACTAATACAAGTGCAAAAGTGGTTTCCTGCACCAACACAAGTGCGAAAAATGGTTTTTCAACACTAACACAAGTGCGAAAAGTGGTTTTTCAACACTATCACAAGTGCAAAAAGTGTTTTTTCCACACTAATACAAGTGCAAAAGTGGTTTTTCCACACTAATACAAGTGCAAAAGTGGTTTCCTGCACTAACACAAGTGCGAAAAGTGGTTTTTCAACACTAACACAAGTGCGAAAAGTGTTTTTTCAACACTATCACAAGTGCAAAAAGTGTTTTTTCCACACTAATACAAGTGTAAAAGTGGTTTTTCCACACTAATACAAGTGCAAAAGTGGTTTCCTGCACCAACACAAGTGCGAAAAGTGGTTTTTCAACACTAACACAAGTGCGAAAAGTGGTTTTTCCCACACTAATACAAGTGCAAAAGTGGTTTTTCCACACTAATACAAGTGCAAAAGTGGTTTCCTGCACTAACACAAGTGCGAAAAGTGGTTTTTCAACACTAACACAAGTGCGAAAGGTGGTTTTTCAACACTATCACAAGTGCAAAAAGTGTTTTTTTCCACACTAATACAAGTGTAAAAGTGGTTTTCCACACTAATACAAGTGCAAAAGTGGTTTCCTGCACCAACACAAGTGCGAAAAGTGGTTTTTCAACACTAACACAAGTGCGAAAAGTGGTTTTTCCACACTAACACAAGTGCGAAAAGTGTTTTTTCCACACTAATACAAGTGCAAAAGTGGTTTCCTGCACCAACACAAGTGCGAAAAGTGTTTTTTCAACACTAACACAAGTGCGAAAAGTGGTTTTTCAACACTATCACAAGTGCAAAAAGTGGTTTTTCAACACTATCACAAGTGCAAAAAGTGTTTTTTCCACACTAATACAAGTGCAAAAGTGGTTTCCTGCACCAACACAAGTGCGAAAAGAGGTTTTTCAACACTAACACAAGTGTGAAAAGTGGTTTTTCAACACTATCACAAGTGCAAAAAGTGTTTTTTCCACACTAATACAAGTGCAAAAGTGGTTTCCTGCACCAACACAAGTGCAAAAAGTGGTTTTTCAACACTAACACAAGTGCGAAAAGTGGTTTTTCAACACTATCACAAGTGCAAAACGTGTTTTTTCCACACTAATACAAGTGTAAAAGTGGTTTTCCACACTAATACAAGTGCAAAAGTGGTTTCCTGCACCAACACAAGTGCGAAAAGTGGTTTTTCAACACTAACACAAGTGCGAAAAGTGGTTTTTCCACACTAAAACAAGTGCGAAAAGTGGTTTTTCCACACTAATACAAGTGCAAAAGTGGTTTCCTGCACCAACACAAGTGCGAAAAGTGTTTTTTCAACACTAACACAAGTGCGAAAAGTGGTTTTTCAACACTATCACAAGTGCAAAAAGTGGTTTTTCAACACTATCACAAGTGCAAAAAGTGTTTTTTCCACACTAATACAAGTGCAAAACTGGTTTCCTGCACCAACACAAGTGCGAAAAGTGGTTTTTCAACACTAACACAAGTGTGAAAAGTGGTTTTTCAACACTATCACAAGTGCAAAAAGTGTTTTTTCCACACTAATACAAGTGCAAAAGTGGTTTCCTGCACCAACACAAGTGCAAAAAGTGGTTTTTCAACACTAACACAAGTGCGAAAAGTGGTTTTTCAACACTAACACAAGTGCGAAAAGTGGTTTTTCGACACTAATACAAGTGCAAAAGTGGTTTCCTGCACCAACACAAGTGCGAAAAGTGGTTTTTCAACACTAACACAAGTGCGAAAAGTGGTTTTTCAACACTAACACAAGTGCGAAAAGTGGTTTTTCCATACTAACACAAGTGCAAAAAGTGGTTTTGCCACACTAATACAAGTGCAAAAGTGGTTTCCTGCAGTCAACACTAACACAAGTGCGAAAAGTGGTTTTTCAACACTATCACAAGTGCAAAAAGTGTTTTTTCCACAATAATACAAGTGCAAAAGTGGTTTCCTGCACCAACACAAGTGCGAAAAGTGGTTTTTCAACACTAACACAAGTGCGAAAAGTGGTTTTTCCACACTAACACAAGTGCGAAAAGTGGTTTTTCCACACTAATACAAGTGTAAAAGTGGTTTTCCACACTAATACAAGTGCAAAAGTGGTTTCCTGCACCAACACAAGTGCGAAAAGTGGTTTTTCAACACTAACACAAGTGCGAAAAGTGGTTTTTCCACACTATCACAAGTGCAAAAAGTGTTTTTTCCACACTAATACAAGTGCAAAAGTGGTTTCCTGCACCAACACAAGTGCGAAAAGTGGTTTTTCAACACTAACACAAGTGCGAAAAGTGGTTCCACACTAATACAAGTGCAAAAGTGGTTTCCTGCACCAACACAAGTGCGAAAAGTGGTTTTTCAACACTATCACAAGTGCAAAAAGTGATTTTTCCACACTAATACAAGTGCAAAAGTGGTTTCCTGCACCAACACAAGTGCGAAAAGTGGTTTTTCAACACTAACACAAGTGTGAAAAGTGGTTTTTCAACACTATCACAAGTGCAAAAAGTGTTTTTTCCACACTAATACAAGTGCAAAAGTGGTTTTTCCACACTAATACAAGTGCAAAAGTGGTTTCCTGCACCAACACAAGTGCGAAAAGTGGTTTTTCAACATTAACACAAGTGCGAAAAGTGGTTTTTCAACACTATCACAAGTGCAAAAAGTGTTTTTTCCACACTAATACAAGTGTAAAAGTGGTTTTTCCACACTAATACAAGTGCAAAAGTGGTTTCCTGCACCAACACAAGTGCGAAAAGTGGTTTTTCAACACTAACACAAGTGTGAAAAGTGGTTTTTCAACACTATCACAAGTGCAAAAAGTGTTTTTTCCACACTAATACAAGTGCAAAAGTGGTTTTTCCACACTAATACAAGTGCAAAAGTGGTTTCCTGCACCAACACAAGTGCAAAAAGTGGTTTTTCAACACTAACACAAGTGCGAAAAGTGGTTTTTCAACACTAACACAAGTGCGAAAAGTGGTTTTTCGACACTAATACAAGTGCAAAAGTGGTTTCCTGCACCAACACAAGTGCGAAAAGTGGTTTTTCAACACTAACACAAGTGCGAAAAGTGGTTTTTCAACACTAACACAAGTGCGAAAAGTGGTTTTTCCATACTAACACAAGTGCAAAAAGTGGTTTTGCCACACTAATACAAGTGCAAAAGTGGTTTCCTGCAGTCAACACTAACACAAGTGCGAAAAGTGGTTTTTCAACACTATCACAAGTGCAAAAAGTGTTTTTTCCACAATAATACAAGTGCAAAAGTGGTTTCCTGCACCAACACAAGTGCGAAAAGTGGTTTTTCAACACTAACACAAGTGCGAAAAGTGGTTTTTCCACACTAACACAAGTGCGAAAAGTGGTTTTTCCACACTAATACAAGTGTAAAAGTGGTTTTCCACACTAATACAAGTGCAAAAGTGGTTTCCTGCACCAACACAAGTGCGAAAAGTGGTTTTTCAACACTAACACAAGTGCGAAAAGTGGTTTTTCCACACTATCACAAGTGCAAAAAGTGTTTTTTCCACACTAATACAAGTGCAAAAGTGGTTTCCTGCACCAACACAAGTGCGAAAAGTGGTTTTTCAACACTAACACAAGTGCGAAAAGTGGTTCCACACTAATACAAGTGCAAAAGTGGTTTCCTGCACCAACACAAGTGCGAAAAGTGGTTTTTCAACACTATCACAAGTGCAAAAAGTGATTTTTCCACACTAATACAAGTGCAAAAGTGGTTTCCTGCACCAACACAAGTGCGAAAAGTGGTTTTTCAACACTAACACAAGTGTGAAAAGTGGTTTTTCAACACTATCACAAGTGCAAAAAGTGTTTTTTCCACACTAATACAAGTGCAAAAGTGGTTTTTCCACACTAATACAAGTGCAAAAGTGGTTTCCTGCACCAACACAAGTGCGAAAAGTGGTTTTTCAACACTAACACAAGTGCGAAAAGTGGTTTTTCAACACTATCACAAGTGCAAAAAGTGTTTTTTCCACACTAATACAAGTGTAAAAGTGGTTTTTCCACACTAATACAAGTGCAAAAGTGGTTTCCTGCACCAACACAAGTGCGAAAAGTGTTTTTTCAACACTAACACAAGTGCGAAAAGTGGTTTTTCAACACTATCACAAGTGCAAAAAGTGGTTTTTCAACACTATCACAAGTGCAAAAAGTGTTTTTTCCACACTAATACAAGTGCAAAAGTGGTTTCCTGCACCAACACAAGTGCGAAAAGAGGTTTTTCAACACTAACACAAGTGTGAAAAGTGGTTTTTCAACACTATCACAAGTGCAAAAAGTGTTTTTTCCACACTAATACAAGTGCAAAAGTGGTTTCCTGCACCAACACAAGTGCAAAAAGTGGTTTTTCAACACTAACACAAGTGCGAAAAGTGGTTTTTCAACACTATCACAAGTGCAAAACGTGTTTTTTCCACACTAATACAAGTGTAAAAGTGGTTTTCCACACTAATACAAGTGCAAAAGTGGTTTCCTGCACCAACACAAGTGCGAAAAGTGGTTTTTCAACACTAACACAAGTGCGAAAAGTGGTTTTTCCACACTAAAACAAGTGCGAAAAGTGGTTTTTCCACACTAATACAAGTGCAAAAGTGGTTTCCTGCACCAACACAAGTGCGAAAAGTGTTTTTTCAACACTAACACAAGTGCGAAAAGTGGTTTTTCAACACTATCACAAGTGCAAAAAGTGGTTTTTCAACACTATCACAAGTGCAAAAAGTGTTTTTTCCACACTAATACAAGTGCAAAACTGGTTTCCTGCACCAACACAAGTGCGAAAAGTGGTTTTTCAACACTAACACAAGTGTGAAAAGTGGTTTTTCAACACTATCACAAGTGCAAAAAGTGTTTTTTCCACACTAATACAAGTGCAAAAGTGGTTTCCTGCACCAACACAAGTGCAAAAAATGGTTTTTCAACACTAACACAAGTGCGAAAAGTGGTTTTTCAACACTAACACAAGTGCGAAAAGTGGTTTTTCGACACTAATACAAGTGCAAAAGTGGTTTCCTGCACCAACACAAGTGCGAAAAGTGGTTTTTCAACACTAACACAAGTGCGAAAAGTGGTTTTTCAACACTAACACAAGTGCGAAAAGTGGTTTTTCCATACTAACACAAGTGCAAAAAGTGGTTTTGCCACACTAATACAAGTGCAAAAGTGGTTTCCTGCAGTCAACACTAACACAAGTGCGAAAAGTGGTTTTTCAACACTATCACAAGTGCAAAAAGTGTTTTTTCCACAATAATACAAGTGCAAAAGTGGTTTCCTGCACCAACACAAGTGCGAAAAGTGGTTTTTCAACACTAACACAAGTGCGAAAAGTGGTTTTTCCACACTAACACAAGTGCGAAAAGTGGTTTTTCCACACTAATACAAGTGTAAAAGTGGTTTTCCACACTAATACAAGTGCAAAAGTGGTTTCCTGCACCAACACAAGTGCGAAAAGTGGTTTTTCAACACTAACACAAGTGCGAACAGTGGTTTTTCCACACTATCACAAGTGCAAAAAGTGTTTTTTCCACACTAATACAAGTGCAAAAGTGGTTTCCTGCACCAACACAAGTGCGAAAAGTGGTTTTTCAACACTAACACAAGTGCGAAAAGTGGTTCCACACTAATACAAGTGCAAAAGTGGTTTCCTGCACCAACACAAGTGCGAAAAGTGGTTTTTCAACACTATCACAAGTGCAAAAAGTGATTTTTCCACACTAATACAAGTGCAAAAGTGGTTTCCTGCACCAACACAAGTGCGAAAAGTGGTTTTTCAACACTAACACAAGTGTGAAAAGTGGTTTTTCAACACTATCACAAGTGCAAAAAGTGTTTTTTCCACACTAATACAAGTGCAAAAGTGGTTTTTCCACACTAATACAAGTGCAAAAGTGGTTTCCTGCACCAACACAAGTGCGAAAAGTGGTTTTTCAACACTAACACAAGTGCGAAAAGTGGTTTTTCAACACTATCACAAGTGCAAAAAGTGTTTTTTCCACACTAATACAAGTGTAAAAGTGGTTTTTCCACACTAATACAAGTGCAAAAGTGGTTTCCTGCACCAACACAAGTGCGAAAAGTGGTTTTTCAACACTAACACAAGTGCGAAAAGTGGGTTTTCCACACTAATACAAGTGCAAAAGTGGTTTTTCCACACTAATACAAGTGCAAAAGTGGTTTCCTGCACCAACACAAGTGCAAAAAGTGGTTTTTCAACACTAACACAAGTGCGAAAAGTGGTTTTTCAACACTAACACAAGTGCGAAAAGTGGTTTTTCGACACTAATACAAGTGCAAAAGTGGTTTCCTGCACCAACACAAGTGCGAAAAGTGGTTTTTCAACACTAACACAAGTGCGAAAAGTGGTTTTTCAACACTAACACAAGTGCGAAAAGTGGTTTTTCCATACTAACACAAGTGCAAAAAGTGGTTTTGCCACACTAATACAAGTGCAAAAGTGGTTTCCTGCAGTCAACACTAACACAAGTGCGAAAAGTGGTTTTTCAACACTATCACAAGTGCAAAAAGTGTTTTTTCCACAATAATACAAGTGCAAAAGTGGTTTCCTGCACCAACACAAGTGCGAAAAGTGGTTTTTCAACACTAACACAAGTGCGAAAAGTGGTTTTTCCACACTAACACAAGTGCGAAAAGTGGTTTTTCCACACTAATACAAGTGTAAAAGTGGTTTTCCACACTAATACAAGTGCAAAAGTGGTTTCCTGCACCAACACAAGTGCGAAAAGTGGTTTTTCAACACTAACACAAGTGCGAAAAGTGGTTTTTCCACACTATCACAAGTGCAAAAAGTGTTTTTTCCACACTAATACAAGTGCAAAAGTGGTTTCCTGCACCAACACAAGTGCGAAAAGTGGTTTTTCAACACTAACACAAGTGCGAAAAGTGGTTCCACACTAATACAAGTGCAAAAGTGGTTTCCTGCACCAACACAAGTGCGAAAAGTGGTTTTTCAACACTATCACAAGTGCAAAAAGTGATTTTTCCACACTAATACAAGTGCAAAAGTGGTTTCCTGCACCAACACAAGTGCGAAAAGTGGTTTTTCAACACTAACACAAGTGTGAAAAGTGGTTTTTCAACACTATCACAAGTGCAAAAAGTGTTTTTTCCACACTAATACAAGTGCAAAAGTGGTTTTTCCACACTAATACAAGTGCAAAAGTGGTTTCCTGCACCAACACAAGTGCGAAAAGTGGTTTTTCAACACTAACACAAGTGCGAAAAGTGGTTTTTCAACACTATCACAAGTGCAAAAAGTGTTTTTTCCACACTAATACAAGTGTAAAAGTGGTTTTTCCACACTAATACAAGTGCAAAAGTGGTTTCCTGCACCAACACAAGTGCGAAAAGTGGTTTTTCAACACTAACACAAGTGCGAAAAGTGGGTTTTCCACACTAATACAAGTGCAAAAGTGGTTTTTCCACACTAATACAAGTGCAAAAGTGGTTTCCTGCACCAACACGAGTGCGAAAAGTGGTTTTTCAACACTAACACAAGTGCGAAAAGTGGTTTTTCAACATTAACACAAGTGCGAAAAGTGGTTTTTCCACACTAATACAAGTGCAAAAGTGGTTTTTCCACACTAATACAAGTGCAAAAGTGGTTTCCTGCACCAACACAAGTGCGAAAAGTGGGTTTTCAACACTATCACAAGTGCAAAAAGTCATTTTTCCACACTAATACAAGTGCAAAAGTGGTTTCCTGCACCAACACAAGTGCGAAAAGTGGTTTTTCAACACTAACACAAGTGCGAAAAGTGGTTTTTCAACACTAACACAAGTGCGAAAAGTGGTTTTTCCACACTAACACAAGTGCGAAAAGTGGTTTTCCACACTAATACAAGTGTAAAAGTGGTTTCCTGCACCAACACAAGTGCGAAAAGTGGTTTTTCAACACTATCACAAGTGCAAAAAGTGTTTTTTCCACACTAATACAAGTGCAAAAGTGGTTTCCTGCACCAACACAAGTGCGAAAAGTGGTTTTTCAACACTAACACAAGTGCGAAAAGTGGTTTTTCAACACTAACACAAGCGCGAAAAGTGGTTTTTCCACACTAATACAAGTGCAAAAGTGGTTTCCTGCACCAACACAAGTGCGAAAAATGGTTTTTCAACACTAACACAAGTGCGAAAAGTGGTTTTTCAACACTATCACAAGTGCAAAAAGTGTTTTTTCCACACTAATACAAGTGCAAAAGTGGTTTTTCCACACTAATACAAGTGCAAAAGTGGTTTCCTGCACTAACACAAGTGCGAAAAGTGGTTTTTCAACACTAACACAAGTGCGAAAAGTGTTTTTTCAACACTATCACAAGTGCAAAAAGTGTTTTTTCCACACTAATACAAGTGTAAAAGTGGTTTTTCCACACTAATACAAGTGCAAAAGTGGTTTCCTGCACCAACACAAGTGCGAAAAGTGGTTTTTCAACACTAACACAAGTGCGAAAAGTGGTTTTTCCACACTAATACAAGTGCAAAAGTGGTTTTTCCACACTAATACAAGTGCAAAAGTGGTTTCCTGCACTAACGCAAGTGCGAAAAGTGGTTTTTCAACACTAACACAAGTGCGAAAGGTGGTTTTTCAACACTATCACAAGTGCAAAAAGTGTTTTTTCCACACTAATACAAGTGTAAAAGTGGTTTTCCACACTAATACAAGTGCAAAAGTGGTTTCCTGCACCAACACAAGTGCGAAAAGTGGTTTTTCAACACTAACACAAGTGCGAAAAGTGGTTTTTCCACACGAACACAAGTGCGAAAAGTGGTTTTTCCACACTAATACAAGTGCAAAAGTGGTTTCCTGCACCAACACAAGTGCGAAAAGTGTTTTTTCAACACTAACACAAGTGCGAAAAGTGGTTTTTCAACACTATCACAAGTGCAAAAAGTGGTTTTTCAACACTATCACAAGTGCAAAAAGTGTTTTTTCCACACTAATACAAGTGCAAAAGTGGTTTCCTGCACCAACACAAGTGCGAAAAGAGGTTTTTCAACACTAACACAAGTGTGAAAAGTGGTTTTTCAACACTATCACAAGTGCAAAAAGTGTTTTTTCCACACTAATACAAGTGCAAAAGTGGTTTCCTGCACCAACACAAGTGCAAAAAGTGGTTTTTCAACACTAACACAAGTGCGAAAAGTGGTTTTTCAACACTAACACAAGTGCGAAAAGTGGTTTTTCGACACTAATACAAGTGCAAAAGTGGTTTCCTGCACCAACACAAGTGCGAAAAGTGGTTTTTCAACACTAACACAAGTGCGAAAAGTGGTTTTTCAACACTAACACAAGTGCGAAAAGTGGTTTTTCCATACTAACACAAGTGCAAAAAGTGGTTTTGCCACACTAATACAAGTGCAAAAGTGGTTTCCTGCAGTCAACACTAACACAAGTGCGAAAAGTGGTTTTTCAACACTATCACAAGTGCAAAAAGTGTTTTTTCCACAATAATACAAGTGCAAAAGTGGTTTCCTGCACCAACACAAGTGCGAAAAGTGGTTTTTCAACACTAACACAAGTGCGAAAAGTGGTTTTTCCACAATAACACAAGTGCGAAAAGCAGTTTTTCCACACTAATACAAGTGCAAAAGTGGTTTCCTGCACCAACACAAGTGCGAAAAGTGTTTTTTCAACACTAACACAAGTGCGAAAAGTGGTTTTTCAACACTATCACAAGTGCAAAAAGTGGTTTTTCAACACTATCACAAGTGCAAAAAGTGTTTTTTCCACACTAATACAAGTGCAAAAGTGGTTTCCTGCACCAACACAAGTGCGAAAAGTGGTTTTTCAACACTAACACAAGTGTGAAAAGTGGTTTTTCAACACTATCACAAGTGCAAAAAGTGTTTTTTCCACACTAATACAAGTGCAAAAGTGGTTTCCTGCACCAACACAAGTGCGAAAAGTGGTTTTTCAACACTAACACAAGTTCGAAAAGTGGTTCCACACTAATACAAGTGCAAAAGTGGTTTCCTGCACCAACACAAGTGCGAAAAGTGGTTTTTCAACACTATCACAAGTGCAAAAAGTGATTTTTCCACACTAATACAAGTGCAAAAGTGGTTTCCTGCACCAACACAAGTGCGAAAAGTGGTTTTTCAACACTAACACAAGTGCGAAAAGTGGTTTTTCAACACTATCACAAGTGCAAAAAGTGTTTTTTCCACACTAATACAAGTGCAAAAGTGGTTTTTCCACACTAATACAAGTGCAAAAGTGGTTTCCTGCACCAACACAAGTACGAAAAGTGGTTTTTCAACACTAACACAAGTGCGAAAAGTGGTTTTTCAACACTATCACAAGTGCAAAAAGTGTTTTTTCCACACTAATACAAGTGTAAAAGTGGATTTTCCACACTAATACAAGTGCAAAAGTGGTTTCCTGCACCAACACAAGTGCGAAAAGTGGTTTTTCAACACTAACACAAGTGCGAAAAGTGGTTTTTCCACACTATCACAAGTGCAAAAAGTGTTTTTCCACACTAATACAAGTGTAAAAGTGGTTTTTCCACACTAATACAAGTGCAAAAGTGGTTTCCTGCACCAACACAAGTGCGAAAAGTGGTTTTTCAACACTAACACAAGTGCGAAAAGTGGTTTTTCAACACTATCACAAGTGCAAAAAGTGTTTTTTCCACACTAATACAAGTGCAAAAGTGGTTTCCTGCACCAACACAAGTGCGAAAAGTGGTTTTTTCAACACTAACACAAGTGCGAAAAGTGGTTCCACACTAATACAAGTGCAAAAGTGGTTTCCTGCACCAACACAAGTGCGAAAAGTGGTTTTTCAACACTATCACAAGTGCAAAAAGTGTTTTTTCCACACTAATACAAGTGCAAAAGTGGTTTCCTGCACCAACACAAGTGCGAAAAGTGGTTTTTCAACACTAACACAAGTGTGAAAAGTGGTTTTTCAACACTATCACAAGTGCAAAAAGTGTTTTTTCCACACTAATACAAGTGCAAAAGTGGTTTCCTGCACCAACACAAGTGCGAAAAGTGGTTTTTCAACACTAACACAAGTGCGAAAAGTGGTTTTTCAACACTATCACAAGTGCAAAAAGTGTTTTTTCCACACTAATACAAGTGCAAAAGTGGTTTTTCCACACTAATACAAGTGCAAAAGTGGTTTCCTGCACTAACACAAGTGCGAAAAGTGGTTTTTCAACACTAACACAAGTGCGAAAAGTGGTTTTTCAACACTATCACAAGTGCAAAAAGTGTTTTTTCCACACTAATACAAGTGTAAAAGTGGTTTTTCCACACTAATACAAGTGCAAAAGTGGTTTCCTGCACCAACACAAGTGCGAAAAGTGGTTTTTCAACACTAACACAAGTGCGAAAAGTGGTTTTTCCACACTAATACAAGTGCAAAAGTGGTTTTTCCACACTAATACAAGTGCAACAGTGGTTTCCTGCACTAACACAAGTGCGAAAAGTGGTTTTTCAACACTAACACAAGTGCGAAAAGTGGTTTTTCAACACTATCACAAGTGCAAAAAGTGTTTTTTCCACACTAATACAAGTGTAAAAGTGATTTTTCCACACTAATACAAGTGCAAAAGTGGTTTCCTGCACCAACACAAGTGCGAAAAGTGGTTTTTCAACACTAACACAAGTGCGAAAAGTGGTTTTTCCACACTAATACAAGTGCAAAAGTGGTTTTTCCACACTAATACAAGTGCAACAGTGGTTTCCTGCACTAACACAAGTGCGAAAAGTGGTTTTTCAACACTAACACAAGTGCGAAAAGTGGTTTTTCAACACTATCACAAGTGCAAAAAGTGTTTTTTCCACACTAATACAAGTGTAAAAGTGGTTTTCCACACTAATACAAGTGCAAAAGTGGTTTCCTGCACCAACACAAGTGCGAAAAGTGGTTTTTCAATACTAACACAAGTGCGAAAAGTGGTTTTTCCACACTAACACAAGTGCGAAAAGTGGTTTTTCCACACTAATACAAGTGCAAAAGTGGTTTCCTGCACCAACACAAGTGCGAAAAGTGTTTTTTCAACACTAACACAAGTGCGAAAAGTGGTTTTTCAACACTATCACAAGTGCAAAAAGTGGTTTTTCAACACTATCACAAGTGCAAAAAGTGTTTTTTCCAAACTAATACAAGTGCAAAAGTGGTTTCCTGCACCAACACAAGTGCGAAAAGTGGTTTTTCAACACTAACACAAGTGTGAAAAGTGGTTTTTCAACACTATCACAAGTGCAAAAAGTGTTTTTTCCACACTAATACAAGTGCAAAAGTGGTTTCCTGCACCAACACAAGTGCAAAAAGTGGTTTTTCAACACTAACACAAGTGCGAAAAGTGGTTTTTCAACACTAACACAAGTGCGAAAAGTGGTTTTTCGACACTAATACAAGTGCAAAAGTGGTTTCCTGCACCAACACAAGTGCGAAAAGTGGTTTTTCAACACTAACACAAGTGCGAAAAGTGGTTTTTCAACACTAACACAAGTGCGAAAAGTGGTTTTTCCATACTAACACAAGTGCAAAAAGTGGTTTTGCCACACTAATACAAGTGCAAAAGTGGTTTCCTGCAGTCAACACTAACACAAGTGCGAAAAGTGGTTTTTCAACACTATCACAAGTGCAAAAAGTGTTTTTTCCACAATAATACAAGTGCAAAAGTGGTTTCCTGCACCAACACAAGTGCGAAAAGTGGTTTTTCAACACTAACACAAGTGCGAAAAGTGGTTTTTCCACACTAACACAAGTGCGAAAAGTGGTTTTTCCACACTAATACAAGTGCAAAAGTGGTTTCCTGCACCAACACAAGTGCGAAAAGTGTTTTTTCAACACTAACACAAGTGCGAAAAGTGGTTTTTCAACACTATCACAAGTGCAAAAAGTGGTTTTTCAACACTATCACAAGTGCAAAAAGTGTTTTTTCCACACTAATACAAGTGCAAAAGTGGTTTCCTGCACCAACACAAGTGCGAAAAGTGGTTTTTCAACACTAACACAAGTGTGAAAAGTGGTTTTTCAACACTATCACAAGTGCAAAAAGTGTTTTTTCCACACTAATACAAGTGCAAAAGTGGTTTCCTGCACCAACACAAGTGCGAAAAGTGGTTTTTCAACACTAACACAAGTTCGAAAAGTGGTTCCACACTAATACAAGTGCAAAAGTGGTTTCCTGCACCAACACAAGTGCGAAAAGTGGTTTTTCAACACTATCACAAGTGCAAAAAGTGATTTTTCCACACTAATACAAGTGCAAAAGTGGTTTCCTGCACCAACACAAGTGCGAAAAGTGGTTTTTCAACACTAACACAAGTGCGAAAAGTGGTTTTTCAACACTATCACAAGTGCAAAAAGTGTTTTTTCCACACTAATACAAGTGCAAAAGTGGTTTTTCCACACTAATACAAGTGCAAAAGTGGTTTCCTGCACCAACACAAGTGCGAAAAGTGGTTTTTCAACACTAACACAAGTGCGAAAAGTGGTTTTTCAACACTATCACAAGTGCAAAAAGTGTTTTTTCCACACTAATACAAGTGTAAAAGTGGTTTTTCCACACTAATACAAGTGCAAAAGTGGTTTCCTGCACCAACACAAGTGCGAAAAGTGGTTTTTCAACACTAACACAAGTGCGAAAAGTGGTTTTTCCACACTATCACAAGTGCAAAAAGTGTTTTTTCCACACTAATACAAGTGTAAAAGTGGTTTTTCCACACTAATACAAGTGCAAAAGTGGTTTCCTGCACCAACACAAGTGCGAAAAGTGGTTTTTCAACACTAACACAAGTGCGAAAAGTGGTTTTTCAACACTATCACAAGTGCAAAAAGTGTTTTTTCCACACTAATACAAGTGCAAAAGTGGTTTCCTGCACCAACACAAGTGCGAAAAGTGGTTTTTCAACACTAACACAAGTGCGAAAAGTGGTTCCACACTAATACAAGTGCAAAATTGGTTTCCTGCACCAACACAAGTGCGAAAAGTGGTTTTTCAACACTATCACAAGTGCAAAAAGTGATTTTTCCACACTAATACAAGTGCAAAAGTGGTTTCCTGCACCAACACAAGTGCGAAAAGTGGTTTTTCAACACTAACACAAGTGCGAAAAGTGGTTTTTCAACACTATCACAAGTGCAAAAAGTGTTTTTTCCACACTAATACAAGTGCAAAAGTGGTTTTTCCACACTAATACAAGTGCAAAAGTGGTTTCCTGCACCAACACAAGTGCGAAAAGTGGTTTTTCAACACTAACACAAGTGCGAAAAGTGGTTTTTCAACACTATCACAAGTGCAAAAAGTGTTTTTTCCACACTAATACAAGTGTAAAAGTGGTTTTTCCACACTAATACAAGTGCAAAAGTGGTTTCCTGCACCAACACAAGTGCGAAAAGTGGTTTTTCAACACTAACACAAGTGCGAAAAGTGGTTTTTCCACACTAATACAAGTGTAAAAGTGGTTTTTCCACACTAATACAAGTGCAAAAGTGGTTTCCTGCACCAACACGAGTGCGAAAAGTGGTTTTTCAACACTAACACAAGTGCGAAAAGTGGTTTTTCAACATTAACACAAGTGCGAAAAGTGGTTTTTCCACACTAATACAAGTGCAAAAGTGGTTTTTCCACACTAATACAAGTGCAAAAGTGGTTTCCTGCACCAACACAAGTGCGAAAAGTGGTTTTTCAACACTAACACAAGTGCGAAAAGTGGTTTTTCAACATTAACACAAGTGCGAAAAGTGGTTTTTCCACACTAATACAAGTGCAAAAGTGGTTTCCTGCACCAACACGAGTGCGAAAAGTGGTTTTTCAACACTAACACATGTGCGAAAAGTGGTTTTTCAACACTAACACAAGTGCGAAAAGTGTTTTTTCCACACTAATACAAGTGCAAAAGTGGTTTCCTGCACCAACACAAGTGCGAAAAGTGGTTTTTCAACACTAACACAAGTGCGAAAAGTGGTTTTTCAACACTAACACAAGTGCGAAAAGTGTTTTTTCAACACTAACACAAGTGCGAAAAGTGATTTTTCAACACTATCACAAGTGCAAAAAGTGTTTTTTCCACACTAATACAAGTGCAAAAGTGGTTTCCTGCACCAACACAAGTGCGAAAAGTGGTTTTTCAACACTAACACAAGTGCAAAAGTGGTTTCCTGCACCAACACAAGTGCGAAAAGTGGTTTTTCAACACTAACACAAGTGCGAAAAGTGGTTTTTCAACAATATCACAAGTTTAAAAAGTGTTTTTTCCACACTAATACAAGTGCAAAAGTGGTTTCCTGCACCAACACAAGTGCGAAAAGTGGTTTTTCAACACTATCACAAGTGCAAAAAGGGGTTTTTTCACACTAATACAAGTGCAAAAGTGGTTTCCTCCACCAACCCAAGTGCGAAAAGTGGTTTTTCAACCCTAACACAAGTGCGAAAAGTGGTTTTTCAACACTAACACAAGTGCGAAAAGTGGTTTTTCAACACTAACACAAGTGCGAAAAGTGGTTTTTCAACACTATCACAAGTGCAAAAAGTGTTTTTTCCACACTAATACAAGTGCGATAAGTGGTTTTTCAACACTATCACAAGTGTGAAAAGTGGTTTTTCAACACTAACACAAGTGCGAAAAGTGGTTTTTCAACACTAACACAAGTGCGAAAAGTGGTTTTTCCACACTAACACAAGTGCAAAAGTGGTTTCCTGCACCAACACAAGTGCGAAAAGTGGTTTTTCAACACTAATACAATTGCGAAAAGTGGTTTTTCAACACTATCACAAGTGCAAAAAGTGTTTTTCCACACTAATACAAGTGCAAAAGTGGTTTCCTGCACCAACA
This sequence comes from Myxine glutinosa, assembly GCF_964187855.1. Classification (NCBI taxonomy): domain Eukaryota; kingdom Metazoa; phylum Chordata; class Myxini; order Myxiniformes; family Myxinidae; genus Myxine; species Myxine glutinosa. The sequence continues at coordinate 130,279,129 of NC_136264.1, read as the reverse complement.
CAAGTGCGAATAGTGGTTTTTCAACACTAACACAAGTGCGAAAAGTGGTTTTTCAACACTAACACAAGTGCGAAAAGTGTTTTTTCCACACTAATACATGTGCAAAAGTGGTTTCCTGCACCAACACAAGTGCGAAAAGTGGTTTTTCAACACTAACACAAGTGCGAAAAGTGGTTTTTCAACACTATCACAAGTGAAAAAAGTGTTTTTTCCACACTAATACAAGTGTAAAAGTGGTTTTTCCACACTAATACAAGTGCAAAAGTGGTTTCCTGCACCAACACAAGTGCGAAAAGTGGTTTTTCAACACTAACACAAGTGCGAAAAGTGGTTTTTCCACACTAATACAAGTGTAAAAGTGGTTTTTCCACACTAATACAAGTGCAAAAGTGGTTTCCTGCACCAACACGAGTGCGAAAAGTGGTTTTTCAACACTAACACAAGTGCGAAAAGTGGTTTTTCAACATTAACACAAGTGCGAAAAGTGGTTTTTCCACACTAATACAAGTGCAAAAGTGGTTTTTCCACACTAATACAAGTGCAAAAGTGGTTTCCTGCACCAACACAAGTGCGAAAAGTGGTTTTTCAACACTAACACAACTGCGAAAAGTGGTTTTTCAACATTAACACAAGTGCGAAAAGTGGTTTTTCCACACTAATACAAGTGCAAAAGTGGTTTCCTGCACCAACACGAGTGCGAAAAGTGGTTTTTCAACACTAACACATGTGCGAAAAGTGGTTTTTCAACACTAACACAAGTGCGAAAAGTGTTTTTTCCACACTAATACAAGTGCAAAAGTGGTTTCCTGCACCAACACAAGTGCGAAAAGTGGTTTTTCAACACTAACACAAGTGCGAAAAGTGGTTTTTCAACACTAACACAAGTGCGAAAAGTGTTTTTTCAACACTAACACAAGTGCGAAAAGTGATTTTTCAACACTATCACAAGTGCAAAAAGTGTTTTTTCCACACTAATACAAGTGCAAAAGTGGTTTCCTGCACCAACACAAGTGCGAAAAGTGGTTTTTCAACACTAACACAAGTGCAAAAGTGGTTTCCTGCACCAACACAAGTGCGAAAAGTGGTTTTTCAACACTAACACAAGTGCGAAAAGTGGTTTTTTAACAATATCACAAGTGCAAAAAGTGTTTTTTCCACACTAATACAAGTGCAAAAGTGGTTTCCTGCACCAACACAAGTGCGAAAAGTGGTTTTTCAACACTATCACAAGTGCAAAAAGGGGTTTTTTCACACTAATACAAGTGCAAAAGTGGTTTCCTCCACCAACCCAAGTGCGAAAAGTGGTTTTTCAACCCTAACACAAGTGCGAAAAGTGGTTTTTCAACACTAACACAAGTGCGAAAAGTGGTTTTTCAACACTAACACAAGTGCGAAAAGTGGTTTTTCAACACTATCACAAGTGCAAAAAGTGTTTTTTCCACACTAATACAAGTGCGATAAGTGGTTTTTCAACACTATCACAAGTGTGAAAAGTGGTTTTTCAACACTAACACAAGTGCGAAAAGTGGTTTTTCAACACTAACACAAGTGCGAAAAGTGGTTTTTCCACACTAACACAAGTGCAAAAGTGGTTTCCTGCACCAACACAAGTGCGAAAAGTGGTTTTTCAACACTAATACAATTGCGAAAAGTGGTTTTTCAACACTATCACAAGTGCAAAAAGTGTTTTTCCACACTAATACAAGTGCAAAAGTGGTTTCCTGCACCAACACAAGTGCGAATAGTGGTTTTTCAACACTAACACAAGTGCGAAAAGTGGTTTTTCAACACTAACACAAGTGCGAAGTGTTTTTTCCACACTAATACATGTGCAAAAGTGGTTTCCTGCACCAACACAAGTGCGAAAAGTGGTTTTTCAACACTAACACAAGTGCGAAAAGTGGTTTTTCAACACTAACACAAGTGCGAAAAGTGGTTTTTCCACACTAATACAAGTGCAAAAGTGGTTTCCTGCACCAACACAAGTGCGAAAAGTGGTTTTTCAACACTAACACAAGTGCGAAAAGTGGTTTTTCAACACTAACGCAAGTGCGAAAAGTGGTTTTTCCACACTAATACAAGTGAAAAAGTGGTTTCCTGCACCAACACAAGTGTGAAAAGTGGTTTTTCAACACTATCACAAGTGCGAAAAGTGGTTTTTCAACACTAACGCAAGTGCGAAAAGTAGTTTTTCCACACTAATACAAGTGAAAAAGTGGTTTCCTGCACCAACACAAGTGTGTAAAGTGGTTTTTCAACACTAACACAAGTGCAAAAAGTGGTTTTTCAACACTAACACAAGTGCGAAAAGTGTTTTTTCCACACTAATACAAGTGCAAAAGTGGTTTTTCAACACTAACACAAGTGCGAAAAGTGGTTTTTCAACACTAACACAAGTGCAAAAAGTGTTTTTTCCACACTAATACAAGTGCAAAAGTGGTTTCCTGCACCAACACGAGTGCGAAAAGTGGTTTTTCAACACTAACACAAGTGCGAAAAGTGGTTTTTCAACATTAACACAAGTGCGAAAAGTGGTTTTTCCACACTAATACAAGTGCAAAAGTGGTTTTTCCACACTAATACAAGTGCAAAAGTGGTTTCCTGCACCAACACAAGTGCGAAAAGTGGTTTTTCAACACTAACACAAGTGCGAAAAGTGGTTTTTCAACATTAACACAAGTGCGAAAAGTGGTTTTTCCACACTAATACAAGTGCAAAAGTGGTTTCCTGCACCAACACGAGTGCGAAAAGTGGTTTTTCAACACTAACACATGTGCGAAAAGTGGTTTTTCAACACTAACACAAGTGCGAAAAGTGTTTTTTCCACACTAATACAAGTGCAAAAGTGGTTTCCTGCACCAACACAAGTGCGAAAAGTGGTTTTTCAACACTAACACAAGTGCGAAAAGTGGTTTTTCAACACTAACACAAGTGCGAAAAGTGTTTTTTCAACACTAACACAAGTGCGAAAAGTGATTTTTCAACACTATCACAAGTGCAAAAAGTGTTTTTTCCACACTAATACAAGTGCAAAAGTGGTTTCCTGCACCAACACAAGTGCGAAAAGTGGTTTTTCAACACTAACACAAGTGCAAAAGTGGTTTCCTGCACCAACACAAGTGCGATAAGTGGTTTTTCAACACTAACACAAGTGCGAAAAGTGGTTTTTCAACAATATCACAAGTGCAAAAAGTGTTTTTTCCACACTAATACAAGTGCAAAAGTGGTTTCCTGCACCAACACAAGTGCGAAAAGTGGTTTTTCAACACTATCACAAGTGCAAAAAGGGGTTTTTTCACACTAATACAAGTGCAAAAGTGGTTTCCTCCACCAACCCAAGTGCGAAAAGTGGTTTTTCAACCCTAACACAAGTGCGAAAAGTGGTTTTTCAACACTAACACAAGTGCGAAAAGTGGTTTTTCAACACTAACACAAGTGCGAAAAGTGGTTTTTCAACACTATCACAAGTGCAAAAAGTGTTTTTTCCACACTAATACAAGTGCGATAAGTGGTTTTTCAACACTATCACAAGTGTGAAAAGTGGTTTTTCAACACTAACACAAGTGCGAAAAGTGGTTTTTCAACACTAACACAAGTGCGAAAAGTGGTTTTTCCACACTAACACAAGTGCAAAAGTGGTTTCCTGCACCAACACAAGTGCGAAAAGTGGTTTTTCAACACTAATACAATTGCGAAAAGTGGTTTTTCAACACTATCACAAGTGCAAAAAGTGTTTTTCCACACTAATACAAGTGCAAAAGTGGTTTCCTGCACCAACACAAGTGCGAATAGTGGTTTTTCAACACTAACACAAGTGCGAAAAGTGGTTTTTCAACACTAACACAAGTGCGAAAAGTGTTTTTTCCACACTAATACATGTGCAAAAGTGGTTTCCTGCACCAACACAAGTGCGAAAAGTGGTTTTTCAACACTAACACAAGTGCGAAAAGTGGTTTTTCAACACTATCACAAGTGCAAAAAGTGTTTTTTCCACACTAATACAAGTGTAAAAGTGGTTTTTCCACACTAATACAAGTGCAAAAGTGGTTTCCTGCACCAACACAAGTGCGAAAAGTGGTTTTTCAACACTAACACAAGTGCGAAAAGTGGTTTTTCCACACTAATACAAGTGTAAAAGTGGTTTTTCCACACTAATACAAGTGCAAAAGTGGTTTCCTGCACCAACACGAGTGCGAAAAGTGGTTTTTCAACACTAACACAAGTGCGAAAAGTGGTTTTTCAACATTAACACAAGTGCGAAAAGTGGTTTTTCCACACTAATACAAGTGCAAAAGTGGTTTTTCCACACTAATACAAGTGCAAAAGTGGTTTCCTGCACCAACACAAGTGCGAAAAGTGGTTTTTCAACACTAACACAACTGCGAAAAGTGGTTTTTCAACATTAACACAAGTGCGAAAAGTGGTTTTCCACACTAATACAAGTGCAAAAGTGGTTTCCTGCACCAACACGAGTGCGAAAAGTGGTTTTTCAACACTAACACATGTGCGAAAAGTGGTTTTTCAACACTAACACAAGTGCGAAAAGTGTTTTTTCCACACTAATACAAGTGCAAAAGTGGTTTCCTGCACCAACACAAGTGCGAAAAGTGGTTTTTCAACACTAACACAAGTGCGAAAAGTGGTTTTTCAACACTAACACAAGTGCGAAAAGTGTTTTTTCAACACTAACACAAGTGCGAAAAGTGGTTTTTCAACACTAACACAAGTGCAAAAGTGGTTTCCTGCACCAACACAAGTGCGAAAAGTGGTTTTTCAACACTAACACAAGTGCGAAAAGTGGTTTTTCAACAATATCACAAGTGCAAAAAGTGTTTTTTCCACACTAATACAAGTGCAAAAGTGGTTTCCTGCACCAACACAAGTGCGAAAAGTGGTTTTTCAACACTATCACAAGTGCAAAAAGGGGTTTTTTCACACTAATACAAGTGCAAAAGTGGTTTCCTCCACCAACCCAAGTGCGAAAAGTGGTTTTTCAACCCTAACACAAGTGCGAAAAGTGGTTTTTAAACACTAACACAAGTGCGAAAAGTGGTTTTTCAACACTAACACAAGTGCGAAAAGTGGTTTTTCAACACTATCACAAGTGCAAAAAGTGTTTTTTCCACACTAATACAAGTGCGATAAGTGGTTTTTCAACACTATCACAAGTGTGAAAAGTGGTTTTTCAACACTAACACAAGTGCGAAAAGTGGTTTTTCAACACTAACACAAGTGCGAAAAGTGGTTTTTCCACACTAACACAAGTGCAAAAGTGGTTTCCTGCACCAACACAAGTGCGAAAAGTGGTTTTTCAACACTAATACAATTGCGAAAAGTGGTTTTTCAACACTATCACAAGTGCAAAAAGTGTTTTTCCACACTAATACAAGTGCAAAAGTGGTTTCCTGCACCAACACAAGTGCGAATAGTGGTTTTTCAACACTAACACAAGTGCGAAAAGTGGTTTTTCAACACTAACACAAGTGCGAAAAGTGTTTTTTCCACACTAATACATGTGCAAAAGTGGTTTCCTGCACCAACACAAGTGCGAAAAGTGGTTTTTCAACACTAACACAAGTGCGAAAAGTGGTTTTTCAACACTAACACAAGTGCGAAAAGTGGTTTTTCCACACTAATACAAGTGCAAAAGTGGTTTCCTGCACCAACACAAGTGCGAAAAGTGGTTTTTCAACACTAACACAAGTGCGAAAAGTGGTTTTTCAACACTAACGCAAGTGCAAAAAGTGGTTTTTCCACACTAATACAAGTGAAAAAGTGGTTTCCTGCACCAACACAAGTGCGAAAAGTGGTTTTTCAACACTATCACAAGTGCGAAAAGTGGTTTTTCAACACTAACGCAAGTGCGAAAAGTAGTTTTTCCACACTAATACAAGTGAAAAAGTGGTTTCCTGCACCAACACAAGTGTGTAAAGTGGTTTTTCAACACTAACACAAGTGCAAAAAGTGGTTTTTCAACACTAACACAAGTGCGAAAAGTGTTTTTTCCACACTAATACAAGTGCAAAAGTGGTTTTTCAACACTAACACAAGTGCGAAAAGTGGTTTTTCAACACTAACACAAGTGCAAAAAGTGTTTTTTCCACACTAATACAAGTGCAAAAGTGGTTTCCTGCACCAACACAAGTGCGAAAAGTGGTTTTTCAACACTAACACAAGTGCGAAAAGTGGTTTTTCAACACTAACACAAGTGCGAAAAGTGGTTTTTCAACACTAACACAAGTGCGAAAAGTGGTTTTTCAACACTATCATAAGTGCAAAAAGTGTTTTTTCCACACTAATAAAAGTGTAAAAGTGGTTTTTCCACACTAATACAAGTGCAAAAGTGGTTTCCTGCACCAACACAAGTGCGAAAAGTGGTTTTTCAACACTAACACAGGTGCGAAAAGTGGTTTTTCAACACTATCACAAGTGCAAAAAGTGTTTTTTCCACACTAATACAAGTGCAAAAGTGGTTTCCTGCACCAACACAAGTGCGAAAAGTGGTTTTTCAACACTAACACAAGTGCGAAAAGTGGTTTTTCAACACTAACACAAGTGCGAAAAGTGGGTTTTCCACACTAATACAAGTGCAAAAGTGGTTTCCTGCACCAACACAAGTGCGAAAAGTGGTTTTTCAACACTAACACAGGTGCGAAAAGTGGTTTTTCAACACTAACAGAAGTGCGAAAAGTGGTTTTTCATCACTAACACAAGTGCGAAAAGTGGTTTTTCGACACTAATACAAGTGCAAAAGTGGTTTCCTGCACCAACACAAGTGCGAAAAGTGGTTTTTCAACACTAACACAAGTGCGAAAAGTCGTTTTTCAACACTAACACAAGTGCGAAAAGTGGTTTTTCCATACTAACACAAGTGCAAAAAGTGGTTTTGCCACACTAATACAAGTGCAAAAGTGGTTTCCTGCAGTCAACACTATCACAAGTGCAAAAAGTGTTTTTTCCACAATAATACAAGTGCAAAAGTGGTTTCCTGCACCAACACAAGTGCGAAAAGTGGTTTTTCAACACTAACACAAGTGTGAAAAGTGGTTTTTCCACACTAACACAAGTGCGAAAAGTGGTTTTTCCACACTAATACAAGTGCAAAAGTGGTTTCCTGCACCAACACAAGTGCGAAAAGTGTTTTTTCAACACTAACACAAGTGCGAAAAGTGGTTTTTCAACACTAACACAAGTGCGAAAAGTGGTTTTTCAACACTATCACAAGTGCAAAAAGTGGTTTTTCAACACTATCACAAGTGCAAAAAGTGTTTTTTCCACACTAATACAAGTGCAAAAGTGGTTTCCTGCATCAACACAAGTGCGAAAAGTGGTTTTTCAACACTAACACAAGTGTGAAAAGTGGTTTTTCAACACTATCACAAGTGCAAAAAGTGTTTTTTCCACACTAATACAAGTGCAAAAGTGGTTTCCTGCACCAACAGAAGTGCAAAAAGTGGTTTTTCAACACTAACACAAGTGCGAAAAGTGGTTTTTCGACACTAATACAAGTGCAAAAGTGGTTTCCTGCACCAACACAAGTGCGAAAAGTGGTTTTTCAACACTAACACAAGTGCGAAAAGTGGTTTTTCCATACTAACACAAGTGCAAAAAGTGGTTTTGCCACACTAATACAAGTGCAAAAGTGGTTTCCTGCAGTCAACACTAACACAAGTGCGAAAAGTGGTTTTTCAACACTATCACAAGTGCAAAAAGTGTTTTTTCCACAATAATACAAGTGCAAAAGTGGTTTCCTGCACCAACACAAGTGCGAAAAGTGGTTTTTCAACACCAACACAAGTGCGAAAAGTGGTTTTTCAACACTATCACAAGTGCAAAAAGTGTTTTTTCCACAATAATACAAGTGCAAAAGTGGTTTCCTGCACCAACACAAGTGCGAAAAGTGGTTTTTCAACACTAACACAAGTGCGAAAAGTGGTTCCACACTAATACAAGTGCAAAAGTGGTTTCCTGCACCAACACAAGTGCGAAAAGTGGTTTTTCAACACTATCACAAGTGCAAAAAGTCATTTTTCCACACTAATACAAGTGCAAAAGTGGTTTCCTGCACCAACACAAGTGCGAAAAGTGGTTTTTCAACACTAACACAAGTGCGAAATGTGGTTTTTCAACACTAACACAAGTGCGAAAAGTGGTTTTTCCACACTAACACAAGTGCGAAAAGTGGTTTTCCACACTAATACAAGTGTAAAAGTGGTTTCCTGCACCAACACAAGTGCGAAAAGTGGTTTTTCAACACTATCACAAGTGTAAAAAGTGTTTTTTCCACACTAATACAAGTGCAAAAGTGGTTTCCTGCACCAACACAAGTGCGAAAAGTGGTTTTTCAACACTAACACAAGTGCGAAAAGTGGTTTTTCAACACTAACACAAGTGCGAAAAGTGGTTTTTCCACACTAATACAAGTGCAAAAGTGGTTTCCTGCACCAACACAAGTGCGAAAAATGGTTTTTCAACACTAACACAAGTGCGAAAAGTGGTTTTTCAACACTATCACAAGTGCAAAAAGTGTTTTTTCCACACTAATACAAGTGCAAAAGTGGTTTTTCCACACTAATACAAGTGCAAAAGTGGTTTCCTGCACTAACACAAGTGCGAAAAGTGGTTTTTCAACACTAACACAAGTGCGAAAAGTGGTTTTTCAACACTATCACAAGTGCAAAAAGTGTTTTTTCCACACTAATACAAGTGTAAAAGTGGTTTTTCCACACTAATACAAGTGCAAAAGTGGTTTCCTGCACCAACACAAGTGCGAAAAGTGGTTTTTCAACACTAACACAAGTGCGAAAAGTGGTTTTTCCACACTAATACAAGTGCAAAAGTGGTTTTTCCACACTAATACAAGTGCAAAAGTGGTTTCCTGCACTAACACAAGTGCGAAAAGTGGTTTTTCAACACTAACACAAGTGCGAAAAGTGGTTTTTCAACACTATCACAAGTGCAAAAAGTGTTTTTTCCACACTAATACAAGTGTAAAAGTGGTTTTCCACACTAATACAAGTGCAAAAGTGGTTTCCTGCACCAACACAAGTGCGAAAAGTGGTTTTTCAACACTAACACAAGTGCGAAAAGTGGTTTTTCCACACTAACACAAGTGCGAAAAGTGGTTTTTCCACACTAATAAAAGTGCAAAAGTGGTTTCCTGCACCAACACAAGTGCGAAAAGTGTTTTTTCAACACTAACACAAGTGCGAAAAGTGGTTTTTCAACACTATCACAAGTGCAAAAAGTGGTTTTTCAACACTATCACAAGTGCAAAAAGTGTTTTTTCCACACTAATACAAGTGCAAAAGTGGTTTCCTGCACCAACACAAGTGCGAAAAGTGGTTTTTCAACACTAACACAGGTGCGAAAAGTGGTTTTTCAACACTAACAGAAGTGCGAAAAGTGGTTTTTCATCACTAACACAAGTGCGAAAAGTGGTTTTTCGACACTAATACAAGTGCGAAAAGTCGTTTTTCAACACTAACACAAGTGCGAAAAGTGGTTTTTCCATACTAACACAAGTGCAAAAAGTGGTTTTGCCACACTAATACAAGTGCAAAAGTGGTTTCCTGCAGTCAACACTAACACAAGTGCGAAAAGTGGTTTTTCAACACTATCACAAGTGCAAAAAGTGTTTTTTCCACAATAATACAAGTGCAAAAGTGGTTTCCTGCACCAACACAAGTGCGAAAAGTGGTTTTTCAACACTAACACAAGTGCGAAAAGTGGTTTTTCCACACTAACACAAGTGCGAAAAGTGGTTTTTCCACACTAATACAAGTGCAAAAGTGGTTTCCTGCACCAACACAAGTGCGAAAAGTGTTTTTTCAACACTAGCACAAGTGCGAAAAGTGGTTTTTCAACACTAACACAAGTGCGAAAAGTGGTTTTTCAACACTATCACAAGTGCAAAAAGTGGTTTTTCAACACTATCACAAGTGCAAAAAGTGTTTTTTCCACACTAATACAAGTGCAAAAGTGGTTTCCTGCATCAACACAAGTGCGAAAAGTGGTTTTTCAACACTAACACAAGTGTGAAAAGTGGTTTTTCAACACTATCACAAGTGCAAAAAGTGTTTTTTCCACACTAATACAAGTGCAAAAGTGGTTTCCTGCACCAACAGAAGTGCAAAAAGTGGTTTTTCAACACTAACACAAGTGCGAAAAGTGGTTTTTCGACACTAATACAAGTGCAAAAGTGGTTTCCTGCACCAACACAAGTGCGAAAAGTGGTTTTTCAACACTAACACAAGTGCGAAAAGTGGTTTTTCAACACTAACACAAGTGCGAAAAGTGGTTTTTCCATACTAACACAAGTGCAAAAAGTGGTTTTGCCACACTAATACAAGTGCAAAAGTGGTTTCCTGCAGTCAACACTAACACAAGTGCGAAAAGTGGTTTTTCAACACTATCACAAGTGCAAAAAGTGTTTTTTCCACAATAATACAAGTGCAAAAGTGGTTTCCTGCACCAACACAAGTGCGAAAAGTGGTTTTTCAACACTAACACAAGTGCGAAAAGTGGTTTTTCCACACTATCACAAGTGCGAAAAGTGGTTTTTCCACACTAATACAAGTGCAAAAGTGGTTTCCTGCACCAACACAAGTGCGAAAAGTGTTTTTTCAACACTAACACAAGTGCGAAAAGTGGTTTTTCAACACTATCACAAATGCAAAAAGTGGTTTTTCAACACTATCACAAGTGCAAAAAGTGTTTTTTCCACACTAATACAAGTGCAAAAGTGGTTTCCTGCACCAACACAAGTGAGAAAAGTGGTTTTTCAACACTAACACAAGTGTGAAAAGTGGTTTTTCAACACTATCACAAGTTCAATAAGTGTTTTTTCCACACTAATACAAGTGCAAAAGTGGTTTCCTGCACCAACAGAAGTGCGAAAAGTGGTTTTTCAACACTAACACAAGTGCGAAAAGTGGTTCCACACTAATACAAGTGCAAAAGTGGTTTCCTGCACCAACACAAGTGCGAAAAGTGGTTTTTCAACACTATCATGAGTGCAAAAAGTCATTTTTCCACACTAATACAAGTGCAAAAGTGGTTTCCTGCACCAACACAAGTGCGAAAAGTGGTTTTTCAACACTAACACAAGTGCGAAATGTGGTTTTTCAACACTAACACAAGTGCGAAAAGTGGTTTTTCCACACTAACACAAGTGCGAAAATTGGTTTCCCACACTAATACAAGTGTAAAAGTGGTTTCCTGCACCAACACAAGTGCGAAAAGTGGTTTTTCAACACTATCACAAGTGTAAAAAGTGTTTTTTCCACACTAATACAAGTGCAAAAGTGGTTTCCTGCACCAACACAAGTGCGAAAAGTGGTTTTTCAACACTAACACAAGTGCGAAAAGTGGTTTTTCAACACTAACACAAGTGCGAAAAGTGGTTTTTCCACACTAATACAAGTGCAAAAGTGGTTTCCTGCACCAACACAAGTGCGAAAAATGGTTTTTCAACACTAACACAAGTGCGAAAAGTGGTTTTTCAACACTATCACAAGTGCAAAAAGTGTTTTTTCCACACTAATACAAGTGCAAAAGTGGTTTTTCCACACTAATACAAGTGCAAAAGTGGTTTCCTGCACTAACACAAGTGCGAAAAGTGGTTTTTCAACACTAACACAAGTGCGAAAAGTGGTTTTTCAACACTATCACAAGTGCAAAAAGTGTTTTTTCCACACTAATACAAGTGTAAAAGTGGTTTTTCCACACTAATACAAGTGCAAAAGTGGTTTCCTGCACCAACACAAGTGCGAAAAGTGGTTTTTCAACACTAACACAAGTGCGAAAAGTGGTTTTTCCACACTAATACAAGTGCAAAAGTGGTTTTTCCACACTAATACAAGTGCAAAAGTGGTTTCCTGCACTAACACAAGTGCGAAAAGTGGTTTTTCAACACTAACACAAGTGCGAAAAGTGGTTTTTCAACACTATCACAAGTGCAAAAAGTGTTTTTTCCACACTAATACAAGTGTAAAAGTGGTTTTCCACACTAATACAAGTGCAAAAGTGGTTTCCTGCACCAACACAAGTGCGAAAAGTGGTTTTTCAACACTAACACAAGTGCGAAAAGTGGTTTTTCCACACTAACACAAGTGCGAAAAGTGGTTTTTCCACACTAATAAAAGTGCAAAAGTGGTTTCCTGCACCAACACAAGTGCGAAAAGTGTTTTTTCAACACTAACACAAGTGCGAAAAGTGGTTTTTCAACACTATCACAAGTGCAAAAAGTGGTTTTTCAACACTATCACAAGTGCAAAAAGTGTTTTTTCCACACTAATACAAGTGCAAAAGTGGTTTCCTGCACCAACACAAGTGCGAAAAGTGGTTTTTCAACACTAACACAAGTGCGAAAAGTCGTTTTTCAACACTAACACAAGTGCGAAAAGTGGTTTTTCCATACTAACACAAGTGCAAAAAGTGGTTTTGCCACACTAATACAAGTGCAAAAGTGGTTTCCTGCAGTCAACACTAACACAAGTGCGAAAAGTGGTTTTTCAACACTATCACAAGTGCAAAAAGTGTTTTTTCCACAATAATACAAGTGCAAAAGTGGTTTCCTGCACCAACACATGTGCGAAAAGTGTTTTTTCAACACTAACACAAGTGCGAAAAGTGGTTTTTCAACACTATCACAAGTGCAAAAAGTGGTTTTTCAACACTATCACAAGTGCAAAAAGTGTTTTTTCCACACTAATACAAGTGCAAAAGTGGTTTCCTGCATCAACACAAGTGCGAAAAGTGGTTTTTCAACACTAACACAAGTGTAAAAAGTGGTTTTTCAACACTATCACAAGTGCAAAAAGTGTTTTTTCCACACTAATACAAGTGCAAAAGTGGTTTCCTGCACCAACAGAAGTGCAAAAAGTGGTTTTTCAACACTAACACAAGTGCGAAAAGTGGTTTTTCAACACTAACACAAGTGCGAAAAGTGGTTTTTCGACACTAATACAAGTGCAAAAGTGGTTTCCTGCACCAACACAAGTGCGAAAAGTGTTTTTTCAACACTAACACAAGTGCGAAAAGTGGTTTTTCCACACTAACACAAGTGCGAAAAGTGGTTTTTCCACACTAATAAAAGTGCAAAAGTGGTTTCCTGCACCAACACAAGTGCGAAAAGTGTTTTTTCAACACTAACACAAGTGCGAAAAGTGGTTTTTCAACACTATCACAAGTGCAAAAAGTGGTTTTTCAACACTATCACAAGTGCAAAAAGTGTTTTTTCCACACTAATACAAGTGCAAAAGTGGTTTCCTGCACCAACACAAGTGCGAAAGTGGTTTTTCAACACTAACACAAGTGCGAAAAGTCGTTTTTCAACACTAACACAAGTGCGAAAAGTGGTTTTTCCATACTAACACAAGTGCAAAAAGTGGTTTTGCCACACTAATACAAGTGCAAAAGTGGTTTCCTGCAGGTCAACACAAACACAAGTGCGAAAAGTGGTTTTTCAACACTATCACAAGTGCAAAAAGTGTTTTTTCCACAATAATACAAGTGCAAAAGTGGTTTCCTGCACCAACACATGTGCGAAAAGTGTTTTTTCAACACTAACACAAGTGCGAAAAGTGGTTTTTCAACACTATCACAAGTGCAAAAAGTGGTTTTTCAACACTATCACAAGTGCAAAAAGTGTTTTTTCCACACTAATACAAGTGCAAAAGTGGTTTCCTGCATCAACACAAGTGCGAAAAGTGGTTTTTCAACACTAACACAAGTGTAAAAAGTGGTTTTTCAACACTATCACAAGTGCAAAAAGTGTTTTTTCCACACTAATACAAGTGCAAAAGTGGTTTCCTGCACCAACACAAGTGAGAAAAGTGGTTTTTCAACACTAACACAAGTTCAATAAGTGTTTTTTCCACACTAATACAAGTGCAAAAGTGGTTTCCTGCACCAACAGAAGTGCGAAAAGTGGTTTTTCAACACTAACACAAGTGCGAAAAGTGGTTCCACACTAATACAAGTGCAAAAGTGGTTTCCTGCACCAACACAAGTGCGAAAAGTGGTTTTTCAACACTATCACAAGTGCAAAAAGTCATTTTTCCACACTAATACAAGTGCAAAAGTGGTTTCCTGCACCAACACAAGTGCGAAAAGTGGTTTTTCAACACTAACACAAGTGCGAAATGTGGTTTTTCAACACTAACACAAGTGCGAAAAGTGGTTTTTCCACACTAACACAAGTGCGAAAAGTGGTTTTCCACACTAATACAAGTGTAAAAGTGGTTTCCTGCACCAACACAAGTGCGAAAAGTGGTTTTTCAACACTATCACAAGTGTAAAAAGTGTTTTTTCCACACTAATACAAGTGCAAAAGTGGTTTCCTGCACCAACACAAGTGCGAAAAGTGGTTTTTCAACACTAACACAAGTGCGAAATGTGGTTTTTCAACACTAACACAAGTGCGAAAAGTGGTTTTTCCACACTAATACAAGTGCAAAAGTGGTTTCCTGCACCAACACAAGTGCGAAAAATGGTTTTTCAACACTAACACAAGTGCGAAAAGTGGTTTTTCAACACTATCACAAGTGCAAAAAGTGTTTTTTCCACACTAATACAAGTGCAAAAGTGGTTTTTCCACACTAATACAAGTGCAAAAGTGGTTTCCTGCACTAACACAAGTGCGAAAAGTGGTTTTTCAACACTAACACAAGTGCGAAAAGTGGTTTTTCAACACTATCACAAGTGCAAAAAGTGTTTTTTCCACACTAATACAAGTGTAAAAGTGGTTTTTCCACACTAATACAAGTGCAAAAGTGGTTTCCTGCACCAACACAAGTGCGAAAAGTGGTTTTTCAACACTAACACAAGTGCGAAAAGTGGTTTTTCCACACTAATACAAGTGCAAAAGTGGTTTTTCCACACTAATACAAGTGCAAAAGTGGTTTCCTGCACTAACACAAGTGCGAAAAGTGGTTTTTCAACACTAACACAAGTGCGAAAAGTGGTTTTTCAACACTATCACAAGTGCAAAAAGTGTTTTTTCCACACTAATACAAGTGTAAAAGTGGTTTTCCACACTAATACAAGTGCAAAAGTGGTTTCCTGCACCAACACAAGTGCGAAAAGTGGTTTTTCAACACTAACACAAGTGCGAAAAGTGGTTTTTCCACACTAACACAAGTGCGAAAAGTGGTTTTTCCACACTAATAAAAGTGCAAAAGTGGTTTCCTGCACCAACACAAGTGCGAAAAGTGTTTTTTCAACACTAACACAAGTGCGAAAAGTGGTTTTTCAACACTATCACAAGTGCAAAAAGTGGTTTTTCAACACTATCACAAGTGCAAAAAGTGTTTTTTCCACACTAATACAAGTGCAAAAGTGGTTTCCTGCACCAACACAAGTGCGAAAAGTGGTTTTTCAACACTAACACAAGTGCGAAAAGTCGTTTTTCAACACTAACACAAGTGCGAAAAGTGGTTTTTCCATACTAACACAAGTGCAAAAAGTGGTTTTGCCACACTAATACAAGTGCAAAAGTGGTTTCCTGCAGTCAACACTAACACAAGTGCGAAAAGTGGTTTTTCAACACTATCACAAGTGCAAAAAGTATTTTTTCCACAATAATACAAGTGCAAAAGTGGTTTCCTGCACCAACACATGTGCGAAAAGTGTTTTTTCAACACTAACACAAGTGCGAAAAGTGGTTTTTCAACACTATCACAAGTGCAAAAAGTGGTTTTTCAACACTATCACAAGTGCAAAAAGTGTTTTTTCCACACTAATACAAGTGCAAAAGTGGTTTCCTGCATCAACACAAGTGCGAAAAGTGGTTTTTCAACACTAACACAAGTGTAAAAAGTGGTTTTTCAACACTATCACAAGTGCAAAAAGTGTTTTTTCCACACTAATACAAGTGCAAAAGTGGTTTCCTGCACCAACAGAAGTGCAAAAAGTGGTTTTTCAACACTAACACAAGTGCGAAAAGTGGTTTTTCAACACTAACACAAGTGCGAAAAGTGGTTTTTCGACACTAATACAAGTGCAAAAGTGGTTTCCTGCACCAACACAAGTGCGAAAAGTGGTTTTTCAACACTAACACAAGTGCGAAAAGTGGTTTTTCAACACTAACACAAGTGTGAAAAGTGGTTTTTCCATACTAACACAAGTGCAAAAAGTGGTTTTGCCACACTAATACAAGTGCAAAAGTGGTTTCCTGCAGTCAACACTAACACAAGTGCGAAAAGTGGTTTTTCAACACTATCACAAGTGCAAAAAGTGTTTTTTCCACAATAATACAAGTGCAAAAGTGGTTTCCTGCACCAACACAAGTGCGAAAAGTGGTTTTTCAACACTAACACAAGTGCGAAAAGTGGTTTTTCCACACTATCACAAGTGCGAAAAGTGGTTTTTCCACACCAATACAAGTGCAAAAGTGGTTTCCTGCACCAACACAAGTGCGAAAAGTGTTTTTTCAACACTAACACAAGTGCGAAAAGTGGTTTTTCAACACTATCACAAATGCAAAAAGTGGTTTTTCAACACTATCACAAGTGCAAAAAGTGTTTTTTCCACACTAATACAAGTGCAAAAGTGGTTTCCTGCACCAACACAAGTGCGAAAAGTGGTTTTTCAACACTAACACAAGTGTAAAAAGTGTTTTTTCCACACTAATACAAGTGCAAAAGTGGTTTCCTGCACCAACACAAGTGCGAAAAGTGGTTTTTCAACACTAACACAAGTGCGAAAAGTGGTTTTTCAACACTAACACAAGTGCGAAAAGTGGTTTTTCCACACTAATACAAGTGCAAAAGTGGTTTCCTGCACTAACACAAGTGCGAAAAGTGGTTTTTCAACACTAACACAAGTGCGAAAAGTGGTTTTTCAACACTAACACAAGTGCGAAAAGTGGTTTTTCAACACTATCACAAGTGCAAAAAGTGTTTTTTCCACACTAATACAAGTGTAAAAGTGGTTTTTCCACACTAATACAAGTGCAAAAGTGGTTTCCTGCACCAACACAAGTGCGAAAAGTGGTTTTTCAACACTAACACAAGTGCGAAAAGTGGTTTTTCCACACTAATACAAGTGCAAAAGTGGTTTTTCCACACTAATACAAGTGCAAAAGTGGTTTCCTGCACTAACACAAGTGCGAAAAGTGGTTTTTCAACACTAACACAAGTGCGAAAAGTGGTTTTTCAACACTATCACAAGTGCAAAAAGTGTTTTTTCCACACTAATACAAGTGTAAAAGTGGTTTTCCACACTAATACAAGTGCAAAAGTGGTTTCCTGCACCAACACAAGTGCGAAAAGTGGTTTTTCAACACTAACACAAGTGCGAAAAGTGGTTTTTCCACACTAACACAAGTGCGAAAAGTGGTTTTTCCACACTAATAAAAGTGCAAAAGTGGTTTCCTGCACCAACACAAGTGCGAAAAGTGTTTTTTCAACACTAACACAAGTGCGAAAAGTGGTTTTTCAACACTATCACAAGTGCAAAAAGTGGTTTTTCAACACTATCACAAGTGCAAAAAGTGTTTTTTCCACACTAATACAAGTGCAAAAGTGGTTTCCTGCACCAACACAAGTGCGAAAAGTGGTTTTTCAACACTAACACAAGTGCGAAAAGTCGTTTTTCAACACTAACACAAGTGCGAAAAGTGGTTTTTCCATACTAACACAAGTGCAAAAAGTGGTTTTGCCACACTAATACAAGTGCAAAAGTGGTTTCCTGCAGTCAACACTAACACAAGTGCGAAAAGTGGTTTTTCAACACTATCACAAGTGCAAAAAGTGTTTTTTCCACAATAATACAAGTGCAAAAGTGGTTTCCTGCACCAACACAAGTGCGAAAAGTGGTTTTTCAACACTAACACAAGTGCGAAAAGTGGTTTTTCCACACTAACACAAGTGCGAAAAGTGGTTTTTCCACACTAATACAAGTGCAAAAGTGGTTTCCTGCACCAACACATGTGCGAAAAGTGTTTTTTCAACACTAACACAAGTGCGAAAAGTGGTTTTTCAACACTATCACAAGTGCAAAAAGTGGTTTTTCAACACTATCACAAGTGCAAAAAGTGTTTTTTCCACACTAATACAAGTGCAAAAGTGGTTTCCTGCATCAACACAAGTGCGAAAAGTGGTTTTTCAACACTAACACAAGTGTAAAAAGTGGTTTTTCAACACTATCACAAGTGCAAAAAGTGTTTTTTCCACACTAATACAAGTGCAAAAGTGGTTTCCTGCACCAGCAGAAGTGCAAAAAGTGGTTTTTCAACACTAACACAAGTGCGAAAAGTGGTTTTTCAACACTAACACAAGTGCGAAAAGTGGTTTTTCGACACTAATACAAGTGCAAAAGTGGTTTCCTGCACCAACACAAGTGCGAAAAGTGGTTTTTCAACACTAACACAAGTGCGAAAAGTGGTTTTTCAACACTAACACAAGTGTGAAAAGTGGTTTTTCCATACTAATACAAGTGCAAAAAGTGGTTTTGCCACACTAATACAAGTGCAAAAGTGGTTTCCTGCAGTCAACACTAACACAAGTGCGAAAAGTGGTTTTTCAACACTATCACAAGTGCAAAAAGTGTTTTTTCCACAATAATACAAGTGCAAAAGTGGTTTCCTGCACCAACACAAGTGCGAAAAGTGGTTTTTCAACACTAACACAAGTGCGAAAAGTGGTTTTTCCACACTATCACAAGTGCGAAAAGTGGTTTTTCCACACTAATACAAGTGCAAAAGTGGTTTCCTGCACCAACACAAGTGCGAAAAGTGGTTTTTCAACACTAACACAAGTGCGAAAAGTGGTTTTTCAACACTATCACAAATGCAAAAAGTGGTTTTTCAACACTATCACAAGTGCAAAAAGTGTTTTTTCCACACTAATACAAGTGCAAAAGTGGTTTCCTGCACCAACACAAGTGCGAAAAGTGGTTTTTCAACACTAACACAAGTGTGAAAAGTGGTTTTTCAACACTATCACAAGTGCAAAAAGTGTTTTTTCCACACTAATACAAGTGCAAAAGTGGTTTCCTGCACCAACACAAGTGCGAAAAGTGGTTTTTCAACACTAACACAAGTGCGAAAAGTGGTTCCACACTAATACAAGTGCAAAAGTGGTTTCCTGCACCAACACAAGTGCGAAAAGTGGTTTTTCAACACTATCACAAGTGCAAAAAGTCATTTTTCCACACTAATACAAGTGCAAAAGTGGTTTCCTGCACCAACACAAGTGCGAAAAGTGGTTTTTCAACACTAACACAAGTGCGAAAAGTGGTTTTTCAACACTAACACAAGTGAGAAAAGTGGTTTTTCCACACTAACACAAGTGCGAAAAGTGGTTTTCCACACTAACACAAGTGTAAAAGTGGTTTCCTGCACCAACACAAGTGCGAAAAGTGGTTTTTCAACACTATCACAAGTGCAAAAAGTGTTTTTTCCACACTAATACAAGTGCAAAAGTGGTTTCCTGCACCAACACAAGTGCGAAAAATGGTTTTTCAACACTAACACAAGTGCGAAAAGTGGTTTTTCAACACTATCACAAGTGCAAAAAGTGTTTTTCCACACTAATACAAGTGCAAAAGTGGTTTTTCCACACTAATACAAGTGCAAAAGTGGTTTCCTGCACTAACACAAGTGCGAAAAGTGGTTTTTCAACACTAACACAAGTGCGAAAAGTGGTTTTTCAACACTATCATAAGTGCAAAAAGTGTTTTTTCCACACTAATACAAGTGTAAAAGTGGTTTTTCCACACTAATACAAGTGCAAAAGTGGTTTCCTGCACCAACACAAGTGCGAAAAGTGGTTTTTCAACACTAACACAAGTGCGAAAAGTGGTTTTTCCACACTAATACAAGTGCAAAAGTGGTTTTTCCACACTAATACAAGTGCAAAAGTGGTTTCCTGCACTAAAACAAGTGCGAAAAGTGGTTTTTCAACACTAACACAAGTGCGAAAAGTGGTTTTTCAACACTATCACAAGTGCAAAAAGTGTTTTTTCCACACTAATACAAGTGTAAAAGTGGTTTTCCACACTAATACAAGTGCAAAAGTGGTTTCCTGCACCAACACAAGTGCGAAAAGTGGTTTTTCAACACTAACACAAGTGCGAAAAGTGGTTTTTCCACACTAACACAAGTGCGAAAAGTGGTTTTTCCACACTAATACAAGTGCAAAAGTGGTTTCCTGCACCAACACAAGTGCGAAAAGTGTTTTTTCAACACTAACACAAGTGCGAAAAGTGGTTTTTCAACACTATCACAAGTGCAAAAAGTGGTTTTTCAACACTATCACAAGTGCAAAAAGTGTTTTTCCACACTAATACAAGTGCAAAAGTGGTTTCCTGCACCAACACAAGTGCGAAAAGTGGTTTTTCAACACTAACACAAGTGTAAAAAGTGGTTTTTCAACACTATCACAAGTGCAAAAAGTGTTTTTTCCACACTAATACAAGTGCAAAAGTGGTTTCCTGCACCAACACAAGTGCAAAAAGTGGTTTTTCAACACTAACACAAGTGCGAAAAGTGGTTTTTCAACACTAACACAAGTGCGAAAAGTGGTTTTTCGACACTAATACAAGTGCAAAAGTGGTTTCCTGCACCAACACAAGTGCGAAAAGTGGTTTTTCAACACTAACACAAGTGCGAAAAGTGGTTTTTCAACACTAACACAAGTGCGAAAAGTGGTTTTTCCATACTAACACAAGTGCAAAAAGTGGTTTTGCCACACTAATACAAGTGCAAAAGTGGTTTCCTGCAGTCAACACTAACACAAGTGCGAAAAGTGGTTTTTCAACACTATCACAAGTGCAAAAAGTGTTTTTTCCACAATAATACAAGTGCAAAAGTGGTTTCCTGCACCAACACAAGTGCGAAAAGTGGTTTTTCAACACTAACACAAGTGCGAAAAGTGGTTTTTCCACACTAACACAAGTGCGAAAAGTGGTTTTTCCACACTAATACAAGTGCAAAAGTGGTTTCCTGCACCAACACAAGTGCGAAAAGTGTTTTTTCAACACTAACACAAGTGCGAAAAGTGGTTTTTCAACACTATCACAAGTGCAAAAAGTGGTTTTTCAACACTATCACAAGTGCAAAAAGTGTTTTTTCCACACTAATAAAAGTGCAAAAGTGGTTTCCTGCACCAACACAAGTGCGAAAAGTGGTTTTTCAACACTAACACAAGTGTGAAAAGTGGTTTTTCAACACTATCACAAGTGCAAAAAGTGTTTTTTCCACACTAATACAAGTGCAAAAGTGGTTTCCTGCACCAACACAAGTGCGAAAAGTGGTTTTTCAACACTAACACAAGTGCGAAAAGTGGTTCCACACTAATACAAGTGCAAAAGTGGTTTTCTGCACCAACACAAGTGCGAAAAGTGGTTTTTCAACACTATCACAAGTGCAAAAAGTGATTTTTCCACACTAATACAAGTGCAAAAGTGGTTTCCTGCACCAACACAAGTGCGAAAAGTGGTTTTTCAACACTAACACAAGTGCGAAAAGTGGTTTTTCAACACTATCACAAGTGCAAAAAGTGTTTTTCCACACTAATACAAGTGCAAAAGTGGTTTTTCCACACTAATACAAGTGCAAAAGTGGTTTCCTGCACCAACACAAGTGCGAAAAGTGGTTTTTCAACACTAACACAAGTGCGAAAAGTGGTTTTTCAACACTATCACAAGTGCAAAAAGTGTTTTTTCCACACTAATACAAGTGTAAAAGTGGTTTTCCCACACTAATACAAGTGCAAAAGTGGTTTCTTGCACCAACACAAGTGCGAAAAGTGGTTTTTCAACACTAACACAAGTGCGAAAAGTGGTTTTTCCACACTAATACAAGTGCAAAAGTGGTTTCCTGCACCAACACGAGTGCGAAAAGTGGTTTTTCAACACCAACACAAGTGCGAAAAGTGGTTTTTCAACATTAACACAAGTGCGAAAAGTGGTTTTTCCACACTAATAAGTGCAAAAGTGGTTTTTCCACACTCATACAAGTGCAAAAGTGGTTTCCTGCACCAACACAAGTGCGAAAAGTGGTTTTTCAACACTAACACAAGTGCAAAAAGTGGTTTTTCAACATTAACACAAGTGCGAAAACTGGTTTTCCACACTAATACAAGTGCAAAAGTGGTTTCCTGCACCAACACGAGTGCGAAAAGTGGTTTTTCAACACTAACACATGTGCGAAAAGTGGTTTTTCAACACTAACACAAGTGCGAAAAGTGTTTTTTCCACACTAATACAAGTGCAAAAGTGGTTTCCTGCACCAACACAAGTGCGAAAAGTGGTTTTTCAACACTAACACAAGTGCGAAAAGTGGTTTTTCAACACTAACACAAGTGCGAAAAGTGTTTTTTCAACACTAACACAAGTGCGAAAAGTGTTTTTTCAACACTAACACAAGTGCGAAAAGTGATTTTTCAACACTATCACAAGTGCAAAAAGTGTTTTTTCCACACTAATACAAGTGCAAAAGTGGTTTCCTGCACCAACACAAGTGCGAAAAGTGGTTTTTCAACACTAACACAAGTGAAAAAGTGGTTTCCTGCACCAACACAAGTGCGAAAAGTGGTTTTTCAACACTAACACAAGTGCGAAAAGTGGTTTTTCAACAATATCACAAGTGCAAAAAGTGTTTTTTCCACACTAATACAAGTGCAAAAGTGGTTTCCTGCACCAACACAAGTGCGAAAAGTGGTTTTTCAACACTATCACAAGTGCAAAAAGTGGTTTTTCCACACTAATACAAGTGCAAAAGTGGTTTCCTGCACCAACCCAAGTGCGAAAAGTGGTTTTTCAACATGAACACAAGTGCGAAAAGTGGTTTTTCAACACTATCACAAGTGCAAAAAGTGTTTTTTCCACACTAACACAAGTGCGAAAAGTGGTTTTTCAACACTATCACAAGTGCAAAAAGTGTTTTTTCCACACTAATACAAGTGCAAAAGTGGTTTCCTGCACCAACACAAGTGCGAAAAGTGGTTTTACAACACTAACACAAGTGCGAAAAGTGGTTTTTCCACACTAATACAAGTGCAAAAGTGGTTTCCTGCACCAACACAAGTGCGAAAAGTGGTTTTTCAACACTATCACAAGTGCAAAAAGTGTTTTTTCCACACTAATACAAGTGCAAAATTGGTTTTCTGCACCAACACAAGTGCGAAAAGTGGTTTTTCAACACTAACACAAGTGCGAAAAGTGGTTTTTCAACACTAACACAAGTGCGAAAAGTGGTTTTTCCACACTAATACAAGTGCAAAAGTGGTTTCCTGCACCAACACAAGTGCGAAAAGTGGTTTTTCAACACTAACACAAGTGCGAAAAGTGGTTTTTCAACACTAACACAAGTGCGAAAAGTGGTTTTTCCATACTAACACAAGTGCAAAAAGTGGTTTTGCCACACTAATACAAGTGCAAAAGTGGTTTCCTGCAGTCAACACTAACACAAGTGCGAAAAGTGGTTTTTCAACACTATCACAAGTGCAAAAAGTGTTTTTTCCACAATAATACAAGTGCAAAAGTGGTTTCCTGCACCAACACAAGTGCGAAAAGTGGTTTTTCAACACTAACACAAGTGCGAAAAGTGGTTTTTCCACACTAACACAAGTGCGAAAAGTGGTTTTTCCACACTAATACAAGTGCAAAAGTGGTTTCCTGCACCAACACAAGTGCGAAAAGTGCTTTTCAACACTAACACAAGTGCGAAAAGTGGTTTTTCAACACTATCACAAGTGCAAAAAGTGGTTTTTCAACACTATCACAAGTGCAAAAAGTGTTTTTTCCACACTAATACAAGTGCAAAAGTGGTTTCCTGCACCAACACAAGTGCGAAAAGTGGTTTTTCAACACTAACACAAGTGTGAAAAGTGGTTTTTCAACACTATCACAAGTGCAAAAAGTGTTTTTTCCACACTAATACAAGTGCAAAAGTGGTTTCCTGCACCAACACAAGTGCGAAAAGTGGTTTTTCAACACTAACACAAGTGCGAAAAGTGGTTCCACACTAATACAAGTGCAAAAGTGGTTTCCTGCACCAACACAAGTGCGAAAAGTGGTTTTTCAACACTATCACAAGTGCAAAAAGTGATTTTTCCACACTAATACAAGTGCAAAAGTGGTTTCCTGCACCAACACAAGTGCGAAAAGTGGTTTTTCAACACTAACACAAGTGCGAAAAGTGGTTTTTCAACACTATCACAAGTGCAAAAAGTGTTTTTTCCACACTAATACAAGTGCAAAAGTGGTTTTTCCACACTAATACAAGTGCAAAAGTGGTTTCCTGCACCAACACAAGTGCGAAAAGTGGTTTTTCAACACTAACACAAGTGCGAAAAGTGGTTTTTCAACACTATCACAAGTGCAAAAAGTGTTTTTTCCACACTAATACAAGTGTAAAAGTGGTTTTTCCACACTATTACAAGTGCAAAAGTGGTTTCCTGCACCAACACAAGTGCGAAAAGTGGTTTTTCAACACTAACACAAGTGCGAAAAGTGGTTTTTCCACACTAATACAAGTGCAAAAGTGGTTTTTCCACACTAATACAAGTGCAAAAGTGGTTTCCTGCACCAACACGAGTGCGAAAAGTGGTTTTTCAACACCAACACAAGTGCGAAAAGTGGTTTTTCAACATTAACACAAGTGCGAAAAGTGGTTTTTCCACACTAATACAAGTGCAAAAGTGGTTTTTCCACACTAATACAAGTGCAAAAGTGGTTTCCTGCACCAACACAAGTGCGAAAAGTGGTTTTTCAACACTAACACAAGTGCGAAAAGTGGTTTTTCAACATTAACACAAGTGCGAAAAGTGGTTTTTCCACACTAATACAAGTGCAAAAGTGGTTTCCTGCACCAACACGAGTGCGAAAAGTGGTTTTTCAACACTAACACATGTGCGAAAAGTGGTTTTTCAACACTAACACAAGTGCGAAAAGTGTTTTTTCCACACTAATACAAGTGCAAAAGTGGTTTCCTGCACCAACACAAGTGCGAAAAGTGATTTTTCAACACTAACACAAGTGCGAAAAGTGGTTTTTCAACACTAACACAAGTGCGAAAAGTGTTTTTTCAACACTAACACAAGTGCGAAAAGTGATTTTTCAACACTATCACAAGTGCAAAAAGTGTTTTTTCCACACTAATACAAGTGCAAAAGTGGTTTCCTGCACCAACACAAGTGCGAAAAGTGGTTTTTCAACACTAACACAAGTGCAAAAGTGGTTTCCTGCACCAACACAAGTGCGAAAAGTGGTTTTTCAACACTAACACAAGTGCGAAAAGTGTTTTTTCAACAATATCACAAGTGCAAAAAGTGTTTTTTCCACACTAATACAAGTGCAAAAGTGGTTTCCTGCACCAACACAAGTGCGAAAAGTGGTTTTTCAACACTATCACAAGTGCAAAAAGTGGTTTTTCTACACTAATACAAGTGCAAAAGTGGTTTCCTGCACCAACCCAAGTGCGAAAAGTGGTTTTTCAACATGAACACAAGTGCGAAAAGTGGTTTTTCAACACTATCACAAGTGCAAAAAGTGTTTTTTCCACACTAACACAAGTGCGAAAAGTGGTTTTTCAACACTATCACAAGTGCAAAAAGTGTTTTTTCCACACTAATACAAGTGCAAAAGTGGTTTCCTGCACCAACACAAGTGCGAAAAGTGGTTTTACAACACTAACACAAGTGCGAAAAGTGGTTTTTCCACACCAATACGAGTGCAAAAGTGGTTTCCTGCACCAACACAAGTGCGAAAAGTGGTTTTTCAACACTATCACAAGTGCAAAAAGTGTTTTTTCCACACTAATACAAGTGCAAAATTGGTTTCCTGCACCAACACAAGTGCGAAAAGTGGTTTTTCAACACTAACACAAGTGCGAAAAGTGGTTTTTCAACACTAACACAAGTGCGAAAAGTGGTTTTTCCACACTAATACAAGTGCAAAAGTGTTTTTTCCACACTAATACAATTTCAAAAGTGGTTTCCTGCACCAATACAAGTGCAAAAAGTGGTTTATCAACACTAACACAAGTGCGAAAAGTGGTTTTTCAACACAAACACAAGTGCGAAAAGTGGTTTTTCAACACTATCACAAGTGCAAAAAGTGTTTTTTTCCACACTAATACAAGTGCAAAAGTGGTTTCCTGCACCAACACAAGTGCAAAAAGTGGTTTTTCAACACTAACACAAGTGCGAAAAGTCGTTTTTCAACACTAACACAAGTGCGAAAAGTGGTTTTTCCACAATAATACAAGTGCAAAAGTGGTTTCCTGCACCAACACAAGTGCGAAAAGTCATTTTTCAACACTAACACTAGTGCGAAAAGTGGTTTTTCAACACTGTCACGAGTGCAAAAAGTGTTTTTTCCACACTAATACAAGTGCAAAAGTGGTTTCCTGCACCAACACAAGTGCGAAAAGTGGTTTTTCAACACTAACACAAGTGCGAAAAGTGGTTTTTCAACACTAACACAAGTGCGAAAAGTGTTTTTTCCACACTAATACAAGTGCAAAAGTGGTTTCCTGCACCAACACAAGTGCGAAAAGTGGTTTTTCAACACTAACACAAGTGCGAAAAGTGGTTTTTCAACACTAACACAAGTGCGAAAAGTGGTTTTTCAATACAAACACAAGTGCGAAAAGTGGTTTTTCAACACTATCACAAGTGCAAAAAGTGTTTTTGCCACACTAATACAAGTGCAAAAGTGGTTTCCTGCACCAACACAAGTGCGAAAAGTGGTTTTTCAACACTAACACAAGTGCGAAAAGTGGTTTTTCAACATTAACACAAGTGCGAAAAGTGGTTTTTCCACACTAATACAAGTGCAAAAGTGGTTTCCTGCACCAACACGAGTGCGAAAAGTGGTTTTTCAACACTAACACATGTGCGAAAAGTGGTTTTTCAACACTAACACAAGTGCGAAAAGTGTTTTTTCCACACTAATACAAGTGCAAAAGTGGTTTCCTGCACCAACACAAGTGCGAAAAGTGGTTTTTCAACACTAACACAAGTGCGAAAAGTGGTTTTTCAACACTAACACAAGTGCGAAAAGTGTTTTTTCAACACTAACACAAGTGCGAAAAGTGGTTTTTCAACACTATCACAAGTGCAAAAAGTGTTTTTTTCCACACTAATACAAGTGCAAAAGTGGTTTCCTGCACCAACACAAGTGCGAAAAGTGGTTTTTCAACACTAACACAAGTGCGAAAAGTGGTTTTTCAACACTAACACAAGTGCAAAAGTGGTTTCCTGCACCAACACAAGTGCGAAAAGTGGTTTTTCAACACTAACACAAGTGCGAAAAGTGGTTTTTCAACAATATCACAAGTGCAAAAAGTGTTTTTTCCACACTAATACAAGTGCAAAAGTGGTTTCCTGCACCAACACAAGTGCGAAAAGTGGTTTTTCAACACTATCACAAGTGCAAAAAGTGGTTTTTCCACACTAATACAAGTGCAAAAGTGGTTTCCTGCACCAACCCAAGTGCGAAAAGTGGTTTTTCAACATGAACACAAGTGCGAAAAGTGGTTTTTCAACACTATCACAAGTGCAAAAAGTGTTTTTTCCACACTAACACAAGTGCGAAAAGTGGTTTTTCAACACTATCACAAGTGCAAAAAGTGTTTTTTCCACACTAATACAAGTGCAAAAGTGGTTTCCTGCACCAACACAAGTGCGAAAAGTGGTTTTACAACACTAACACAAGTGCGAAAAGTGGTTTTTCCACACTAATACAAGTGCAAAAGTGGTTTCCTGCACCAACACAAGTGCGAAAAGTGGTTTTTCAACACTATCACAAGTGCAAAAAGTGTTTTTTCCACACTAATACAAGTGCAAAATTGGTTTTGCCAAACTAATACAAGTGCAAAAGTGGTTTCCTGCAGTCAACACTAACACAAGTGCGAAAAGTGGTTTTTCAACACTATCACAAGTGCAAAAAGTGTTTTTTCCACAATAATACAAGTGCAAAAGTGGTTTCCTGCACCAACACAAGTGCGAAAAGTGCTTTTTCAACACTAACACAAGTGCAAAAAGTGGTTTTTCCACACTAACACAAGTGCGAAAAGTGGTTTTTCCACACTAATACAAGTGCAAAAGTGATTTCCTGCACCAACACAAGTGCGAAAAGTGTTTTTTCAACACTAACACAAGTGCGAAAAGTGGTTTTTCAACACTATCACAAGTGCAAAAAGTGGTTTTTCAACACTATCACAAGTGCAAAAAGTGTTTTTTCCACACTAATACAAGTGCAAAAGTGGTTTCCTGCACCAACACAAGTGCGAAAAGTGGTTTTTCAACACTAACACAAGTGTGAAAAGTGGTTTTTCAACACTATCACAAGTGCAAAAAAGTGGTTTTTCCACACTAATACAAGTGCAAAAGTGGTTTCCTGCACCAACACAAGTGCGAAAAGTGGTTTTTCAACACTAACACAAATGCGAAAAGTGGTTTTTCAACACTAACACAAGTGCGAAAAGTGGTTTTTCGACACTAATACAAGTGCAAAAGTGGTTTCCTGCACCAACACAAGTGCGAAAAGTGGTTTTTCAACACTAACACAAGTGCGAAAAGTGGTTTTTCAACACTAACACAAGTGCGAAAAGTGGTTTTTCAACACTATCACAAGTGCAAAAAGTGTTTTTTCCACAATAATACAAGTGCAAAAGTGGTTTCCTGCACCAACACAAGTGCGAAAAGTGGTTTTTCAACACTAACACAAGTGCGAAAAGTGGTTTTTCCACACTAACACAAGTGCGAAAAGTGGTTTTTCCACACTAATACAAGTGCAAAAGTGGTTTCCTGCACCAACACAAGTGCGAAAAGTGTTTTTTCAACACTAACACAAGTGCGAAAAGTGGTTTTTCAACACTATCACAAGTGCAAAAAGTGGTTTTTCAACACTATCACAAGTGCAAAAAGTGTTTTTTCCACACTAATACAAGTGCAAAAGTGGTTTCCTGCACCAACACAAGTGCGAAAAGTGGTTTTTCAACACTAACACAAGTGTGAAAAGTGGTTTTTCAACACTATCACAAGTGCAAAAAGTGTTTTTTCCACACTAATACAAGTGCAAAAGTGGTTTCCTGCACCAACACAAGTGCGAAAAGTGGTTTTTCAACACTAACACAAGTGCGAAAAGTGGTTCCACACTAATACAAGTGCAAAAGTGGTTTCCTGCACCAACACAAGTGCGAAAAGTGGTTTTTCAACACTATCACAAGTGCAAAAAGTGATTTTTCCACACTAATACAAGTGCAAAAGTGGTTTCCTGCACCAACACAAGTGCGAAAAGTGGTTTTTCAACACTAACACAAGTGCGAAAAGTGGTTTTTCCACACTAATACAAGTGCAAAAGTGGTTTCCTGCACCAACACAAGTGCGAAAAGTGGTTTTTCAACACTAACACAGGTGCGAAAAGTGGTTTTTCAACACTAACACAAGTGCGAAAAGTGGTTTTTCAACACTAACACAAGTGCGAAAAGTGGTTTTTCGACACTAATACAAGTGCAAAAGTGGTTTCCTGCACCAACACAAGTGCGAAAAGTGGTTTTTCAACACTAACACAAGTGCGAAAAGTGGTTTTTCAACACTAACACAAGTGCGAAAAGTGGTTTTTCCATACTAACACAAGTGCAAAAAGTGGTTTTGCCAAACTAATACAAGTGCAAAAGTGGTTTCCTGCAGTCAACACTAACACAAGTGCGAAAAGTGGTTTTTCAACACTATCACAAGTGCAAAAAGTGTTTTTTCCACAATAATACAAGTGCAAAAGTGGTTTCCTGCACCAACACAAGTGCGAAAAGTGGTTTTTCAACACTAACACAAGTGCGAAAAGTGGTTTTTCCACACTAACACAAGTGCGAAAAGTGGTTTTTCCACACTAATACAAGTGCAAAAGTGATTTCCTGCACCAACACAAGTGCGAAAA
This sequence comes from Myxine glutinosa, assembly GCF_964187855.1. Taxonomy (NCBI): domain Eukaryota; kingdom Metazoa; phylum Chordata; class Myxini; order Myxiniformes; family Myxinidae; genus Myxine; species Myxine glutinosa. The sequence continues at coordinate 130,249,237 of NC_136264.1, read as the reverse complement.
GTGTTTTTTCAACACTAACACAAGTGCGAAAAGTGGTTTTTCAACACTATCACAAGTGCAAAAAGTGGTTTTTCAACACTATCACAAGTGCAAAAAGTGTTTTTTCCACACTAATACAAGTGCAAAAGTGGTTTCCTGCACCAACACAAGTGCGAAAAGTGGTTTTTCAACACTAACACAAGTGTGAAAAGTGGTTTTTCAACACTATCACAAGTGCAAAAAGTGTTTTTTCCACACTAATACAAGTGCAAAAGTGGTTTCCTGCACCAACACAAGTGCGAAAAGTGGTTTTTCAACACTAACACAAATGCGAAAAGTGGTTTTTCAACACTAACACAAGTGCGAAAAGTGGTTTTTCGACACTAATACAAGTGCAAAAGTGGTTTCCTGCACCAACACAAGTGCGAAAAGCGGTTTTTCAACACTAACACAAGTGCGAAAAGTGGTTTTTCAACACTATCACAAGTGCAAAAAGTGTTTTTTCCACAATAATACAAGTGCAAAAGTGGTTTCCTGCACCAACACAAGTGCGAAAAGTGGTTTTTCAACACTAACACAAGTGCGAACAGTGGTTTTTCCACACTAACACAAGTGCGAAAAGTGGTTTTTCCACACTAATACAAGTGCAAAAGTGATTTCCTGCACCAACACAAGTGCGAAAAGTGTTTTTTCAACACTAACACAAGTGCGAAAAGTGGTTTTTCAACACTATCACAAGTGCAAAAAGTGGTTTTTCAACACTATCACAAGTGCAAAAAGTGTTTTTTCCACACTAATACAAGTGCAAAAGTGGTTTCCTGCACCAACACAAGTGCGAAAAGTGGTTTTTCAACACTAACACAAGTGTGAAAAGTGGTTTTTCAACACTATCACAAGTGCAAAAAGTGGTTTTTCCACACTAATACAAGTGCAAAAGTGGTTTCCTGCACCAACACAAGTGCGAAAAGTGGTTTTTCAACACTAACACAAATGCGAAAAGTGGTTTTTCAACACTAACACAAGTGCGAAAAGTGGTTTTTCGACACTAATACAAGTGCAAAAGTGGTTTCCTGCACCAACACAAGTGCGAAAAGCGGTTTTTCAACACTAACACAAGTGCGAAAAGTGGTTTTTCAACACTATCATAAGTGCAAAAAGTGTTTTTTCCACAATAATACAAGTGCAAAAGTGGTTTCCTGCACCAACACAAGTGCGAAAAGTGGTTTTTCAACACTAACACAAGTGCGAAAAGTGGTTTTTCCACACTAACACAAGTGCGAAAAGTGGTTTTTCCACACTAATACAAGTGCAAAAGTGGTTTCCTGCACCAACACAAGTGCGAAAAGTGTTTTTTCAACACTAACACAAGTGCGAAAAGTGGTTTTTCAACACTATCACAAGTGCAAAAAGTGGTTTTTCAACACTATCACAAGTGCAAAAAGTGTTTTTTCCACACTAATACAAGTGCAAAAGTGGTTTCCTGCACCAACACAAGTGCGAAAAGTGGTTTTTCAACACTAACACAAGTGTGAAAAGTGGTTTTTCAACACTATCACAAGTGCAAAAAGTGTTTTTTCCACACTAATACAAGTGCAAAAGTGGTTTCCTGCACCAACACAAGTGCGAAAAGTGGTTTTTCAACACTAACACAAGTGCGAAAAGTGGTTCCACACTAATACAAGTGCAAAAGTGGTTTCCTGCACCAACACAAGTGCGAAAAGTGGTTTTTCAACACTATCACAAGTGCAAAAAGTGATTTTCCACACTAATACAAGTGCAAAAGTGGTTTCCTGCACCAACACAAGTGCGAAAAGTGGTTTTTCAACACTAACACAAGTGCGAAAAGTGGTTTTTCAACACTAACACAAGTGCGAAAAGTGGTTTTTCCACACTAACACAAGTGCGAAAAGTGGTTTTCCACACTAATACAAGTGTAAAAGTGGTTTCCTGCACCAACACAAGTGCGAAAAGTGGTTTTTCAACACTATCACAAGTGCAAAAAGTGTTTTTTCCACACTAATACAAGTGCAAAAGTGGTTTCCTGCACCAACACAAGTGCGAAAAGTGGTTTTTCAACACTAACACAAGTGCGAAAAGTGGTTTTTCAACACTAACACAAGTGCGAAAAGTGGTTTTTCCACACTAATACAAGTGCAAAAGTGGTTTCCTGCACCAACACAAGTGCGAAAAATGGTTTTTCAACACTAACACAAGTGCAAAAAGTGGTTTTTCAACACTATCACAAGAGCAAAAAGTGTTTTTTCCACACTAATACAAGTGCAAAAGTGGTTTTTCCACACTAATACAAGTGCAAAAGTGGTTTCCTGCACTAACACAAGTGCGAAAAGTGGTTTTTCAACACTAACACAAGTGCGAAAAGTGGTTTTTCAACACTTTCACAAGTGCAAAAAGTGTTTTTTCCACACTAATACAAGTGCAAAAGTGGTTTCCTGCACCAACACAAGTGCGAAAAGTGGTTTTTCAACACTAACACAAGTGCGAAAAGTGGTTTTTCAACACTAACACAAGTGCAAAAAGTGGTTTTTCCATACGAATACAAGTGCAAAAGTGGTTTCCTGCACCAACACAAGTGCGAAAAGTGGTTTTTCAACACGAACACAAGTGCGAAAAGTGGTTTTTCAACACTAACACAAGTGCGAAAAGTGGTTTTTCAACACTAACACAAGTGCAAAAAGTGGTTTTTCCACACTAATACAAGTGCAAAAGTGGTTTCCTGCACCAACACAAGTGCGAAAAGTGGTTTTTCAACACTAACACAAGTGCGAAAAGTGGTTTTTCAACACTAACACAAGTGCAAAAGTGGTTTCCTGCACCAACACAAGTGCGAAAAGTGGTTTTTCAACACTAACACAAGTGCGAAAAGTGGTTTTTCAACAATATCACAAGTGCAAAAAGTGTTTTTTCCACACTAATACAAGTGCAAAAGTGGTTTCCTGCACCAACACAAGTGCGAAAAGTGGTTTTTCAACACTATCACAAGTGCAAAAAGTGGTTTTTCCACACTAATACAAGTGCAAAAGTGGTTTCCTGCACCAACCCAAGTGCGAAAAGTGGTTTTTCAACATGAACACAAGTGCGAAAAGTGGTTTTTCAACACTATCACAAGTGCAAAAAGTGTTTTTTCCACACTAACACAAGTGCGAAAAGTGGTTTTTCAACACTATCACAAGTGCAAAAAGTGTTTTTTCCACACTAATACAAGTGCAAAAGTGGTTTCCTGCACCAACACAAGTGCGAAAAGTGGTTTTACAACACTAACACAAGTGCGAAAAGTGGTTTTTCCACACTAATACAAGTGCAAAAGTGGTTTCCTGCACCAACACAAGTGCGAAAAGTGGTTTTTCAACACTATCACAAGTGCAAAAAGTGTTTTTTCCACACTAATACAAGTGAAAAATTGGTTTTGCCAAACTAATACAAATGCAAAAGTGGTTTCCTGCAGTCAACACTAACACAAGTGCGAAAAGTGGTTTTTCAACACTATCACAAGTGCAAAAAGTGTTTTTTCCACAATAATACAAGTGCAAAAGTGGTTTCCTGCACCAACACAAGTGCGAAAAGTGCTTTTTCAACACTAACACAAGTGCGAAAAGTGGTTTTTCCACACTAACACAAGTGCGAAAAGTGGTTTTTCAACACTAATACAAGTGCAAAAGTCATTTCCTGCACCAACACAAGTGCGAAAAGTGGTTTTTCAACACTAACACAAGTGTGAAAAGTGGTTTTTCAACACTATCACAAGTGCAAAAAGTGGTTTTTCCACACTAATACAAGTGCAAAAGTGGTTTCCTGCACCAACACAAGTGCGAAAAGTGGTTTTTCAACACTAACACAAATGCGAAAAGTGGTTTTTCAACACTAACACAAGTGCGAAAAGTGGTTTTTCGACACTAATACAAGTGCAAAAGTGGTTTCCTGCACCAACACAAGTGCGAAAAGTGGTTTTTCAACACTAACACAAGTGCGAAAAGTGGTTTTTCAACACTAACACAAGTGCGAAAAGTGGTTTTTCAACACTATCACAAGTGCAAAAAGTGTTTTTTCCACAATAATACAAGTGCAAAAGTGGTTTCCTGCACCAACACAAGTGCGAAAAGTGGTTTTTCAACACTAACACAAGTGCGAAAAGTGGTTTTTCCACACTAACACAAGTGCGAAAAGTGGTTTTTCCACACTAATACAAGTGCAAAAGTGGTTTCCTGCACCAACACAAGTGCGAAAAGTGTTTTTTCAACACTAACACAAGTGCGAAAAGTGGTTTTTCAACACGATCACAAATGCAAAAAGTGGTTTTTCAACACTATCACAAGTGCAAAAAGTGTTTTTTCCACACTAATACAAGTGCAAAAGTGGTTTCCTGCACCAACACAAGTGCGAAAAGTGGTTTTTCAACACTAACACAAGTGTGAAAAGTGGTTTTTCAACACTATCACAAGTGCAAAAAGTGTTTTTTCCACACTAATACAAGTGCAAAAGTGGTTTCCTGCACCAACACAAGTGCGAAAAGTGGTTTTTCAACACTAACACAAGTGCGAAAAGTGGTTCCACACTAATACAAGTGCAAAAGTGGTTTCCTGCACCAACACAAGTGCGAAAAGTGGTTTTTCAACACTATCACAAGTGCAAAAAGTGATTTTTCCACACTAATACAAGTGCAAAAGTGGTTTCCTGCACCAACACAAGTGCGAAATGTGGTTTTTCAACACTAACACAAGTGCGAAAAGTGGTTTTTCCACACTAATACAAGTGCAAAAGTGGTTTCCTGCACCAACACAAGTGCGAAAAGTGGTTTTTCAACACTAACACAGGTGCGAAAAGTTGTTTTTCAACACTAACACAAGTGCGAAAAGTGGTTTTTCAACACTAACACAAGTGCGAAAAGTGGTTTTTCGACACTAATACAAGTGCAAAAGTGGTTTCCTGCACCAACACAAGTGCGAAAAGTGGTTTTTCAACACTAACACAAGTGCGAAAAGTGGTTTTTCAACACTAACACAAGTGCGAAAAGTGGTTTTTCCATACTAACACAAGTGCAAAAAGTGGTTTTGCCAAACTAATACAAGTGCAAAAGTGGTTTCCTGCAGTCAACACTAACACAAGTGCGAAAAGTGGTTTTTCAACACTATCACAAGTGCAAAAAGTGTTTTTTCCACAATAATACAAGTGCAAAAGTGGTTTCCTGCACCAACACAAGTGCGAAAAGTGGTTTTTCAACACTAACACAAGTGCGAAAAGTGGTTTTTCCACACTAACACAAGTGCGAAAAGTGGTTTTTCCACACTAATACAAGTGCAAAAGTGATTTCCTGCACCAACACAAGTGCGAAAAGTGTTTTTTCAACACTAACACAAGTGCGAAAAGTGGTTTTTCAACACTATCACAAGTGCAAAAAGTGGTTTTTCAACACTATCACAAGTGCAAAAAGTGTTTTTTCCACACAAATACAAGTGCAAAAGTGGTTTCCTGCACCAACACAAGTGCGAAAAGTGGTTTTTCAACACTAACACAAGTGTGAAAAGTGGTTTTTCAACACTATCACAAGTGCAAAAAGTGTTTTTTCCACACTAATACAAGTGCAAAAGTGGTTTCCTGCACCAACACAAGTGCGAAAAGTGGTTTTTCAACACTAACACAAATGCGAAAAGTGGTTTTTCAACACTAACACAAGTGCGAAAAGTGGTTTTTCGACACTAATACAAGTGCAAAAGTGGTTTCCTGCACCAACACAAGTGCGAAAAGCGGTTTTTCAACACTAACACAAATGCGAAAAGTGGTTTTTCAACACTATCACAAGTGCAAAAAGTGTTTTTTCCACAATAACACAAGTGCAAAAGTGGTTTCCTGCACCAACACAAGTGCGAAAAGTGGTTTTTCAACACTAACACAAGTGCGAAAAGTGGTTTTTCCACACTAACACAAGTGCGAAAAGTGGTTTTTCCACACTAATACAAGTGCAAAAGTGGTTTCCTGCACCAACACAAGTGCGAAAAGTGTTTTTTCAACACTAACACAAGTGCGAAAAGTGGTTTTTCAACACTATCACAAGTGCAAAAAGTGGTTTTTCAACACTATCACAAGTGCAAAAAGTGTTTTTTCCACACTAATACAAGTGCAAAAGTGGTTTCCTGCACCAACACAAGTGCGAAAAGTGGTTTTTCAACACTAACACAAGTGTGAAAAGTGGTTTTTCAACACTATCACAAGTGCAAAAAGTGTTTTTTCCACACTAATACAAGTGCAAAAGTGGTTTCCTGCACCAACACAAGTGCGAAAAGTGGTTTTTCAACACTAACACAAGTGCGAAAAGTGGTTCCACACTAATACAAGTGCAAAAGTGGTTTCCTGCACCAACACAAGTGCGAAAAGTGGTTTTTCAACACTATCACAAGTGCAAAAAGTGATTTTCCACACTAATACAAGTGCAAAAGTGGTTTCCTGCACCAACACAAGTGCGAAAAGTGGTTTTTCAACACTAACACAAGTGCGAAAAGTGGTTTTTCAACACTAACACAAGTGCGAAAAGTGGTTTTTCCACACTAACACAAGTGCGAAAAGTGGTTTTCCACACTAATACAAGTGTAAAAGTGGTTTCCTGCACCAACACAAGTGCGAAAAGTGGTTTTTCAACACTATCACAAGTGCAAAAAGTGTTTTTTCCACACTAATACAAGTGCAAAAGTGGTTTCCTGCACCAACACAAGTGCGAAAAGTGGTTTTTCAACACTAACACAAGTGCGAAAAGTGGTTTTTCAACACTAACACAAGTGCGAAAAGTGGTTTTTCCACACTAATACAAGTGCAAAAGTGGTTTCCTGCACCAACACAAGTGCGAAAAATGGTTTTTCAACACTAACACAAGTGCAAAAAGTGGTTTTTCAACACTATCACAAGAGCAAAAAGTGTTTTTTCCACACTAATACAAGTGCAAAAGTGGTTTTTCCACACTAATACAAGTGCAAAAGTGGTTTCCTGCACTAACACAAGTGCGAAAAGTGGTTTTTCAACACTAACACAAGTGCGAAAAGTGGTTTTTCAACACTATCACAAGTGCAAAAAGTGTTTTTTCCACACTAATACAAGTGTAAAAGTGGTTTTTCCACACTAATACAAGTGCAAAAGTGGTTTCCTGCACCAACACAAGTGCGAAAAGTGGTTTTTCAACACTAACACAAGTGCGAAAAGTGGTTTTTCAACACTTTCACAAGTGCAAAAAGTGTTTTTTCCACACTAATACAAGTGCAAAAGTGGTTTCCTGCACCAACACAAGTGCGAAAAGTGGTTTTTCAACACTAACACAAGTGCGAAAAGTGGTTTTTCAACACTAACACAAGTGCAAAAAGTGGTTTTTCCATACGAATACAAGTGCAAAAGTGGTTTCCTGCACCAACACAAGTGCGAAAAGTGGTTTTTCAACACGAACACAAGTGCGAAAAGTGGTTTTTCAACACTAACACAAGTGCGAAAAGTGGTTTTTCAACACTAACACAAGTGCAAAAAGTGGTTTTTCCACACTAATACAAGTGCAAAAGTGGTTTCCTGCACCAACACAAGTGCGAAAAGTGGTTTTTCAACACTAACACAAGTGCGAAAAGTGGTTGTTTCAACACTATCACAAGTGCAAAAAGTGCTTTTTTCCACACTAATACAAGTGCAAAAGTGGTTTCCTGCACCAACACAAGTGCGAAAAGTGGTTTTTCAACACTAACACTAGTGCGAAAAGTGGATTTTCAACACTAACACAAGTGCGAAAAGTGGTTTTTCAACACTAACACAAGTGCGAAAAGTGGTGTTTACACACGAATACAAGTGCAAAAGTGGTTTCCTGCACCAACACAAGTGCGAAAAGTGGTTTTTCAATGCTAACACAAGTGCGAAAAGTGGTTTTTCAACACTATCACAAGTGCAAAAAGTGTTTTTTCCACACTAATACAAGTGCAAAAGTGGTTTCCTGCACCAACACAAGTGCAAAAAGTGGTTTTTCAACACTATCACAAGTGCAAAAAGTGGTTTTTCAACACTAACACAAGTGCGAAAAGTGGTTTTTCAACACTAACACAAGTGCGAAAAGTGGTTTTTCAACACTAACACAAGTGCAAAAAGTGTTTTTTCCACACTAATACAAGTGTAAAAGTGGTTTTTCCACACTAATAAAAGTGCAAAAGTGGTTTCCTGCACCAACACAAGTGCGAAAAGTGTTTTTTCAACACTAACACAAGTGCGAAAAGTGGTTTTTCAACACTATCACAAGTGCAAAAAGTGGTTTTTCAACACTATCACAAGTGCAAAAAGTGTTTTTTCCACACTAATACAAGTGCAAAAGTGGTTTCCTGCACCAACACAAGTGCGAAAAGTGGTTTTTCAACACTAACACAAGTGCGAAAAGTCGTTTTTCAACACTAACACAAGTGCGAAAAGTGGTTTTTCCATACTAACACAAGTGCAAAAAGTGGTTTTGCCACACTAATACAAGTGCAAAAGTGGTTTCCTGCAGTCAACACTAACACAAGTGCGAAAAGTGGTTTTTCAACACTATCACAAGTGCAAAAAGTGTTTTTTCCACAATAATACAAGGGCAAAAGTGGTTTCCTGCACCAACACAAGTGCGAAAAGTGGTTTTTCAACACTAACACAAGTGCGAAAAGTGGTTTTTCCACACTAACACAAGTGCGAAAAGTGGTTTTTCCACACTAATACAAGTGCAAAAGTGGTTTCCTGCACCAACACATGTGCGAAAAGTGTTTTTTCAACACTAACACAAGTGCGAAAAGTGGTTTTTCAACACTATCACAAGTGCAAAAAGTGGTTTTTCAACACTATCACAAGTGCAAAAAGTGTTTTTTCCACACTAATACAAGTGCAAAAGTGGTTTCCTGCATCAACACAAGTGCGAAAAGTGGTTTTTCAACACTAACACAAGTGTAAAAAGTGGTTTTTCAACACTATCACAAGTGCAAAAAGTGTTTTTTCCACACTAATACAAGTGCAAAAGTGGTTTCCTGCACCAACAGAAGTGCAAAAAGTGGTTTTTCAACACTAACACAAGTGCGAAAAGTGGTTTTTCAACACTAACACAAGTGCGAAAAGTGGTTTTTCGACACTAATACAAGTGCAAAAGTGGTTTCCTGCACCAACACAAGTGCGAAAAGTGGTTTTTCAACACTAACACAAGTGCGAAAAGTGGTTTTTCAACACTAACACAAGTGTGAAAAGTGGTTTTTCCATACTAACCCAAGTGCAAAAAGTGGTTTTGCCACACTAATACAAGTGCAAAAGTGGTTTCCTGCAGTCAACACTAACACAAGTGCGAAAAGTGGTTTTTCAACACTATCACAAGTGCAAAAAGTGTTTTTTCCACAATAATACAAGTGCAAAAGTGGTTTCCTGCACCAACACAAGTGCGAAAAGTGGTTTTTCAACACTAACACAAGTGCGAAAAGTGGTTTTTCCACACTATCACAAGTGCGAAAAGTGGTTTTTCCACACTAATACAAGTGCAAAAGTGGTTTCCTGCACCAACACAAGTGCGAAAAGTGTTTTTTCAACACTAACACAAGTGCGAAAAGTGGTTTTTCAACACTATCACAAATGCAAAAAGTGGTTTTTCAACACTATCACAAGTGCAAAAAGTGTTTTTTCCACACTAATACAAGTGCAAAAGTGGTTTCCTGCACCAACACAAGTGCGAAAAGTGGTTTTTCAACACTAACACAAGTGTAAAAAGTGTTTTTTCCACACTAATACAAGTGCAAAAGTGGTTTCCTGCACCAACACAAGTGCGAAAAGTGGTTTTTCAACACTAACACAAGTGCGAAAAGTGGTTTTTCAACACTAACACAAGTGCGAAAAGTGGTTTTTCCACACTAATACAAGTGCAAAAGTGGTTTCCTGCACTAACACAAGTGCGAAAAGTGGTTTTTCAACACTAACACAAGTGCGAAAAGTGGTTTTTCAACACTAACACAAGTGCGAAAAGTGGTTTTTCAACACTATCACAAGTGCAAAAAGTGTTTTTTCCACACTAATACAAGTGTAAAAGTGGTTTTTCCACACTAATACAAGTGCAAAAGTGGTTTCCTGCACCAACACAAGTGCGAAAAGTGGTTTTTCAACACTAACACAAGTGCAAAAAGTGGTTTTTCCACACTAATACAAGTGCAAAAGTGGTTTTTCCACACTAATACAAGTGCAAAAGTGGTTTCCTGCACTAACACAAGTGCGAAAAGTGGTTTTTCAACACTAACACAAGTGCGAAAAGTGGTTTTTCAACACTATCACAAGTGCAAAAAGTGTTTTTTCCACACTAATACAAGTGTAAAAGTGGTTTTCCACACTAATACAAGTGCAAAAGTGGTTTCCTGCACCAACACAAGTGCGAAAAGTGGTTTTTCAACACTAACACAAGTGCGAAAAGTGGTTTTTCCACACTAACACAAGTGCGAAAAGTGGTTTTTCCACACTAATAAAAGTGCAAAAGTGGTTTCCTGCACCAACACAAGTGCGAAAAGTGTTTTTTCAACACTAACACAAGTGCGAAAAGTGGTTTTTCAACACTATCACAAGTGCAAAAAGTGGTTTTTCAACACTATCACAAGTGCAAAAAGTGTTTTTTCCACACTAATACAAGTGCAAAAGTGGTTTCCTGCACCAACACAAGTGCGAAAAGTGGTTTTTCAACACTAACACAAGTGCGAAAAGTCGTTTTTCAACACTAACACAAGTGCGAAAAGTGGTTTTTCCATACTAACACAAGTGCAAAAAGTGGTTTTGCCACACTAATACAAGTGCAAAAGTGGTTTCCTGCAGTCAACACTAACACAAGTGCGAAAAGTGGTTTTTCAACACTATCACAAGTGCAAAAAGTGTTTTTTCCACAATAATACAAGTGCAAAAGTGGTTTCCTGCACCAACACAAGTGCGAAAAGTGGTTTTTCAACACTAACACAAGTGCGAAAAGTGGTTTTTCCACACTAACACAAGTGCGAAAAGTGGTTTTTCCACACTAATACAAGTGCAAAAGTGGTTTCCTGCACCAACACATGTGCGAAAAGTGTTTTTTCAACACTAACACAAGTGCGAAAAGTGGTTTTTCAACACTATCACAAGTGCAAAAAGTGGTTTTTCAACACTATCACAAGTGCAAAAAGTGTTTTTTCCACACTAATACAAGTGCAAAAGTGGTTTCCTGCATCAACACAAGTGCGAAAAGTGGTTTTTCAACACTAACACAAGTGTAAAAAGTGGTTTTTCAACACTATCACAAGTGCAAAAAGTGTTTTTTCCACACTAATACAAGTGCAAAAGTGGTTTCCTGCACCAACAGAAGTGCAAAAAGTGGTTTTTCAACACTAACACAAGTGCGAAAAGTGGTTTTTCAACACTAACACAAGTGCGAAAAGTGGTTTTTCGACACTAATACAAGTGCAAAAGTGGTTTAATGCACCAACACAAGTGCGAAAAGTGGTTTTTCAACACTAACACAAGTGCGAAAAGTGGTTTTTCAACACTAACACAAGTGTGAAAAGTGGTTTTTCCATACTAATACAAGTGCAAAAAGTGGTTTTGCCACACTAATACAAGTGCAAAAGTGGTTTCCTACAGTCAACACTAACACAAGTGCGAAAAGTGGTTTTTCAACACTATCACAAGTGCAAAAAGTGTTTTTTCCACAATAATACAAGTGCAAAAGTGGTTTCCTGCACCAACACAAGTGCGAAAAGTGGTTTTTCAACACTAACACAAGTGCGAAAAGTGGTTTTTCCACACTATCACAAGTGCGAAAAGTGGTTTTTCCACACTAATACAAGTGCAAAAGTGGTTTCCTGCACCAACACAAGTGCGAAAAGTGTTTTTTCAACACTAACACAAGTGCGAAAAGTGGTTTTTCAACACTATCACAAATGCAAAAAGTGGTTTTTCAACACTATCACAAGTGCAAAAAGTGTTTTTTCCACACTAATACAAGTGCAAAAGTGGTTTCCTGCACCAACACAAGTGCGAAAAGTGGTTTTTCAACACTAACACAAGTGTGAAAAGTGGTTTTTCAACACTATCACAAGTGCAAAAAGTGTTTTTTCCACACTAATACAAGTGCAAAAGTGGTTTCCTGCACCAACACAAGTGCGAAAAGTGGTTTTTCAACACTAACACAAGTGCGAAAAGTGGTTCCACACTAATACAAGTGCAAAAGTGGTTTCCTGCACCAACACAAGTGCGAAAAGTGGTTTTTCAACACTATCACAAGTGCAAAAAGTCATTTTTCCACACTAATACAAGTGCAAAAGTGGTTTCCTGCACCAACACAAGTGCGAAAAGTGGTTTTTCAACACTAACACAAGTGCGAAAAGTGGTTTTTCAACACTAACACAAGTGAGAAAAGTGGTTTTTCCACACTAACACAAGTGCGAAAAGTGGTTTTCCACACTAATACAAGTGTAAAAGTGGTTTCCTGCACCAACACAAGTGCGAAAAGTGGTTTTTCAACACTATCACAAGTGCAAAAAGTGTTTTTTCCACACTAATACAAGTGCAAAAGTGGTTTACTGCACCAACACAAGTGCGAAAAGTGGTTTTTCAACACTAACACAAGTGCGAAAAGTGGTTTTTCAACACTAACACAAGTGCGAAAAGTGGTTTTTCCACACTAATACAAGTGCAAAAGTGGTTTCCTGCACCAACACAAGTGCGAAAAATGGTTTTTCAACACTAACACAAGTGCGAAAAGTGGTTTTTCAACACTATCACAAGTGCAAAAAGTGTTTTTCCACACTAATACAAGTGCAAAAGTGGTTTTTCCACACTAATACAAGTGCAAAAGTGGTTTCCTGCACTAACACAAGTGCGAAAAGTGGTTTTTCAACACTAACACAAGTGCGAAAAGTGGTTTTTCAACACTATCATAAGTGCAAAAAGTGTTTTTTCCACACTAATACAAGTGTAAAAGTGGTTTTTCCACACTAATACAAGTGCAAAAGTGGTTTCCTGCACCAACACAAGTGCGAAAAGTGGTTTTTCAACACTAACACAAGTGCGAAAAGTGGTTTTTCCACACTAATACAAGTGCAAAAGTGGTTTTTCCACACTAATACAAGTGCAAAAGTGGTTTCCTGCACTAAAACAAGTGCGAAAAGTGGTTTTTCAACACTAACACAAGTGCGAAAAGTGGTTTTTCAACACTATCACAAGTGCAAAAAGTGTTTTTTCCACACTAATACAAGTGTAAAAGTGGTTTTCCACACTAATACAAGTGCAAAAGTGGTTTCCTGCACCAACACAAGTGCGAAAAGTGGTTTTTCAACACTAACACAAGTGCGAAAAGTGTTTTTTCCACACTAACACAAGTGCGAAAAGTGGTTTTTCCACACTAATACAAGTGCAAAAGTGGTTTCCTGCACCAACACAAGTGCGAAAAGTGTTTTTTCAACACTAACACAAGTGCGAAAAGTGGTTTTTCAACACTATCACAAGTGCAAAAAGTGGTTTTTCAACACTATCACAAGTGCAAAAAGTGTTTTTTCCACACTAATACAAGTGCAAAAGTGGTTTCCTGCACCAACACAAGTGCGAAAAGTGGTTTTTCAACACTAACACAAGTGTAAAAAGTGGTTTTTCAACACTATCACAAGTGCAAAAAGTGTTTTTTCCACACTAATACAAGTGCAAAAGTGGTTTCCTGCACCAACACAAGTGCAAAAAGTGGTTTTTCAACACTAACACAAGTGCGAAAAGTGGTTTTTCAACACTAACACAAGTGCGAAAAGTGGTTTTTCGACACTAATACAAGTGCAAAAGTGGTTTCCTGCACCAACACAAGTGCGAAAAGTGGTTTTTCAACACTAACCCAAGTGCGAAAAGTGGTTTTTCAACACTAACACAAGTGCGAAAAGTGGTTTTTCCATACTAACACAAGTGCAAAAAGTGGTTTTGCCACACTAATACAAGTGCAAAAGTGGTTTCCTGCAGTCAACACTAACACAAGTGCGAAAAGTGGTTTTTCAACACTATCACAAGTGCAAAAAGTGTTTTTTCCACAATAATACAAGTGCAAAAGTGGTTTCCTGCACCAACACAAGTGCGAAAAGTGGTTTTTCAACACTAACACAAGTGCGAAAAGTGGTTTTTCCACACTAACACAAGTGCGAAAAGTGGTTTTTCCACACTAATACAAGTGCAAAAGTGGTTTCCTGCACCAACACAAGTGCGAAAAGTGTTTTTTCAACACTAACACAAGTGCGAAAAGTGGTTTTTCAACACTATCACAAGTGCAAAAAGTGGTTTTTCAACACTATCACAAGTGCAAAAAGTGTTTTTTCCACACTAATACAAGTGCAAAAGTGGTTTCCTGCACCAACACAAGTGCGAAAAGTGGTTTTTCAACACTAACACAAGTGTGAAAAGTGGTTTTTCAACACTATCACAAGTGCAAAAAGTGTTTTTTCCACACTAATACAAGTGCAAAAGTGGTTTCCTGCACCAACACAAGTGCGAAAAGTGGTTTTTCAACACTAACACAAGTGCGAAAAGTGGTTCCACACTAATACAAGTGCAAAAGTGGTTTTCTGCACCAACACAAGTGCGAAAAGTGGTTTTTCAACACTATCACAAGTGCAAAAAGTGATTTTTCCACACTAATACAAGTGCAAAAGTGGTTTCCTGCACCAACACAAGTGCGAAAAGTGGTTTTTCAACACTAACACAAGTGCGAAAAGTGGTTTTTCAACACTATCACAAGTGCAAAAAGTGTTTTTCCACACTAATACAAGTGCAAAAGTGGTTTTTCCACACTAATACAAGTGCAAAAGTGGTTTCCTGCACCAACACAAGTGCGAAAAGTGGTTTTTCAACACTAACACAAGTGCGAAAAGTGGTTTTTCAACACTATCACAAGTGCAAAAAGTGTTTTTTCCACACTAATACAAGTGTAAAAGTGGTTTTCCCACACTAATACAAGTGCAAAAGTGGTTTCCTGCACCAACACAAGTGCGAAAAGTGGTTTTTCAACACTAACACAAGTGCGAAAAGTGGTTTTTCCACACTAATACAAGTGCAAAAGTGGTTTCCTGCACCAACAGGAGTGCGAAAAGTGGTTTTTCAACACCAACACAAGTGCGAAAAGTGGTTTTTCAACATTAACACAAGTGCGAAAAGTGGTTTTTCCACACTAATACAAGTGCAAAAGTGGTTTTTCCACACTAATACAAGTGCAAAAGTGGTTTCCTGCACCAACACAAGTGCGAAAAGTGGTTTTTCAACACTAACACAAGTGCAAAAAGTGGTTTTTCAACATTAACACAAGTGCGAAAAGTGGTTTTCCACACTAATACAAGTGCAAAAGTGGTTTCCTGCACCAACACGAGTGCGAAAAGTGGTTTTTCAACACTAACACATGTGCGAAAAGTGGTTTTTCAACACTAACACAAGTGCGAAAAGTGTTTTTTCCACACTAATACAAGTGCAAAAGTGGTTTCCTGCACCAACACAAGTGCGAAAAGTGGTTTTTCAACACTAACACAAGTGCGAAAAGTGGTTTTTCAACACTAACACAAGTGCGAAAAGTGTTTTTTCAACACTAACACAAGTGCGAAAAGTGTTTTTTCAACACTAACACAAGTGCGAAAAGTGATTTTTCAACACTATCACAAGTGCAAAAAGTGTTTTTTCCACACTAATACAAGTGCAAAAGTGGTTTCCTGCACCAACACAAGTGCGAAAAGTGGTTTTTCAACACTAACACAAGTGCAAAAGTGGTTTCCTGCACCAACACAAGTGCGAAAAGTGGTTTTTCAACACTAACACAAGTGCGAAAAGTGGTTTTTCAACAATATCACAAGTGCAAAAAGTGTTTTTTCCACACTAATACAAGTGCAAAAGTGGTTTCCTGCACCAACACAAGTGCGAAAAGTGGTTTTTCAACACTATCACAAGTGCAAAAAGTGGTTTTTCCACACTAATACAAGTGCAAAAGTGGTTTCCTGCACCAACCCAAGTGCGAAAAGTGGTTTTTCAACATGAACACAAGTGCGAAAAGTGGTTTTTCAACACTATCACAAGTGCAAAAAGTGTTTTTTCCACACTAACACAAGTGCGAAAAGTGGTTTTTCAACACTATCACAAGTGCAAAAAGTGTTTTTTCCACACTAATACAAGTGCAAAAGTGGTTTCCTGCACCAACACAAGTGCGAAAAGTGGTTTTACAACACTAACACAAGTGCGAAAAGTGGTTTTTCCACACTAATACAAGTGCAAAAGTGGTTTCCTGCACCAACACAAGTGCGAAAAGTGGTTTTTCAACACTATCACAAGTGCAAAAAGTGTTTTTTCCACACTAATACAAGTGCAAAATTGGTTTTCTGCACCAACACAAGTGCGAAAAGTGGTTTTTCAACACTAACACAAGTGCGAAAAGTGGTTTTTCAACACTAACACAAGTGCGAAAAGTGGTTTTTCCACACTAATACAAGTGCAAAAGTGGTTTCCTGCACCAACACAAGTGCGAAAAGTGGTTTTTCAACACTAACACAAGTGCGAAAAGTGGTTTTTCAACACTAACACAAGTGCGAAAAGTGGTTTTTCCATACTAACACAAGTGCAAAAAGTGGTTTTGCCACACTAATACAAGTGCAAAAGTGGTTTCCTGCAGTCAACACTAACACAAGTGCGAAAAGTGGTTTTTCAACACTATCACAAGTGCAAAAAGTGTTTTTTCCACAATAATACAAGTGCAAAAGTGGTTTCCTGCACCAACACAAGTGCGAAAAGTGGTTTTTCAACACTAACACAAGTGCGAAAAGTGGTTTTTCCACACTAACACAAGTGCGAAAAGTGGTTTTTCCACACTAATACAAGTGCAAAAGTGGTTTCCTGCACCAACACAAGTGCGAAAAGTGCTTTTCAACACTAACACAAGTGCGAAAAGTGGTTTTTCAACACTATCACAAGTGCAAAAAGTGGTTTTTCAACACTATCACAAGTGCAAAAAGTGTTTTTTCCACACTAATACAAGTGCAAAAGTGGTTTCCTGCACCAACACAAGTGCGAAAAGTGGTTTTTCAACACTAACACAAGTGTGAAAAGTGGTTTTTCAACACTATCACAAGTGCAAAAAGTGTTTTTTCCACACTAATACAAGTGCAAAAGTGGTTTCCTGCACCAACACAAGTGCGAAAAGTGGTTTTTCAACACTAACACAAGTGCGAAAAGTGGTTCCACACTAATACAAGTGCAAAAGTGGTTTCCTGCACCAACACAAGTGCGAAAAGTGGTTTTTCAAAACTATCACAAGTGCAAAAAGTGATTTTTCCACACTAATACAAGTGCAAAAGTGGTTTCCTGCACCAACACAAGTGCGAAAAGTGGTTTTTCAACACTAACACAAGTGCGAAAAGTGGTTTTTCAACACTATCACAAGTGCAAAAAGTGTTTTTTCCACACTAATACAAGTGCAAAAGTGGTTTTTCCACACTAATACAAGTGCAAAAGTGGTTTCCTGCACCAACACAAGTGCGAAAAGTGGTTTTTCAACACTAACACAAGTGTGAAAAGTGGTTTTTCAACACTATCACAAGTGCAAAAAGTGTTTTTTCCACACTAATACAAGTGTAAAAGTGGTTTTTCCACACTATTACAAGTGCAAAAGTGGTTTCCTGCACCAACACAAGTGCGAAAAGTGGTTTTTCAACACTAACACAAGTGCGAAAAGTGGTTTTTCCACACTAATACAAGTGCAAAAGTGGTTTTTCCACACTAATACAAGTGCAAAAGTGGTTTCCTGCACCAACACGAGTGCGAAAAGTGGTTTTTCAACACCAACACAAGTGCGAAAAGTGGTTTTTCAACATTAACACAAGTGCGAAAAGTGGTTTTTTCCACACTAATACAAGTGCAAAAGTGGTTTTTCCACACTAATACAAGTGCAAAAGTGGTTTCCTGCACCAACACAAGTGCGAAAAGTGGTTTTTCAACACTAACACAAGTGCGAAAAGTGGTTTTTCAACATTAACACAAGTGCGAAAAGTGGTTTTTCCACACTAATACAAGTGCAAAAGTGGTTTCCTGCACCAACACGAGTGCGAAAAGTGGTTTTTCAACACTAACACATGTGCGAAAAGTGGTTTTTCAACACTAACACAAGTGCGAAAAGTGTTTTTTCCACACTAATACAAGTGCAAAAGTGGTTTCCTGCACCAACACAAGTGCGAAAAGTGATTTTTCAACACTAACACAAGTGCGAAAAGTGGTTTTTCAACACTAACACAAGTGCGAAAAGTGTTTTTTCAACACTAACACAAGTGCGAAAAGTGATTTTTCAACACTATCACAAGTGCAAAAAGTGTTTTTTCCACACTAATACAAGTGCAAAAGTGGTTTCCTGCACCAACACAAGTGCGAAAAGTGGTTTTTCAACACTAACACAAGTGCAAAAGTGGTTTCCTGCACCAACACAAGTGCGAAAAGTGGTTTTTCAACACTAACACAAGTGCGAAAAGTGTTTTTTCAACAATATCACAAGTGCAAAAAGTGTTTTTTCCACACTAATACAAGTGCAAAAGTGGTTTCCTGCACCAACACAAGTGCGAAAAGTGGTTTTTCAACACTATCACAAGTGCAAAAAGTGGTTTTTCTACACTAATACAAGTGCAAAAGTGGTTTCCTGCACCAACCCAAGTGCGAAAAGTGGTTTTTCAACATGAACACAAGTGCGAAAAGTGGTTTTTCAACACTATCACAAGTGCAAAAAGTGTTTTTTCCACACTAACACAAGTGTGAAAAGTGGTTTTTCAACACTATCACAAGTGCAAAAAGTGTTTTTTCCACACTAATACAAGTGCAAAAGTGGTTTCCTGCACCAACACAAGTGCGAAAAGTGTTTTTTCAACACTAACACAAGTGCGAAAAGTGGTTTTTCAACACTATCACAAGTGCAAAAAGTGGTTTTTCAACACTATCACAAGTGCAAAAAGTGTTTTTTCCACACTAATACAAGTGCAAAAGTGGTTTCCTGCACCAACACAAGTGCGAAAAGTGGTTTTTCAACACTAACACAAGTGTGAAAAGTGGTTTTTCAACACTATCACAAGTGCAAAAAGTGGTTTTTCCACACTAATACAAGTGCAAAAGTGGTTTCCTGCACCAACACAAGTGCGAAAAGTGGTTTTTCAACACTAACACAAATGCGAAAAGTGGTTTTTCAACACTAACACAAGTGCGAAAAGTGGTTTTTCGACACTAATACAAGTGCAAAAGTGGTTTCCTGCACCAACACAAGTGCGAAAAGTGGTTTTTCAACACTAACACAAGTGCGAAAAGTGGTTTTTCAACACTAACACAAGTGCGAAAAGTGGTTTTTCAACACTATCACAAGTGCAAAAAGTGTTTTTTCCACAATAATACAAGTGCAAAAGTGGTTTCCTGCACCAACACAAGTGCGAAAAGTGGTTTTTCAACACTAACACAAGTGCGAAAAGTGGTTTTTCCACACTAACACAAGTGCGAAAAGTGGTTTTTCCACACTAACACAAGTGCAAAAGTGGTTTCCTGCACCAACACAAGTGCGAAAAGTGTTTTTTCAACACTAACACAAGTGCGAAAAGTGGTTTTTCAACACTATCACAAGTGCAAAAAGTGGTTTTTCAACACTATCACAAGTGCAAAAAGTGTTTTTTCCACACTAATACAAGTGCAAAAGTGGTTTCCTGCACCAACACAAGTGCGAAAAGTGGTTTTTCAACACTAACACAAGTGTGAAAAGTGGTTTTTCAACACTATCACAAGTGCAAAAAGTGTTTTTTCCACACTAATACAAGTGCAAAAGTGGTTTCCTGCACCAACACAAGTGCGAAAAGTGGTTTTTCAACACTAACACAAGTGCGAAAAGTGGTTCCACACTAATACAAGTGCAAAAGTGGTTTCCTGCACCAACACAAGTGCGAAAAGTGGTTTTTCAACACTATCACAAGTGCAAAAAGTGATTTTTCCACACTAATACAAGTGCAAAAGTGGTTTCCTGCACCAACACAAGTGCGAAAAGTGGTTTTTCAACACTAACACAAGTGCGAAAAGTGGTTTTTCCACACTAATACAAGTGCAAAAGTGGTTTCCTGCACCAACACAAGTGCGAAAAGTGGTTTTTCAACACTAACACAGGTGCGAAAAGTGGTTTTTCAACACTAACACAAGTGCGAAAAGTGGTTTTTCCATACTAACACAAGTGCAAAAAGTGGTTTTGCCAAACTAATACAAGTGCAAAAGTGGTTTCCTGCAGTCAACACTAACACAAGTGCGAAAAGTGGTTTTTCAACACTATCACAAGTGCAAAAAGTGTTTTTTCCACAATAATACAAGTGCAAAAGTGGTTTCCTGCACCAACACAAGTGCGAAAAGTGGTTTTTCAATACTAACACAAGTGCGAAAAGTGGTTTTTCCACACTAACACAAGTGCGAAAAGTGGTTTTTCCACACTAATACAAGTGCAAAAGTGATTTCCTGCACCAACACAAGTGCGAAAAGTGTTTTTTCAACACTAACACAAGTGCGAAAAGTGGTTTTTCAACACTATCACAAGTGCAAAAAGTGGTTTTTCAACACTATCACAAGTGCAAAAAGTGTTTTTTCCACACTAATACAAGTGCAAAAGTGGTTTCCTGCACCAACACAAGTGCGAAAAGTGGTTTTTCAACACTAACACAAGTGTGAAAAGTGGTTTTTCAACACTATCACAAGTGCAAAACGTGTTTTTTCCACACTAATACAAGTGCAAAAGTGGTTTCCTGCACCAACACAAGTGCGAAAAGTGGTTTTTCAACACTAACACAAATGCGAAAAGTGGTTTTTCAACACTAACACAAGTGCGAAAAGTGGTTTTTCGACACTAATACAAGTGCAAAAGTGGTTTCCTGCACCAACACAAGTGCGAAAAGCGGTTTTTCAACACTAACACAAGTGCGAAAAGTGGTTTTTCAACACTATCACAAGTGCAAAAAGTGTTTTTTCCACAATAATACAAGTGCAAAAGTGGTTTCCTGCACCAACACAAGTGCGAAAAGTGCTTTTTCAACACTAACACAAGTGCGAAAAGTGGTTTTTCCACACTAACACAAGTGCGAAAAGTGGTTTTTCCACACTAATACAAGTGCAAAAGTGATTTCCTGCACCAACACAAGTGCGAAAAGTGTTTTTTCAACACTAACACAAGTGCGAAAAGTGGTTTTTCAACACTATCACAAGTGCAAAAAGTGGTTTTTCAACACTATCACAAGTGCAAAAAGTGTTTTTTCCACACTAATACAAGTGCAAAAGTGGTTTCCTGCACCAACACAAGTGCGAAAAGTGGTTTTTCAACACTAACACAAGTGTGAAAAGTGGTTTTTCAACACTATCACAAGTGCAAAAAGTGGTTTTTCCACACTAATACAAGTGCAAAAGTGGTTTCCTGCACCAACACAAGTGCGAAAAGTGGTTTTTCAACACTAACACAAATGCGAAAAGTGGTTTTTCAACACTAACACAAGTGCGAAAAGTGGTTTTTCGACACTAATACAAGTGCAAAAGTGGTTTCCTGCACCAACACAAGTGCGAAAAGTGGTTTTTCAACACTAACACAAGTGCGAAAAGTGGTTTTTCAACACTAACACAAGTGCGAAAAGTGGTTTTTTCCACACTAATACAAGTGCAAAAGTGGTTTTTCCACACTAATACAAGTGCAAAAGTGGTTTCCTGCACCAACACAAGTGCGAAAAGTGGTTTTTCAACACTAACACAAGTGCGAAAAGTGGTTTTTCAACATTAACACAAGTGCGAAAAGTGGTTTTTCCACACTAATACAAGTGCAAAAGTGGTTTCCTGCACCAACACGAGTGCGAAAAGTGGTTTTTCAACACTAACACATGTGCGAAAAGTGGTTTTTCAACACTAACACAAGTGCGAAAAGTGTTTTTTCCACACTAATACAAGTGCAAAAGTGGTTTCCTGCACCAACACAAGTGCGAAAAGTGATTTTTCAACACTAACACAAGTGCGAAAAGTGGTTTTTCAACACTAACACAAGTGCGAAAAGTGTTTTTTCAACACTAACACAAGTGCGAAAAGTGATTTTTCAACACTATCACAAGTGCAAAAAGTGTTTTTTCCACACTAATACAAGTGCAAAAGTGGTTTCCTGCACCAACACAAGTGCGAAAAGTGGTTTTTCAACACTAACACAAGTGCAAAAGTGGTTTCCTGCACCAACACAAGTGCGAAAAGTGGTTTTTCAACACTAACACAAGTGCGAAAAGTGTTTTTTCAACAATATCACAAGTGCAAAAAGTGTTTTTTCCACACTAATACAAGTGCAAAAGTGGTTTCCTGCACCAACACAAGTGCGAAAAGTGGTTTTTCAACACTATCACAAGTGCAAAAAGTGGTTTTTCTACACTAATACAAGTGCAAAAGTGGTTTCCTGCACCAACCCAAGTGCGAAAAGTGGTTTTTCAACATGAACACAAGTGCGAAAAGTGGTTTTTCAACACTATCACAAGTGCAAAAAGTGTTTTTTCCACACTTACACAAGTGCGAAAAGTGGTTTTTCAACACTATCACAAGTGCAAAAAGTGTTTTTTCCACACTAATACAAGTGCAAAAGTGGTTTCCTGCACCAACACAAGTGCGAAAAGTGGTTTTACAACACTAACACAAGTGCGAAAAGTGGTTTTTCCACACTAATACAAGTGCAAAAGTGGTTTCCTGCACCAACACAAGTGCGAAAAGTGGTTTTTCAACACTATCACAAGTGCAAAAAGTGTTTTTTCCACACTAATACAAGTGCAAATTTGGTTTCCTGCACCAACACAAGTGCGAAAAGTGGTTTTTCAACACTAACACAAGTGCGAAAAGTGGTTTTTCAACACTAACACAAGTGCGAAAAGTGGTTTTTCCACACTAATACAAGTGCAAAAGTGTTTTTTCCACACTAATACAATTTCAAAAGTGGTTTCCTGCACCAATACAAGTGCAAAAAGTGGTTTATCAACACTAACACAAGTGCGAAAAGTGGTTTTTCAACACTAACACAAGTGCGAAAAGTCGTTTTTCAACACTAACACAAGTGCGAAAAGTGGTTTTTCCACAATAATACAAGTGCAAAAGTGGTTTCCTGCACCAACACAAGTGCGAAAAGTCATTTTTCAACACTAACACTAGTGCGAAAAGTGGTTTTTCAACACTGTCACGAGTGCAAAAAGTGTTTTTTCCACACTAATACAAGTGCAAAAGTGGTTTCCTGCACCAACACAAGTGCGAAAAGTGGTTTTTCAACACTAACACAAGTGCGAAAAGTGGTTTTTCAACACTAACACAAGTGCGAAAAGTGTTTTTTCCACACTAATACAAGTGCAAAAGTGGTTTCCTGCACCAACACAAGTGCGAAAAGTGGTTTTTCAACACTAACACAAGTGCGAAAAGTGGTTTTTCAACACTAACACAAGTGCGAAAAGTGGTTTTTCAATACAAACACAAGTGCGAAAAGTGGTTTTTCAACAGTATCACAAGTGCAAAAAGTGTTTTTGCCACACTAATACAAGTGCAAAAGTGGTTTCCTGCACCAACACAAGTGCGAAAAGTGGTTTTTCAACACTAACACAAGTGCGAAAAGTGGTTTTTCAACATTAACACAAGTGCGAAAAGTGGTTTTTCCACACTAATACAAGTGCAAAAGTGGTTTCCTGCACCAACACGAGTGCGAAAAGTGGTTTTTCAACACTAACACATGTGCGAAAAGTGGTTTTTCAACACTAACACAAGTGCGAAAAGTGTTTTTTCCACACTAATACAAGTGCAAAAGTGGTTTCCTGCACCAACACAAGTGCGAAAAGTGGTTTTTCAACACTAACACAAGTGCGAAAAGTGGTTTTTCAACACTAACACAAGTGCGAAAAGTGTTTTTTCAACACTAACACAAGTGCGAAAAGTGGTTTTTCAACACTATCACAAGTGCAAAAAGTGTTTTTTCCACACTAATACAAGTGCAAAAGTGGTTTCCTGCACCAACACAAGTGCGAAAAGTGGTTTTTCAACACTAACACAAGTGCGAAAAGTGGTTTTTCAACACTAACACAAGTGCAAAAGTGGTTTCCTGCACCAACACAAGTGCGAAAAGTGGTTTTTCAACACTAACACAAGTGCGAAAAGTGGTTTTTCAACAATATCACAAGTGCAAAAAGTGTTTTTTCCACACTAATACAAGTGCAAAAGTGGTTTCCTGCACCAACACAAGTGCGAAAAGTGGTTTTTCAACACTATCACAAGTGTAAAAAGTGGTTTTTCCACACTAATACAAGTGCAAAAGTGGTTTCCTGCACCAACCCATGTGCGAAAAGTGGTTTTTCAACATGAACATAAGTGCGAAAAGTGGTTTTTCAACACTATCACAAGTGCAAAAAGTGTTTTTTCCACACTAACACAAGTGCGAAAAGTGGTTTTTCAACACTATCACAAGTGCAAAAAGTGTTTTTTCCACACTAATACAAGTGCAAAAGTGGTTTCCTGCACCAACACAAGTGCGAAAAGTGGTTTTACAACACTAACACAAGTGCGAAAAGTGGTTTTTCCACACTAATACAAGTGCAAAAGTGGTTTCCTGCACCAACACAAGTGCGAAAAGTGGTTTTTCAACACTATCACAAGTGCAAAAAGTGTTTTTTCCACACTAATACAAGTGCAAAATTGGTTTTGCCAAACTAATACAAGTGCAAAAGTGGTTTCCTGCAGTCAACACTAACACAAGTGCGAAAAGTGGTTTTTCAACACTATCACAAGTGCAAAAAGTGTTTTTTCCACAATAATACAAGTGCAAAAGTGGTTTCCTGCACCAACACAAGTGCGAAAAGTGCTTTTTCAACACTAACACAAGTGCGAAAAGTGGTTTTTCCACACTAACACAAGTGCGAAAAGTGGTTTTTCCACACTAATACAAGTGCAAAAGTGATTTCCTGCACCAACACAAGTGCGAAAAGTGTTTTTTCAACACTAACACAAGTGCGAAAAGTGGTTTTTCAACACTATCACAAGTGCAAAAAGTGGTTTTTCAACACTATCACAAGTGCAAAAAGTGTTTTTTCCACACTAATACAAGTGCAAAAGTGGTTTCCTGCACCAACACAAGTGCGAAAAGTGGTTTTTCAACACTAACACAAGTGTGAAAAGTGGTTTTTCAACACTATCACAAGTGCAAAAAGTGGTTTTTCCACACTAATACAAGTGCAAAAGTGGTTTCCTGCACCAACACAAGTGCGAAAAGTGGTTTTTCAACACTAACACAAATGCGAAAAGTGGTTTTTCAACACTAACACAAGTGCGAAAAGTGGTTTTTCGACACTAATACAAGTGCAAAAGTGGTTTCCTGCACCAACACAAGTGCGAAAAGTGGTTTTTCAACACTAACACAAGTGCGAAAAGTGGTTTTTCAACACTAACACAAGTGCGAAAAGTGGTTTTTCAACACTATCACAAGTGCAAAAAGTGTTTTTTCCACAATAATACAAGTGCAAAAGTGGTTTCCTGCACCAACACAAGTGCGAAAAGTGGTTTTTCACCACTAACACAAGTGCGAAAAGTGGTTTTTCCACACTAACACAAGTGCGAAAAGTGGTTTTTCCACACTAATACAAGTGCAAAAGTGGTTTCCTGCACCAACACAAGTGCGAAAAGTGTTTTTTCAACACTAACACAAGTGCGAAAAGTGGTTTTTCAACACTATCACAAGTGCAAAAAGTGGTTTTTCAACACTATCACAAGTGCAAAAAGTGTTTTTTCCACACTAATACAAGTGCAAAAGTGGTTTCCTGCACCAACACAAGTGCGAAAAGTGGTTTTTCAACACTAACACAAGTGTGAAAAGTGGTTTTTCAACACTATCACAAGTGCAAAAAGTGTTTTTTCCACACTAATACAAGTGCAAAAGTGGTTTCCTGCACCAACACAAGTGCGAAAAGTGGTTTTTCAACACTAACACAAGTGCGAAAAGTGGTTCCACACTAATACAAGTGCAAAAGTGGTTTCCTGCACCAACACAAGTGCGAAAAGTGGTTTTTCAACACTATCACAAGTGCAAAAAGTGATTTTTCCACACTAATACAAGTGCAAAAGTGGTTTCCTGCACCAACACAAGTGCGAAAAGTGGTTTTTCAACACTAACACAAGTGCGAAAAGTGGTTTTTCCACACTAATACAAGTGCAAAAGTGGTTTCCTGCACCAACACAAGTGCGAAAAGTGGTTTTTCAACACTAACACAGGTGCGAAAAGTGGTTTTTCAACACTAACACAAGTGCGAAAAGTGGTTTTTCAACACTAACACAAGTGCGAAAAGTGGTTTTTCGACACTAATACAAGTGCAAAAGTGGTTTCCTGCACCAACACAAGTGCGAAAAGTGGTTTTTCAACACTAACACAAGTGCGAAAAGTGGTTTTTCAACACTAACACAAGTGCGAAAAGTGGTTTTGCCAAACTAATACAAGTGCAAAAGTGGTTTCCTGCAGTCAACACTAACACAAGTGCGAAAAGTGGTTTTTCAACACTATCACAAGTGCAAAAAGTGTTTTTTCCACAATAATACAAGTGCAAAAGTGGTTTCCTGCACCAACACAAGTGCGAAAAGTGGTTTTTCAACACTAACACAAGTGCGAAAAGTGGTTTTTCCACACTAACACAAGTGCGAAAAGTGGTTTTTCCACACTAATACAAGTGCAAAAGTGATTTCCTGCACCAACACAAGTGCGAAAAGTGTTTTTTCAACACTAACACAAGTGCGAAAAGTGGTTTTTCAACACTATCACAAGTGCAAAAAGTGGTTTTTCAACACTATCACAAGTGCAAAAAGTGTTTTTTCCACACTAATACAAGTGCAAAAGTGGTTTCCTGCACCAACACAAGTGCGAAAAGTGGTTTTTCAACACTAACACAAGTGTGAAAAGTGGTTTTTCAACACTATCACAAGTGCAAAAAGTGTTTTTTCCACACTAATACAAGTGCAAAAGTGGTTTCCTGCACCAACACAAGTGCGAAAAGTGGTTTTTCAACACTAACACAAATGCGAAAAGTGGTTTTTCAACACTAACACAAGTGCGAAAAGTGGTTTTTCGACACTAATACAAGTGCAAAAGTGGTTTCCTGCACCAACACAAGTGCGAAAAGCGGTTTTTCAACACTAACACAAGTGCGAAAAGTGGTTTTTCAACACTATCACAAGTGCAAAAAGTGTTTTTTCCACAATAATACAAGTGCAAAAGTGGTTTCCTGCACCAACACAAGTGCGAAAAGTGGTTTTTCAACACTAACACAAGTGCGAAAAGTGGTTTTTCCACACTAACACAAGTGCGAAAAGTGGTTTTTCCACACTAATACAAGTGCAAAAGTGATTTCCTGCACCAACACAAGTGCGAAAAGTGTTTTTTCAACACTAACACAAGTGCGAAAAGTGGTTTTTCAACACTATCACAAGTGCAAAAAGTGGTTTTTCAACACTATCACAAGTGCAAAAAGTGTTTTTTCCACACTAATACAAGTGCAAAAGTGGTTTCCTGCACCAACACAAGTGCGAAAAGTGGTTTTTCAACACTAACACAAGTGTGAAAAGTGGTTTTTCAACACTATCACAAGTGCAAAAAGTGTTTTTTCCACACTAATACAAGTGCAAAAGTGGTTTCCTGCACCAACACAAGTGCGAAAAGTGGTTTTTCAACACTAACACAAATGCGAAAAGTGGTTTTTCAACACTAACACAAGTGCGAAAAGTGGTTTTTCGACACTAATACAAGTGCAAAAGTGGTTTCCTGCACCAACACAAGTGCGAAAAGCGGTTTTTCAACACTAACACAAGTGCGAAAAGTGGTTTTTCAACACTATCACAAGTGCAAAAAGTGTTTTTTCCACAATAATACAAGTGCAAAAGTGGTTTCCTGCACCAACACAAGTGCGAAAAGTGGTTTTTCAACACTAACACAAGTGCGAAAAGTGGTTTTTCCACACTAACACAAGTGCGAAAAGTGGTTTTTCCACACTAATACAAGTGCAAAAGTGGTTTCCTGCACCAACACAAGTGCGAAAAGTGTTTTTTCAACACTAACACAAGTGCGAAAAGTGGTTTTTCAACACTATCACAAGTGCAAAAAGTGGTTTTTCAACACTATCACAAGTGCAAAAAGTGTTTTTTCCACACTAATACAAGTGCAAAAGTGGTTTCCTGCACCAACACAAGTGCGAAAAGTGGTTTTTCAACACTAACACAAGTGTGAAAAGTGGTTTTTCAACACTATCACAAGTGCAAAAAGTGTTTTTTCCACACTAATACAAGTGCAAAAGTGGTTTCCTGCACCAACACAAGTGCGAAAAGTGGTTTTTCAACACTAACACAAGTGCGAAAAGTGGTTCCACACTAATACAAGTGCAAAAGTGGTTTCCTGCACCAACACAAGTGCGAAAAGTGGTTTTTCAACACTATCACAAGTGCAAAAAGTGATTTTCCACACTAATACAAGTGCAAAAGTGGTTTCCTGCACCAACACAAGTGCGAAAAGTGGTTTTTCAACACTAACACAAGTGCGAAAAGTGGTTTTTCAACACTAACACAAGTGCGAAAAGTGGTTTTTCCACACTAACACAAGTGCGAAAAGTGGTTTTCCACACTAATACAAGTGTAAAAGTGATTTCCTGCACCAACACAAGTGCGAAAAGTGGTTTTTCAACACTATCACAAGTGCAAAAAGTGTTTTTTCCACACTAATACAAGTGCAAAAGTGGTTTCCTGCACCAACACAAGTGCGAAAAATGGTTTTTCAACACTAACACAAGTGCAAAAAGTGGTTTTTCAACACTATCACAAGAGCAAAAAGGGTTTTTTCCACACTAATACAAGTGCAAAAGTGGTTTTTCCACACTAATACAAGTGCAAAAGTGGTTTCCTGCACTAACACAAGTGCGAAAAGTGGTTTTTCAACACTAACACAAGTGCGAAAAGTGGTTTTTCAACACTATCACAAGTGCAAAAAGTGTTTTTTCCACACTAATACAAGTGTAAAAGTGGTTTTTCCACACTAATACAAGTGCAAAAGTGGTTTCCTGCACCAACACAAGTGCGAAAAGTGGTTTTTCAACACTAACACAAGTGCGAAAAGTGGTTTTTCAACACTTTCACAAGTGCAAAAAGTGTTTTTTCCACACTAATACAAGTGCAAAAGTGGTTTCCTGCACCAACACAAGTGCGAAAAGTGGTTTTTCAACACTAACACAAGTGCGAAAAGTGGTTTTTCAACACTAACACAAGTGCAAAAAGTGGTTTTTCCATACGAATACAAGTGCAAAAGTGGTTTCCTGCACCAACACAAGTGCGAAAAGTGGTTTTTCAACACGAACACAAGTGCTAAAAGTGGTTTTTCAACACTAACACAAGTGCGAAAAGTGGTTTTTCAACACTAACACAAGTGCAAAAAGTGGTTTTTCCACACTAATACAAGTGCAAAAGTGGTTTCCTGCACCAACACAAGTGCGAAAAGTGGTTTTTCAACACTAACACAAGTGCAAAAGTGGTTTCCTGCACCAACACAAGTGCGAAAAGTGGTTTTTCAACACTAACACAAGTGCGAAAAGTGGTTTTTCAACAATATCACAAGTGCAAAAAGTGTTTTTTCCACACTAATACAAGTGCAAAAGTGGTTTCCTGCACCAACACAAGTGCGAAAAGTGGTTTTTCAACACTATCACAAGTGCAAAAAGTGGTTTTTCCACACTAATACAAGTGCAAAAGTGGTTTCCTGCACCAACCCAAGTGCGAAAAGTGGTTTTTCAACATGAACACAAGTGCGAAAAGTGGTTTTTCAACACTATCACAAGTGCAAAAAGTGTTTTTTCCACACTAACACAAGTGCGAAAAGTGGTTTTTCAACACTATCACAAGTGCAAAAAGTGTTTTTTCCACACTAATACAAGTGCAAAAGTGGTTTCCTGCACCAACACAAGTGCGAAAAGTGGTTTTACAACACTAACACAAGTGCGAAAAGTGGTTTTTCCACACTAATACAAGTGCAAAAGTGGTTTCCTGCACCAACACAAGTGCGAAAAGTGGTTTTTCAACACTATCACAAGTGCAAAAAGTGTTTTTTCCACACTAATACAAGTGCAAAATTGGTTTTGCCAAACTAATACAAATGCAAAAGTGGTTTCCTGCAGTCAACACTAACACAAGTGCGAAAAGTGGTTTTTCAACACTATCACAAGTGCAAAAAGTGTTTTTTCCACAATAATACAAGTGCAAAAGTGGTTTCCTGCACCAACACAAGTGCGAAAAGTGCTTTTTCAACACTAACACAAGTGCGAAAAGTGGTTTTTCCACACTAACACAAGTGCGAAAAGTGGTTTTTCCACACTAATACAAGTGCAAAAGTGATTTCCTGCACCAACACAAGTGCGAAAAGTGTTTTTTCAACACTAACACAAGTGCGAAAAGTGGTTTTTCAACACTATCACAAGTGCAAAAAGTGGTTTTTCAACACTATCACAAGTGCAAAAAGTGTTTTTTCCACACTAATACAAGTGCAAAAGTGGTTTCCTGCACCAACACAAGTGCGAAAAGTGGTTTTTCAACACTAACACAAGTGTGAAAAGTGGTTTTTCAACACTATCACAAGTGCAAAAAGTGGTTTTTCCACACTAATACAAGTGCAAAAGTGGTTTCCTGCACCAACACAAGTGCGAAAAGTGGTTTTTCAACACTAACACAAATGCGAAAAGTGGTTTTTCAACACTAACACAAGTGCGAAAAGTGGTTTTTCGACACTAATACAAGTGCAAAAGTGGTTTCCTGCACCAACACAAGTGCGAAAAGTGGTTTTTCAACACTAACACAAGTGCGAAAAGTGGTTTTTCAACACTAACACAAGTGCGAAAAGTGGTTTTTCAACACTATCACAAGTGCAAAAAGTGTTTTTTCCACAATAATACAAGTGCAAAAGTGGTTTCCTGCACCAACACAAGTGCGAAAAGTGGTTTTTCAACACTAACACAAGTGCGAAAAGTGGTTTTTCCACACTAACACAAGTGCGAAAAGTGGTTTTTCCACACTAACACAAGTGCAAAAGTGGTTTCCTGCACCAACACAAGTGCGAAAAGTGTTTTTTCAACACTAACACAAGTGCGAAAAGTGGTTTTTCAACACTATCACAAGTGCAAAAAGTGGTTTTTCAACACTATCACAAGTGCAAAAAGTGTTTTTTCCACACTAATACAAGTGCAAAAGTGGTTTCCTGCACCAACACAAGTGCGAAAAGTGGTTTTTCAACACTAACACAAGTGTGAAAAGTGGTTTTTCAACACTATCACAAGTGCAAAAAGTGTTTTTTCCACACTAATACAAGTGCAAAAGTGGTTTCCTGCACCAACACAAGTGCGAAAAGTGGTTTTTCAACACTAACACAAGTGCGAAAAGTGGTTCCACACTAATACAAGTGCAAAAGTGGTTTCCTGCACCAACACAAGTGCGAAAAGTGGTTTTTCAACACTATCACAAGTGCGAAAAGTGGTTTTTCCACACTAATTCAAGTGCAAAAGTGGTTTCCTGCACCAACACAAGTGCGAAAAGTGGTTTTTCAACACTAACACAGGTGCGAAAAGTGGTTTTTCAACACTAACACAAGTGCGAAAAGTGGTTTTTCCAGACTAACACAAGTGCAAAAAGTGGTTTTGCCAAACTAATACAAGTGCAAAAGTGGTTTCCTGCAGTCAACACTAACACAAGTGCGAAAAGTGGTTTTTCAACACTATCACAAGTGCAAAAAGTGTTTTTTCCACAATAATACAAGTGCAAAAGTGGTTTCCTGCACCAACACAAGTGCGAAAAGTGGTTTTTCAATACTAACACAAGTGCGAAAAGTGGTTTTTCCACACTAACACAAGTGCGAAAAGTGGTTTTTCCACACTAATACAAGTGCAAAAGTGATTTCCTGCACCAACACAAGTGCGAAAAGTGTTTTTTCAACACTAACACAAGTGCGAAAAGTGGTTTTTCAACACTATCACAAGTGCAAAAAGTGGTTTTTCAACACTATCACAAGTGCAAAAAGTGTTTTTTCCACACTAATACAAGTGCAAAAGTGGTTTCCTGCACCAACACAAGTGCGAAAAGTGGTTTTTCAACACTAACACAAGTGTGAAAAGTGGTTTTTCAACACTATCACAAGTGCAAAACGAGTTTTTTCCACACTAATACAAGTGCAAAAGTGGTTTCCTGCACCAACACAAGTGCGAAAAGTGGTTTTTCAACACTAACACAAATGCGAAAAGTGGTTTTTCAACACTAACACAAGTGCGAAAAGTGGTTTTTCGACACTAATACAAGTGCAAAAGTGGTTTCCTGCACCAACACAAGTGCGAAAAGCGGTTTTTCAACACTAACACAAGTGCGAAAAGTGGTTTTTCAACACTATCACAAGTGCAAAAAGTGTTTTTTCCACAATAATACAAGTGCAAAAGTGGTTTCCTGCACCAACACAAGTGCGAAAAGTGCTTTTTCAACACTAACACAAGTGCGAAAAGTGGTTTTTCCACACTAACACAAGTGCGAAAAGTGGTTTTTCCACACTAATACAAGTGCAAAAGTGATTTCCTGCACCAACACAAGTGCGAAAAGTGTTTTTTCAACACTAACACAAGTGCGAAAAGTGGTTTTTCAACACTATCACAAGTGCAAAAAGTGGTTTTTCAACACTATCACAAGTGCAAAAAGTGTTTTTTCCACACTAATACAAGTGCAAAAGTGGTTTCCTGCACCAACACAAGTGCGAAAAGTGGTTTTTCAACACTAACACAAGTGTGAAAAGTGGTTTTTCAACACTATCACAAGTGCAAAAAGTGGTTTTTCCACACTAATACAAGTGCAAAAGTGGTTTCCTGCACCAACACAAGTGCGAAAAGTGGTTTTTCAACACTAACACAAATGCGAAAAGTGGTTTTTCAACACTAACACAAGTGCGAAAAGTGGTTTTTCGACACTAATACAAGTGCAAAAGTGGTTTCCTGCACCAACACAAGTGCGAAAAGTGGTTTTTCAACACTAACACAAGTGCGAAAAGTGGTTTTTCAACACTAACACAAGTGCGAAAAGTGGTTTTTCAACACTATCACAAGTGCAAAAAGTGTTTTTTCCACAATAATACAAGTGCAAAAGTGGTTTCCTGCACCAACACAAGTGCGAAAAGTGGTTTTTCAACACTAACACAAGTGCGAAAAGTGGTTTTTCCACACTAACACAAGTGCGAAAAGTGGTTTTTCCACACTAATACAAGTGCTAAAGTGGTTTCCTGCACCAACACAAGTGCGAAAAGTGTTTTTTCAACACTAACACAAGTGCGAAAAGTGGTTTTTCAACACTATCACAAGTGCAAAAAGTGGTTTTTCAACACTATCACAAGTGCAAAAAGTGTTTTTTCCACACTAATACAAGTGCAAAAGTGGTTTCCTGCACCAACACAAGTGCGAAAAGTGGTTTTTCAACACTAACACAAGTGTGAAAAGTGGTTTTTCAACACTATCACAAGTGCAAAAAGTGTTTTTTCCACACTAATACAAGTGCAAAAGTGGTTACCTGCACCAACACAAGTGCGAAAAGTGGTTTTTCAACACTAACACAAGTGCGAAAAGTGGTTCCACACTAATACAAGTGCAAAAGTGGTTTCCTGCACCAACACAAGTGCGAAAAGTGGTTTTTCAACACTATCACAAGTGCAAAAAGTGATTTTTCCACACTAATACAAGTGCAAAAGTGGTTTCCTGCACCAACACAAGTGCGAAAAGTGGTTTTTCAACA
Organism: Myxine glutinosa; assembly: GCF_964187855.1. Lineage (NCBI taxonomy): Eukaryota > Metazoa > Chordata > Myxini > Myxiniformes > Myxinidae > Myxine > Myxine glutinosa. The sequence continues at coordinate 130,215,415 of NC_136264.1, read as the reverse complement.
CTAACACAAGTGCGAAAAGTGGTTTTTCCACACTAATACAAGTGCAAAAGTGGTTTCCTGCACCAACACAAGTGCGAAAAGTGGTTTTTCAACACTAACACAGGTGCGAAAAGTGGTTTTTCAACACTAACACAAGTGCGAAAAGTGGTTTTTCAACACTAACACAAGTGCGAAAAGTGGTTTTTCGACACTAATACAAGTGCAAAAGTGGTTTCCTGCACCAACACAAGTGCGAAAAGTGGTTTTTCAACACTAACACAAGTGCGAAAAGTGGTTTTTCAACACTAACACAAGTGTGAAAAGTGGTTTTTCCATACTAACACAAGTGCAAAAAGTGGTTTTGCCAAACTAATACAAGTGCAAAAGTGGTTTCCTGCAGTCAACACTAACACAAGTGCGAAAAGTGGTTTTTCAACACTATCACAAGTGCAAAAAGTGTTTTTTCCACAATAATACAAGTGCAAAAGTGGTTTCCTGCACCAACACAAGTGCGAAAAGTGGTTTTTCAACACTAACACAAGTGCGAAAAGTGGTTTTTCCACACTAACACAAGTGCGAAAAGTGGTTTTTCCACACTAATACAAGTGCAAAAGTGATTTCCTGCACCAACACAAGTGCGAAAAGTGTTTTTTCAACACTAACACAAGTGCGAAAAGTGGTTTTTCAACACTATCACAAGTGCAAAAAGTGGTTTTTCAACACTATCACAAGTGCAAAAAGTGTTTTTTCCACACTAATACAAGTGCAAAAGTGGTTTCCTGCACCAACACAAGTGCGAAAAGTGGTTTTTCAACACTAACACAAGTGTGAAAAGTGGTTTTTCAACACTATCACAAGTGCAAAAAGTGTTTTTTCCACACTAATACAAGTGCAAAAGTGGTTTCCTGCACCAACACAAGTGCGAAAAGTGGTTTTTCAACACTAACACAAATGCGAAAAGTGGTTTTTCAACACTAACACAAGTGCGAAAAGTGGTTTTTCGACACTAATACAAGTGCAAAAGTGGTTTCCTGCACCAACACAAGTGCGAAAAGCGGTTTTTCAACACTAACACAAGTGCGAAAAGTGGTTTTTCAACACTATCACAAGTGCAAAAAGTGTTTTTTCCACAATAATACAAGTGCAAAAGTGGTTTCCTGCACCAACACAAGTGCGAAAAGTGGTTTTTCAACACTAACACAAGTGCGAAAAGTGGTTTTTCCACACTAACACAAGTGCGAAAAGTGGTTTTTCCACACTAATACAAGTGCAAAAGTGATTTCCTGCACCAACACAAGTGCGAAAAGTGTTTTTTCAACACTAACACAAGTGCGAAAAGTGGTTTTTCAACACTATCACAAGTGCAAAAAGTGGTTTTTCAACACTATCACAAGTGCAAAAAGTGTTTTTTCCACACTAATACAAGTGCAAAAGTGGTTTCCTGCACCAACACAAGTGCGAAAAGTGGTTTTTCAACACTAACACAAGTGTGAAAAGTGGTTTTTCAACACTATCACAAGTGCAAAAAGTGTTTTTTCCACACTAATACAAGTGCAAAAGTGGTTTCCTGCACCAACACAAGTGCGAAAAGTGGTTTTTCAACACTAACACAAATGCGAAAAGTGGTTTTTCAACACTAACACAAGTGCGAAAAGTGGTTTTTCGACACTAATACAAGTGCAAAAGTGGTTTCCTGCACCAACACAAGTGCGAAAAGCGGTTTTTCAACACTAACACAAGTGCGAAAAGTGGTTTTTCAACACTATCACAAGTGCAAAAAGTGTTTTTTCCACAATAATACAAGTGCAAAAGTGGTTTCCTGCACCAACACAAGTGCGAAAAGTGGTTTTTCAACACTAACACAAGTGCGAAAAGTGGTTTTTCCACACTAACACAAGTGCGAAAAGTGGTTTTTCCACACTAATACAAGTGCAAAAGTGGTTTCCTGCACCAACACAAGTGCGAAAAGTGTTTTTTCAACACTAACACAAGTGCGAAAAGTGGTTTTTCAACACTATCACAAGTGCAAAAAGTGGTTTTTCAACACTATCACAAGTGCAAAAAGTGTTTTTTCCACACTAATACAAGTGCAAAAGTGGTTTCCTGCACCAACACAAGTGCGAAAAGTGGTTTTTCAACACTAACACAAGTGTGAAAAGTGGTTTTTCAACACTATCACAAGTGCAAAAAGTGTTTTTTCCACACTAATACAAGTGCAAAAGTGGTTTCCTGCACCAACACAAGTGCGAAAAGTGGTTTTTCAACACTAACACAAGTGCGAAAAGTGGTTCCACACTAATACAAGTGCAAAAGTGGTTTCCTGCACCAACACAAGTGCGAAAAGTGGTTTTTCAACACTATCACAAGTGCAAAAAGTGATTTTCCACACTAATACAAGTGCAAAAGTGGTTTCCTGCACCAACACAAGTGCGAAAAGTGGTTTTTCAACACTAACACAAGTGCGAAAAGTGGTTTTTCCACACTAACACAAGTGCGAAAAGTGGTTTTCCACACTAATACAAGTGTAAAAGTGGTTTCCTGCACCAACACAAGTGCGAAAAGTGGTTTTTCAACACTATCACAAGTGCAAAAAGTGTTTTTTCCACACTAATACAAGTGCAAAAGTGGTTTCCTGCACCAACACAAGTGCGAAAAATGGTTTTTCAACACTAACACAAGTGCAAAAAGTGGTTTTTCAACACTATCACAAGAGCAAAAAGTGTTTTTTCCACACTAATACAAGTGCAAAAGTGGTTTTTCCACACTAATACAAGTGCAAAAGTGGTTTCCTGCACTAACACAAGTGCGAAAAGTGGTTTTTCAACACTAACACAAGTGCGAAAAGTGGTTTTTCAACACTATCACAAGTGCAAAAAGTGTTTTTTCCACACTAATACAAGTGTAAAAGTGGTTTTTCCACACTAATACAAGTGCAAAAGTGGTTTCCTGCACCAACACAAGTGCGAAAAGTGGTTTTTCAACACTAACACAAGTGCGAAAAGTGGTTTTTCAACACTTTCACAAGTGCAAAAAGTGTTTTTTCCACACTAATACAAGTGCAAAAGTGGTTTCCTGCACCAACACAAGTGCGAAAAGTGGTTTTTCAACACTAACACAAGTGCGAAAAGTGGTTTTTCAACACTAACACAAGTGCAAAAAGTGGTTTTTCCATACGAATACAAGTGCAAAAGTGGTTTCCTGCACCAACACAAGTGCGAAAAGTGGTTTTTCAACACGAACACAAGTGCTAAAAGTGGTTTTTCAACACTAACACAAGTGCGAAAAGTGGTTTTTCAACACTAACACAAGTGCAAAAAGTGGTTTTTCCACACTAATACAAGTGCAAAAGTGGTTTCCTGCACCAACACAAGTGCGAAAAGTGGTTTTTCAACACTAACACAAGTGCGAAAAGTGGTTTTTCAACACTAACACAAGTGCAAAAGTGGTTTCCTGCACCAACACAAGTGCGAAAAGTGGTTTTTCAACACTAACACAAGTGCGAAAAGTGGTTTTTCAACAATATCACAAGTGCAAAAAGTGTTTTTTCCACACTAATACAAGTGCAAAAGTGGTTTCCTGCACCAACACAAGTGCGAAAAGTGGTTTTTCAACACTATCACAAGTGCAAAAAGTGGTTTTTCCACACTAATACAAGTGCAAAAGTGGTTTCCTGCACCAACCCAAGTGCGAAAAGTGGTTTTTCAACATGAACACAAGTGCGAAAAGTGGTTTTTCAACACTATCACAAGTGCAAAAAGTGTTTTTTCCACACTAACACAAGTGCGAAAAGTGGTTTTTCAACACTATCACAAGTGCAAAAAGTGTTTTTTCCACACTAATACAAGTGCAAAAGTGGTTTCCTGCACCAACACAAGTGCGAAAAGTGGTTTTACAACACTAACACAAGTGCGAAAAGTGGTTTTTCCACACTAATACAAGTGCAAAAGTGGTTTCCTGCACCAACACAAGTGCGAAAAGTGGTTTTTCAACACTATCACAAGTGCAAAAAGTGTTTTTTCCACACTAATACAAGTGCAAAATTGGTTTTGCCAAACTAATACAAATGCAAAAGTGGTTTCCTGCAGTCAACACTAACACAAGTGCGAAAAGTGGTTTTTCAACACTATCACAAGTGCAAAAAGTGTTTTTTCCACAATAATACAAGTGCAAAAGTGGTTTCCTGCACCAACACAAGTGCGAAAAGTGCTTTTTCAACACTAACACAAGTGCGAAAAGTGGTTTTTCCACACTAACACAAGTGCGAAAAGTGGTTTTTCCACACTAATACAAGTGCAAAAGTGATTTCCTGCACCAACACAAGTGCGAAAAGTGTTTTTTCAACACTAACACAAGTGCGAAAAGTGGTTTTTCAACACTATCACAAGTGCAAAAAGTGGTTTTTCAACACTATCACAAGTGCAAAAAGTGTTTTTTCCACACTAATACAAGTGCAAAAGTGGTTTCCTGCACCAACACAAGTGCGAAAAGTGGTTTTTCAACACTAACACAAGTGTGAAAAGTGGTTTTTCAACACTATCACAAGTGCAAAAAGTGGTTTTTCCACACTAATACAAGTGCAAAAGTGGTTTCCTGCACCAACACAAGTGCGAAAAGTGGTTTTTCAACACTAACACAAATGCGAAAAGTGGTTTTTCAACACTAACACAAGTGCGAAAAGTGGTTTTTCGACACTAATACAAGTGCAAAAGTGGTTTCCTGCACCAACACAAGTGCGAAAAGTGGTTTTTCAACACTAACACAAGTGCGAAAAGTGGTTTTTCAACACTAACACAAGTGCGAAAAGTGGTTTTTCAACACTATCACAAGTGCAAAAAGTGTTTTTTCCACAATAATACAAGTGCAAAAGTGGTTTCCTGCACCAACACAAGTGCGAAAAGTGGTTTTTCAACACTAACACAAGTGCGAAAAGTGGTTTTTCCACACTAACACAAGTGCGAAAAGTGGTTTTTCCACACTAACACAAGTGCAAATGTGGTTTCCTGCACCAACACAAGTGCGAAAAGTGGTTTTTCAACATGAACACAAGTGCGAAAAGTGTTTTTTCAACACTAACACAAGTGCGAAAAGTGGTTTTTCAACACTATCACAAGTGCAAAAAGTGGTTTTTCAACACTATCACAAGTGCAAAAAGTGTTTTTTCCACACTAATACAAGTGCAAAAGTGGTTTCCTGCACCAACACAAGTGCGAAAAGTGGTTTTTCAACACTAACACAAGTGTGAAAAGTGGTTTTTCAACACTATCACAAGTGCAAAAAGTGTTTTTTCCACACTAATACAAGTGCAAAAGTGGTTTCCTGCACAACACAAGTGCGAAAAGTGGTTTTTCAACACTAACACAAGTGCGAAAAGTGGTTCCACACTAATACAAGTGCAAAAGTGGTTTCCTGCACCAACACAAGTGCGAAAAGTGGTTTTTCAACACTATCACAAGTGCAAAAAGTGATTTTTCCACACTAATACAAGTGCAAAAGTGGTTTCCTGCACCAACACAAGTGCGAAAAGTGGTTTTTCAACACTAACACAAGTGCGAAAAGTGGTTTTTCCACACTAATACAAGTGCAAAAGTGGTTTCCTGCACCAACACAAGTGCGAAAAGTGGTTTTTCAACACTAACACAGGTGCGAAAAGTGGTTTTTCAACACTAACACAAGTGCGAAAAGTGGTTTTTCCATACTAACACAAGTGCAAAAAGTGGTTTTGCCAAACTAATACAAGTGCAAAAGTGGTTTCCTGCAGTCAACACTAACACAAGTGCGAAAAGTGGTTTTTCAACACTATCACAAGTGCAAAAAGTGTTTTTTCACAATAATACAAGTGCAAAAGTGGTTTCCTGCACAACACAAGTGTGAAAAGTGGTTTTTCAACACTAACACAAGTGCGAAAAGTGGTTTTTCCACACTAACACAAGTGCGAAAAGTGGTTTTTCCACACTAATACAAGTGCAAAAGTGATTTCCTGCACCAACACAAGTGCGAAAAGTGTTTTTTCAACACTAACACAAGTGCGAAAAGTGGTTTTTCAACACTATCACAAGTGCAAAAAGTGGTTTTTCAACACTATCACAAGTGCAAAAAGTGTTTTTTCCACACTAATACAAGTGCAAAAAGTGGTTTCCTGCACCAACACAAGTGCGAAAAGTGGTTTTTCAACACTAACACAAGTGTGAAAAGTGGTTTTTCAACACTATCACAAGTGCAAAAAGTGTTTTTTCCACACTAATACAAGTGCAAAAGTGGTTTCCTGCACCAACACAAGTGCGAAAAGTGGTTTTTCAACACTAACACAAATGCGAAAAGTGGTTTTTTCAACACTAACACAAGTGCGAAAAGTGGTTTTTCGACACTAATACAAGTGCAAAAGTGGTTTCCTGCACCAACACAAGTGCGAAAAGTGGTTTTTCAACACTAACACAAGTGCGAAAAGTGGTTCCACACTAATACAAGTGCAAAAGTGGTTTCCTGCACCAACACAAGTGCGAAAAGTGGTTTTTCAACACTATCACAAGTGCAAAAAGTGATTTTCCACACTAATACAAGTGCAAAAGTGGTTTCCTGCACCAACACAAGTGCGAAAAGTGGTTTTTCAACACTAACACAAGTGCGAAAAGTGGTTTTTCAACACTAACACAAGTGCGAAAAGTGGTTTTTCCACACTAACACAAGTGCGAAAAGTGGTTTTCCACACTAATACAAGTGTAAAAGTGGTTTCCTGCACCAACACAAGTGCGAAAAGTGGTTTTTCAACACTATCACAAGTGCAAAAAGTGTTTTTTCCACACTAATACAAGTGCAAAAGTGGTTTCCTGCACCAACACAAGTGCGAAAAGTGGTTTTTCAACACTAACACAAGTGCGAAAAGTGGTTTTTCAACACTAACACAAGTGCGAAAAGTGGTTTTTCCACACTAATACAAGTGCAAAAGTGGTTTCCTGCACCAACACAAGTGCGAAAAATGGTTTTTCAACACTAACACAAGTGCAAAAAGTGGTTTTTCAACACTATCACAAGAGCAAAAAGTGTTTTTTCCACACTAATACAAGTGCAAAAGTGGTTTTCCACACTAATACAAGTGCAAAAGTGGTTTCCTGCACTAACACAAGTGCGAAAAGTGGTTTTTCAACACTAACACAAGTGCGAAAAGTGGTTTTTCAACACTATCACAAGTGCTAAAAGTGTTTTTTCCACACTAATACAAGTGTAAAAGTGGTTTTTCCACACTAATACAAGTGCAAAAGTGGTTTCCTGCACCAACACAAGTGCGAAAAGTGGTTTTTCAACACTAACACAAGTGCGAAAAGTGGTTTTTCAACACTTTCACAAGTGCAAAAAGTGTTTTTTCCACACTAATACAAGTGCAAAAGTGGTTTCCTGCACCAACACAAGTGCGAAAAGTGGTTTTTCAACACTAACACAAGTGCGAAAAGTGGTTTTTCAACACTAACACAAGTGCAAAAAGTGGTTTTTCCATACGAATACAAGTGCAAAAGTGGTTTCCTGCACCAACACAAGTGCGAAAAGTGGTTTTTCAACACTATCACAAGTGCAAAAAAGTGGTTTTTCCACACTAATACAAGTGCAAAAGTGGTTTCCTGCACCAACCCAAGTGCGAAAAGTGGTTTTTCAACATGAACACAAGTGCGAAAAGTGGTTTTTCAACACTATCACAAGTGCAAAAAGTGTTTTTTCCACACTAACACAAGTGCGAAAAGTGGTTTTTCAACACTATCACAAGTGCAAAAAGTGTTTTTTCCACACTAATACAAGTGCAAAAGTGGTTTCCTGCACCAACACAAGTGCGAAAAGTGGTTTTACAACACTAACACAAGTGCGAAAAGTGGTTTTTCCACACTAATACAAGTGCAAAAGTGGTTTCCTGCACCAACACAAGTGCGAAAAGTGGTTTTTCAACACTATCACAAGTGCAAAAAGTGTTTTTTCCACACTAATACAAGTGCAAAATTGGTTTTGCCAAACTAATACAAATGCAAAAGTGGTTTCCTGCAGTCAACACTAACACAAGTGCGAAAAGTGGTTTTTCAACACTATCACAAGTGCAAAAAGTGTTTTTTCCACAATAATACAAGTGCAAAAGTGGTTTCCTGCACCAACACAAGTGCGAAAAGTGCTTTTTCAACACTAACACAAGTGCGAAAAGTGGTTTTTCCACACTAACACAAGTGCGAAAAGTGGTTTTTCCACACTAATACAAGTGCAAAAGTGATTTCCTGCACCAACACAAGTGCGAAAAGTGTTTTTTCAACACTAACACAAGTGCGAAAAGTGGTTTTTCAACACTATCACAAGTGCAAAAAGTGGTTTTTCAACACTATCACAAGTGCAAAAAGTGTTTTTTCCACACTAATACAAGTGCAAAAGTGGTTTCCTGCACCAACACAAGTGCGAAAAGTGGTTTTTCAACACTAACACAAGTGTGAAAAGTGGTTTTTCAACACTATCACAAGTGCAAAAAGTGGTTTTTCCACACTAATACAAGTGCAAAAGTGGTTTCCTGCACCAACACAAGTGCGAAAAGTGGTTTTTCAACACTAACACAAATGCGAAAAGTGGTTTTTCAACACTAACACAAGTGCGAAAAGTGGTTTTTCGACACTAATACAAGTGCAAAAGTGGTTTCCTGCACCAACACAAGTGCGAAAAGTGGTTTTTCAACACTAACACAAGTGCGAAAAGTGGTTTTTCAACACTAACACAAGTGCGAAAAGTGGTTTTTCAACACTATCACAAGTGCAAAAAGTGTTTTTTTCCACAATAATACAAGTGCAAAAGTGGTTTCCTGCACCAACACAAGTGCGAAAAGTGGTTTTTCAACACTAACACAAGTGCGAAAAGTGGTTTTTCCACACTAACACAAGTGCGAAAAGTGGTTTTTCCACACTAACACAAGTGCAAATGTGGTTTCCTGCACCAACACAAGTGCGAAAAGTGGTTTTTCAACATGAACACAAGTGCGAAAAGTGTTTTTTCAACACTAACACAAGTGCGAAAAGTGGTTTTTCAACACTATCACAAGTGCAAAAAGTGGTTTTTCAACACTATCACAAGTGCAAAAAGTGTTTTTTCCACACTAATACAAGTGCAAAAGTGGTTTCCTGCACCAACACAAGTGCGAAAAGTGGTTTTTCAACACTAACACAAGTGTGAAAAGTGGTTTTTCAACACTATCACAAGTGCAAAAAGTGTTTTTTCCACACTAATACAAGTGCAAAAGTGGTTTCCTGCACCAACACAAGTGCGAAAAGTGGTTTTTCAACACTAACACAAGTGCGAAAAGTGGTTCCACACTAATACAAGTGCAAAAGTGGTTTCCTGCACCAACACAAGTGCGAAAAGTGGTTTTTCAACACTATCACAAGTGCAAAAAGTGATTTTTCCACACTAATACAAGTGCAAAAGTGGTTTCCTGCACCAACACAAGTGCGAAAAGTGGTTTTTCAACACTAACACAAGTGCGAAAAGTGGTTTTTCCACACTAATACAAGTGCAAAAGTGGTTTCCTGCACCAACACAAGTGCGAAAAGTGGTTTTTCAACACTAACACAGGTGCGAAAAGTGGTTTTTCAACACTAACACAAGTGCGAAAAGTGGTTTTTCCATACTAACACAAGTGCAAAAAGTGGTTTTGCCAAACTAATACAAGTGCAAAAGTGGTTTCCTGCAGTCACACTAACACAAGTGCGAAAAGTGGTTTTTCAACACTATCACAAGTGCAAAAAGTGTTTTTTCCACAATAATACAAGTGCAAAAGTGGTTTCCTGCACCAACACAAGTGTGAAAAGTGGTTTTTCAACACTAACACAAGTGCGAAAAGTGGTTTTTCCACACTAACACAAGTGCGAAAAGTGGTTTTTCCACACTAATACAAGTGCAAAAGTGATTTCCTGCACCAACACAAGTGCGAAAAGTGTTTTTTCAACACTAACACAAGTGCGAAAAGTGGTTTTTCAACACTATCACAAGTGCAAAAAGTGGTTTTTCAACACTATCACAAGTGCAAAAAAGTGTTTTTTCCACACTAATACAAGTGCAAAAGTGGTTTCCTGCACCAACACAAGTGCGAAAAGTGGTTTTTCAACACTAACACAAGTGTGAAAAGTGGTTTTTCAACACTATCACAAGTGCAAAAAGTGTTTTTTCCACACTAATACAAGTGCAAAAAGTGGTTTCCTGCACCAACACAAGTGCGAAAAGTGGTTTTTCAACACTAACACAAATGCGAAAAGTGGTTTTTCAACACTAACACAAGTGCGAAAAGTGGTTTTTCGACACTAATACAAGTGCAAAAGTGGTTTCCTGCACCAACACAAGTGCGAAAAGTGGTTTTTCAACACTAACACAAGTGCGAAAAGTGGTTCCACACTAATACAAGTGCAAAAGTGGTTTCCTGCACCAACACAAGTGCGAAAAGTGGTTTTTCAACACTATCACAAGTGCAAAAAGTGATTTTCCACACTAATACAAGTGCAAAAGTGGTTTCCTGCACCAACACAAGTGCGAAAAGTGGTTTTTCAACACTAACACAAGTGCGAAAAGTGGTTTTTCAACACTAACACAAGTGCGAAAAGTGGTTTTTCCACACTAACACAAGTGCGAAAAGTGGTTTTCCACACTAATACAAGTGTAAAAGTGGTTTCCTGCACCAACACAAGTGCGAAAAGTGGTTTTTCAACACTATCACAAGTGCAAAAAGTGTTTTTTCCACACTAATACAAGTGCAAAAGTGGTTTCCTGCACCAACACAAGTGTGAAAAGTGGTTTTTCAACACTAACACAAGTGCGAAAAGTGGTTTTTCAACACTAACACAAGTGCGAAAAGTGGTTTTTCCACACTAATACAAGTGCAAAAGTGGTTTCCTGCACCAACACAAGTGCGAAAAATGGTTTTTCAACACTAACACAAGTGCAAAAAGTGGTTTTTCAACACTATCACAAGAGCAAAAAGTGTTTTTTCCACACTAATACAAGTGCAAAAGTGGTTTTTCCACACTAATACAAGTGCAAAAGTGGTTTCCTGCACTAACACAAGTGCGAAAAGTGGTTTTTCAACACTAACACAAGTGCGAAAAGTGGTTTTTCAACACTATCACAAGTGCAAAAAGTGTTTTTTCCACACTAATACAAGTGTAAAAGTGGTTTTTCCACACTAATACAAGTGCAAAAGTGGTTTCCTGCACCAACACAAGTGCGAAAAGTGGTTTTTCAACACTAACACAAGTGCGAAAAGTGGTTTTTCAACACTTTCACAAGTGCAAAAAGTGTTTTTTCCACACTAATACAAGTGCAAAAGTGGTTTCCTGCACCAACACAAGTGCGAAAAGTGGTTTTTCAACACTAACACAAGTGCGAAAAGTGGTTTTTCAACACTAACACAAGTGCAAAAAGTGGTTTTTCCATACGAATACAAGTGCAAAAGTGGTTTCCTGCACCAACACAAGTGCGAAAAGTGGTTTTTCAACACGAACACAAGTGCGAAAAGTGGTTTTTCAACACTAACACAAGTGCGAAAAGTGGTTTTTCAACACTAACACAAGTGCAAAAAGTGGTTTTCCACACTAATACAAGTGCAAAAGTGGTTTCCTGCACCAACACAAGTGCGAAAAGTGGTTTTACAACACTAACACAAGTGCGAAAAGTGGTTTTTTCAACACTATCACAAGTGCAAAAAGTGCTTTTTTCCACACTAATACAAGTGCAAAAGTGGTTTCCTGCACCAACACAAGTGCGAAAAGTGGTTTTTCAACACTAACACTAGTGCGAAAAGTGGATTTTCAACACTAACACAAGTGCGAAAAGTGGTTTTTCAACACTAACACAAGTGCGAAAAGTGGTGTTTACACACGAATACAAGTGCAAAAGTGGTTTCCTGCACCAACACAAGTGCGAAAAGTGGTTTTTCAATGCTAACACAAGTGCGAAAAGTGGTTTTTCAACACTATCACAAGTGCAAAAAGTGTTTTTTCCACACTAATACAAGTGCAAAAGTGGTTTCCTGCACCAACACAAGTGCAAAAAGTGGTTTTTCAACACTATCACAAGTGCAAAAAGTGGTTTTTCAACACTAACACAAGTGCGAAAAGTGGTTTTTCAACACTAACACAAGTGCGAAAAGTGGTTTTTCAACACTAACACAAGTGCAAAAAGTGTTTTTTCCACACTAATACAAGTGTAAAAGTGGTTTTCCACACTAATACAAGTGCAAAAGTGGTTTCCTGCACCAACACAAGTGCGAAAAGTGGTTTTTCAACACTAACACAAGTGCAAAAAGTGGTTTTTCAACACTATCACAAGTGCAAAAAGTGTTTTTTCCACACTAATACAAGTGCAAAAGTGGTTTCCTGCACCAACACAAGTGCGAAAAGTGGTTTTTCAACACTAATACAAGTGCGAAAAGTGGTTTTTCAACACTAACACAAGTGTGAAAAGTGGTTTATCAACACTATCACAAGTGCAAAATGTGTTTTTTCCACACTAATACAAGTGCAAAAGTGGTTTCCTGCACCAACACAAGTGTGAAAAATTGGTTTTTCAACAATATCACAAGTGCAAAAAGTGTTTTTTCCACACTAATGCATGTGCAAAAGTGGTTTCCTGCACCAACACAAGTGCGAAAAGTGGTTTTTCAACACTAACACAAGTGAGAAAAGTGGTTTTTCAACACTAACACAAGTGCGAAAAGTGGTTTTTCAACACTATCACTAGTGCAAAAAGTGTTTTTCCACACTAATACAAATGCAAAAGTGGTTTCCTGCACCAACACAAGTGCGAAAAGTGGTTTTTCAACACCAACACAAGTGCGAAAAGTGGTTTTTCAACACTAACACAAGTGCAAAAAGTGTTTTTTCCACACTAATACAAGTGCAAAAGTGGTTTCCTGCACCAACACAAGTGCGAAAAGTGGTTTTTCACCACTAACACAAGTGCGAAAAGTGGTTTTTCAACACTAACACAAGTGCGAAAAGTGGTTTATCAACACTATCACAAGTGCAAAAAGTGTTTTTTCCACACTAATACAAGTGCAAAAGTGGTTTCCTGCACCAACACAAGTGCGAAAAGTGGTTTTTCAACACTATCACAAGTGCAAAAAGTGTTTTTTCCACACTAATACAAGTGCAAAAGTAGTTTCCTGCACCAACACAAGTGCGAAAAGTGGTTTTTCAACACTAACACAAGTGCGAAAAGTGGTTTTTCAACACTAACACAAGTGCGAAAAGTGGTTTTTCAACACTATCACAAGTGCAAAAAGTGTTTTTTCCACACTAATACAAGTGCAAAAGTGGTTTCCTGCACCAACACAAGTGCGAAAAGTGGTTTTTCAACACTAACACAAGTGCGAAAAGTAGTTTTTCAACACTAACACAAGTGCGAAAAGTGGTTTTTCGAAAGTGGTGCGAAAAGTGGCTTTAGTGCCTGAAAAAGGGGACCAAGGTGCCCGAAAAAGGCCAACACCTGCTCTGCGGGGAAAAATGGCCTCTACAGGTGGTTCCTTTTCGTAGACAATTAGAGTACACCAACCCACACTACAAATCGACAACTCCTTCCCATGTAGACAATTGTTACTGGGCTGGCAGGGTGATATAAAGCAGGATGATATAAAGCAGGGTGATATAAAGCAGGGTGATATAAAGCAGGGTGATATAAAGGTATGCAACACCTGGGCTGGCAGGATGATATGAAGGTATGCACACTCTCCTCTGAGCTTTCTAGCCTGTGTTAGAATCTTGGCCCAACTATAAACTGTCATTCTGGTGGTCTCTGCAGGCAGTGTGGTTCATCAATGTGTGTGCCATCCATCAGCTGGATGTTAAACTGGCTTCTCGTCTGCCATCATTCGTTGGTGGAAGCTAAAGACCCCACGGTGTCCTTTGCGAAGAGTAGGCGAGCTCACACCTGCACCCTGGCCAAGTTCCAAATTCCTGCCCCAACATACCGCTGGGGAGGACAATGGAAAACCACCCAAAATAACCTTTGCCAATAAACTGCTTTAGCAGTACTGAACCTGTCTTAGGCAGAACACCAGACAAAGAAAAACAAACTCTTAAACACGCTGAGAAAAAATGAAGTTCATCTGCTTACATAGTTTAACTAGAAAGACTTCCTCTGAGCCTTACTGTGATTAACGAAGAAGACAATCTCTTTGCTCGTCATACGTTGCAGGAATGTGATGTATGAATCGACCCAAATTCTTATTTATCGGGTGCTGTCTGAATCTATGGGTGTGTGCCAGGCTCAGAGAGATTAATTCGGTGCTCACTCATACCAACTGGCATGTTCGTAGTTCGTTTGTACACACCAACTGGGCGGCCACGGCGGAAACATCTCCAGCTTTTGCGACAAAGCATGAATCGTGTACCCACGTTTTGGTATTGCTGGTTTTGATACCTAAATCACAGCAATGTCAATAAACGCCTAATCGAAATGACCATGAATGTGAAACTTTCACTGTAATTAAAGCAAATACTGTTTATAACATTAAAGAAAGAAATTTGGAGGAATCCCGACATCCATGAGGTAAGTTTTACTTACAGAACTGAGCGAAGATCTACGGTAATCTATGTACCCCACAAGGGTTGGAGGTGTGCTTATTTACCAAGCACCTAACTAGCGCTTGCCAAGCCAGCCGTTCCTTAAGGGTTTTGAATGGAGTGCTTGCTCGAATGCTTAAACCACTTGGCGATCTCTCCACAAGAACCTTGGTAAATGAACACACACCCAATTAGTCGAGGAAACGAAAGTGAAAAAGTGGCTTAGAAATTGATTTGAAAATCATTTCATGTTAGAAACAGGTATCCAGTGGGAAGAGTTAGGGCATGGGGTGGTGCATTGGGAAAGGGTGGATGCCAGCTGAGATTTTCCCGAAAAGGGTCATTTTAACCCCTTTTTTGATAAATCAGTATTTCCAAAGTGTTGAAAAAGAGAAGAGATGTTTGTAACAATATCCCATTTATTTGCCCAGCCATTTTACTCTGCATGGGGTTTTTATACATCATTTTGTTGCTGATGATATTGCCTACAAAATGCATCTCAGTATTTTTTTTAAAATACATAATTAAGGGGTTACCATGGTTACAGTGTGGGTCAAAGGTCAACCTATGGCAAAAATATATAATTTTCTCACACTTTCTAATAGATAGGCAAAATGCCATATTTACTGGTTCTAATTGCTTTTATTTATCAATCCTCACATAGAAGAGCAGTTTTTAGTGAGGGAAGATTGATGTAATACCCCTCTGTGGGCAATTAGTGAAGGGTGAAAATTAACCTTTTCTTCAAAAATACATAGAAATTGTGAAAAGAAACCTCTGTTTTGTATTTACCGGTACATGGAATTGTTAAGTGTGATGTTATAGCATACAGTATGCATTGGAAAATGTCTCCAAAACCACCATGGTCAAGATTCCTAGTATTGTTTGAGACTCCATCAAAGAAGAAGTCCTCAAGGCTGGTGAAACAGGAGCATCCCTAGTTGAAACATTTGTCTCCACTCGCCTTATTGAGAAGTCATCAGACTTTCATGCTACATTATCTAGGAACAAAATACCATCAATAAGCAGGATGTACAAAGTAAGCATTCAACCAAGTGGAGCTGGCAAACAGAAAGAGATCAAAGCTGATAGGAATCTAATCCAAAGACTGTTTGTGGCAGCACAGGGAGGGAGAGATGTAGACCTGAATGAGGCATGAGCTTTCATCAGTCCCACGTGCACTAGCAGACACCAATGGGAAACTCCATTCTACCGACAAGTCCCAGCTTCAAGAAATGCTGACCAAGGACATAGAAGTGTCAAAAAACCTTCCTAAGAGTACAGCTAAAAACCTGCTTGATCATTAATAATAATAATAATAATAATGCATTTATTTTATATAGCGCTTTTCAGGAAGCCCAAAGACGCTTTGACAGAGTGCAAAACATAATGCATAGCAAAACATAACAACAATTGCAAAAAAGAAGAATCAATAGGGAAATATTCAAAGCACAAAGGAGGGAGAAGGAGAGGAGATAGTCAGGGGTTAGATGCTGTGGGTTAAATGTTGAATGCAGTGTTGAACAGGTGGGTCTTGAGTGATGTTTTGAATGTGGTGAGTGAGGAGGAGTCTCTGATGGTGTGAGATAGCGAGTTCCAGAGGGTGGGAGCAGCGATGGAGAAGGCCCTGTCCCCCCAGGATCTAAATTTGGTCCGGATGGGGGGGGGGGTCAGGAGGTTGGTACCAGCAGAGCGGAGGTTGCGGGTGGGAGTGTGTCTGGAGAGGAGGTCAGCCAGGTAGGATGGGGCCAGGTTATGGAGGGCTTTGTAGGTCAAGAGGAGGATTTTGTACTGGATTCTCTGGGAGATGGGGAGCCAGTGAAGCTTGTAAAGGACGGGGGTGATGTGGTCACGGGTCCGGGAATGGGTGAGTAGACGGGCAGCGGAGTTCTGAATGTATTGGAGTTTATTGGTGATTGTTGAGGGTGAACCATAAAGGAGGCTATTGCAGTAGTCCAGACGGGAAGTGATGAAGGCGTGGATGAGGGTTTCTGCAGCCACGGAGGAGAGGGATGGACGGAGACGGGCGATGTTTTTCAGGTGAAAGAAGGCTGTCTTTGTGATCTGTTTAGTGTATTTGTCGAAGGAGAGGGTTTGGTCAAAGATGATGCCAAGATTCCGGATGTGAGGGGAGGTGGATACTGGGAAACCGTCGATGTTGAGGGCAAAGTTATGGGTGGACTTGGTGAGCGTTTTTGGGCCAATGATGATTATTTCAGATTTATCACAGTTAAGTTTGAGGAAGTTGATTTGAAGCCAGGATTTTATTTCAGTGATGCAGTTTGTCAGGATAGAGTGGGTGGCGGTGGAGATGGACTTGGTGGAGATGAAAAGCTGGATGTCATCGGCGAAGCAGTGGAATTGGAGACCATGACGGCGGATTAAGTGACCGAGGGGGGACAGGTAAAGGATGAAGAGGAGGGGGCCAAGAACTGAACCTTGGGGGACACCTTGGGGGAGGGGAGCAGTGGGGGATTTGCAGTTATTGATGGAGATGAACTGACGTCTGTCAGAGAGGTATGATTTAATCCAAGAGAGGGCAGTGCCGGTAATGTTAAAGGTGGTTTCAAGTCGGGTGAGGAGGATGGTGTGATCGATGGTGTCAAAGGCGGCGCTGAGGTCGAGGAGGATGAGAGTGTTGAGGTTGCCAGCGTCAGAGGAGAGGAGAAGGTCGTTGGTGATTTTGAGGAGAGCAGTTTCAGTACTGTGGTAGGAGCGGAATCCGGATTGGAATGTTTCATACAGGTTATTGGCAGAGAGGTGATGTTTGAGTTGAGTGGCTACAGCGCGTTCCAAAACCTTTGACAGAAAGGGTAGGTTGGAGATCGGTCTGAAGTTATTTAGGGTGTCAGGGTTTAGTCCAGGTTTTTTCAGAATGGGGGTAACAGCAGCAATTTTGAGGGATGGTGGGACGATGCCTGTAGACAGGGAGGAGTTTATTGTTGCAATGATAAGTGGAGAGAGAGCAGGAAGGGAGGCCTTGACAAAGCTGGAGGGGATGGGGTCAAGAGTGCAGGTGGCAGTTTTCATTCCGATGAGGAGTTCAGAGAGGTCAGTAGGGGAGACTGGGGAGAATTGAGACAGGGGATGGCAGGATAAGGGGGGGGGGCAGGTGGTTTGAGGGGGAGCAGTTGCGGCGGTGGTCAAGCTGTTGTAGATGTTTTCAATTTTGCGTTGGAAGAATGAAAGGAAGGAGATGCAGTTGTCTATTGTGAATGACTGGGTGGTGGTGTTCAGGGGGCTGAGGAGTTTGTTTATTGTAGAGAAGAGTGCTTTTGGGTTTCCGGAGCCAGAGTGAATAATTTGAGAGTAGTAGGCGGAGCGGGCGCGGGAGAGGGCATCTTTATAGTGTTGTATGTGGTCCTTGTAGGCCTGGGAGTGAACTGTAAGACCTGTTTTATTGCGGAGTCTTTCAAGTTGGCGAGCACGAGTTTTCATCAGGCGGAATTCAGGGGTAAACCAGGGAGCAGAATGGGTGAAAGAAACTGTTTTGGTTTTTATAGGCGCAAGTTGGTCAAGGCAGGAGGAGAGAGAGAGTGTTGTTGTAGTAGTCAGTGAGGTCAGAAGGGGTGTGGAGGTCAACGAAGGGAGAAGTGGACATTTTTTCAGAGAGGGTCGATGAGAATGAGGTAGGTGAAAGAGCGTTTAGCTTACGGAAGTTGATAGTGCGATAATGCCTTGGTGCTGGGGTGGGGATGTTGATGGTCAGAGTGATGGCTAGGTGGTCAGAGAGAGTGAGGTCGGAGCCAGAGAGATGGTGCAAAATTAGTCCAGTAGAGCAGACAAGGTCCAAAATGTGACCACGGTTATGGGTAGGAAAGTTGACATGTTGAGTGAGGTTAAAGCAGGTGAGTAAATCAGTGAAGTCAGTGGTTAGCGTGGAGTCAGTGGAGTCCATGTGGATATTGAAATCACCAAGGAGGAGGATTGAGGGGGAGAGGGAACATAGCTGGGTCAGAAAGTAGGAGAAGTCAGACAGGAATGATGGGTGTGGTTTGGGAGGGTGGTAGACAACAGCCATGACTGACTGTGTGTGACCAGAGAGTTTAAAAGCCAGGTGTTCAAATGATGGAGCAGATGAGATGGAGATGAGGTTGGTCTTGATGTCTTGTCGGTGAATAACGGCAATTCCACCACCTCGGCCCTCCGAGCGTGGTTTATTGATGTAAGAATATCCATTGGGTGTGGTGAGGTTGAGCGTGTAGTAGTCCAGTGGTTGTTGCCAGGTCTCAGTGAGACAGAGAAAGTCCAGTTTATTTTCCAGGATGTAGTCGTTCAGGATGAGGCATTTGTTGTTGAGGGACCGGGTATTGAACAGGGTGAGCTTGATGTTGTTTTGTACGGCGGGTATGAATCCAGGTGATTTGGCCAGGGTTCGCAGACAGGAGGTGCGATTTTGTGCGTTGTTGTGACCAGGTGTGTTGGGACGATGAGTGGGAGTGCGCTGAGCCGACCAGAGGATGGGGATGGAGTGACCTGATTGTAAATAAACAAACTTACGACCGGAGCCACGGTGAATGTACCTGGGTCGACGCAGGAGTCCATTCGATTTGATTGCAGAGATGCATGATGGGGTGGAGCGGGTTTTAAGCAGGAGAAGCCTTGCGGCGGAGTACCGCAGAACCATGCCAGCAGGAGCGAAGGGACGAGCACGAGGCCAAGGGTGAGGAGGCGAAACAATCGTCACAACCCACGGGAGTGGGCCCGAGGAAACAGCGAAGGAGCCGAGCAGGTGAAGCCAGGAGCAGAGCCGGGACCATGCAGAGGGCAGACAGGAGCGAAGAGACGAGCACGAGGCCAAGGTTGAGGAGGCAAAGCGGCAAATGCAGCGGCAAACGACCGCCGCCGCTAATCAAGATCACGGCGGCAAACCACCACCACCGCCGCTGCAAACAATGGGCACAACCCACGAGAGTGAGCCCGAGGAAACAGCGAAGGAGCCGAGCAGGTGAAACCAGGAGCAGCAGAAAAGAGCCGGGACCGTGCAGAGGGCAGACTCAATGGCCAAAAATCCGCCACGACCACCAGGAAAGCAAGATACGGACAATGGTCCAGTCAGAGAAGCGGCGAGCAAGTGACGCCAGCGTCCTCCCACGACCGGACCGGAAACCGTCAGTGCATTGACGGCCCTGCACTGATACAAGCAATTGGCAAGCCTGAGAAATCAGAGATTTTTGGAGATCTGAGCAATGTATTCTGTACCAGTGTCTTAAACCGCTTTGGTCCCATGTACTCCAGTGTTGATGTTGTGTTCGATCAGTATCAGGAGGTCTCCATCAAGTCTGGCACAAGGGAAAAAAGAGCCGGCAAAACCCACCCAATCAGACGTGTCATCAGTTCAAAGGACGTGAAGCTCCCCTCCAACTTCAACTCATTCCTCAGCCTCTCTGCCAACAAGGCTGACTTGGCAGCATTTCTTTCCGGATCTCTCATAGAGATGGCGGAGAAGGAGCTACAGCCAACAAATGAATTAGTTGTTACCGGCGGGTTTGAGGATTTGATGAGGGTATGGATTTCTACCGGCAGGAGCACCAACTCCATGAACGCAAACCATGAAGAGGCGGACACCAGGATCATCCTGCATGCCAGGGATGCGACACTACAGGGCTACCAGAGATGTGTCCTTCAATGCCGAGACACAGATGTCCTGGTTGTGGCACTGAGCCTGCGAGATCACCTATCTCCAGAGGTGTGGTTCAGTTCAGGATTGAAATCCAAACGTCCCTTCATCCCCATCCATCAAATCTCACAACCAGAAGACCAAATTCAGACAATTATTGCATTCCATGCACTAACAGGTTGTGACACAGTCAGCCAGTTCGCCGGTATAGGGAAGAAGACTGCGTTGAAAGTGTTCACTGAAGAGTCAGCATGCCTCCAGAAGATGGGGTCTAAAAACATCAGTGACCAATTATTGATCCAAGACGCTGAGAAGTTTGTGTGCAAACTGTACCTAAAAACCACCCCTCTTATGGCAATTGATCAAGTTCGCCGAGAAATGTTCCTTCAAGGAAAGCGTTCGCTTGATGCTATTCCCCCCTCCAAGGATGCACTGGAAATGCATATTCGTCGAGAAAACTACCAATGCCTTGTCTGGAAGGAGTCACTAAGCCCAGTGCAAGATCTGCCTGATCCAACAACCAGTGGATGGAAGAATGATAGTAGTGGAAACCTCGTTCCCAATTTGATGACCCTGAGCCCTCTTCCAAAAGCTTGCAAGGAGCTTGTGAGCTGCTTTTGCACATCTGGTTGTGGAAAAAGATGCGGCTGTTTCCGTGCAGGACAAAAGACCTGCATTAGTGCTTGCACTTGTCGGGGATCATGCACCAATTCAAAGGATGATGATGAAGATGTGTAGGTAGTCAGAGCCCCGGTTCAAACTATGTTATGCGTAGGTTGTTGGCAAACAGAATAAAGTCTCAAACAATACTAGGAATCTCAAACAATACTAATCACCGCAGGCAGGTTGGTGGTCTTTCCGTCTTCTACCGACTCCTCTCCGGCCTTGCTCCCCCAGCTCTCTCTGGGCTTTTTCCCCCAAATATTCCTGCAGGTCGCACAAGATCTGCCTGCAACCCTCTTATGGTTAAACTGCCAAAATCAAGACGCTCTGCTCACCTTCACTCCTTCAATCCTCTTTTCTCCCGCCTCTGGAACAAACTCCCTCACTCTCTTCAATCCCACTCCTCCCTCCAGGTATTTAAAACGGCTGTTCACCACCATCTCTTATCTTCCCCAATCCAAAACCTTGATCTTTTCTACCCCCGCTAATTTCACCCCAAATCCACTTTTTTGAGGTGACTTTTGACTTCTTTCCTGGAAGTCCTTGGTGTCCTTGCGTTTTATACCTATCCTGCCTCCCCCCAGGCCCTCTCCCTCCAAAAACATCTCCCGATGTCCCTGCTCTCAAATGTTGTGTTTGTGTGCTTCCTCCCCTTCTCTCCCCATCTTGTCGACCGCTCCCCTTTTTATATACTTTGTTTGCTTGTTTGTTTGATTTGTTTGTTTGATAAATGTTAGCTCTTTCACGAGCCACGACTCTGTATACAAAAAAATATATATATATATATATCTTGACCATGGTGGTTTGGAGACATTTTCCAATGCATACTGTATGCTATAACATCACACTTAACAATTCCATGTACCGGTAAATACAAAACAGAGGTTTTTTTTCACAATTTCTATGTATTTATGAAGAAAAGGTTAATTTTAACCCTTCACTAATTGCCCACAGAGGGGTATTACATCAATCTTCCCTCACTAAAAACTGCTCTTCTATGTGAGGATTGATAAATAAAAGCAATTAGAACCAGCAACTTTAGTTTTATATGGCATTTTGCCTATCTATTAGAAAGTGTGAGAAAATTATATATTTTTGCCATAGGTTGACCTTTGACCCCCACTGTAACCATGGTAACCCCTTAATTATATATATATTTAAAAATACTGAGTGGATTTCTCTCATCTCCCCTTCCTGTTCAGGCTGGAGTTCCCCAAGGAAGTGTGCTGGGCCCTGTGCTTTTTCTGGTCTTTATCAATGATCTCTCTGACTCTCTGGAAAATCCTCTCTATCTCTTTGCTGATGACTCCACTCTCTGCCGCTCCAATCCTCTTCCCTCAGATCGGGAGTCTGCAGCCTCCTCACTCTCTGAAGACCTGGACAAAATCACAGACTGGTCAAACAAGTGGAACATGTCTTTCAATCCTGCCAAATCTCACTCTCTTACTATGTCTCTCCGAAAAGATCGACTGGACAACCCTCCCATCTACTTTCTCAACAATCCTCTCCAAGAAGTTCTGTCACTCAAGCTTTTGGGTCTCACTATCTGCCATGATCTTTCTTGGGAAAACCACATTTCCAAGCTGGCCTCCAAAGCCAGTCGCCGACTGGGCATCCTCCGTCGTGCGAAGTCCTTCCTCGGCACACCTGAGCTCCTCACCACATACAAGGCTTTCATCCGCAGCTCAATGGAATACTGTTCTCCCCTATGGGCTGGTGCTCCTGCCTCACACCTGGCTCGGCTTCACGCTGTTGAATCCAAAGCTTTCAAAATCATTGGAATCTCCCGCGATGAAGCTATCTCTGAGGGCCTTTCACTCACTCACCGCAGGCAGGTAGGTGGTCTTTCTGTCTTCTACCGACTCCTCTCCGGCCTTGCTCCCCCAGCTCTCTCTGTGCTCTGTCCCCCAAATATTCCTACAGGTCGCACAAGATCTGCCAGCAACCCTCTGATGGTTAAACTGCCGAAATATTCCAACTTATTTCCTGGAAATCCTGGCAGTGTCCATATGTTTATACCTCTCCCACCCCCCCCCCCCCTTCACATGCCTCCCCCCCTTCACATGCCTCCCCCCCTTCACATGCCTCCCCCCCAAAGCCCTCTCCCTCCCACAGATCTCTCGATGTCTCCATGTCTCTCGGTCCCTGCTCTCAAATGTTGTGTTTGTGTCCTTCCCCCTCTCTCCCCATCTTGTCTACCGCTCCCGATGTTATTTGTTTTATGTGTCTGTTTGTCTTTCTGTGTGATTAATGTTCGCTCTTTCACGAGCCTCGATCTTGTATACAAAATAAAAAAATAAAAAAAAAAAAAATGCATTTTGCAGGCAATATCATCAGCAACAAAATGATGTATAAAAACCCCATGTAGAGTAAAATGGCTGGGCAAATAAATGGGATATTTTACAAACATCTCTTCTCTTTTTCAACACTTCGGAAATACTGATTTAGCAAAAAAAAGGGTTGAAAATGACCCTTTTCGAAAAGGTCTCAGCTGGCATCCACCCTCCCCCGATGCACCACCCCATTCCCTACCTGTTTCCAGTGGATGCCTGCTTTTAACATGAAATGATTTTCAAAATGAATTTTTCAGGCTCATTTCCTCTACTAAATGTTCTTGAGACCCGACCATAGAGAGACTGTAATCTACATACCCCAAAGAGGAATCACCTTTCCTGCCGCTCTTGAAGTGAGCGGGTGTTTACGCCGTAATGACATAATATACGTAATGATGTAGCATGACGGCCGGACACAAAACTGCCGCTACTTTCATATATATAAGACTAACAGAAGTACCCGGCGTTGCCGGGTGGGGGAGAGGGGGAAGAGGGGGTGGGGGAGAGGGGGGTGGGGGAAAGGGGGGAGAGGGCGGGGAGGGTTGGGGGGGGGGAGGCAGGAGAGGAATGGGTTCATATATATATGCTGGTAGGTGAATGTGGCTCACGTTTCTGAGTTAAGTGTGATGCTGATCAGGAAGAAGAAGAAGCCGTATTACCAACTTCGTACACTTCCGGAATTGTTTGATTTATTGGTGTTCAAATGTCTGGTGATTGTTTTGTATTTATTTATGCGAATGTGTACTTGTATATAACTGTCATTAATTTAAAAAGGCTTCGGCACTATCGAGCGATTTTTTTTTTTTTTTTTAACTCCAAAAAAACGATTTTTTTTTTTAATATTTTTTTTTTTGCCTAAAACACTCCCAGGCACTCACTGATGAACCTCTGAAAGTTTGACGAAGATCCGTTCAGCCAACTCTGAGAAAAATGGCGACACACAGACAGACAGGCAGACATCTCTCTTATATAGTAGATATATATATTTAACCTCCAGTACATTTGCAGTCACTACAAAGGGATTAGTGTTACGATTAGATTTACTATAATAATAACGTTACGTTATTATTATGAAAATTATATTATTTAAAAAAAAATCGAGGTGAATTCCTTACTTCTGCGGTTACACCGCTTCAATCCATCAACTTTGCATTCACGAGATTTGGGATTAAAGTGTTATGGTTATATTTACTATAATATTATTATTATTACGAAAACGAGACTACTGAAACGATACCACTGTATTAAGAAACCTGGGCTTAATTTGTCAGAAGCGGATGGTGAGTCATAACGCCTAAGTTCTATACATACTGTATTGTTGGAAGAGACGTACGCCGATGATTTCGATATTTGATGATCATTTTAACAATCGGTTTGTTTGTGTTTCACATTGAATGAAAAACGTAATGTAGAGCATGGCGATTGTAATGTATGACAGGTTCAACAATATGTACGGCATGAACGACATATAAATCAAAATGGCGGTGCGTGCAGAGTCAGCTGCAACACCGCCGTAATGACATCAGACGTAATCACATCATCCTGTCATGTGACCAGATTCTCAGCTCTGATTGGTATACGTTTGAGGGGACATACATACATACATACAGACGGACAAACACTGTTCTAGAAGGCTCTGCCCGATGGGCGACGCCGTAAAAAATATATGTATACTATTTCATGGACAATGGGGTCTGTTTTTATATGTCGTTTTTTTGTCTTGTTTGTGTTTCTGTCTCTAAGTATATTTTGGCCCATATGTTGATCACAGATTCACCTATTAAGAGGGAGAGACCCTGTATGTAAAAGGAGGTGGAGAGGAGAGGAGGTGTGGTTAAGGCATCATTCCATGCATCCAGTAGAGCAACATTCAGTAGCGTGTATATCTCCCCCAGGCTAAACAGTTTAGTTTAATCAGTTAATCTTTACATCATTAATAATAATAATAAATCTTTATTGTCCCATATTCAGAGAAATTATTCTTTGGTCCCATATTCAGGGAAATTATTCTTTGGTGACACCGTAAGTTAACAATCATAAAATTAACCATCATTATTATATATACCTACCTGTACCAAGTTTAAATTGGATAACTTCAGCTGTTCTCCAGTTATAGACCTATTACAGAATTTTACCTTTCACCTTTGCCCTCAAAATCGAATCAGTTAATCTTTACCTCATTATACATACCTGTACCAAGTTTGAATTAGATAACTTCAACCGTTCTCAAGTTATAGACATATTACATGCTTTGACCTTTGACCTCTTGACCCCAAAATCAAATCAGTTCATCTTGATAACTTGATAATCAAATCAGTTCTACATAATTTTATCAAATTTGGTCAGAATCCCATCACTGGTTCACAAGTTATCACGATAACAGTATTTTTACCTAACATGACCTTTGACCTTTGATCTCGTGACCCCAAAATCGAATCAGTTCATCTTTACTTCATTATACATACCTGCACCAAGTTTGACTAAGATTCCTTCAGCTGTTTTCAGGTTATCGCGGTAACGAAAACTTATCATGGACGGATGGATGGACGGACGGACGGACAACCTGAAAACATAATAGCTCTGACGACAATAAAAATCTTGAAGTTTAGCGCCGTTGACACAGTCTTATACACTCAACTTATTTAACATGTCCAATTGTCCATGTCCTGTAAAACTGGAGGTTTTTGGAAGCAATAAGAAGGTGATTTGTGTTTTACTCTGCTCAAGTACAGACTTGGCATTTAATATGGAATATTTTTTTTGTGGGGGTGAACTTACTTTTCAAGATGACTTAGAACCAAAAGTTCATTGGAATTATGTTGAAATTATTCTAGATTTTGTTAATGTGACCTTTAAAAGAAACAAAAACCACATTTGACATTTCGAAGCAAATAAATTGATCCTTGAAAGTGATGTAAACTGATATCGAACTCACTTCACGGACAGTACTGTGTTAAACTTCTGTACGTTTTCCAGAAGTATCTCTTTATTTTGTACATTAGCCAAAAAAAATTTCAACAAAAACAAACGCTAAATTATGACTGGGATTACGGACAGTAAAATTACAGTTCAGTACTTCGTGTAACCCCCACGAGCATTCAGGAGAGCACGTACACGTTGAGGCATGCTGTTCACGAGATTTGCCAAGGTTTGGACAGGAATCGCTTGCCATGCAGTGACAATATTCTGCTGCAATTCATGCACAGAGGTAGGCTGCTGGTCCAAGTTGTCGATTTGACGCGTTAATTCTGCCCACAAGTTCTCTATCGGATTCATATCCGGGGACATGGCAGGCCACTCCATATGCTCTACACCATGGTCAGCAAGAAAGTGTTGGATCATGCGAGCACGATGAGGCCATGCATTGTCATCTTGGAAGACAAAGTTTCCTTGAAAGGCTGCACGAGCAAATGGAAGCAATGTTTCTTCCAGAATGACCCTGTAATTGAACTGGTTCAGGTTTCCATTCAGAACAACCAGGTCAGTTTTGCCCCCTGCATGAAAAGCAGCCCAAACGGTTACCCCACCACCTCCAGCTTGGACTCTTGGCACTATACAATCTTCGTTGTGGGCTTCATGCACTTGTCTGCACACTCGGACGCAGCCATCTTGACGATAGACCAGAAATCTAGACTCGTCACTGAAGGTCACGTGATTCCAGTGTCCTGGCTGCCATTGACGGTGCTCTCTGGCCCACTGCAATCGGCGCTGGCTGTGTTGTCTGGTCAGGCGTGGCTTTCTCAGGGGACGCCTGGCACGATAGCCTGCTTGAACCAGTCGTTGGTTGACTAGCCTTCTGGATACAGGCACATTTGTCAGTTGCTGCCACTCAGCCCTAAGCCGATTAGCTGACTTGGTACAGCCATTGCAGACTAACCAGTGCAGCTGGCGATCATCTCTCCTTGTGGTTCTGCGTGGACGTCCTGGCCTCGGTATTGGAGTAGGGACACCCCTCTGAGCATTTCGTTTCAGACGTTTTGACACCTGACCTTGAGTGATGCCATACTGCCGAGCAATAGCACGCTGTTTCATGCCAGAATTTCGTAAAGCCACCACTCCATGACAAACAGCATTGTCAAGTTGACGGACCATCTCCAGAGGAAGCGGCAATAACTTTTGTAGACGTGCAGCAGTTGTTATCCACTAATACAGAACGCAACAACCCTTATATACCCGATTGTGAAGCCAATCGTCAAATGTACCTGTCCTTACATTTTGTCACGCCACCTGTGATAAAATCCTGTTATTGACTTCTTGCTGCGAAAGACAATCAGTGATATGGTTCTTTCAACAAAGACATCACCGAAGGGTAAAAGAAACTCACCAGATTGATATACTGAGTTCAGAAAGTAAACCCAAGTCAAGAAAAAATATATATTCCATAGTAAATGCCAAGTCTGTATATAGTTAAATTGAAATTAAAACTAGAACGGCACTCTTCTATGCCACGACGTCGACTGATATGCCTCCGCCCACATTATTACATCATTATAATACTTGTACCAAGCTTGATTGAAATCCATTCAGCTGTTCACAAGTTATCACATTTTTACTCGACATGACCTCTGACCTTTGGACCTCAAAATATAATCAGTTAATCTTTACATCATTATACATAACCGTACCCAGTTTGAATTAGATTCCTTTAGCCATTCTCAAGTTATAGACCTATGACCGACTTTCACCTTTGACCTTTGACCTCTTGACCCCAAATTAGAATTAGTTAATCTTTACAACATTATACATACCTGTACCAAGTTTGAATTAGATCACTTCAGCCGTTCTCAAGTTATCGACCTATTACAGACTTTCACCTTTGACCTTTTACCTCTTGACCCCAAATTATAATTAGTTAATCTTTACAACATCATAATACCTGTACCAAGTTTGACTTAGATCACTTCAGCCGTTCTCAGGTTATAGACCTATTTCAGACTTTCACCTTTGAACTTTGACCTGAGAACCTTTGAACTTTCTCAACTGAGACCTCTTGACCCCAAATTATAATTAGTCAATCTTTACAACATTTTACATACCTCTACCAAGTTTGAATTGGATCACTTCAGCCGTTCTCAAGTTATAGACATATTACAGACTTTCACCTTGGTACACCTGAGCTCCCTCCACCTTCAAGGTTTTAATCCACGGGCTGGCTCCTTTACCTCACATCTTGCTCAGATTGACATCGTGGAAACCAAGGCTCTCAAATTTATTACTTGCAAAATCGAAGATTTTTCAAGTATATTGTTTGGTCTTGCACGTTATTCTCTTTGTCTGTTTGTCTGTCTGTTAATCACCTGCAGGTCACAATTTTAAACCAATCTTCACCAGATGGTAGAGTTGGTGATAAGGAAAGACTATTGATTTTTATGTCAAAGGTCAAAGGTTATCTTGAAGTCAGATTTCTAAAATTTTCATTTTTCATCCAATTGACTTGAAAGTTCAACAGCATTTGCATATTGAGTCACTAAATTGTGAAACCAACTATTTTTGAGGTCAAAGGTGAAGTGAAGGTCAAACTTCTAAAATCATCAGTTTTAATCTGAAAAATCATCACTTTTCATCCTGTTAACCTGAGGATTAAACAGCAATTGCATAGTGCCTCACTGAATTGGGAAACCAACTATTTTGAGGTCAAAAGGTCAGAGGTCAACTCAAGGTCAAACTTCTAAAATCATCAGTTTTCATCAGAAAAATCGTCACTTTTCATCCTATTAACCTGAGGATTAAACAGCAATTGCATAGGCAACACGGAATTGGAAAACCAACTATTTTTGGGTCAACAGGTCAAAGGTCAACTCAAGGTCAAACTTCTAAAATCATCAATTTTCATCTGAAAAATTGTCCATTTTCATTCTATTAAGTTGAAAATTTAACAGCAATTGCATAGAGCCTCACTGAATAGGGAAACCAACTATTTTGAGGTCAAAAGGTCAGAGGTCAACTCAAAGTCAAACTTTCAAAATCATCAATTTTCATCTCAAAAATCATCAATTTTAATCTGAAAAATCGTCACTTTTCATCCTATTAACCTGAGGATTAAACAGCAATTGCATAGTGCCTCACTGAATTTGGAAACCAACTATTTTGAGGTCAAAGGTGAAGTCAAGGTCAAACTTCTAAAATCATCAGTTTTAATCTGAAAAATCGTCACTTTTCATCCTATTAACCTGAGGATTAAACAGCAATTGCATAGCGCCTCACTGAATTGGGAAACCAACTATTTTGAGGTCAAAAGGTCAGAGGTCAACTCAAGGTCAAACTTCTAAAATCATCAGTTTTCATCTGAAAAATCGTCACTTTTCATCCTATTAACCTGAGTTTTGATTAAGATCGTCAATTTTAATCTTAATGAAAAGGACAATTTGATGTATCCATGGCAACTTTTTATTTTGGGGAGGGGTGGATCTTGCAAGTATCATGCACTGCATGACGTCTTTCTTGTTGGACTCTTTCCTGATGATTCTGAGTCTGTGGGCCTATCATTGCACCATCACCCACAGGTCGGTGGTCTCTGTCTTCTACCGCCTCCTTTCCGGTCTTGCACCCTCTGCTCTTGCACCCTCTGCTCTTTCCGTGCTTTGCCCCCTCCCAGGTTTCTGCAGGGCAAACACAGTCCACGATCAATCCCCTTCTGGCGAAACGACCTAAATCCAGGATCACTGCTCACCTCCACTCATTTGTTCCTCTTTTTTTATCCACTGGTCGAACCAATTTACACATTCTCTTCAATCTCATTCTTCCCTCCAGGTGTACAAGACAGTTGTTCAGCACCATGTCATATCGTCTCCATTCCAAAACTCTCTTTAACCCCACGCAACCATCCCAATCCCTCCTCATTCCAAATTTCCAGTTTTCCCTCCTTGGAGTTTCCTTCTGCATCCATCTTGTCCACCCCATACATGATCTCCTGCCCCCCACCTTCCCACACCCTTTGTTTGTCCATGTCTGTCTGTGTCTTGGCCTTCTAATCTGCTGTTGGTGCTTCCTCCCTCTCTCTCTACTACTCCTCGTCCTCATCCGTTCAGTGCACTAGCTCTTCCATGAGGCTCGACTGTGCGTATACAAAAAAGCAATTCTTTCCCTGCCTTCTCAGGATTGGCAATAGAATATTTTATTGATACATTTTTTATCCATACATGACGTACATGTCGGCCGGCTTCCTCCATGGCTGAGATGGAATGCCTTGTGTTGTGGCCGTTAATGGGCGCCATGAGCCCTCGATCGTCGCAATTCTTTGATCGTTAGAGACTTCGACAACAGAACCGGTTTGTCGCCGTTGGTGTCGAAGCGGAATTACCGGTATGGATGTTTCTTATTTGACGCTTCACCGATCAGCACGTAATTTCCGATCGGCTCGGAATTCCCCGCCGTTATTAAAAGGCTCCGCACACGTCGTCCGCCTCCAGTCAGTCGCCGCATCGGTTCCCTCAGGATCCGCGTCCCCGGACCTTGGAGCTAATGGACGACCGAGAAATCTTGGTCGAGGACGTCGACGACGAGGTTGATGATTCGCCGGTGGGTGCTTATTTGGAGCGTTAGTGTGAATGAGAAAGCGTAAGCCGAGGAACGGTGTACGTATAATGTATGCGTGGCGCGTGGCACCGATTGCCATGACGTCATAGGGCATGTTCGCGCGTTTATTTTAACAGTTTTGTTTATACCGGTGAATGCGTGACCGGGAGAAAAAGTGCAAATGTGTTTGATCGAAACGAAAGTTTGTCCGACTGTACGCGTTATCACGTACTTTAAGCGCGGGATCCGAGTTGCTTTGCGTTCATACCTGAACCACGAGCTCATGCACGGTGGCCACCTGAGCTTCGCTGTTGGGGTCACGTGATGTGCTCCGAACACGTTTGCTTATTAATCTCAGATGCTTCATCATTGTCCAAGTTCGAGCATTTGAAAACATCCGCCTGGACGTTTACGCGGAATATATCAACGAGACGAGCAAGGAAGCTCCTGGGAACCGTCTCATTGTCGAATGTGGTGTCGCACTGTCGCATGATGACGTCATTTTCCCCATTTTTGGAGCTTAATTATCAAAGCTGCATGTGTTCTCGCTAAGATAATGTTTAAAGGAAGCGGCGTCGCCGACTTCCCATAAATATATTCCTACAATGACTAAATTCCTGTTTGGTGACTTGTTATTGTTTTATTTCTTTGATTATTTATACAGAACATGGGCTGGCAGGATGGCTTATGGCCGAGGTGTATGCATGTACACTAGTCTCTACCCCAGTTATCAAACTGGGGAGGGGGGGGGGGGGGAGATGGAGTACGCCCCCTTGTGGGCCACGTGGGTACAGGGTCACGTGACAAAAATTATTTTTAAATGGCGGATTCGACTTAAATATTCAAAAATTGATAATTTTAAGCTAGATATTTATACTAACACCATCGTTCTCCGCTTTGCAACAACTCCACAAAACTGAAACACCACACCAGCTCCGTGCGTGCTATCGCCTGTGAATAACACCACAAATCATGGATTTGTAAACGAAAAGCAACTAAGCAGTACAAGCTTGGTTTTCTCTTGCCTTGGTGGCGGGAAGAGGACATCATTGTTGATATCGCGATCGCGGCGTCAACATCTCCTGTGCAATTTGCTTTGCTTTACGTTTGCTTTACGTAATTTGGATTACGTTTTTACTGCGTAGTCCGTAGGGCAATGTCTTGTCTGTCCGGTGTATGTATGTATGTCCCTCACAAACGTCCACCAATCAGACCTGAGGACATGGTCACATGACAGGGGTATGTGTTTATAGTAACCATTACAGTTGCATATTTTACTAAAAGGAAATATAATAACCTTATGTGGAACGTTTTGGGGTTGCGGTGGGTGTCGTATTGTCGTAAGGTATGTGGGAGGTTTCAGAAATTCCTCATTACAACCATGATTTTGAAATGTGATCGACATGGACCTTGCTCCCGAATCCGGAAGTGAACAGATGAACAGACGACGACAGTTCACTGGTTTGATAATATCTCAATACAATCGTGATTTAACATTATATTTTGATATATTAATACCACAGTATTAATTTGTGATTGGAATGATGAATGATGCTGTTTGGAATCAAAATATAGAGATATTGAGTTTAAAGCAGAATGAGGAAATGACGTAAGAGTTTCCATCCTTGACATTCGCGGATTCCACATTTGCAGTTTCGCCATTGACTGGATGTAGCAACATTCAAACTCGGTACGTTTTTTGTCCAAGTCCTTCACGAACCTGCTGTCAATGCTTGACATTCGACTGAGGGTGGCACAGGAATGTGGAATTTATTGAAAAAAAATGTAATACATTATTAGCTAACTGCTAACTGGTATCCCCACCCAGGTCATACTGTCCTCTTCAACTAAGGTACCGGTATCAAACAAGCCTGGCTACACCGTTGTTAGACTATCGCTCTTGTTCATTAAAGCCATGGTGGCACCGACTCACAGAACTTCTCGTCTGGGCTTAAAGCCGGAGGGAGCTGTGCACGCATATTCTTCAATCATCACTGTCGTAGTGTCTGAGTGTCTAACTGCGCCTTACTGCGTCCAAAATAAAAATTATTTCAATAAAAAATGGGGATGGACGTTAAACTGACACTAAAGGCACCACGGTGTTCTTTGTGAAGAGTATGCGAGCTATCGCCGGCACTCTGAACAAATTACAAACTCCTACCGTAACCCTCGTCGAAAGTCACGCCTGGCCAGCCGGTTCGTGAAAGACTTGGGTCAATCAATTTTACTTAGCACTGCCAACTCCACAATAATGTGGGAATCATTGTGGCCGTAAAGAAGAGGAAGAAGAAGAATATTTACATGGACGACAGGTACAGACTGCAGTAACGGGTTTCAACCACCTTTCTCTCATGAGTCTCGTGACTATAGCCTGCTTGACTTGATTTTGAACTCTGACATTTTCTTCAGCTGATGGTTCCAATCGTTTCACAATTGAATCAATATGTGATTTTACTTCCCAATTACACAGATTTTATATGATATAGTGCTTGATCGACTATGCATAAAAAAGTTTTATTCTCTTGATTTTGACAAAAAAATGTTTACTTTACCTCAAGATTTGTATTTGCGGTGTACTATCATCATTAATCACGTGGTCTACTTAGTACAAAGGTATGACGAACTGTAAAATTGATGATTTCATTACCTCCGACACCCAAAGTGGACAATTATTTAATTCTTCTGCAATTATTTATTGAATCATAAATTAAATTTTCAATTCAATTTCACATTTAATTAATTATTTAATTTTCTGAATGGCTTACAAATATTCTTCTTCTTCCTCTTTGTCCTTATTGTCTTATTCATCATCATCATCATCCTGGTAGGATAGTCACGAGACTAGATGTATGCACAGACACTATATCCTCTGAGCATCTCACATTGTATGACTTTGTACAAAGTCGACCTCATAATGATATTATAATAGTAGCTAGGCTGGGTAGAATCTGGCCCAGTTATTAATCATCACCCTGATGTTTCACTTGCAGGGCAAATCAATATGTGGACGACTGAGCGTCCCATCTGTCAGCATTTCAGGCGATAAATCACATACTCTTCATGAAAGGCACCATGGGATCTTTAACGTCAACTAATGACCAGTCTTGGCCTTAAGAAAAAGGGAAGAGAAGTTTCTGTAGAGGACAGAAATAAGAAGACTTAGGTGGAGTATCACTAAGAGAGTGCAAGCGTGGTGTTGGATTCACGGTTAAGGTAGCTGAATAGAGTTGCATGCATTACAAAAAATATTAGGGAGGCTGGATGATGGTGGTTTGGGTTTTCTTTCTTTTCTCCATGCTCATTGCGGTACACAGAGTGACACAAAACAGCAGAATGACTCCTTTTCTCTATTCAAACTGGTTGAATGAGTGATTTTTATATTGCAGGCACCTGCAACTCACCACAGGTGAGTTAAATTCCAAAGTAAAGGAGAATCACCTGTTTGAAATCCAATTATTTCTAACAACTTATTTCTAACAACCAGACCAAAAGATCTGGTCTTTATCAATGATCTCTCTGACTCTCTGGAAAATCCTCTCTATCTCTTTGCTGATGACTCCACTCTCTGCCGCTCCATTCCTCTTCCCTCAGATCGGCAGTCTGCAGCCTCCTCACTCTCTGAAGACCTGGACAAAATCACAGACTGGTCAAACAAGTGGAACATGTCTTTCAATCCTGACAAATCTCACTCTCTTACTATGTCTCTCCGAAAAGATCGACTGGACAACCCTCCCATCTACTTTCTCAACAATCCTCTCCAAGAAGTTCTGTCACTCAAGCTTTTGGGTCTCACTATCTGCCATGATCTTTCTTGGGAAAACCACATTTCCAAGCTGGCCTCCAAAGCCAGTCGCCGACTGGGCATCCTCCGTCGTGCGAAGTCCTTCCTTGGCACACCTGAGCTCCTCACCACATACAAGGCTTTCATCCGCAGCTCAATGGAATACTGTTCTCCCCTATGGGCTGGTGCTCCTGCCTCACACCTGGCTCGGCTTCACGCTGTTGAATCCAAAGCTTTCAAAATCATTGGAATCTCCCGCGATGAAGCTATCTCTGAGGGCCTTTCACTCACTCACCGCAGGCAGGTAGGTGGCCTTTCTGTCTTCTACCGACTCCTCTCCGGCCTTGCTCCCCCAGCTCTCTCTGTGCTCTGTCCCCCAAATATTCCTACAGGTCGCACAAGATCTGCCAGCAACCCTCTGATGGTTAAACTGCCGAAATCTCGGCTCTCTGCTCACCTTCACTCTTTCATTCCTCTTTTCTCCCGCCTGTGGAACAAACTCCCACACTCCCTTCAATCCCTCTCCTCCCTCCAGGTCTTTAAAACAGCTGTTCACCACCATCTCTTATCTTCCCCCATCCATAACCTTGATCTTTTCTACCCCCACTAATTCACCCCAGATCCACCTTGTTTGAAATTCCAACTTCTTTCCTGGAAATCCTGGCAGTGTCCATATGTTTATACCTCTCCCACCCCCCCCCCCCCCCCCCCTTCACATGCCACCCCCCCTTCACATGCCTCCCCCCCAAAGCCCTCTCCCTCCCACAGATCTCTCGATGTCTCCATGTCTCTCGGTCCCTGCTCTCAAATGTTGTGTTTGTGTCCTTCCCCCTCTCTCCCCATCTTGTCTACCGCTCCCGATGTTATTTGTTTTATGTGTCTGTTTGTCTTTCTGTGTGATTAATGTTCGCTCTTTCACGAGCCTCGATCTTGTATACAAAAAAAAAAAAAAAAAAAAAAATAACTTCTAAAAGGTGTCAATACTATTGTCGGGGCCATTTTAGGATTTCTGTTTGGAATAAGCAAAGATTTAGGAGTTTTTTCAGCTTTTTTTGTTTTGTTCCACTGCACACCAAAGAAATACATATGTGGATACCAAAAGATCTTTTAATTTCAACAATTTTCTGGAAGAAATGGGGTATTATTTGAAAAAAGTACAAGGGTGCCAATATTTTTGGCCACGTCTGTAAATGGATTGGAAACTGGCTTAGTGATAGGAAAGAGTGGTGTGAGTGGGAGGATGTCTATGTCATGCTGGTAGGATGTAAGTAGTGTGGTGGGATGAGGAATGGGACAATTATAATAATTTATAATTTATATCAATGATTTGGATAATGTGCTTATGTTGTTGTGAGATGTTTATGTTGTGTTGTGAGATTATGTTGTGAGAAGTGTTATGATTTATGGGAGCGAGACATGGGTAATGAACGTAGAGCAGCAACGAAGGCTGGAAAGGGTGGAAATGCGAATGGTTCGGTGGATGTGTGGAGTATCGTTGAGAGAGAGGAAGACAAATGATGAATTGCGAAAGATGATGGGAATAGAGCCTGTGATGGATGCTGTGAAGAGAAACAGGTTGAGATGGTTTGGTCATGTGTTGAGGAAGGATGAAAGTGACTGGTTGAGAAGAGTGATGGAAATGAATGTAGAAGGAAGTAGAGGATGGGGAAGACCGAGAAAGACCTGGCTAAAGATGGTGGAAGAAGAAATGCGGGCAAGGTGGTTAACAAGGAGAGATGCAGAAAATAGGGCAAAATGGAGAAGATTGTCATGGGGACCGCAAGGCTAGCACCCGCTCTAGCAGGGAAAATGACCTTAAAATGCCTGTTGTTGTTGTTGTTGTATTTGGATAATGTGCTTAGGAGTCTGCTTTCTAAATTTGCAGATGAAACAAAGCTTGGCATAAGTTGGAAAGCAGGGAGGGGAATCAGATCCAGGAAAGGGAATCAGATTCAGGAAAGTCTAGATACTTTTTATTGATTGGTCAGGTGATTGGCAGATGCCGTTTAACATGAAGAAATGTAAGGTGCCGGGTTAGGTCAGAACTATGAAAATAGGGACTGTATAATGCAATGGACAATCCTGAAGCATGTGACACATGAGGAGGATATGGGGATGTTAAAAGATGTGGGGGGTAAGCAGACGTCACAGTTCCAGACAGCTGTACATAAAGCTAACATGGCTTTAGGTTGTATCCTTCCGAGATCTATTTGATTGGCATTTGATATGATATGACACATCACTCCCATTTGATATGAGTGCATTTGATTGACATGTTGAAGATAATGAAGAGTATAGACAAAATAAGTGCAGAAGAGCTTTTCAGCAGAATAGACAGTGACATGACCAGGTGCCTTAAAGTAAAGAACAGGTGCCTTAAAGCCTTAAAGTAAAGAAAAGGAAAGTTAGGATAATCTCTCGGCAGAGAGTAGTTAATGCACGGAATGTTCTCCCGAGAAAGGTTGTGGCAGCAGAAAAAGTAGATCAGTATCTATATCAGATGGGCTGAATGGTCTCCTTCTGAGCCAATGCTCCTTGTTATTCCTTGTTAACTTCTAAACTGTGAATAGTGCATTGCAAACATTGATCCTATTGTGCTTCCAATGTACTTTGAAAATATTGGAAGAAAACACAAGACTGGTTTGCTTGGTATCCATCACCTGTGCCATTGTTGGCAAACGAATCACCACAATAACAGTTTGATTGTAAAAATGAGGAAACGAGCAGGTGCAAAACCTCAACTGTTCTTTGTAAACAAAACTCCTTTATGACAACGTTGGCGAATATTTTATGGCAAGGCAGTTGTATGTCCATAAACGGAAGAGACCTGGCTTGCTCTGACAATGGTGTGAGTCGTCGCTTTCGACGAATTTCTTCAAAAACTAGGAACTACCAGTAGCATCGTCTGCCCATCCCCGACATCACTCCTCCCTCGCGTGATGAGTTGACAAAGTGGAAGACGCAAGGTGGCCATCTTGGATTTTGACGTGGCGACCCAATTTTCAATAGCGTACTTCCTTATGCCTCGACACACCGACACACCAGATTAGAAGTTGGTACTTCGCTTATTTTTCAAGATATTCCGCTCACAAGGTTCAGACATACATGGCGGCGGCCATCTTGGATTTTGACGTGGCGACCCAATTTTCAATGGCGTTCTTCCCTGTGCCTAGATACACCCACACACCAGATTAGAAGTTGGTACTTCGCTTATTTTTCAAGATATTCCGCTCACAAGGTTCAGACATACATGGCGTCAGACATACATGGCGGCGGCCATCTTGGATTTTGACGTGGGTTGCACCCACACACCAAATTAGAATTCGGTCCTTCGCTTACGCATGCACGCACGTTCGCACGCACGCACGTTCGCACGCACGCACGCACGGACGGAGGGGAAAACCATAGTCCCCTTTTCGCTCCGCGGTGCGACGGGGGACAATAAAGGCAGTAAAAATGCTGTGAGGCACACCTGCCGATGGTGAGGAAGAAGCAGTCTCGGAGATGCTACCTCCTCCCAAAAACGCCAATGACTTGGACTCTTAGAGGGACTTGAATTTCTCCGCTTTTAGGTGAAAACATTGGAAGCATCTGCGGCAGCCCAAATTTGTGAGGCATTGGATGAAAACTGAGGATACCAATACGCTGATACTGGCTGAGATGGAACATGGCACGGCAAACAATTCGAAGGTGGCATTGACCACCGACTGATAGATATTGTCTTCCCAGGACAGATTATAGAGAAATGATGCCCAGGAGCTCTAGATACTATCTCTTCCACAGACTCGCCACATAAATATATTGAGGGATTATCTGGTCCTTTATCGAGGGATATAGTGAGGGATGTGACCTTGCCGCATTAAAAGACATATTCTGGGTCGCTTTCCCAGGAATAGTTCGGGCAGGAATTGCTACCACAGTCAGGGACAAGCTGTCTGAATCCATGAAATAATCTGCAAGGGGGCACAATATTTTCCAGTCAAACAATGAAAAAAGTTTGCAGTCATCTTTTTGAATGGTTCGTGCCACCAAAAGGAATTTGCACATCAAATGACAATTTTTCCAATAATTCAATTGATTTCTCATAATCGCGCTTTTCTTTACAAGTGAAATGTCAAAGCAGTTTACGGATGAGAAAGAGGTATGAAAATTACAAATTAAGAAAAAGTGACTGTAAAAAGATTTGTAAACTGATTGACAAGGCATTGCATAGTTTTAAAAGGCAGCGAGTTCCAATTAACAATCGTTTTTGATTGCTAATTGGAATCGGGAATCAAAAGCATTCTTGAACAATTGGCAATCACCAAAATGATTCATCCTGTTCGGTCTTTGATCAGAGCTTTCTTTCAGGGTTACAGAGTTGTGATTAGGTTGTAAATGTTAAGGTAAACCAATTTCTACTTGGCTGTAAAGGTTATCTCGGCTGTAAAGGCTGTAAAGGTTGGTGTACTGGGAGCTCGTGAAGTGCTTTGAGACTCGGAGTAATGTGATCATATTTATGAACCTGCACGACTGCTTTGACTGCCAGATTCTAAATGAGTTGCTATGGCTTTTGAGAGAAGAAGCAGCTGGCGAACATATTTTGTATGACAACCTTTGTGGAGGTTGTGGTGGTGAGGGTTGGTGAGAGGGATGGCTTGAAGATTTTTATTTTATTTTTGGGAAATGTATTTCTTGCATGGTGTCGTTGTATATCATTGCAATGAAGAAGTGTAAATGTCTGGCGTTGTTTGAGTTTCTGCAGCAGCTGTTGCTCATTCTGTG
Organism: Myxine glutinosa; assembly: GCF_964187855.1. NCBI lineage: Eukaryota > Metazoa > Chordata > Myxini > Myxiniformes > Myxinidae > Myxine > Myxine glutinosa. Next base: position 130,176,199 of record NC_136264.1, on the reverse strand, counting down.
CCAAGCCCGGGGGCCACTCTGACATGACCGCACGATGCAAAGCCAAAGTGAAATGATCCCATGAACTTGCACTTGATCTTTCCCACACTAATAACTTTACCAAACCGATTTTGTGAATATGGATATTTGTAGTATTTGTTTCGAAGAATTTCTCGTAATACTACATTTAGGCCAAATAGTTCCTTCTCATTCGACATTAAGGGTATGATTATTTTGTGTTTGTGCCCTGACTCAAAAACTTGATGAACAAACTTATTTTCCAGCAATCTTTAGCCAGTCTATTTAAATGCTTTACATGAAAAAAAAACCCTTTTAACCTCTTTGTTCGGCCATGGACTTCGCGATTTTGATGTTTAAAATGTTTGTTCTATGTTAAAATGGCATTAATGTTCTAAAGAGAGTTAAAATCAGAGTTGATTTCTTCCAATTGAAATTTCCATTCATCCTTGTGCAGCACATCGCTGATAGTTACATCACTCCTGGGAGTGCAGTTGTGCCACTGATGCAGTGGACCCTGTAGGATATGGACATACAACGGGCCGTTTGGCTAGAAGACTGTCGGCCATTGTGGAAAAGTAGGCTGTGGAGCCCTGGAGAGGGTCGCAAGGCGGGACGGCCCAGAGATAGTCCCACCCACAGACAGTAGGCGGCCAAAGAAAAGACCAGCCGCATGCTGGAAAGGTGGTCCTTCAAGTGGTAAAAGCTGTGCACATGGATGCGTGAGGTAGTTGTACGTTTTTTTGGCTTTATGTTTTGTGGCTCGTCCAAGGAGGACCTACCAAAAAACGCAGACGCTATTTCATCCCCATCACGCCATCCTCTCCTCTTCCGCCCTGAGCAGCACTTCACCCTGTGCCGTGCCAGTCTGCATGACCACGGTCGTCCGATTCCAGAAACCAAATCTTTCCTGCACAAATCATCATCTGCCCTTTGCATGTGGTTCAGTCCAGTATTATCAGCGCCATTAGCAAGGGTTATCTTTTTCATGTATATCGGTGCATGTGCTTTTCTCTTAGTTTGTCCTTGGACCATCTGGTTCGTCCCGTTTATTTATTATTAGTGTTTTGTCTTGCTTCCCTGTATTCTTTAAATCAATAATTGGATTGCAAAGAAACATTTGTCCACCTTCCCACTTTCGCGCGTGACCAACTTCCAAATTTGGTTTATTTATTGAGTGATCTGTGCGGGATCGTAAAATGGTAGTTTTTTATTTTTATTTTTTATTTTTTTGTATACAAGATCGAGGCTCGTGAAAGAGCTAACATTAATCACAGGAAAAGTCAAACCGACACACAAAACACAAAATAAGGGTAGCGGTAGACAAGATGGGGAGAGGGGGGGGGGAAGGACACAAACACAACATTTGAGAGCAGGGACACCGAGAGAAATTTGGGAGGGGGAGGGCTTGGGGGGAAGTGGGAGAGGTACAAAACATATGAACACTGCAAGGACTTCCAGGAAAGAAGTTGGAATTTCAAAAAAAGTGTATCTGGGGTGAATTAGCAGGGGTAGAAAAGATCAAGGTTTTGGATGGGGGAAGATAAGAGATGGTGGTGAACAGCTGTTTTAAAGACCTGGAGGGAGGCATGGGATTGAAGGAAGTGGGGGCGTTTGTTCCAGAGGCAGGAGAAAAGGGGAATTGAAAGAGTGAAGGTGAGCAGAGAGCCTATATTTTGGCAGTTTAACCATAAGAGGGTTGCTGATACACACACACACACACACACATATATACACATACAGACACACACATATATATACACATGCACAAAAACACACACACATATATACACACACATACACGCACACACACACGTACAGACAAATGTACATCGACACACATGCACACACATACACACATATGCACACACACATATATATATATATATACACATACACACACACACACACACACACACACACACACACACACACACACACAGACATATATATATATACACACATACACATATATGCACGCACGCACGCACACACACACACACACACACACACACACACACACACACACACACACACACACACACACATATATGCACGCGCGCGCACACGCGCGCACGCACGCACACACACACACACACACACACACACACACACACACACACACACACACACACACGTCCCACATGTATATATCCCACATCCCACATGTATATACATGTTTAAAGTGTACGTGCCCTTCCCCCCTCCCCCGCCCGGCAACGCTGAGTACTTCTGCTAGTAACTAATGAAATAAAAACGAAGAAATATCTCTGGGTAATTTCCTGAAACTCGGTGAAATTCGCTGAAATTCGCTGAAATTCGCTCGGTGTATCGGTGAAATATTTTATTTGGGCGGTGTATAATTGCTTCGAACGAAATATCTCTAAGCAATTTCCCGTCTGTGTTTCATGTCCATGCACACGTGAAATGGAGTTTGTTTTTGCACACGTGAAATGAACATGTGAACCTTTACTTCCAGATAATAATGTTGAATGAAATAAAAACGAAGAAATATAGTGGGGTCACCCGTGGGACATTTCGACATATTGAGTTAGATGCTGCACATTCATTTTTACAAAATGGTTACTGGCAAGTCATCAGATCCAGAAATGGTGTAATGAACACAATTTATTTATTTCACATAATATGTGACCCCTCACTCCTCTCCACCTGACACTCTCCTCTCTCCACCTGACACTCTCCTCTCTCCACCTGACACTCTCCTCTCTCCACCTGACACTCTCCTCTCTAATCCCTCACATTCCTCTCCTCTCCAATCCCTCACCTCTCCAATCCCTCACATTCCTCTCCTCTCCAATCGCTCCTCACTCGCCTCTCCAATCGCTCCTCACTCGCCTCTCCAATCGCTCCTCACTCGCCTCTCCAATCGCTCCTCACTCGCCTCTCCAATCGCTCCTCTCGCCTCTCCAATCGCTCCTCACTCGCCTCTCCAATCGCTCGTCACTCGCCTCTCCAATCGCTCGTCACTCGCCTCTCCAATCGCTCCTCACTCGCCTCTCCAATCGCTCCTCACTCGCCTCTCCAATCGCTCCTCACTCGCCTCTCCAATCGCTCCTCACTCGCCTCTCCAATCGCTCCTCACTCGCCTCTCCAATCGCTCCTCACTCGCCTCTCCAATCGCTCCTCACTCTCCTCTCCAATCGCTCCTCACTCGCCTCTCCAATCGCTCCTCACTCGCCTCTCCAATCGCTCCTCACTCGCCTCTCCAATCGCTCCTCACTCGCCTCTCCAATCGCTCCTCACTCGCCTCTCCAATCGCTCCTCACTCGCCTCTCCAATCGCTCCTCACTCGCCTCTCCAATCGCTCCTCACTCGCCTCTCCAATCGCTCGTCACTCGCCTCTCCAATCGCTCGTCACTCGCCTCTCCAATCGCTCCTCACTCGCCTCTCCAATCGCTCCTCACTCGCCTCTCCAATCGCTCCTCACTCGCCTCTCCAATCGCTCCTCACTCGCCTCTCCAATCGCTCCTCACTCTCCTCTCCAATCGCTCCTCACTCGCCTCTCCAATCGCTCCTCACTCGCCTCTCCAATCGCTCCTCACTCGCCTCTCCAATCGCTCCTCACTCGCCTCTCCAATCGGCTTTCCCCGTCTCGTTTCTCTCGTTTTTCTCCCGTCTCGTTCTTTTTCTTGCTCCAAATCGGCCCGTCTCGCCCGTCGGCCCGTCGGAATTGGAAATCGGGCCGTCTTGCTTTCGTGCTTGCGCGTAAATAAATTGTGTTCATTACACCATTTCTGGATCTGATGACTTGCCAGTAACCATTTTGTAAAAATGAATGTGCAGCATCTAACTCAATATGTCGAAATGTCACACACATCCATGCCTGTGGGATTCCCACGGGTGACCCCACAAGTTTGCATTGACGTTCGTCGATGGACTCGTTCGCCCCTCTCATTCGTTTTCTTGCTGCATCCTGTTCAAGTCTGCGTTCTTCATCGATCGTCTCATTCAATTTGGAAATATAAGTTTCCACGCAGCGCATGAATTGTCACGATCCTCAAGAGGAAGCGTCTCGTAATCATCAAATGATAAATGGCAAGTAAATTATATTGTGGAAAATTAAAGATTTCAAATAAACCTATTTAAAGTGTATGCGCACATAACTAATAAAAAAAACGAAGAAATATCTCTCGTTAATTTCCTGAAACATATTTTACTTCCGGCTAATAATGTTGAATGAAATAGAAACGAAGAAATATATGTCGGCATCATTGTTGACGTTTTTGTGACGACTGTCATCAAACGAAAAAGTAATATATATTAACGGAAAAGCAAAAGCGAATTTTTAATATATATCGACACGTTGCCGTCGGTGTCATGTTGGGCGGTGTATGATACACCATGACGCGATTTTAAAAAATATATCTCTGCATTTTCCCGCGTGTGTGGAATGTTTGTGGAAAATTAAAGATTTCAAATAAACCTATTTAAAGTGTATGCGCACATAACTAATAAAAAAAACGAAGAAATATCTCTCGGTAATTTCCTGAAACATATTTTACTTCCGGCTAATAATGTTGAATGAAATAAAAACGAAGAAATATATGTCGGCATCATTGTTGACGTTTTTGTGACGACTGTCATCAAACGAAAATGTAATATATCTTAACGGAAAAGCAAAAGCGAATTTTTAATATACTAGGGCATGCCCGTACTATATATATATCTAAAATTATATCCCCCCCCCTCTATTTACATGAAATGGTTTGGTCCAAAGCGAACGACTTGCGAGTACGGTGACAATCCCCCCCCCCTCTATTTACATGAAATGGTTTGGTCCAAAGCGAACGGCTTGCGAGTACGGTGTTTTTTATCGGACCCGTGGAATTATAGATAGTAGTTTTAATTCGTTTAAAAACATAGTTTAACGCCAACATAGTTTGCCAACGTGAAATAAATGAATACGCTCTCAAATGTGCCGTCCGAGGCAGAGTCTGTTCGGCACGTTCGGCACACGTGATAGCTCGCTGCTCTCTGATTGGTTGAATCGTTTTTTGGACATAGCTCGGTAACTACTTGTCCGATTAATATGAAACCTTGAAAAGGCACATCCTCGGGTCCCCAGCAATATACCTGGCAAGTTTAAAGTATATCGGACCCGTGGTTGTCGAGAAACAGCGGTCACAGACATACATACATACATACATACATACATACATACATACATACATACATACATACATACACACAGAGATTACTGGAATTATAGATAGATATTGACACGTTGCCGTCGGTGTCATGTTGGGCGGTGTATGATACACCATGACGCGATTTTTAAAAATATATCTCTGCATTTTCCCGCGTGTGTGGAATGTTCTCAATTATTGCTGACACCGAGTCTGAAACCGAGTCTGAAACCATCGATAAAAATGAAATCATATGGTGAGTTAGATTGGAGATAAAGGCGGGAGAGAGACTCAATGGCCTTGAAGTTACAGGCGTTTGAGAATTCATTTCGTTCTATAAACGGCAACTTTCATTGGATTTTCTTCCCGTTTTTTTTCAACCGAGTCTAAAACTATGTTAGCGACTGTGAAAAATGAAATGATATATCGAATTTGATTTGAAATAAAACTGGGAGAGAGAGCAAGATACCACGGGCCTACAAAACAGGCCTCAAAGCTATGCGAGTTAATAAAATGGTGGATATTTGTTTATAATTATATGAAGCCACTCCCAGAATGGGTGGAGCTACTCTGCAAACCGAGTAAGCCACACCCCGGACAGACACCCAACAGACAGACAGACAGACAGACAGACAGAATCATCTACGGCTATTATAATATAGATAATAATTATAAATGCTAAAAAGCATGTATCAAACATTATAACACACCCTTCTCTTTACAACAGTAGAAACTTTGTCATTGTTCGAAGGAGGGATGACCTGTGAATTGGGGAAGTTATCACAAGTAACTTTTGCTATGTTATTGTTAATTCACAACTTCTTTTTTTCAACAATTTTTTAAACAATTTTTAAACAATTTTTTAAACAAATTTTTCACAATTTTTTTTTAGTTGATAATTAACAATTAACGATTAGCTTTTGCTATGTGGTACCCCTTCCCCCCTCCTCCCTTCTTACAACCAGCTCAGGACACTTCTTCAAATTCACTGCATGAAGATACTACTTACATGTCTGATAACCACAGACGGAGATCAGAAAATGTTTTTTATTCTGAATAAAAGACAGATGGAAAAACAACTATTATCATATTGATTTATTGCCTGTACTCTTAAATGATAGTGAATGTTCATTAGACATTACCATATAAACTGTTTGATGTCACCGGCCCTTCTGAAAGAGATTCTCACTTGTTTATCTGATTTCCCAATGAAAATTTGCCATTCATGAAACCACTGCGATGTTATGGGGGTTTAGTGACAAGCAATGGTTCTGAAGCAACATACTCAAATATATGTTCATATCTTCATCTCGGGAATTGGAATTTTTTCGGGAAGTATTGGCCACAAAAGCTGATTGTTGTTGTTGTTGTTGTTGTTGTTGTTGTTGTTTTGGATAAATACCTTTTTATTCAAGATGCAGCATCTTTGGATATTGCACCAGTGAGTTGTTTTCCTCAGATCTGATTACACAGTGAAAAGCCTCGGACTGGACAAGTCAGAGGACCTGACAAGTCAGAGGACCTGACAAGTCAGAGGCACGAGGCCCACTAACTGAAATCTACTCATACAACTAATGCTTTAGTGCCCCAAATTATTCCCACCTTCTTGTGCGTCAGCCAGTTAATGTGTTGACCCAAGTCTTTACATGAACCGACTGGTCAGGTATTTGTGATTTGTTCCGGGTACTGGCGATAACATGTCTACTTCTCACACAGGACACCATAGGATATTTAACGTTTTTGATGTGAAAATGGCTAATGTGTTGAAGTTTTAAAAATGTGGAAGTGGTAGGGTTGGAAGAAGAAGCCATGATTTAATGTCCATCTTTCTCAAAGTGCAAATGTTTATGTGTTGCAGGCACCGATAATAAATGAAGGAAATTCATGGAGGTTGATTGACTTCCGGCATTTACTGGAAAGGTTTCCCTTGAAAAACTACCTGGCAGTGCTCACCGTGGTCATTGTCATTTTGTCCTGGATTGTTCTTGGTGTCAAGGTTCAAAACTGCAACAAATCATGTAAAGCAATATTTTTTTGTATGTTTTTAAACATTGATCTAAGGTTCATAGTGGACCTTGTACATACATCACATGCAAGACAATTGTACACACCATCACACGTCAATGTGAATTATGCCATCTGATGCTGGACTGAGCCATCAGTTTAGATGGGAATGCTAACTAAGCAGGCCAAATTGGACCATTCCTAGTTTTTTTGTTCCAATTTATTACTTGCAAAATCGAAGATCTTTCAAGTATATTGGTCGGTTGCGTTTGTTATTCTGTGTTTGTTTGTCCGTTTGTTTGTCTGTTTGTCAGCGGCCTACAGGTCACAATTCTAAACCAATCGTCATGAAACTTCACCAAGTTGTAGAGGTCGTCACAAATGAGAATCCCATTGATCTTGAGGTTGAAGGTCACCTGGAGGTCAAATTTCTAAAATTGCCATTTTAAATCCGATTGACTTGAAAATTGAACAGCTTTTGTATATTGAGTTAATAAATTGGGAAAACCAACTATTTTTGAGGTCAAAAGGTCAAAGGTCAACTGAAGGTCAAACTTCCAAAATCATCAGTTTTCATCGAATAATCGTCACCTTGCATCCTATTGACCCGAGCTTTTATCAAGAGTGTCAATTTTGATCTTGATGAAATGGACAATTTGCTGAATCAATTGCAACCTTTTTTCGGGGGGGAGGGGAGGGGGTGGATTTTGCAATTATCGTGCTCTGCATGATGACGTCTTCTTGTTTTTTAATTATGAGGTTTCATTAACCTCAGAATGAATGATGGATGATTCATTCATTCATTCATTTCATTAACCTCAGAACAATGTAACATACAGGAATGCCATACTTTTGCCAATTGATGGATTTCTGCTTTGATGTCTTAAAATTGATTTCGTGTTTGGTTGAACAATGGGCCGTGAATTTATGGCATGCAAAAGGTGGATTTTATTTATCTACCCTCCCCCTCCTCATATGTTCCTGCCTTCCCTCCCTACATTCCTATCTCCTTCCAACCTCTTCATTCCTCTTCTCTCCCTTCCCACCTTCTTACATTCTCCTACTTATTTTCTCTTGTCACAAATGTAAAAAAAGGGAAACTAGTAATGCAACTCCCCTCCCAAGCATCTATAATAATAAAAAAGAGATAGAGAGAGAGAGAGAGAGAGAGAGAGAGAGAGAGTGTGTGTGTGTGTGTGTGTGTGTGTGTGTGTGTGTGTGTGTGTGTGTGTGTGTTGTGTGTCAGTCGGGGGTGGGTGTGGGGGGGGGGTCCTCCATAACTCCAAAACCATGAAACGTAGCGGCTCAAAGCTTTGCATGCATACTAAGGGAACTCCAAGGGAGTGCATGAATGAAAACTGAGTGTTTGGGTAAATTTAAACACCTCTTTTGAAGATAATCAACGGGCTCATTAAATTAAAACAAAACAGGCTTTATCCTTGGTCAGCCTGCATACACATCACACTGGTCCTAATCTGCCATTTTGTTTCAGCCTACAAAAATGCCTTGCCTTAGAACAGGTCGTACCGGTTTTTGTACGATAAAGCTCTCATCATTGAATGCCTGGCATTAATAAATACGAATTGCTAATCACTTGCCAAGTCAGTTGTTTCTTAACAACTGTTTCGTTGGAGTGCTTGCTTGAGTGTCTAAACCCCTTGGTGAGGGCTGTAAAAGCTGCTTGGTAATGGAACACACTCTCTGTTTCACAATTCTCTTGCCTTTCCATTTGCTTTATTTGTCTTTTTGCTTAAATATTTGTAATGACTTTGTTGCTCAACTTTGAGTGCTATTCTTCGATATTTGTTCATTTGCACCTTTTTGTGTGATCTGCTTTCATTTAGGATGTTATTTCGTTTCATTTGGAGCTTGGAGCGATGTTATCTTGTATATAAAAGTGAATGTGACTTTTTCTTTTATTTTAAAACTTTTAAAAGTCATTTGCTGATAATTCATAACTCACACGAGCCACCACATGCCGCTGGGAAATGGTTGGCGGAGGGAGGTGGGGGTTGGTTGGGGGGGGGGGGGAGGATGGGAAGTGGTCGGGTTGGGAGGAGGCAGGGGAAAGGGTGGTAGGAGGAAGGGGAAGATGTGGGTGGAGGGAGGGGAAGGGGTGGGGTTGAGAGAGAGAGAGAGAGAGAGAGAGAGAGAGAGAGAGAGAGAGAGAAAGAGAAAGAGAAAGAGAAAGAGAAAGAAAAAAAAGAAAAGAAAGAGAGAGAGAGAGAGATAGAGATAGAGATATATACTAGGTCAGCTCGCTGCGCTCGCCTCACCAAGCGTCGATACTGAGGAGCGGGCTTATTTTAGCTGAGGATAATGACTGTACCTGAGTTGCTATGTTGTCATGATTTTCACCAATCATAATACAAACAATTACTTTGCACAAATGTATTTGTTGTGTTTGTGATATTACATTTTTATAAGCAATTTAGGTTGAAGATTTAGGTTGAATGTTTTTTTTTCAAGAAAGAGCCCCTCAGCACATACCTAGGGGAGGTGTAGGTGCAGACTGGAAGTTTGGGACGATTACACCTCACCACCAAGTAATTCAAAACACCGCACCACCACATAATTCAAAACACCTCACCACCACGTAATTCAAAATACCTCACCACCAAGTAATTCAAAACACCTCACCACCATAAAACACATAATAAAAACACCTCACCACCACGAAATTAAAAACAGCTCACCACCACGAAATTGAAAACACCTCACAGCCATCAAGCACGTAATAAAAACACCTCACCACAACGAAATTAAAAACACCTCACAGCCATAAAACACGTAATAAAAACACCTCACAGCCATCAAACACGTAATAAAAACACCTCACAGCCATAAAACACGTAATAAAAACACCTCACAGCCATAAAACACATAATAAAAACACCTCACCACCACGAAAATAAAAACACCTCACAGCCATAAAACACGTAATAAAAACACCTCACAGCCATAAAACACGAAATAAAAACACCTCATAGCCATAAAACACGAAATAAAAACACCTCACCACCACAAAATTAAAAACACCTCACAGCCATAAAACACGTAATAAAAACACCTCACCACCACGTCATTTAAAAACATCTCACCACCAAGTAATTCAAAAGACCTCACCACCACCTAATTAAAAACACTTCACCACCACCTAATTAAAAACACTTCACCACCACCTAATTAAAAACACTTCACCACCACCTAATTAAAAACACTTCACCACCAAGTAATTCAAAAGACCTCACCACCACATAATTCAAAACACCTCATCACCAACTAATTCAAAACACCTCACCACCACCTAATTAAAAACACCACCACCACGTAATTATAAATACCTCACCACCACGTAATTCAAAACACCTCACCACCACTTAATTCAAAACACCTCACCACCAAGTAATTCAAAACACCTCACCACCACATAATTAAAAACATTTCACCACCACCTAATTAAAAACACTTCACCACCACCTAATTAAAAACACTTCAACACCAAGTAATTCAAAAGACCTCACCACCATCTAATTAAAAACACTTCACCACCACCTAATTAAAAACACTTCACCACCAGCTAATTAAAAACACTTCACCACCAAGTAATTCAAAAGACCTCACCACCACATAATTCAAAACACCTCATCACCAACTAATTCAAAACACCTCACCACCACATAATTCAAAACACCTCACCACCAAGTAATTCAAAACACCTCACCACCACATAATTCAAAACACCTCACCACCAAGTAATTCAAAACACCTCACCACCACATAATTCAAAACACCTCACCACCACATAATTCAAAACACCTCACCACCAAGTAATTCAAAACACCTCACCACCACATAATTCAAAACACCTCACCACCAAGTAATTCAAAACACCTCACCACCAAGTAATTCAAAACACCTCACCACCACATAATTCAAAACACCTCACCACCAAGTAATTCAAAACACTTCACCACCACATAATTCAAAACACCTCACCACCAAGTAATTCAAACACCTCACCACCACATAATTCAAAACACCTCACCACCACATAATTCAAAACACCTCACCACCAAGTAATTCAAAACACCTCACCACCACATAATTCAAAACACCTCACCACCAAGTAATTCAAAACACCTCACCACCAAGTAATTCAAAACACCTCACCACCACATAATTCAAAACACCTCACCACCAAGTAATTCAAAACACTTCACCACCACATAATTCAAAACACCTCACCACCAAGTAATTCAAAACACCTCACCACCACATAATTCAAAACACCTCACCACCACATAATTCAAAACACCTCACCACCACCTAATTAAAAACACTTCACCACCACGTAATTATAAATACCTCACCACCACGTAATTCAAAACACCTCACCACCATGTGATTTAAAAACACCTCACCGCCATGTGATATTAAAACACCTCACCACCACATAATTCAAAATACCTCACCACCACGTGGTTCAAAACTACCACAATGTTATTAAAAACACTTCACAACCACGGAAACAAAAGTTTGAGGGAGTCGTTAAGTGACAACACAGACACTGCCCAGATGTGTATATATATAGATAAATGACTGTACCCGAGTTGTCGTTTTGTCATGGTTTAAACCAATCATAATTCAAACAATTATTTTGCACAAATGTATTTGTAATATACGTGATATCACATTTTATAAACAATTGAAGTTGGAAAAAAAAAAAATTCCCAAAAAATTCCCCCCCCAAAAAAAAAAATTGGAAAATCTTTCAAAACAAATACCCTTAGGACATACCGACGGGAGAGATATGTGCATACCAGAAGTTTGGTACGATTTCACAAAAGTTTGAGAAATTAGTTCAGTGACAACACAGGACAACACAACACAACACAACACAACACAACACAGGACAGACGCTGCACAGATATATATATATAGATATATATATGGGAGGAGGTGGGAGGAGGTGGAAGGGTGGAGGGAAAGGGGTGGGGTGAGAGTCTGGAGGGAGATGGAGTAGGGTAGGAGGAGGCAGGGGAGGGGTTGAATGAAGGAGGAGTGGAATGAGGGAGGGGAAAGGGTGGGAGGAGGGACCCGGCGTTGCCCAGCAACGCGGGGTATCTTTGCTAGAACTTAATTAATACAGTACATTGTCCCTAATTGTACTTTTAAAAAATTCTGATGAAAGCAAGGGGTTTTTGCCCCCTCAAGGGTCTAATGCTCATGGATGAGCACTCACATACATACCACGCAGACACCTACAGACAGAGACAACAGAGGACTTGACTTTTAACATATACCAAAAACAGTCTTGACCATGGAGAAGGTAACTAACTTCTTGATGCAAAATACATGGCGGTACTTTTCTCTCTTCAGTCAGCAGGGCATATTAAGGTAAACCCCCCCCCCCCCCCCCAACCTCCCACCTAATTGATATGATGCCAATGAATGGGGTTTGTCAGTGCTTTATTTTCTAAACATAGGGGCAATACCCCTGACACTCACCTGGTAGAATAAACAATATAATGCACCGACTGGGTATTTTAAACCAATTTCAGTGGTTGCTAGAACACAGGGAAGGATGTGGAATCATACGAACATAATCATAAGACTTTAAACAAATAAACAAAAAAATACCTATTTTGGGGGGCAACCCCCAAACCAACCCCCTCTGCAACCTTCTCCAACCCCATATACCACCTCAGTCCCCAATTTTTCTAATGCCTTGAACAAAAATTGGTATATCACGGGTGGTGAAGGTTGTGGTCAAGTTTCATCGAAATTGTGTGTGTAGTTTCTGAGAAGAAACTACACACAGGGGGTAGGGGAGGGGGGGGGGGGGGGTGAATTCAACCATGTTTTGTATGGCTCAGGCAGGGTCAGAATCGGACTGCCGCATGGCCTCACAGACTCAGAGTGGATGCTCTATCTGTTGTATTTACTGCACTAGAACTAGAAACACGCGCTCCCTTTGGGAGCAACATGGGGGTGATATTGGGGGAAGTGGCATATATATTTTATGGCAGGGCTAGGAATCCCCTCTATCTCCAGCAGGGGTCAGTACACCACTTGCACTGTGTGATGTCTACAGGTGAAAATTGTGGAGGGGGAAGGGAGGGTTTTTTTTTGTGCCCATGACCTTAGCCTGGGTACCCACAGCACATACGCAAACTTTGTCGCTGGAGGCTCCCAGCCGTCCGTCCGTGCGTCCTTCCGTCCATGTGTCCGTCCGTGATAGGTTTTTGGTACCGCGATAACATAAGAATGGCTGAAGGGATCTAAGTCAGGCATGGTACAAGTATGTATGCTTCATGATGCAAAGATGAACTGATTAGATTATGGGGGCAAGAGGGCAAAGGTCAAAGGTCAGAGGTCCCGTTAGCTTAAAAAAAGAAGAAGCTGTTACTGAGGTAACTTGTGAACCAGTGAAGGGATTTTGATCAAATTTGGTACAAGTATACATTCTGATGCAAATATTAACTGATTCGATTTCGGTGTCAAAGGTCATAGGTCATGTAAGATGAAAATGTGATGCTTCTGAATGGCTGAAGGGATTTAATTGAAACCTGGTACAAGTATGTATAATGACGTAATAATGTGGGCCGAGGCATATCGGTCGACGTTACAAGGCGAAGAGTGCCGTTTTATTTCTCCATGATTTTCAGACATGCACGTACACACAGATAATTGCCTTATTTTATATAGTAGGACAACAACGATGAATCTCAGAAATTAGCTTTAGCCACGTGTGCTCCTTTTATTCCAAGATGGCTCTCACTGCCTCTCGCACCCAATCGGCTCTCACATCGCTCAGGAACAGCACTCTACCGATGACCACAGGTTTACAAACACACAACACGATTCACAATGCCGGTGTGGTTTTATATGATTTGTCAATTCAAAAAAATACAATGAAAAAGTTTTTCATTTTTGTGGTATGTGTGCACAAGGGGGAAATATTTAATTATCTTCTCTTTTTATTTTCTTAAACGTCTATTGCCATGTTTGGAATACCAGAAAGTCCCATAATTGTTGCTGTTGACACAGGTGCTTCAAATTGCTCGGACTGGAATGAGAATAGTGTGAAGGCTGCAGCTACCATATTGCAGAACCTGGACCTGACGGTGGAACCTTGCTCGGATCTCTATGAGTACGCCTGTGGGAACTGGCCTCGAAAAAATTTGCCTCCCGAGGAGAAACTCCATTGGAACGTCCATGACGTTCTTTGGCACGAGAATCGCAAGGCCATCCGATATATTCTTGGTAGGCCAACATCCTATTCTCATTACTTTTATGTGAATTGTTTTGTCAAAATTCAAGCAATATGGGCGTGATCAGCTTTTTTTCCTTACATCTACTTATTTGTATGAACGAGAAACACATCAGTAAAACATTATATGGAAAACTTCCTCTGGGAGCAACTTGTGAGGAGGGGTGGAGGTTCGTGGGGCAGATTAATTTTGTGCCTCCCTCTCTCAGGGAGGGGTCAGTAAACAATGTACACATTGATAATGATGATGATTATGGAGTATTAAACTCATAGATGTGTAAGTGTATGTGGCATGCCATATTGAGGTCTTCATGAACAGAACCGACTCGGATATTGATGTCAGCCGATTGATTCCTGTGTAGAAGCAATGAATGGTGCATTTTGGAATCATATTTTGTGTAACGTCTATATTGCAGTCAAATTGTGGTGGGCAATTCGTTCAGTTGTAGCAACAACAAATGAAAGGATAGTGGAAAGTTTAATAATGTATCCCCACACAGCCAGAAACTGCTCAAGATTGCGAAAGAAACGGAGGAAGTTGGCGTCTTGCTCTCTTGCTTTCTTGCTCTCCAACTCGGCCAGCCGCCTTACTTGGATGATCCGAGTAGCATGGCAGCACTTTGTTCTTGGCATATGCTGGGAAGTAAAAAAAAAAAAGGCTGTAAACATTTGGAAAAAATTGGGAAGTTGAAACAAATGGCTTTGCAGGAAATATAGTTGGAGTGGAGTTATCAGAAATCGATAAAAGGAAATTATTTCCATCTCCTTTATGCTCTTCCCATAAAGTTCCCAGAGTGACAGTTTATCGGCAGGTCGGGATTTGTTTGTTCATTCTGTTTGTAATTTGAAACCATTTTAAAACAGATGGCTTATCGCAATATAAGTTAACAAACTGCAGATTCTGCAAGACTGCAGAAACTAACAAACTGAACATAACAAACTGCAGATAACAAACTGAAGAATCTGCAAACTGCAGATTGAATAACAAACTGTTATTGACTAATGAAGGGAAGAAAAGTCTCTCCATTCACAATTACCTCATTTTTGGTATGATACCAATTTGTTTGGACTTGGAATCTTAAATACAAATTAATGATGAAGTAGAATTTGGAAAGGAAGCCACTGTTAAAAATGTTCAATTACGTCTCTTTGTTACTGGAATAATTTTTATTTCCCTTTGCTGTTGGATTTTTATACAGCGTAGCCCATAGGGCAAAGCCGTCTAGAAAAGTGTTTGTCCGTCTGTATGTATGTATGTATGTATGTATGTATGTATGTATGTATGTATGTCCCCTCAAACATATACCAATCAGAGCTGAGGATCTGGTCACATGACAGGGTGATGTGATTACGTATGACGTCATTACGGCGGTATAGCAGCTGACTCTCCACACACCGCCATTTTGATTTATATGCCGTTCATGCCGAACATATCGCCGAACCTGTCATATATCACAATCGCCATGCTCTACCTTTAAGTTTTTCATTCAGTGTGAAATACAAACAAACCGATATTAAAATGACCATCAAATATCGAAAGCATCGGCGTTACGTCTCTTCCAACAAAACGGTACGTACCCAACCCTTGTGGGGTATAATCTAGATTACAGTAGATCTTCCCTCAGTTCTGTCAGTAAAACTTACCTCATGGATGTCTGGATTCCTCCAAATTTCTTTGTTTAATGTTATAAACAGCATTAGCGACTGTTTAAAAAGCTAATCATACGTGTTTGTGGTTTATAATATTTTACAAGCCCGGCTACGCCGCTGTTGGACTTTTGGTGTTGTTTTTAAGTTGAATTGTTTGCCCTTGTACTGTCTTGTAAATATAATCATTGGCTATACTGAATCTGGATTGAGAAAGTAATGGAGGGTGGGGGGTGATACTATAACCATTTCAACAAAAGTAGGGGAGGGATAATTTAACAGTTTTCCAAAAAATTGGGAGGGTTGGAGGTTAAGGCAGGGGGGTGAGGGGTTGGGGTGGGGGGGTGGAGGGGAAAGTTGGAGGTGGTATGACCGCCAATGTCCCGAACAAGTCCCAATGGCTGACCCATACACCAGGGCATTCAGCTGCTTTGGGTGCCCATGGCTCTGTGTAGTGTGGGGCAAAATTACTTGTTTGGGCGAATAAGTGGGCTGTTCTTTCTCAAGTGACATTTTTGTTTACGTCATGCTGCTGGCCAAAATTAACTAACTGTAAATGACCTTTGTATAGAGGGGCCTCCTTTTGTAATAAATTTATGAAAAAAATCAACCCCGTGTGACTTTAGCATATGGCAGACCAGATAGTTTTCCAGGTCATGCACAGTGTCCCTTTTGTATTTAGGCTCCCAGACTTGTCACACACAAGAGATGAATAGTCTCGCTTATTATGTTCAAACATATATGAATATTTCCCCAAGTCCTCATTTTGTGACATCATACACTCTTCATAAAACATTAAGGAACTAGAATGGCACTTGGTAGAGTTCACCAGGCTGAACAGTTTAGGTTTTGTATCCCACTGATAGGCCGGATCTGCATCTGGACCTTAACCAAAATTGAATCAGCTTGTTCTTATCATCTACCCAACTCATCCATCAAGTTTCATCTGAATCTGTCCACAACATTGTGAAATATCATACTATACCTTATATAGTTTGTGGCCCTATCACTCAATGGTAAAGAATCACGTAAAAAAACTAGAACGGTATTCGTGGGAGTGCATAGTCTCGCCTCGCGCACTCATTCTCAACAAAAATACCATTGTTAACTGAATACATTACTATTATGGACCATATACCTATATCGTCCATGCATCCTATTACAGTGGCCTGCAAAAGTATTCACCCCCTACCAATAATGCCATATTTAGACGAATTACAAATTATGTAGAAACAGCTTTTCCAAATTAACTTTTTTATTCATAACTGAAGAGATCAAACTAATATAAGCACTGTTATAGTTGAAGGAGGTTACATGTCAGGAATACCTGCAAAAAACATGTACAAAACAAAATTCACTGGTTGTAAAAGTATTCAGTCCCTTAGGTCAGTACTTGGTGGAAGAACCTTTTGCAGCAATGACTGCGATGAGTCTTTTTGGATCAGTCTCTACTAGCTTTGCATGATAACCCCATCCTTCAGATAGGCAGGCAGCTGCCTCTTCCCTATTGAGACCCTGAAAGAATCACAAGCTGGTCAAGCACTTGGAATATGTCTTTCAATTCTAACAAATCTTAAACTCTTTCACTCTCTCTCTCTCCGAATGGACCATCTGGCAAACCCTCCTATCTACTTTCCAAACAATACTCTTGAGGAAGTTCAGTCATTAAGACTCTTGGATCTCACTATAAGCCATGATCTTTCTCAGGCAAACCACATTTCAAAGTTGGCTCCCAAAGCCAGCTGTCGACTGGGTATCCTCCATCGTGCAAAGACCTTCCTTGGCACACCAGAACTCTTATCCACCGACAAGTCCTTCACACACAGCTTGATAAAGTGCTGCTTTCCGCTCTAGTCTGGTGCCCCCGCCTCTCACCTTACCCATCTTGACGCTGTGGAAATCAAGGCTTTCAAGATCATTAGAATCTCCTGCGATGAAGCTGAGTCGATGGGCCTATCGATTTCCCATGGCAGACAGGTCGATGGTTTCTGTCTTCTACCACCTTCTGGTCTAGCACCCTCTGCTCTTTTCATGCTTTGTCCCCCAAAGGTTTCTACAGGGTGCAACCGCAGTGTGCAACCGCAACCGCACTCCACCAACAACCCTCTTTGAGTGACACTCCCAAAATCCAGAATCACTGCTCACCTCCCCTCATTCATCCTTTTTCAAACGACCCGTGGAACCAACTTCCACATTCTATTCAATCCCTTTCTTCCCTCCAGGTCTCCAAGGTGTTCACCACCACCTCAGGTCACGCCCCCCACCCCCATCCAAAACCATGATCCTTTCTAACCCAGTCCCTCTCCACTCCACTCCCGGACCCCTAAGCCCATCTCTTTCCAAACTTCCATTTTTTCTTCCCGAGAGTTTGCTTCTGTATCCATCCTGTGCACCCCCTGTGTCCTCCACTATACCTCATTCTTCCCCACATCCATTATTTGTCCATATCTCCCTCTATTTTGTCTCTCAACCCTGCTGTTGCTATGTTCCCACCCCCCCCCCCTCCTCTCTTTGTACTGTTCCTTTTGTTCTGTGCCTCCTGGATCCGTTCTGTGTTCTAGCTCATCCACAATGACTATTGTTTACATTATACTATAACACTATTGATTTATACTATTTATACCATTTTTGGTCATTTGCTTTATACCGTGTACCCCTCCCTCCTCCCCCAGCCCTCCCCCTTCCACAGATCTACCGACGTCCCTATTCTCTACTGTTGTTGTGCTTGTGTGCTTCCCCTCTCTCCCCCCCTCTTGTCTCCCGCTCCCTTCATTGCATGTTTTATGTGTCTGTGCATGTTTTCATGTTCAATGTGCCAGCTCTTACACGAGCCTCGATTCTGTATACAAAAACTAAACAAAAACAAAACACAGATAATTGGGGAATTTTAGAAGAATTTGTCCAACTTCCAGGAGTTTGATTCATTATTTTTGTTTAAGCTATAACATCCAGTTTTTAATTTACTCTGTACCACGATGCAGCAGTATGTCAGCAAATGATATTTCACACACTTCTTATTATAATTCCCCACTTTCACGCAAAAGTAAAAATCTAGGTCGGAGGTGGCCATCCTAAATTAGTAGTATGTTTCCAGGCACGCCAAGTACAACAACCACTTTTCAACTTATTTCATCCAGCGGTTTAGGAGTACATAAACTTTAGCATGTATGTAAATTGGCTAAGTAGTGTTTTTGATTCTACAAGGTTTTCTTAGAGATACTATTATAATACTGTAAACCGCTGTGTCTTTTAATACACTCCTACCATCGCAAGCAGTGATTCACAATACAAATTTACATATGGAATTTGTGACACCCCAAGCACGATCACCAAATGTGAACTCATTCCATCAAGTGGTTTAGGAGTACATACAATTCAAACACACAAACCAACACGCAAGCACACACCCACAAACACGCAAGCACACACCCACAAACACGCAAGCACACACCCACAAGCAAAATTATATAGTGTATGGCATGAAGAGCATAATTTATAACAGTAACTGACAACAAATCAGGTAAAGAATTTCAACTATGATCGCTGATTGCAATTTCTTTCAGCTCAATTTAATGAGCTGTCGCTTCGAGTTTGTCTTATTCTTTCTTCTGGGGAAAATACGCTTGCTCATTACAGCACTTTATTTACCGTGAATGACATTCTCGTCTTGTGTGTATTATAAGGACGAACAAATTAACTCGACTGTTTTTTCTTTTCTTTGGTACCATATCTCATGTGATATTAATTTGTATCCAGAGTCGAGGCTCGCGGAGGAGCTAGAAAACAGAACAAAGGAAGTAGAACACAAATACACACCAAATAATAATGATAATATTAATAATAATAATTAATAATAACAATAATAATAATTAATCGCAATAATAAAAATAATTAATCAAAAATATTAATGAATCACAATGATAATAATTAATCCTAATAGTAATTATAATAATAATAATAATAATAATATATCAAAATAATAATAATTAATAATAAGAATAATAATTAATAAAAATGATCAATAATAATAAATCAGAATAATAATCGTAAAATATTTATCGTGTTTTTTTTTCATGCAAACGCATCACAGATAAGAAAACGGTTTAATTGGAGACGTGTATGTATGGAATGGGGTCAAAGGGTTACTTCCCTCCAACCGGGAAACAACTGACTTGAACTGGCGAAACTTGGCGCAGACGTCGGACCGTTTCTTTGTGGTTATCAGCCAACCTCCCACATTTTTCTTGGTAGTGGGCGAGGTTCCTGATTCGATTGGAATGGAATTTTTGTTTTCTCTGACATTTTTATCTGAAAGGGAAAATCGTTTCTTCACCTCCCTTTGTTGTTACGCCCGCTATGTAATGGGAAGAAGCAAGAAGCTGACGTTTGGGTCGTTAACCCTTCGTTAACGAAAAGAGCCACTCTCCTTCATGAAGACTAATACATTTTATTTTGACACGTTGGTCTAAATCAAATAAAACATTTACTTTACCAAGCTCCCAAAATTGGGATAAAGTACAAAAAATACAACCCAACCCACTGGAGATGGAAACCCCCCCAAAAAACATATATATATATATTTATATACACAACAGCTCAGATATCCAATGTATTGAGCACAGACTGGCCTTTAACTGCTAATTGTTGCACACCATAGTACTCACATGCTTCCTTGTCCTTGGTTTGATTTGATAACAAGTGGAGTTTAATCTGGTTAAAAACTAGCATCTGGAGCAACACCAGGAGGGGACTCTGCTTTGTAAAACACACCATCCAATGGAGGGTTTATCATTAATTATGGGTAATGTGATGAGATGTTCTTGAATACCATTTGAACATGACCAGTTTTCTGGTGTTCGAGTGTTGCAACGTGAAGGATGGCACGAATGGCTCTTTCCTTTGTACGGATTTCTTTGTGACTTTTGTGTTGCATCCTGGTCCTTTGTGTTACAGAGACGGCAGTTCTTAATCATGATGAAAGTGAAGCCGAACGCAAGGCAATGCGCTTCTACCGTGGCTGTGTAAATGAATCTCAGCTGGCGGACCGTGGAGTTGAACCTCTCCAGGCCTTCTTTAAACAAGTATATCTCTAATTCATTTCTGTTCAGTTAATTGCACACTAAATAGGCAATGCATCGTTAGAGAATCTATGCGGCTTGCTTTGTACACTCTCTGGCTAGAAATATAAAAATAAACCTTGTAATTGATGCAAATTAACCAATCTCAAAGGTATGCAAGTGAGCATCAGACAAAATTGATATTGGATTTAATGCCACCAATTTTGTATCACATTTGGATGCAAAATGTGCACTGTGAACTGAGATACGCTTTGAATTCGTTATCTTTTGTTGGTAAGTCTGGCCCTGAATAATAGGAGGCAGTTTTTTTTAGTGTACTGCTAACTCCACAGTGATCAATTACCCTTTCGCTTATAATTTACACCATGATGTTATTTGGATGGGATCCGCTATAGGCTGTTCATCTTGTTAGTGAGTGGCATCACTGATTATGTGAGTGACATCGCTCATTTTCCGGCTCACTCAGATCACGATATTGCATCAGTTGGGATTCAAAGTATTAATAACACATTTGGTGATCATCCTCCTGGTTTTGTGGAATAAGGGAAAAATTGTTGGTATTGTCAAAGTTGAAACGTGCTGTGACGGCAGTTTCCTGGGCATGTGTGTTTGCAGATGAATCTTTTGACATATTCAACGTCTTACACAACTCAGGCCCTCACCGAGATTTTGGCTCGGAATATGATGTCTCTGCCACTGTTCAGGCTTCGGACCTCACTGACGCAACGGCATTGCCTCATCAGTGCTCTACATGTGGGTTTGTCCTCCATGGCCTTTGATCTTCTTCCC
This sequence comes from Myxine glutinosa, assembly GCF_964187855.1. NCBI lineage: Eukaryota > Metazoa > Chordata > Myxini > Myxiniformes > Myxinidae > Myxine > Myxine glutinosa. Next base: position 130,154,261 of record NC_136264.1, on the reverse strand, counting down.
AATTTTCCCACCCTCTTTCCCATCTCTTGTTTTCCCCATTTCCTCCTCCTCTTCACTATTTCCTCCTCTGCTTCACCATTTCCTCTCCTCTTCACCATTTCCTCTTCTTCCTCCACCTTTCCCCTTCTTCCCTTAATTATTTTTGTCAACTTGCACCTTTTTGTCTTCTCTCTTTTTGGATTCAAAACAACTTCCCTCCATTCACCACAATGTTGTCTGTAGATCTTCTTTTAATTTTTGGAAACATGCCTGTATTCTTTGTATCCACTTGCCAGAAGACAGAAATTGTCTTTGGATGTGTCCCTTTCATTGTTTGTTGTGAATCTTGTTGTTCCACATTGCCCTCGATGAGAAATCTATACTATAAAATTGAATTTGTAAATATATACTAGGCATTTTTACCCATTGCTTTATTGGTATAGATATACAGTACAGTATTTGTTTGTTTTTTATGCTTCAAAAACTAAAAAAAACTGCTCAACTAAATCCAACCAAATTTTACACGTTGCTTTTGCACCCAAGTATGGTTTTTGTGTGGGGTAGCATATCTGGGGTAGGGAGTTCAGGGTGGAGGGAAGACGCCAATTCTCCCTATGGACATGTGTATTGTATTGTATACGACCACTTGGTGGTAGCCCGTATTACACATCTTCTACTATAAAATATAAAATATATAAGTCACCAAAAAAGAAAGTTTAAACGATTTGATAATATGCATTACGGTGATGTTGAAATCGGAGTTAAAATAATTCGAAATTTTAAAAATGTTTAATTTCATTCATTTTAAGTGGAGGTTCAAAGCAAAGTATCCAACCAAGACGGAGCTTCGCAGTGAAGCGGGAGTGATTTTTGCTAGCACCATATATAAGCGGCATGGTTGGCTGACGAAGGTGGTGTTACTTGACTTCCAAGCAGATGGAAGATGACATTAGGCAAATGATAGGGTGAATAGAGCACAATGTTTGTGAAGACTACCATGCTGATGGATTTTCTATTAAATCTTTCAGCAAAGCAACGGGTATAAACGCCTAGACGGTGTGTGCCATTATACGGTGCGTGTGTGTGTGTGTATATATATACATATATATATACACAGTAGATATATACAGTATATATATACTTTTCTGACCCCTTTTGTTATTTTGGCCTATAATCCAAATTTTCCATTATTAATCTTACTTCGTTTGTTCATATGCAGCATGTGGCTATGGCATTGAATCAGTTTTTTCAGGGGTGCGGCAGTTCTGCTTTTCAGTGCTCCATGTAAGTTAGAGCAGGAATTTGTTGTTTAGCCAGGGTGCCAGCGATAACTTGCTTATTCTTCACAAAGGACACCATGGGATTTTACCATCCACCAACTAATGCTGGCAGATGGCACACACATTGACGTATCACTTGGCATGCGAAACACCAGAATTACTTTATAGGTTGAGATTCAAACCCAGGCTAAACAGGACAGCGGTGAGTGTGCATACCTCTAGGGTTTAAGCTATCCTGCCAGCCCACATGCATCTTGTACTAAAATGGGATGTTGTCAATTTTTAGCAAAGGTGTCAGCATAAAATATATCCATGAATCCGGTGGTGATGCAGGCAGCCGTATATAGCGAAGATGGGCCCTCATGTTCTACAGTAGAGAAATGGATGGCTAGCTTTGCGCTTGAACACATGTCCCTTGAAGATAACTCCAGTTCAGAGTAGCCGGTAGATGTGACCGATTCACCACCAATAACCAATTGACTGGAGCAACCAAGACATTTTATTTTAACGGCATAGACACTTTGAAGAACAAATTGAGCAATTGTACTGAAATGCAGAGATGTATTGGAAATGAATGAAGTTGGAATGTCTTGGACTATTGTGAGTATCTCATCCCAATAATTTTGTGAATGCCCCTTGTTTGTGAATGTTCCCTGAAATAACATTTTGGTGGCGAAGTAGGATTAGAATAAATGAAATGACTCGTGTGAAAATGCAGAAACCAAAATTCATCCATTCTTGTTGGGCACCAATTTCTGTTTGTGCGTTAACATGTTGATCATGAATCATTAGTAACCTTGTATTAGCATATTATTACCTACGTCACCAAAGGTGGATGGACGTTATGTTTTCACCCCTGTCTGTCTGTCTGTCTGTCTGTCCATTTGTGAACAATATATCTCAAAAAGTTGTGGACTGATTCGGACGAAATTTGGCAGAGATGTAGCGAATGTGACAAGGACGAAATGATTAGATTTTGGTGAAGATCCGGATTCGGATCCGGCTACTAGAATTTTAAAAGTGATTCTTCATCATTGGGGGATAGGGCCAAAAACGATACATAGCAGGATATCTCAAAAAGTTGTGGACAGATTTGGACGAAACTTGGTGGATCGGTTGGGTGTCTGACAAGGAGGATTCGATTCAATTTTGGTGAAGTTCTGAATATGGATTCGGATATTTGAGAGTTATTAAAGTTTTAAAGTTATTCTTCACCATTGGGAGTTAGGGTTAAAAACGGTACATAGCAGGATATCTCAAAAAGTTATGGATGGATTTGGACGAAACTTGGTGGACAGGTTGTGTGTGTGATGAGGAAGAATCTATTCAATTTTGGTGAAGATCCGGATGCGGATCCAGCTAGTAGAAGTTTTTAAGTGATTCTTCACCATTTAGTGATATGGCCAAAAACGAGGGGTAGATCAGGGTACGAAAAACTTGACCTATGGTAATTCCTGAGATTGATTTTGATTAAATGTGATTCTGTATTGTGATTTTCTGGTCTACTCTGAGATACAAAACGTAAACTGCTCACCAGACGGAGGTATGCTCTCTACTAAGTGCCGTTCTAGTTTGAGACCAATGTTTTTGTCTTTCCCCTTCCTGCAACCTCCATACCATTGCTGCTGCTGTTGTTTTTATTTTTGTTCACAATGGCTCTTATGTCCCAAATTCTGGTGGGGGAGTTGCATTATTATTATTTTTATGTGTTGTTGGTGTTGGTACTCGTACCTCTTTAACCAGCCATGGCATTGCAGCAAAGGAATTATGTGACTGCATGGGCCTTACCCAATCCGTGAAATTTCTGACCCAGCTTTCTCACAATGGCACGTTCCTCCCTTCTGGACTTGGTAATGATGATTTTTCTACGAATGTCTCTTGTTCTTTTTCTGCTCCATAGTTTCATCTGATCATGTGCTTGTGTGAGTCAACAGCTCCCTTGCTTTTGTCATCGAGCTGCCTCAGCGCTGTATAGTCTGGCAGTTCACCCAAGTTGACTGGCAGGGACTGCAAGTTGCCCTCTCATGTCAAGACTGATCCTTCATTTCCACCTCTCCTGATATTAATACTGCTAGGGAATCATTCCACACAAACTTGATCATACCTATCCTCTCGTTCCCGGCACACAGAATCCGGTGGTGATGCAGGTGCTTTCAAACAACTTGTTTTCGCTTCCTGGAAGGAAAATCTAACTGAAGGCAACATCACATCATTCTACAAAGCCTGCAAAAAAATGTGTGTCCACTATCAGGAGAGCCAGGAAATAGCATCTGGCCAATCTCAAGGCGGAACTCTCAAACTTGTCTCCTTATTCAAAGTGAATGCTCCCCTCCATCTCTTCCCTCCATACATACGGCACCACAGCTTACTCTGCCCATGAGAAGGCCGAATGTCTCTTGTGTGTTTGCTTCCAAATATTGTGTTCCCAACCCCTCACTCCCTTCACTGACACTACATTCTCGTATCCAACTGCTCCTGGATGTGTCTTTCTCACTTGGCAAGGTGCGGTGTTTTCTGACAAACCTTAACTCCGATTCTGCGACAGGTGCAGATGGCATCAGTGCAGGTGTCCTAAAAACATGCTGTGCTGCTCTTGTCATACTCGATCATTATCTCTGGTTCATTTTCCATCTGCCTGGAAGTTAGTCAACATCACTGCAATACACAAACATGGTGCAAAAACTGATTATCTTAATCAAATAACTGACCAAATACAGCACTGAAGTATCAAAAGGACAAAGATGGAGTCATCAGGAGGAACCTGGATAGGATTCGTGTTTCAGCTGTTACTCCTCTATCCTTAAACCCATCCAGGTGAACCTTTCACAAAAACTATTTGCAAGATTCATACCCTTCATAGACAATAAACGAGAAGGAAAGAAAGAAGCGATGGAGGACAAATAAACAATTAAATCATGCATAACACACACACACACACACACACACACACACACACACACACACACACACACACACACTTACACACACCTCACATCATTCCACAAAGGCCGATTAGCTACATGCCTATTAATTTGATCCCAATTACAAGCAATCTCATGGAATCTATCAATCATTGCAGTTGACATCAAATCCTTTCTTTTCTCCAACTAGAAACATCCACTCCCTTTGAGGGCATTGGCAAGTCATCTACCTCCCCCGCCCTCTGCGAGGGGGTGGGGTATGATCTTTTTGTGCCCATGACCTGGTCCTCGTTACTACTATCACGGATGCAAAATTTGGTGGAGCCATCCATGTTTTCTATGATTTGCATATGTACATACACACATACAAAGAATTGCCTTATTACCTTACTCGCAACAGTTCCTGGCATTGCCTGGTGTTGTTCTAATCCTGTTGGCATTTTGAAGAAATCATTTTTTTCCTTTTTTTGAGGGCCTAAAACACTTCTCTTCTCACACTAAGGAATGGGGTGCGGACCATTTAATATTACCTTTCACATATCTACAAAGGCCTAGGCATTATAGAGCAATATTTTTTTTTTTTTTTTAAGTCAATTTTTTCCCCTACAACACTCCTCAATGCACTCACTAATGAGCCTCTGAAGGTTTGATGAAGATCCGTTTGGCTATCTTGTGCATTTTTCAGTCTTGCTTCATTGAGGAGTGAATGATGAAGGGCAACAGGCTCACAAAGTATAAAGGCAGAACAAGCAGACATGTCACATATGCATGGATGAGTGGCAAAAATGAATGGGATGGGAGGGGTCAGCAACATAGTATAAAATCAGACACCGTGGAACTTGTTTTTCAGTCTCGTCAACCACAACCTTTCTTGGGCAGACCATATCGCTAACTGGTCTCCAGGTCAAAATCCTTTGAAATTAACTAAAGAGCAAATTGTTTTCTTGGCTATTCTGAATTCACAAGTTTACAATGAGCTCAGTTGTAATGCTAGGGAATATGGCGTCTCCGTCTTTGGGCTGGTATTCCTGCATCCCACGGGCTCCTGTGGGAATGGTGGAATCTCAGGCCTTCAGATCCTTCAGTTTCCGTCACCAGGAGGCCAAGCCTCAGGGCCTTCTTCTCTCACACCACGGCAAGTTGGCAGAATTTGCAATCTTCTATTTCCTCTTCTGAAATATTTCACCTGCTATTATTTTTACCTTTTGCCAGTGTCCATTCTCCCTTCCTCCTCCCCCATTCCCCCCCCATTGCATACACCTTCTTCCACCGACCCACTCCTTCCTCAAACAGGACTCACAACTCACCTCTGTTCTTCAACCTCCGATTATGTTGTTTATTTGGAACCACCTCTGTGAATTAATCCAGCCATGTGATTCTGTCTGGTTATTCAAGGCTGCAGTTGATTCCCATCTCGTGTTGTCTTTCCTACCAACACATGAGCTTTTTTAGTCTTGCTAGCCCTTTGTTTTCCTGAAGTTTTATCTATTCACTCTGGTGCTATTTGTCTTCTGTCCTGTATTCCCCTGTCCACCCTGTCACACTCACTGTTTGTCTTTCGTAAACCCTTGTTTAGGTTTCCCATGAACCTCAATTTCTATATTGAAACAAACTAAAACGAGGCAAAACTCCTTTGGACAAACATCCATTTGTAGCTTTTCTTTGTGATGGGTTTAACTCACCAATTTCCACTGGATGGTAATGAATAAAACATGACCGTCACAAGTCTGCATCAATTTCCAACACTGTATGTTTTGGGGAAGCAGGTGTGGCATATCGGTCAACAGGTAATCTTCGCAGTATACTCAGTTATCACTCCCGGAAACTTTATTATCTCTTGACTGCTCTTCAACTTTTACTTTATAAAAAGGAAAACGTGGTAACTGGTGAGTAGGTGTGAAAATGAATCCTTTCACAGTTCTGTGATGTGTACCTGCACAAACTATTGTTTTTACTGTTCATTGATGTGAAAGTAAGTGTCCAAAACTAACCAAAAAACACAGAAAATCAACAATGAATGGTAAGCATTTCACGCAGAGCATGGATTAAGGTGAGTACAATGTATAGTATACCTTTACAACTGTGAAAATGTACCTTTGTAGTCTAATGAAAGGATTGAAAAATCAATTCATTTTTAAATTTTACAAAAACATGGATAATATCTTGTAATCTTGTGTGTTGTTTTTTTTTAGATAAACCAACCAGAACTGGGTCTGCCCTCTTCTGATCTTTATCAAAATTCAACAGTAAGTTTGTGCATTAAAAAAGTTTCCTTTCAAGTATTACTATAGTATCATGTTCATCAAATTGGAATGTTTGGAAACTTTTAAAACTTTTGGAAACCTGTTTAAATGAGTTGAGAGGCTCTTTTCTCAAGATTGAAAACCTCGAAGGGTTTTAAAGAGCTTGACTCGTATAATATACTTGGAATTTATGTGAACATTCGTTCAATAGACAAGGGTTCCCAAACCCAGGGTTGCCATCCAAACTTGAAAATCCCCTTAAAATCCCGGCTTTAAGGGGGTTTTTTTCATGTCGAAAGCATTTTCTCTGCCAATTTTTATCGCAGGTACCGGTACCATTTGGGTCGCGAGGTAAATTTGATTTCAAACTTTGGGCCATGGATATAAACGCTTGGGAACCACTGCTCTAAGAATACATTCAAATGAATGATTTTCATACAGATTCATAGCAGTCAGTACACAAAGTTTGCTCAAAATACAGTGTTCGACCTGTGTCCTTGAAAGCTTTCAATGGCTTTCTTCTTGCCTTTATTCCTTTTTTCTCCTTTTCTCTCCTGTTGCATCATCTCCATCTGCTGTTTCCATCAGTGCTTCAAGATTTCTAGTCCTGTTCATTCGGATGACTCATTTCCTCGGTTTTCCTGTCATTATGTTATTCTGAATGCTATTCTGTCATTATGGTAGCCCCAATGACTGTTTGCTCTCTCTTTAGCCTCGATATTTATTCAACAAAACTCTCATACCATCGAAGCACCGCATGCATTCACACTCCATAATGTGTGACCAAATTGATGCAAACATCTATCCTTTGTAATTACTTTTTCTAGCATCACTTTCGAGTAGATAAACAGCTATTTACTGATTTAAAAAATCACAAGAAGAAAAAGAAATAAAGTGTCATAGCCCCTGTGGTTTTAGTAATTTTGCTTATTATGTGACTGCACGGTCACCAGCTACAACAATGTCAGTCAGCCATCCTTGGTCAGATTAAAAAACAAGATCTTCTGCATATGTATACTCATGTATTGTCTTGGTGCCAAGTTTGAACAAGATCGGTCCATGCATGTCCATGCAAGTCGGCCATATTGGATCTGTTCTCAAAAAAAAAAAAGACGTGCATATGTAACCAATCATTCGTTTTCTGTGTGCCAAGTTTAAATAAGATCGGTAAATGCGTGTCTGAGAAATGGTTGAGGACGTGGTCAATATCAGGTGTCTTACAAATAAAATGGCTGCCAGTCTGCCAGTCAGCCATCTTTGATCAGATCGCAAAATAAAGTGAGGTGCACATGTATGCCGTCATGTGCTGTGCTTATGCCACGTTTCAACAAAATAGGACCATGCATGTTCAATAAATGTTTGAGGACACGTTTAAGTACCAAAATGTCCGCCAGTTGGCCATCTTGGATCTGCTCTCGAAACAATAACGATATGCAAATGTAAGCCATCATTCATTATTTGTGTGCCAAGTTTGAACAACATCGGTAAACCAATCTTATTATAATAGAGCAAACGTATATGGTTATGTATGTCGCTATGTATGTATGTTTATATGCGCCGGAAATGTCTTCTTCTTCTTCAAATATAATTACCACCCTCATAATTAACCCTCTTAATTGCGTTAAGACTGCTGAGACCCCTCAGACCTTTGATGACCCTTTAATTCCCCCAAGACCCTTCGGACCACCAAGACCCCTGAAGACCCAAAATACCCTTCAAGGCCCTGAGGCTCAAAAAGACCCTGAATACCCAAAGACCCAAAACACCCCAAAGACCCAAAACACCCCGAAGACCGAAAACATCCCGAAGACCCAAAACACCCTGAAGACCCAAAACACCCCGAAGACCCAAAACACCCCGAAGACCAAAAACACCCCAAAGACCCAAAACACCCCGAAGACCCAAAACACCCCGAAGACCCAAAACACCCCGAAGACCCAAAACACCCCAAAGACACAAAACACCCCGAAGACCCAAAACACCCCGAAGACCCAAAACACCCGAAGACCCAAAACACCCCGAAGACCCAAAACACCCCAAAGACCCAAAACACACAGAAGACCCAAAACACCCCGAAGACCCAAAACACCCCGAAGACCCAAAACACCCCGAAGACCCATAACACCCCAAATACCCAAAACACCCCGAAGACCCAAAACACCCCGAAGACCCAAAACACCCCCGAATATCCAAAACACCCCGAAGACCCAAAACACCCCGAAGACCCAAAACACCCCGAAGACCCAAAACACCCCGAGGACCCAAAACACCCCAAAGACCCAAAACACCCCTAAGACCCAAAACACCCCGAAGACCCAAAACACCCCGAAGATCCAAAACATCCTGAAGACCCAAAACACTCCGAAGACCAAAAACACCCCGAAGACCAAAAATACCCCAAAGACCCAAAAGACCCTTAAAGACCAAGAAGAACCAAAATAACCTTAAGACCCAAAAGCCCCTGAAGACCCCGAAGACACCAAAGACCCAAAAGACCCTGAAGACCCAAAACACCTCAAAGACCTAAAATACCCTTAAAGGCCCAGAGGATCCAAAAGACCCTGAAGACCCAAATGGCCCTGAAGACCCAAAACACCATGAAACCCAAAAGACACCGAAATGGTCAAAGATGCCTACCCCCTCTGAAACAACGTGTGGTGAGGCGTGCGGAGTGCGCCGAGTCACGCTAGTACATCCAATAAACTAATAAATCCAATAAATCAATAAATCCAATAAACGAATAAATAGTTGAGGACGTGTTCAACATCGGGTTTTTTTACAACTAAAATAGCTGCCAATCCACCATCTTTGATCGCATCACGAAACAAGATGATGTGCATATGTATACCTTCACGTATTGTCTTTGTGCCAAGTATGAACAAAATTGGCCAATACATCTCCGAGATATGGTTGCGGATGGACGGACAGACAGACAGACAGACGGGCGGACGAAACCCAATCCATAAGCCCCGTTTTCGGACTAAGCCCAATGGGTTAATAATGGATCTTCATCCATTCTAAATAAATTCTAAGTTAATTATAAATGATTACATTTAAAATAATCAATAAATTAATTTATCAATTCTAAATTAATCCATTTAATTAACAAAGGCTCTATTCTAAATCAGTAAATTATGTAATTCCTTCTTGTGTAATGTTTAAAAAAAATCATTTTTATTTAAATGCCAAACTTTCAGAAGTACCTCTGACGTATTTGTTTCTGGTCATTTTCACAGGTTCTTGCAGCTTACCAAACTTACATCCATGACGTGTTCATGCTTTTGGACACCAGCTACAACAGGTCAATTGGAGAGCAGATTTTGAAAGTGGAGAAGCAACTTGCTGGCATCTCCCTTAAAACTAGTGAAGCTGAGGGAAAAGTTGAAGAAATCAGTCTTCTTCATCTGCAAGTACAAAAAGCAACCATAACTTTCCATCTTGTGTGTTATCTGAGCTGTTGTTGGACCGAGATTGCTTCGGTTGAATAACTTGTTATTTTATACTACTTAAGAAATGAATGGGTCAGATGGAGGCATCAGTTTCAGACAAACACGATATGTTTTACTTTTAAGCTTTTGGAAAGGCATAATATTTATTTTGCATTAAGTGAGTGAATTTTGAAGCTCAGTATTTCTACTTGTATGTTTGATTGAGAAATTATGAGATTTTTTGATGCACTAGTCTTTTAGTTAATTAACTTTTGAAGATATTTTTTCCCCCAAGACATTGCTCGACACAATATTGTTTTCAGAAAATTTAATGAACGATTGGGGGCTGGTAGGATAGCTTAGTGGTATACACACTCACCTTTGCCTGTCTAGCCTGGATTTAAATCTCAACCCAGCTATAAAGTGACATCCTGTTTTATAACATGCAGGATGATTCACCAATGCGTGTGCCATCCCTCGGAAGGGCATTAAGCCAGACGACCCATCTGCCAGCACTTGTTGATGTTGGAGGTTCCAACGGTCTTTTCATTAAGTAGGCGAGTCATTTCCTGCACCCTGGCTAAATTCAAAATTTCAGCTACCTTCAGTCGAGTGTCAGGCGTGGGCAATCGGTTTGTAAAAGACTTGGGCCAACAACTTTCCCTGGCTGACCCCACAAAAAGTGGGAATAATTGAAGGCAATAAAAGAAGCAGTAGTAATCACAATTTTTCAAGAGACGTAGATAGAATCAAAGAAAAAGAACTACATGATAATGATGAAGTGCTCTCGTTGTGTGTGCTGTTCCACTTAACCCAAGGAAATTGACTTTCTTACCTTGAGACTGTGTGAAGGTTTTTGGGACCTTAATTGGAGTTTTATTGTGTTCTGCCCAAAACCTTAACTTGTGGATTGAAAAAAATGCGTTATTGTTTCAGTAGCTGTCACAAATCATGACGTTATCTTCATGTGATGCATCCATCCATCGTACAATATAATGGAAAATTGGTCTTCATGAACGCTAGCTAGTCTGTGTCAGGGAACGGGTAGAATGATATAATCAGTCAACAAAACGCTGTATTATTGCATCCATTCATCCATCTTTACTTTGATTCACTTTATTGTCATTTTATAAATCTTGTGCACAATCAATGATGTGAGATGGAGGAAAGAAGGGGTCGGTGATGGAGGGAGAATTTGAGAGAAATGCTTGAGTAGAGGAAATGGCATGAGAGATGGTTCAGAAATCTACCATACACTTTGGATACGACTCCATTGGGTGTTAATCAGGGCCAGACAGCTCAGTGGAGAGCAGACTATCAAACAAGCTATCCTTATCTACATGAACCATGTGATGTGCTGTTTAAAAAAGCATTATGTCAATTTCTTACCTATCGTGTCTATTTTTACCTTTTTTTTTTTTTACAGAAGTCATCTCGTGTTATTGACTGGGAACATCTTCTGAATGCAATGATGTCCTCAACAAATGCTTCAATGTATGAGCCAATTCTTACCACTTCCAAAAGTTACCTGGAAAAACTGGACGAGGTTGTTGCCAGCATGAGTCACATGTAAGAACCAAGTTCCTTATTTTCATATATTTATGCAATATCTAGGCTCATGGGAGTGAGGTGAGAGAGGGTAAAGGGCAACGAACTGACAGTGGCCAGTGGGACTAAACTAGGAAGGGAAATTAATGATCAGAGAGAGAGAGAGAGAGAGAGAGAGAGAGAGACAGAGACAGAGACAGAGAGAGACAGAGAGAGACAGACACACACACGCGAGACACACGCGAGACACACGAGACACACGCACGAGGGGGGGGGGGGGGGGAGAAAGGACGGAGGGGAAAGCGGGTAGTGGGGTGGGGAAACTATAACTTGCATGTAAATAAGAGGGTTGGGTTCATTTGGACTACAAGGGTGGAAAAGATTTTTGATAAGTATGGACATGGACAAACATCAATATAATCTATAAAACGTGTTTCTTTGTTTAACAAGTCACAATTACCTTTGTTCATTATCCGTACCCGTTGTTAGGCTGACGTGTCGTTTTAAACAAATGATGCTACAGCTGTTTTATATTACCCATTCTTCTTTTGTCAAAGTAAATTTTCAATAAATTACCACTCAGTTTGTAGCTTGATTAATAAAATGTTTCAGAAATTCCCAAAATGATTCAACATTTACTTCCTTTATAAAATAAACTTCTGTACTGTTTTGCATACTCATCTGTCATGCAATTCCCCACACCAAAGAAGCCATTTTGGGGCCCATTCCACAGTGTAATTTCGCATTGCTCAGACTTCTATTTAGCAAACGTTCTATTTCACATGTAATATTTTGATGATGGAAAAGCAAGAAAAAAGATTGATGAACTTGCAAAGACCACGTATTTTCCTCAATCACTTGAGAAAGCCACAGTCCCATGCACCAAGTTGAGTGAAACATATTTCATCCTTGGCAGCATTCCATGAAATTTGAATGTTCTTATTACAGATGGGTTCATCATTATGAGATTGTCGGCATCCACTCATTGGGTTTCGCTTTCTGAATAAATTTCCATCTGCTTCCTGCTGTGAATACATTCCCTTAAAAATTAGAGAATGTGAAAATTATATCGTGCAGTTATCTCAAAGGCTCTTTACATGCACATGGTCCGGGCTCTTCTCTTTTTTTTTTCTTGCGTGCATTTTTGCATTTGCCTCAAGCACTCTATATCGTACATAATTTATTCATCAGCAACTTTATGGGCCGCTAGGAAGAGCAATTTGTTTGATAATGTAAAAAATAATTTAATACCTTAATTTTTTTTTGATTGAGGCTCACAGAAGAGCAGAATTGCAGGGGCAATGAATATCAACAGACAAAATGAGGCCAAGGGGAAAGTGTGTGGTAAGACAAAACCTGATGCTCCACAATACAAAGAGAAGAATTGTTGGAGAAGGGTGAGAACAAGGTCTCAGCGGGTGTGCTAACATTCGTTGGTGAAAATGGGATAGGCTTTGAGATGGCAGTGGGGAGCAGACTTGAAATCATGTTGGAGAGAGCTCGAGACTACGGACCCAAGAAGACAGTTCCACAGGCAAGATAATAATGGTATGAAAGAATGCAGGTGATCAGTGTTGTTTAAACTTGGGAAAGGTAACAACTAAGGGGGTTTTGACAATACCCATGTATGCTAGAGGTGCAGAACTTGAGCAGAGAGTTGAGAGCAAAGGAGAAAGATCAAAATAGAGCCAGTAAAACTGTTTTGCAAGACCACCAATCTGTGTACTGTAAGCAAAAAGTAGACCTGAGACTCGGCTTTCGGACATGAGATTCAATGAAACAGAGGACTTCAGATTCCACAGCCTCAACGGGACAAGATGAGACATAGTAGCACAAGTCTACGGTAGTGAGACATAATTATTGAGACTCAAGATGAAGGCTTTAATTTTATTTATTTATTTATTTATTTATTGTATACAAAGTCGAGGCTCATGTAAGAACTAACACATAAAACACATAACACCAGAAACACACATAAACATATAATAGAGGGAGCGGGAGACAAGAGGGGGAGAGAGAGGGAAGCACACAAACACAACAACAGTAGAGAACAGGGACGTCGGTAGATTTGTGGAATGGAGAGGGCTGGGGGTAGGGGTGGGGGTGGGGAGAAGGGACACTCACTACCGAGTTCCAAACTGCCTCTGGAAGCAATGTCGGCACAGCAACTGTTCGTCAGGAGCTTCATGACATGGGTTTCCATGGCCGAGCAGCCGCACACAAGCCTAAGATCACCATGCGCAATGCCAGGCGTCGGCTGCAGTGGTGTAAAGCTCGCCACCATTGGACTCTGGAACAGTGGAAGCACATTCTCTGGAGTGATGAATCACGCTTCACCATCTGGCAGTCCGACAGACGAATCTGAGTTGGGCGGATGCCAGGAGAAGGCTACCTGCCCGAATGCGCATAGTGCCAACTTTAAAGTTTGGTGGAGGAGGAATAATGGTCTGGGGCTGTTTTTCATGGTTCGGGCTCGGCCCCTTAGTTCCAGTGAATGGAAATCTTAATGCCAGAGCAAACCATGACAATCTAGATCGAGACTATTGTGTGCTTCCAACTTTGTGGCAACAGTTTGAGGAAGGCCCTTTCCTGTTTCAGCCTGACAATGCCCCCATGCACAAAGCGATGTCCATACAGAAATGGTTTGTTGAGATCGGTGTGGAAGAACTTGACTGGCCTGCACAGATCCTTGACCTCAACCACATCGAACACCTCTGGGATGAATTGGAATGCAGACTGCGAGCCAGGCCGAATCGCCCAACATCAGTGCCAGACCTCACAAATGCTCTTGTGGCTGGATGGAAGCAAATCCCCGCAGCAATGTTCCAACATCTAGTGGAAAGACTTCCCAGAAGAGTGGAGGCTGTTATAGCAGCAAAGGGGGGAGCAACTCCATATTAATGCCCATGATTTTGGAATGAGATGTTTGATGTTTGGGTGTCCACTTAATTTTGGTCATGTAGTGTATCTTGCAAAGACCTTGTAATTTTTTTTGTACATTGTTATAAACTGTTGCTAGCAAAGAAAGGACTAGGCCCTGAATATAATTTCAAGGCAGTGACTGGATTTGAAGGCTCGCTTGGAGATGCAAGGTGATTCACCTTCTCAGCTTCTATGGTCTAACCAAAAATGGTTTGAACTAATTGTGAGGCTCAGGAACTCCAGACAAAGTATTCCTCCAAGGCTGACAACAGAAATAAATTATGGTGTTTGCTTGCTTGTCCTTATTTGGAGGGTCATTAAGAATATGGGTCTTTCTTTCACTAAAATACCTATTCCAGGTTTGACGAGTTGCTTATTTTCTCAATATTTTCAGCGAGGGTTGCTGGGGGACTCAGCCTGGGGGAGAGTGCAGAACTATCCAGCACACTGGAGTCATCTGCAAATTTATGCAATGAATCTTCCAGTAATGAAGATGTGTCGATGCATCAATAACACAATATCACGAACAGAATTGGTTCCAGAACACTATCTTAATGGACACTGGCCTCAAGAGGTACAGTTTAGTAGTATAGATCTCCATCCAAAGAAAGCCATTGCTTGCAGGTGCACAGGACGTCTGATAGCAAATCTATAAGGGATCTCAGGTTAGCATTCCCTGACAGTTTGGAAATCAGGATGTGTTGCTTGAGATAATCAAAATATGTGAGGTCTTCAGTGAGGTAGCCATGACCTCGTGTTTGAGATTGAGGGCATACATCAATTGCTGAAACAGAAGAAGCAGCATGTCCAAGGTGGAATGATCTTGGCAGAAGCCAAACTGATCAGACTATTTCAAACAAGGAAAGACTTGGTGTCAGCAGCAATGATGGATTCCATGCCATTTCTCATAATTGGAAGTAAACTTACTGATTTGTCATCGAGAGGATCTGTTTTTTCACCCTTTTGTGAATGTGAGTGATGTTAGTGGACTTGGCACATGGGAGGTGGTCAAAGAATCCAGGCTGAAGAGTGCAGATAAAGGAAATCAAGAGCAGCATGGCATGATTCTGGGAGCATGGGACTGATAACGTCTGGACCTTTCACTGATAAGGAATCGGGGGTGTTGCGGAATTTTCTTCAAAGACTGGGCAGAACAGAACTTTATACCTTTTGCAGTGTGAAATACAGAGTCAAGAATGCAGTAGGTATGAGAGGATAACGTGGAGAAGGTGTGGAACAGGTTGGGTGGATGATAGTTGATTGGGCAAGAGAAGACATGTGAGAGGAAGCTAAGCCAAAAACAAAGATAGAGGGAGGGTAAGAACGAACCACATGGAACCGCCTTTAGAGGCCATTTTCCCCACAGAGCGGGGGTTGGGCTTTTTTTGGGCACCGTGGTCCCCTTTTTGAAGCAATGTTTGACGGCCGGATGCCCTTCCTGCCACCAACCTTGTTAGTCACCTCTTGTGACACACAGGGAATTACCAGTGAGCTGGTACTCAATTTGCCAACCTCGGAAGGAATGACAGGCTGAGTCAACCCCCCTGGTGTTAATTCATCGATTGGCCGGGATTCGAACCCAGGATCCTAGGATCCCAAGCCGGCACCCTAACCGCTAAGCCAACACCAGAAATCCAGGAAGAGGTTAGGGCAAATGTATGAACATACTACAACACAATGGTGGACACAATATATATCCACGATATTAAAAATGAACAGCTTTGCTGCAAAGGCCAAGTGTTGAAACCGGAGATGAAGCGTTAAAAGCAGAGACGAAGATGGAAAAATCAACAAAACAATCTATCAGGAACACTCTGGCTTAGTGATAAACACAAACTAGCAAAAATACCCCAAACAAACAGATATACAACTCTATAATGGCAGTTAACTCTCAGTCAAGGATGCAAGACGCAGTATTGTTTGACAATGGTAAAAATGCCAGGTACAAGAGGCAAAAATACAAAATCTGACCAATAAAACATAACCTTGCAGAAGCATAGCAGATTTTTGGGCATTTCTTTCATTTTTATTTTTAGAACATATTTTTATAGCAGCTCAAATAAATATTTAGAAGCCAAATACATACATTCTTTGGTAGCGTATCTGTTATTGTATAACAAAAAAAAGAACCACCTTTAGAGGCCATTTTCCGCACAGAGCAGGGGTTGGCCTTTTTCGGGCACCATGGTCCCCTTTTTCAAGCAATGTTGTTTGGCCGGATGCCCTGCCTGCCACCAACCCTGTTGGTCGCCTCTTGTGACACACAGTGAACTGGTACTCAATTTGCCGACCTCGGAAGGATGACAGGTTGAGTCAACCCCCCTGGCGTTAATTCAGCGATCGACCGGGATTTCGAACCCAGGATCCTAGGATCCCAAGCCGGCACCCTAACCGCTAAGCATATCTGATATTGTATTGTGGAGCTATGCTCACACGATAAAGCCGGACAAAATGGACGACACCAGGAACGAAGTTTCACTGAGCTATTTATTCTAGCTCAACTCGAAAGAACTCAAAAGCACTGAATAGCCCGTTAACACGGGCGGCAATTTATATCAAAAGTTCACCACACAAAAGCCACGCCTCTCAGGCGGGGCGTGGTATGCAAATAAGTCAGCCACGCCTCTCAACGGGGCGTGGTATGCAAATCGAGAGTCTGCCCGGGCAAGGCAAGTCCGGACACGTCCGGGCAAGTAACCGCCCGCCGGTTACATCATCGGCCGGTGCAAGGTGATTGTGTCATGCTTCCGGTAACCGCTACATGCACCCCCCCCAGAATTAACTTGCACCGGGAGAGTCAGTTTGAGGGGGGTCTTGATGACACGGCCGAAACGACCCCTGGCGATTCGTGTGGGGGTGGAAGGTGGCGTGGCGGTGGATGGTCGGGCGGGGGGCTTGGTTGACGGGGGACGGTCCCGTCGTGGAGGAAGGGCCAACCGTGGAGGTTGGTCGAGGTCCAAATGGGCCGGCTTGAGGCGGTCCATGGAGATGCGGTCTGGTTTGCCGCCGATGTCAATGATGAACGACTTGTGGTTCCTCTTCAGGACCCGGAAAGGTCCATCGTACGGTGGCCGGAGCGGTCCCTGGTGTGCGTCGTTCCGGATAAAAACGTACTCTGCAGTGCGAAGTGCTGGGGGGATGTGGGATTGGGGGCAGCCGTGGTGGGACGTGGGCATGGGGTCAAATCTCCTGGTGGCCTCCTGGAGGACCGAGCGTTGGCGAGCCGCGGATCAGGGGCCAGTGGCATCAGGGATGAACTCGCCCGGCATGCACAGTGGCTGGCCGTAGACCAGCTCGGCGGTGGAAGCCTGGAGGTCCTCTTTAGGGGCCGTTCGGAGGCCCAATAGGACCCACGGGAGCCTATCGGCCCAACCGTCGTCCTGGAGGCTGGCCCTGAGAGCGGCCTTCATCGAGCGGTGGAACCGCTCGCACAAGCCATTGGCTTGGGGGTGGTAGGCCGTGGTGCGGTGTAGCTTGACCCCCAAGGCCTGGGCGACTGCGCCCCAAAGCTCGGAGGTGAATTGCGGGCCTCTGTCGGAGGAGATGTCTGAGGGGGCGCCGAAACGGGCAATCCAGGTGCCAATGAAGGTCTGCGCCACGTCGGCGGATGTTGTTGATGCCAGCGGGACGGCCTCCGGCCACCTGGTGGTCCTGTCCACCATCGTGAGGAGGTGGGTCAAGCCCCCCGAGGAGGGAAGGGGTCCCACCAGGTCCACATTGACATGGTCGAAGCGCCGCGCGGGCATGTCAAATGGTGCCAACGGGGCCTGGGTGTGCCGGTGGACCTTCGCGTGCTGGCAGGCGACACAGGCGTTGGCACAGTCGTGGACGTCCTTACGGAGCCCGTGCCAGACAAACTTTGCTGCAACGAGCTTCTGCGACGCTTTCCGGCCCGGGTGGGAAAGGCCGTGGAGGGTGTCAAAAATGTGCTGCTGCCATCCGGTGGGCACGATGGGGCGAGGTTGGCCCAGGGAAACGTCGCACAGGAGAACTGTGCCTGTGTCCTCGAAGGGGACGTCGGCCAACCGCAGGCCTGTGTCCACTGTCCGGAGGGCTTGCACCGTGGGGTTGGCGGTCTGGTCGGCCGCCATGCGGGCGAAGTCCACACCGAGGTGGACGGCGTTCGCACCGGACTGGGAGAGGCAATCGGCCACAGCGTTGTCCTTGCCCGTGACGTGCCGGATGTCCGTCGTAAATTCGGACACGGCGGAGATGTGGCGATGCTGGCGGGCCGACCACGGCTCTGCAACCTTGGCCATGGCGAAGACCAGGGGTTTGTGGTCCACAAACGCCGTGAACGGGCGGCCCTCTAAAAGATGGCGGAAGTGGCGAACGGCCAGCCAAAGGCCGAGGAGCTCGCGGTCGAAAGCGCTATACTTGCGCTCGTTAGGGCGAAGCTGCTGGCTGAAGAAGGCCAGTGGTTGCCAAGCCCAGTTCACCCACTGTTCATGCACGGCACCCACCGTGTAGTCGGAAGCGTCCGTGGTGAGGGCGATGGGTGCGTCGAGCGCCGGGTGCACCAGCATGGTCGCGTTGGCGAGGGCCAGCTTAGCGCCCGTGAATGCCTCGTCCATCTCTTTGGTCCAGGCGATGTGGTGCTTGGCCGGCTTGCCCCGGAGGGCTTCGTACAGGGGGCGCATGAGTTGGACGGCGCGAGGCACGAACCGGTGGTAGAAATTTACCATCCCCAAAAATTCCTGTAGGGCCTTGATGGAGCGGGGGCACGGGAAACTTGTGACTGCCTCCACCTTGGTAGGCAGTGGGACGGCCCCGCGCTTCATGATGCGGTGCCCCAGGAAGTCGACGGCCGTTACGCCAAACTGGCATTTCGCCAGGTTGATGATGAGGCCGTGCTGGCCGAGGCGCTCAAAAAGCGTGTGCAGGTGGATGAGGTGCTCCGCCCAGGAAGTGCTGGCGACGAGAATGTCGTCCAAGTAGACGAAAAGGAAGGTGAGGTCGCGCAGCACGCTGTGCATCAGCCGCTGGAAGGCCTGGGCCGCGTTCTTATGGGCGAACGGCATGCGAAGGAACTCGAAGAGGCCAAAAGGTGTAATTACCGCCGTCTTCGGCACGTCGGCCGGCCGGACGGGTACCTGGTGGTAGCCCCGAATGAGGTCGACCTTGGAAAAGATCACCCGCCCCGCCAAACGGGCGGAAAAGTCCTGTATGTGTGGTATCGGGTACCGGTCGGGGGTGGTGGCATCGTTGAGGTGGCGGTAATTGCCGCATGGTCGCCATCCGCCACCCAGTTTGGGCACGATGTGCAGGGGCGAGGCCCACGCGCTATTCGAGCGCCGCACAATGCCCAATCGCTCCAGCGCGTAGAATTCCGCCTTCGCCACGGCGAGTTTGGTCGGGTCGAGGCGACGAGCCCTGTCGTAGACCGGTGGACCTGTGGTCGGGATGTGGTGTTCGACGCCGTGTTTGACGGCGACGGCCAAAAACGTCGGCTGCGTGAGGGCGGGAAACTCGGCGAGCAGGCAGGTGAAATCGTCCGCGGCTGGGAGCGCGCAGGCTAGCTTGGTTGGTGCGGAGCCGCTCAATGAGCAAGCGAGCAAGCTGAAGGTCTCCGCGTTGATGAGCCGACGCCATTTGACGTCCATCAAAAGCCCATGCGCGCACAGAAAATCTGCACCCAGCAAGGCAATGGGCACGTTCGCCGTGATGAAGTCCCACCTGAAGCACTGGTCCCCGAAGCAGAATGCGACGCTGCGCGAACCGAAGGTGCGGATGGAGGAGCCGTTTACGGCGACCAAGGCGGGGCCGCAAAGTGCGGCCTGTTTGTCCTGCACTGAGGCGGGTATCACGCTCAGCTGAGCGCCGGTGTCGCACAAAAAACGCCGCCCGGACGCTGTGTCCGTAATAAACAGAAGGCTACCTGAATGGCCGACGCTCATGGCAGGCAGCGAGCGCCGGCCTGGTCGTTTCCCGACCTGCCGAAAGTGCACGGTGAGCGGCATATTCTGGCCTTTTGCCCGATCCTGGCATGGTAATAGCACATGGTCCTCTCTGGTGGAGGCTCTGGCGGTCGCGTCGGGTGCGGTCGACGGGGCGTCGCGGCGGCCGCTGCCGCCAGTGGCGCTAACTCGGCCGGTGGTGGCACCGGTCGTGGCGCGGGCGTTGCCTCGGTCGGCCCAGGGTTCCAGGTGGCCGCTCCGACGTGTCGCCTGGCCGAGAAAAATTTATCGGCCTCCTTGGCCAGGGTGCGAGGGTCCGTGATGGGCGAATTAGCCAAAGCTAATCATACCTGCCCGGGTAGCTGCCGGAGGAACAGCTCGCGGAAGAGGAAATCCGGGCTGTGGTCACCGAGTAGAGCAAGCATGTGGTCCATGCGTTCGGATGGACGGGCCTCACCCAGCTCTGGGAGGCCGAGCAGTTGTCGCGCGCGTTCGGTCTCCGTGAGTCCAAACGCACCGAGGAGTAGGCCTTTGAGCACGCCGTATTTGTCGGCGTTCGGCGGGTTCTGTAGGAAGCTCAGGACCCGGGCAGCAGTGGAGGCGTTGAGCGCGGAGACCACATGGTGGTAGCGCGTCGTGTCCTCCGTAATGTTCCGCAGGGCGAATTGAGAATCCGCTTGGGCGAACCAGATGGCTGCGTGCGATTCCCAAAAGCCAGGAGCTTCAAAGCTACAGATGACTCCATCACCATGTTTTTGAAAAGGGGTCACCAATTGTGGAGATATGCTCGCACGATAAAGCCGGACAAAATGGACGACACCAGGAACGAAGTTTCACTGAGCTATTTATTCTAGCTCAACTCGAACGAACTCAAAAGCACTGAATAGCCCGTTAACACGGGCGGCAATTTATATCAAAAGTTCACCAGACAAAAGCCACGCCTCTCAGGCGGGGCGTGGTATGCAAATAAGTCAGCCACGCCTCTCTACGTGGCGTGGTATGCAAATCGAGAGTCCGCCCGGGCAAGGCAAGTCCGGACACGTCCGGGCGAGTCTGGGCAAGTAACCGCCCACCGGTTACGTCTTCGGCCGGTGCAAGGTGATTGTGTCATGCTTCCGGTAACCGCTACATTATCCTGGAATGAATTTAATATAATTTCTGGATGACTAGCCTTCTTCGAAGCGAATTCAAGGTGACTCTGTCCAAGCAACAATCGAATATATGAAGAAGAAAGTTTGTTTGCGTGTTTGTTCATTTATGCATTCGGACCCTACAGAAACCGGTGCAACCAGACTTTGCATGGCGTCCTTTTTCATCCAGAGGAAAGTCGATGGCTATTTTTGGATAAAGAATAGAATAATTAAAAATAAATTAATATCAGATAATTGGCCTTCATACCTCGATCGGGTCTTGTGCTTATACACTGCCTGCATTTTTTTCCAGGGAGTGATTGATTAATATGTATTGTGAAGATCGTATGTTGAGGTTGTCTATCGTGATTTGTTGTCAACAATACAAATTTAAATATCATAGTGTTTACATGTGCATCTGATTGCTTTACACTGGTTTATTATAACACCTCTGTGTTCAGGCCTTGAAGTGAGTATGTTGCTTATACACTGCTTGATTATTTTTTTCCCGGGAGTGATCGAGTGATATGTTTTGTGATTGTCATGCAGGAAATATTTAAATACTTTACATATTTCATTGAATTTCCCCAGGCAACGCCAGGTACTTCAGCTAGTTGGCTATAAAAGAATGCCTAGAAGTGCTGTTACTCATTTTCAAGCAAGGTGTAATCTTTGGGACGGGTGTAATCGGTGCATGTCAACTTTAAAGACCAAAATCAGACCAGGTCAGTCAGACGAAATTATATCCTATTTCAAAAGGTTTCTGTTGTGTTTGCATTTGTTCAGGTCTTTAAATGGTTAAGATCATATGTAATAAATGAAATAGTTTAGTGGAGGTGGTGGCAGTGAGCAGTGTGAAGGGTAATTCTGTGGGTGAGCGGCTCCACGTATTAGAGGTTTTTGTTGCATTTAAAGAGTTAAGGCTATAACGTGATTCACAGGGGAAGGGGAGGGTGTGTCTGGGTGCGCTTCCTGCACCAGCTTATGCCATCAGCTGAGCGCTTCCACCGTTACGAGTTGCCTGGTTGACAGTATGGGAGGATTGAGAACTGGAGACTCATTTAGTTGGCACCCGCATCGCCAGGAAGGCGGACGGATCATAAACTACCTTGAGTTGTGACTCCACCTGGATATTAAAGCCACTGTGCTTGGTTATCGGCTTGCATGTTATTACAATGTGATCCTCAAGCATTAAAAATAAAATTTTCTTTGCACACTGTAGGCTCAAATATGAATCCTTTTGAGCAAGTAACTTGATGTGTAGAGTGTAGAAACTAGCGGCTCACCCCAGTGGGAATGGTTCATATGTGCGACATCAGGAGGCAAAGCATGAACACAATTTGCTAATTGGAAATAAAAAAACACCTGTACTTCCACGCTTACTATATTTAATTATTCAAAATAAAATATATATTTTGCAACTTTATTATTTCCTAGATGAAAATATCATCTTTTGCGACATTATTATTTCGTTTTGGCTTGGAATTTCATTTTTAATGACCTTTACTCCTTTGATATTTTCCTTCATTGTCAACTTTCATATCTGTGTATCCTTTTATCCCCAGTACTGCCCGTTTATATCACGTCCACAAGCCTGTCGACTCCAACCATTTCCACGAGTATTGCTTATTTGAGCCATGTTAAATCATACCTTCTATGATGGGAATAATTGTCTTCCTTCCTGCGGAATGTGTATGGTGTTTCATGAAGTGCCATTAATGTGATATTAGGAAAGTACAGTAATAGGCCACATTATACAGGGGGCTGAGGGCAGAGGGAGAGGGGGGGGGGGCTTGGTATTACGAGATGTAGAAAAATAAAATTGAGAAAAATAAAAGGGAGGATGATGGAAGAGAAAAGGAGGGTAGAGAAGTGTTAGAGGAATTGGGAGAGAAGAGAGAGGACATTTATGTACCTGGGAATAAATGAGGGGAGGGAAGTTAGGGAGAGGGGAGGACATTCAGTTTGTAGATGGTTTGAGAATCCTGCCATATTTTGTATACATAACTAGAATGGCACTTGGTCGAGAGCATACCTCCGGGAGGCTGAACAGTTTACATTTTGTATCCCACTGATAGGCCAGATCTGGATTTGGACCTGAACCAAAATCGAATCTGCTTGTTCTTGTCACCCATCCAACTCATCCTCCTAGTTTTATCATAATCCACCCAGTTTTATCATAATCCACCCAGTTTTATCATAATCCACCCAGTTTTATCATAATCCACCCACAATGTTTTGAGATATCGTGCTAATATCGTTTTTGGCCCGATGACTCAATGGTGAAGAATCACTTACAAAATTTTAAATTTCTCCTTTGCAGATCCAGTTTCAGATCTTCATCAAAATGGAATCGATTTATCCTTGTCACACACCCACCCTGTCCACCAAGTTACATCGGAATCCGTCCATAACTTTTGAGATACCGTCACTATCGTGCCATATATCCGTTTGAGCCCTATCGCTCAATGGTGAAGAATCACTTGAAAATTCTCTGATTCGGATCTGGATTGGAATTTTCACCAAAGTCGAACCAATTCTTCCTTGTCATACACCCAACCTGTCCACCAAGTTTCGTCCGAATCCGTCCACAACCTTTTGTGATATCGTGCTATTGTAGCGGTTACCTTATTCGCATGTCGCTGTTAACTTATTCGCATGTCGCGCTTAACTTATTCGCATGTGACGGTTACCTTATGTTTGGTCATAATCCACGTGCACGGGCCTGTGGGGCTTTTGGTTTGTTGGACGTGACGCACGCGCGGTTGTCGGAGCCACGCCCTCTGAAGAGGGTTTTGGCTTTATAAAAGCGGTACGACTTCCGTTCGCGGGGAGAGTGCTGGAGATTTCTGTACGAATAAACGAGCTTCGAACCCTACGAAATGGCCTCGTTCTCTTGCCTTCCGCGACTCCTAAACTGGTGACCCCGGCTGCCCCCGAACGGATTCGGGGGCTGCAAACAAACACGGCAAGCGCACCCTGGCCAGGGAAGCCACCTAAACTGGTGACCCCGGCTTCTCCCGAACGGATGCGGGCGTGGTTTCGAACGCAGTTTCGATCGAACTGCCGGAGTTTTGGAAACGACGAGCGGCCATGTGGTTCGCGCACCGCGCTCGGCTCCTCCTCTATGACCAGAGGGGCGAGCCTGCTCCAGGACCCTCCGAAAGAACGCAGTTACGAGATGTGGGTGGCACTGCTGCTCATCTCTTGCGCGCGCACTGACGTTGGCGGCACGGCTGCTTCGTTACCTTCGCGCGCACTGCTGCTCACAACTCGCGAAAACTCTACAACTACAGCTACAGCTCGCATGTCGAAAGCTGCAACTCGCGCAACTACTACTCCTACTCTGCATCCTCGGGAGGCCCGCGAGGAACCTCGGCAGCCTCCCCCGAGGCCTTGACCAGCCCCTCGGTTGGCTCAACCCCTTTTCGCGCGCACTGAGGCCGAGCACTGCTCGAGCCTTCTCGGCACTGCCGAGCGCGCCCGCGAACTGCAACCTCGGGAGGCCCGCAAGG
This sequence comes from Myxine glutinosa, assembly GCF_964187855.1. Taxonomy (NCBI): domain Eukaryota; kingdom Metazoa; phylum Chordata; class Myxini; order Myxiniformes; family Myxinidae; genus Myxine; species Myxine glutinosa. The sequence continues at coordinate 130,129,398 of NC_136264.1, read as the reverse complement.
AACCTCGGCAGCCTCCCCCGAGGCCTTGACCAGCCCCTCGGTCGGCTCAACCCCATGGCGGCGTTTTTTCGCGTGTACCAAGGACGAGCACTGCTCGAGCCTTCTCGGCACTGCTGAGTGCGCCTGCGAACTACGTACATGCCCGTGGGAGTGCATTCTGGGGGGGCGCATGTAGCGGTTACCTTATTCGCATGTCGCGGTTAACTTATTCGCATGTCGCGGTTAACTTATTCGCATGTGACGGTTACCTTATGTTTGGTCATAATCCACGTGCACGGGCCTGTGGGGCTTTTGGTTTGTTGGACGTGACGCATGCGCGGTTGTCGGAGCCACGCCCTCCGAAGAGGGTTTTGGCTTTATAAAAGCGGTACGACTTCCGTTCGCGGGGAGAGTGCTGGAGATTTCTGTACGAATAAACGAGCTTCGAACCCTATGAAATGGCCTCGTTCTCTCGCCTTCCGCGACTCCTAAACTATATAACGATTTTTCACTATCTTTTAATGGTGAGGAATCACTTAAAAAATTATTCTCAGACCCAGATCCGGATCTTTACCAAAACTAGTCATTTTGTCCTCGTCACATGATCAAGGTATCCTGTTCACAGATATCCTGTACCCTTGTCAGATATCCTGTTCACAAAGAAACAGACAAACAGACAGACAGACAGACAGACAAACAGGCAGACAGACAGACAAACAGGCAGGAAGGCAGACAGGCAGACAGACAAACAGGCAGACAGACAGGCAGACAGACAAACAGGCAGGCAGACAGACAAACAGGCAGGCAGACAGACAAACAGGCAGGCAGGTAGACAGACAGACAGACAGATGAAAAATCACTCATAGAGCGACATTTGGCAAAACAGAACAAAGTAGAATGGCACTCAGGAGAACATCCTTTTGACTTCAAAAATAATTAGTGGTTGAATTCAGTGACCTGACATGCAAATCGTCTTCAAATTTGTCAATCAGATGAAAATTGAGGATTTTAGAAATTTGTAATTGTTGTTGACCTTTAGCCTATGTTGACCTTTTGGCCTATGCTGATTTCAAAAATAGTTGGTGGTTGAATTCAGTTTGCCGATATGTAAATTCTATTCAAATTTCAAGTCAATCGGATGAAAATTTAGGATTTAAAAAATTTGAAATGGTTGTTGACCTTTGGCCTATGTTGACCTTTTGACCCCAAATATATATAGGATTTTGTCGGACCACGAACTCTACCATTTGGTAAAGTTTCGTGAAGATTGGTTTAAAATTGTGTCCTGTAGGCAAGTATAAGTGAGCGGACAGACAAACAAACACACACACACAACACACAAACCGGAGTGAGCAACATACTTGCAAATTTTTTTTTTTTTTGTTTGCCAAGTAACAAACAGGCAGGCAGACAAACAGACATACAAACAGGCAGGCAGACAAACAGACAGACAAACAGACAGGCAGACAGACAGACAGACAGACTGACACAGACAAACAAACAGACAGGGGTGAAAACATAACATCCATCCACCTTCGGTGGCATAGTTAGTAAATATCCAGCCTGAAGATCAAAAAAAAATATATATATTAATGTCTGACAGCAATTACAGTGAATTACATGGTATTTCCATTCAAACTTTCTACTGTACTTACTTTCATAATGCATCAGTAATATGTGCGTAGGGAAATTATGGTTGTTTGTTGTTGTCTGGCAGCGACCTGTGGTACTACATGAAATGGGCCACTCTCTTGAAAATGTCTGCAGCACTAGATCGCCGCTTCAGCACGGCTCGCATTCGGCTTGATGCAGTAATCTACGGAGTGAAGGTGATGTGTATGTCTGCTTATTGCGTACGCACGAGTATATTGTGTGCATGCACTGATGCTGTCCCAGCAGTTGCTAGTTCTTCTCGTGAAGAAGCTCTTCTGAGACAAAAACTAGCGACGGTGAAGATGAGGATCATTAGTAACGTATGCTGAACGGAAAAACAGACACTGGGAAGGTTACCACTCCTCTCCACTGGGAAGTTTACCATCGAACATTCTTCTGAGATTCTCATAATCCGATCCAAAGTTTTATTTTTATTAGCCGCGTCGCAGACGCTGCTCATAGAGTGCCCTCTGCTGTTGTTGTTGTTGTTCTTCTTCTTGTTCTTGTTCTTGCAGAGAAGACAAAACCTCAAAGCTCCACCCATTCTGGGAACCATAGCTCCACCCATTCTGGGAGAGCCTTCATATAAACAAATATCCACCATTTTATTAACTCGCATAGCTTTGAGGCCTGTTTTGTAGGCCCGTGGTGTCTTCCTCTCTCACACAGTTTTATTTCAAATCAAATTCGATATATCATTTCATTTTTCACAGTCGCTAACATAGTTTTAGACTCGGTTGAAAAAAAACGGGAAGAAAATCTGATGAAAGTTGCCCTTTATAGAACGAAATGAATTCTCAAAGGCCTGTAACTTCAAGTCCATTGAGATATATATTTTTTAAATCGCGGTATGGTCAGTCATACACCGCCCGAAATAAGAGACGGGAAAATGCCGAGATATATATATATTTTGTTTAAATCGTGGCATGGTCAGTCATACACCGCCCGAAATAACAGATGGGAAAATGCCAAGATATATTAAAAATTCGTCCATTTGATGACAATCGTCACGATGAAATATTTAATTTATACGTCGTCACAATAATGTGGAGAGAGGAGCATAGCTTCGTTCACGTGTCGCCACATACGGGAAATTGCCGAGATTTTTTTTTTTTAAATCGCGGCATGGTCAGTCATACACCGCCTGAAATAACAGACGGGAAAATGCCGAGATATATTAAAAATTCGTCCATTTGATGACAATCGTCACGATGAAATATTTAATTTATACGTCGTCACAATAATGTGGAGAGAGGAGCATAGCTTCGTTCACGTGTCGCCACACACGGGAAATTGCCGAGATATATTTTTTTTAAATCGCGGCATGGTCAGTCATACACCGCCTGAAATAACAGACGGGAAAATGCCGAGATATATTAAAAATTCGTCGCCACACACGGGAAATTGCCGAGATATATTTTCAGCTTTGCACAAAAAAAAACATCAAGTAATCGAATCAATAGGAATGTCCTGTGCCTATAACATCGACGTTATAGGCACAGCTGAATCTAGGCATTGTGTAACATCGACGGGGCTTTTGTTTTAATTAAAACTTTTTGTACTTGTTACTTTTAATCTGCTCATTGTGTGTTAGTCCGTTACCATGGTGTGGTCGTTCCATATAATAAAATAGTCTTAGATAGGCTCTGACTTATTGTTTTAAGATGTTCCACAGGTGATTTATGAGGTGGAGAGAATAGTCCAGCCAGGGAAGATGTGTGAGGAATCCTGTCAAGTGCTGCAAATGGGTTTTTTTTCTCACAATGTGGGGATGATGGATGATGTAATCTCCGTCGTGATACATCCCAGCCCCATCCTTATATACAAATTCTTCAATGAAAAAGTCTAATAGTATCATGGTATTTAATTTCTTCAAAGCATTCTCTCAATTTAGCGAGGAGACCATAAGTATGGATTTCCAAAGCCTCAATAGCTTTCGGAAACCCTCAAACTTGAGGATGCTCCACATGGTATTGGGTATACGTACAACGAATCCAGAGAGTGCACACCTGTCCATCTGTAGGAAAATTGTAGTGAACACTATTTGTCAAACCATGTGACCTCCTTCCATTCATGACGCTTGGGTGCTTATCTTTTGGAACAGTATATTTACACAAACTTTCAGTGCGTGGCGTGAACGAATGCTTATAATTTACCATGAGGTATTTTATCAGATTTACAACTCGGAAAACAAGTGTAACTTAATCAATGTTGAACCAATGTTGGCATCAATTATTCAGCGTTGATGAAATAGCATCTTGCTATCTGGGTACGAGTTGGGTTTATCATGAGGAAGGGAATTGGAAGGTTTCGAGGTGCCTTGTGAATATTTCTGTTTTTCCCATTAGGAGGCGCTAACCCCACGCTGGGAGTATTGCCTCGAGGAGACAAACGGGACGTTTGGTCCTGCTCTTCAGGCGATATTTGCTCGCTCAAAATCGAGCAACACGACCTGCAGGATGGTGAGTTGGTGGCTTTAGAAAGTCGCTCCCAGTGGTTTGTCATATTTGGGAAATGGAGTTGTACGTTTTGACAAATGCACCCTTGAGATTGAAAAAGGAATGCTATTTTCTGTGCATTCACTGGGAAGGTTCGATTTTGTTTTAATGGCAAAACCTGTAAATATTGCATTATGATGAGCAATGTATTCAATATGTCCTTTAAACTACAAATTTCTGCCTCGGGCTTTCAAGTGAAAGGCATTTATTGGTTTGTTCACAAGAGTTACAGGAGTGATTACTAAAAACAAGACATGGTTGCAGATTTTTTTTCTCCCCCGTTTTAGGAAAGGCAGTCCTTTATTATACAATCTCAGGACAAATGTCTGCATTATTTAAATTAAAAAGCTTCTCTGCTTCTTGAAATATATATGAGGGTGCTTCAAATTTGATGTGGACATTTGTTCATACTTGTAGCTGCGTAGTGCGTAGGCATGAGGGCATTTACAATAAGCTGTACAGTCGACAAGATACTCAGTAGTCCAAGACACACTAACACACTTAGTATATATATACTAGTGGGGTCACCCGTGGGAATCCCACGGGCATGGACGTGTGTGACATTTGGACATTTTGATTTAGATGCTGCACATTAAATTTTACAAAATGGTTACTGGCAATTCATCAGATCCAGAAATGGTGTAATGAACACAATTTATTTATTTCACATCATATGTGACCCCTCACTCCTCTCCACCTGACACTCTCCTCTCTCCACCCTCACACCTCTCCAATCCCACTCCCCCTCACACTCCTCTCCAATACCTCCTCACACTCCTCTCCAATACCTCCTCACACTCCCCTCCAATCCCTCACACTCCTCTCCAATACTCCTCACACTCCTCTCCAATACCTCCTCACATTCCTCTCCAATACCTCCTCATACTCCTCTCCAATCGTCCCTTACTCGCCTCTCCAATCGCTCCCCACTCGCCTCTCCAATCGCTCCCCACTCTCCTCTCCAATTGCTCCTCACTCTCCTCTCCAATCAGCCCTCACTCTCCAACCCCTCACTCCTCTCCAACCCCTCGCTCCTTTCCAACCCCTAGCCCCTCTCCAACTCCTCACACTCCTCTCCAATACCTCCTCACACTCCTCTCCAATCCCTCACACTCCTCACCAATCCCTCACACTCCTATCCAATCCCTCACACTCCTCTCCAATTCCTCATACTCCCCTCCAATCGTGCCTCACTCACCTCTCCAATCGCTCCTCATTCTCCTTTCCAATCGCTCCTCACTCTCCTCTCCAATCGCGCCTCACTCACCTCTCCAATCGCTCCTCACTCTCATCTCTGATCGCTCCTCACTCTCCTCTCCAATCGGTCCTCACTCTCCAACCCCTCGCTCCTCTCCAACCCCTTGCTCTTCTCCAACCCCTCACTCCTCTTCAACCCCTCACACTCCTCTCCAATACCTCCTCACATTCCTCTCCAATACCTCCTCACACTCCTCTCCAATTGCGCCTCACTGTCCTCTCCAATCACTCCTTACTCCCCTCTCCAATCGCTCCTCACTCCCCTCTCCAATTGCTCCTCACTCGCCTCTCCAATGGCAAGTAAATTACATTGTGAAAATTAAAGATTTCAAATAAACCTATTTAAAGTGTATGCGCACATAAATAGTAATAAAAAAAAACGTAGATATATCTCTCGGTAATTTCCTGAAACATAATTTTACTCCCGGATAATAATGTTGAATGAAATAAGAAAGAACGAAGATATATATGTCGTTTTTGTGCCGACTCTCATAAAAGGTAAAAGTAATATATCTCTGTATTTTCCCGTGTGTGCATGAATGTTCTCAATTATTTCTGACACCGAGTCTAAAACCATCGATAAAAATTAAATCAGATGGTGAATTCGAGATAAAATCGTGAGGGTGACTCAATGAATGGGCTTTATTTTACAGGCCTTTGAGAATTCATTTCGTTCTATAAATGGAAACTTTCATGGGATTCTCTTCCCGTTTTTTTTCAACTGAGTCTAAAACTATGTTAGCGACTGTTAAAAATGAAATGCTACATCGAAATAGAGTTGAAATAAACCTGTGTCAGAGAGAAAGACAGCACGGGCCTAACTAAACAGGCCTCAAAGCTATTCAAGGTAATAAAATGGTGGATATTTGTTTATATGAAGCCTCTCCAAGAATGGGTGGAGCTACTCTGCAAATGGAGGAAGCCACACCCCCGGACAGACAGACAGACAGACAGGCAGACAGAATCACCGGAGCCTATTATAATATATATATATATATATATATATATATATATATATATATATATATATATATATATATATATATATATATATATATATATATATATAAACTGTTACGTGCTCCTCCCCAAACCCCGGTCAGGGTGTACCTCCGAGCCTCGAGAGGAGTCACGGCAGAAAGATGTGTTATTCTGTGTGTCATAGATCAATGGTGAAACCACACCAATTGTTACCAACAAACAAGTATTGTATTAAGGTCACACAAGAATAACAGTACAATAACAATATTAATCAGTTGTACAACCAATATATCATTCCTATGATGGTACCATCAGTTTCGTACAATATAACTCACTGTGCTCCAAGTGAGCGAAAATAACATTCCCAAAGTCTCTGTCCCAGCTTCAAGCCAAAGTTGGTTCTGGCTTAAATCCAAAGTCGATCCACTCCAGTGATCGTCAGAACGATGTTGTATCGAGACCAGAATCCCGTTCGGTTGACAGTCACACTGCCAAAGATGGGCAAAGGTACCCCCAAGAGGCGACTGGGAAATCACACCTTCGGGTATGGATGTTCAACGGCTCCCAATTGGCGAACCGCAAATTCCCATTCAAAATCCACGTTACACACACACACCAGGTTAACGTCTGGATGCGGTGAAAATGGTTGAAGCGAGGTGAAAAGCCTGGAGCGATCCGAAATCAGGCGCGAGGGAAAATGGCCAATGGTCCATTCTCGAGACGTAACGGCATTCCAATGATTCTCTTCGGAATCAACCGCAAATCCTGTCACGCAGGTTTATCTGTCACAGCGATAACAACTCTGTCGCAGGAATCCCTTTCCCAGGAAACCCCAAAGTTCGCTAGTGACCCCCGTTCGCCAGCGTTTGCTCCAAGACCACCAAGCAGCTTGGCTTCTGCTCCACCTTACTCGCTCCGCCTTCTTTTCCTCTTTCTTCCTCCTCTTCTTCTTCTTCGTCCGGGGCCCGATCCGGTTTCCGGTTTCTTTTAAAACACTAACTTTTTTTTTACCTTTTGAAAACAGTTATCTCTATATCACTTAAACGATAACAATAAAGTACATGCAACCAAAAATGTTTACAGTGGATGAGAACCACAACAACGGAAGTGACGAATCCATAACACTTCCTCCCCTCAAGAAAGAAAGTTGGAACATAGTGAAAACTTTCTTTGCATGAAAAAACTCTTTTAACAAACAAAAGTAAAACTCACCCCCAAATGATCAATTCACGTGAGCAACAATAATTAATATTCCCCAAAATAAAGCAACAAAACTTCCAAACAACCTGCAGGAATTTCGAAAGTTAGTTCACTCTGGATAAAGCATCAGCAACGACATTATCCCTGCCCTTTACATGCTCAATTTCCAAGTTGAACTCCTGCAAAGCCAAACTCCATCTCATCAACCTCTGATTTTTATTTTTCATTTTTGAATGAAGGTTAAGGGGTTGTGATCAGTGAAGCCTTTTATAGGAAAAGTAGTCGTTCCTAAATACACCTCATAATGCTGAAGCGCTAGCAGGAGAGCAAGAGTCTCTTTTTCCACGGTGGCATAATTTGCCTGATGTTTGTTAAACTTTTTCGAATAGTAGCACACCGGGTGATCCACGCCATCACCATCTTCCTGCAATAGAACTGCCCCAGCCCCCACATCACTTGCATCAATGGCCAACTTGAATGGTTCTTGAAAATCCGGGGCTGCTAGGACAGGAGAGCTCATTAATATCGCTTTGACGTGGGCAAAGGCAGCTTGACATTTGTCATCCCAAACAAACTTGGTCTCTTTCCTCAGCAAATTCGTTAAAGGGGCTACCACATCAGAAAAATTCCTGCAAAACCGCCGGTACCAACCAGCCATACCCAAGAATCTCATAAGCTCCTTCTTCCCTTTTGGAACTTGGAAGCGATCAATGGCTTCTATCTTGGCTGTCACCAGTTGCACCTGACCCTGACCTACTACATGGCCTAGGAACACCACCTGTGCTTTTACCAACTCACTCTTAGATAAGTTGATGGTCAACCCTTCCTTGGTCAGTTTCTTGAAAAATGCATGAATTTGTTTAATATGATCTTCCATGGTCATGGTGTGGATGATGACATCATCCAGATAAGCCTCCACCCCCTCAAGGTCTGCAATAAGCTTATTAATCATCCGTTGAAATGTAGCAGGCCCGTTTTTCAATCCAAAGGGAAGAACCTTGTACTGATACAACCCATTTGGTGTGACTAAAGCCGAGATTTCCTTGGCTCTATCAGTAAGAGGAATCTGCCAATACACTTTCAGCAAGTCGAATTTAGTTACAAATTTAGCTGGGCCTATTCTATCAATACGCTGGGCCTATTCTATCAATACGGTCATCAATCCTCGGGATGGGATATGAGTCGGTCTTGGTCACTGCATTAACCCGTTTTAAATCCATACAACAGTGAAAACTGCCATCGGGTTTTGGAACCAACACACATGGTGAGCTCCATTCACTGCTGCTTGGTTCGATGATGTCATTCTCCAACATATACTGAACCTCCTTCTGAAGATACTCCATCTTCACAGGGTTCATCCGATAGGGGTGTTGCTTCACAGGAGTGGCTTCCCCCACCTCAATATCATGATATACCAGGTCAGTACGACCAGGTACATCTGTGAACAAATGTGCAAACTCAAAAATTAGGCTGGATAGTTGTCCTTGTTGTTCCCTCGTCAAATGACCTAATTTCTCATCTAAATGACAACACTTCTGTGTTCGTCAATCTGGGACAAGCCTGGTCATCAAAGTTATCAAACTTCACACCGGCCTCAACCTCTGGATTCTCTTGCACCCCGACTACAGGTAAGACAGGTGAGACAGGAACCATTTTTTCCACAGGCTTCCTCTCATAATATTTCTTCAGTCGGTTGACATGACACAGCTGCCGCTTTTTCCGTCGGTCGGGAGTTGTCACCACGTAATCTGTTTCATTAACCCTCCTTTCGATTGCATAGGGACCAAAATATCTAGCCTGTAGTGGCTGACCTGGAACAGGAAGCAACACTAACACTCGGTCCTCAGGACTGAAATTTCTTATCTGAGATTTCTTGTCATGTCTCACTTTAATTTTATCCTGTGTCACTTTCAAGTTTCTTCTTGCAACTTCACAAGCCTTTGCCAATCTGTGCCTAACCGTTGACACATACTCCACCACTGTTGACTGTGACTCCTCCTGTAGCCACTGTTCTTTCACCAATTTCAATGGTCCTCGAACTGCATGTCCAAACACAAGTTCAAAAGGACTGAATCCCAATGACTCCTGAACAGATTCCCTCGTAGCAAACAACAATAAGGGTATTCCTTCATCCCAATCCTTGCCACATTCAAAACAGTACGTTCTGATCACATTCTTAAATGTCTGGTGGAACCTTTCCAAGGCCCCTTGGCTCTCGGGATTGTAAGTACTTGATCTTACTTGCTCCACTCCCAACAGGTGTACCACTTGCTGAAAAAGTGTTGACATGAAATTGGAACCCTGATCAGACTGGATGACTTTAGATAGGCCAACCAAAGTGAAAAATTTAATCAAGGCCTTCGCAATAACTGCCGCAGTAATTTTTCTAAGAGGCACTGCCTCTGGGAACCTTGTGGAAGCGCACATGATGGTCAGCAAATACTGATGTCCAGCCTTAGTTTTAGGTAAAGGGCCTACACAGTCAATAATGACATGGCTGAATGGTTCTTCAAAAGCTGGAATTGGTTTTAAAGGTGCGGATGGGACTTTCTGATTAGGTTTTCTCACCAGCTGGCAAGAGTGGCAAGATTTACAGAACTCTGCCACATTACGTCGCAATCCTGGCCAGAAAAAATGTACCAATATTCTGTCACATGTCTTGTTCACTCCAAGGTGCCCGGCCAAAGGTGTCTCATGCGCCAAACTCAATATCTCCTTCCGGTACGGCGGTGGCACCACAATTTGGTAATGAACTTTCCACTCATCATTTGCTGGCACATCCGGTGGTCTCCATTTTCTCATGAGTATTTCCCCTTTCATGAAGTAACCAACAGGTATCTTCATAGCCTCTTCCTCTGTAACGGCTTTATCAATCAAACTCCGGATCTCCGAATCTCCGTGTTGTTCTTCAACAAGTCTCTTTCGAACCAGCACCGTTTGTTCAACCTCGTTCCCAGATGTCTCCGACGGACACTCCATTTCCTCTTTTGTTCCAGATGCCACCTTTTCCTTAAGTTCCTTGATGTCACTCCCTTTCTTATTACCTCTTTCAGAATTTTCCTCCAATACCTCTAAGGAACTCAAATCCACATCTCCTTCCTTCTCCTTCTCTTCAGAGCGCTTCCTACCCATAGCATGAGTCACTGCACAGGATGGAAAGATACCCGGAATCTCCTGCTCTAACTGTGCGGTGTTATTTTCCATACTGGGCTTTTCAACCACCATTGGATTACCAGAAACTCGACCACCGGCCAAATCATTCCCGATAATAAAAGAGATTCCCTCTCCAGGAAGAGTGGCTTGTAAACCTACGGTGACCGGTCCTGACACCAAATCAGACTTCAAATGGATGACATGAAGAGGAGCTTTAACATAGCCACCAACCCCCTGTAAAAGAACACTAACACCAGTTGCCGTCTTCTCTGGCGATGGCAAAATGCCCTCAAGCATCAAAGATTGATGTGCTCCTGTGTCCCTCAATACCCTAACAGGTCTCTGGTTCGTTAAGTCTCCATCCAGTGACACAAACCCCTTTGAAATAAAAGGTTTGTAACCCTCTTGAACAAGGTCGTTCTGTGATGCCGTAACTTTGGCATGGGAACCCTCACAAGGCACTGTCCTCCAAGGACGATTTCTCGCATTGGCCAATGCATTCGGAGTTGCACTCGTTTGACTCCGCTCCTGATTTTTCCTTTTCAGGGCATAACATTGGGACATTAAATGCCCAGGTTTATTGCAAAAAGCGCAAGTAGGCTCAGAGGAAAAACTCGTGGTCTGCCTCGGACCCCCCGGAAGATAAGTCTGTCTTGGAACTGTAGTCTGCTGACCCCTAAAAGTCGCGGTGTCAGATTTGTCCCCATAGTCCTCTCTAGGCCGCCTCCCTGAAAATCTGTTCTCCGAACCTGATTTACCACAACTCCCCAGGCTAACTCGAGGCGGGAAGTTAAGTTTGTGGAACCCCATCCTGTGTGTCAAGGCATAGTCATCTGCTACGGTTGCTGCCTCATACAACTCTGGTACTTTCTTTTCATCCAGATGTACTTTAATGTCCACGTGGACACACTGTTTGAATTCCTCCACCAAAATCAATTGTCGTAACAGGTTGTAGTCTTTCCCAATCTCCTTCGAGTCACACCACCTATCAAACATGGTTTCCTTCATTCTGGCAAATTCCACATGGGTCTCACTCTCCCTCTTCCTGGCATTCCTGAATTTTTGCCGGTAGGCTTCAGGGACCAATTCATAGGCTTTGAGAATGGCTTTCTTCACGATCTCATAATCTGCACATTGATCAATCGGTAAAGCCGAAAATATATCTTGAGCTTTACCCACCAGAACACTTTGCACTAACATAGTCCAGGACCCCACAGGCCATTTTAGCATTTGAGCCACCTCAAAATGTAAAAATAACTTGGCTACATCCTTTTCATTGAAGGGTGGAACCAGCCTCACATGCCTCCCAACATCCCAAGAGTTCTGACTAGTTGTCGAACTAGCCGGCATGGATACTACTTCTCTCCGTTCTCCCAGTAATTCCAGCTCCTTGAGTTTAAGTTCCTTCTGATACTCCATGTCACGTTCCTTTAACTCCCTTTCGGCTCTCCTTTCCTCTGCTCTTTCCTTTGCTCTTCTTTCTTCTTCAGCTCTCCTTTCCTCTGCTCTTCTCTCATCAAGTTCCTTTTCAGCTCTCCTTTCCTCTGCTCTTTCCTCTGCTCTTCTTTCATCGAGTTCTCGTTCCTGTTCTGCTCTTTCCTTTGCTCTTCTTTCCTCGGCTTTCCATTCCAACTCTTTTAACCTTTCTTGGCTCTGCAGTTGCATCTCCATTTTCCGGGGCTCCACATTTCCTTTTTCCTCGGGTAACCAATCCAAGGCTACCTCTTCCCATGTTCCTTGTCCCACTAGAGACTCTAACACCAATGTCTGCATCTCTGCTTTCTTCATACTAACTCGGACCTCCAAGTTAAAATATTTGGCCAATATCATGAGTTCCGATCTTTTTAACGCCTGGAACTGTGCCTCATTAGGGGACGCCGCAAACTTTTCTGCGTCAAACACCATGGTGACTATCAGTTAGCACCTGTTAACTTTCACACAAATTTTTTTCCAATTTTTGAAAAAAATTGGGAATGTTAGGAAATTCCAAATTTGGGAATTTTGGGAATGTTAGGGAATTCTATCCCGGCCGAGACCCCAAATTTCTGTTACGTGCTCCTCTCCAAACCCCGGTCACGGTGTACCTCCGAGCCTCGAGAGGAGTCACGGCAGAAAGATGTGTTATTCTGTGTGTCAAAGATCAATGGTGAAACCACACCAATTGTTACCAACAAACAAGTATTGTATTAAGGTCATACAAGAATAACAGTACAATAACAATATTAATCAATTGTACAACCAATATATCATTCCTATGATGGTACCATCAGTTTCGTACAATATAACTCACTGTGCTCCAAGTGAGCGAAAATAACATTCCCAATGTCTCTGTCCCAGCTTCAAGCCAAAGTTGGTTCCGGCTTCAAGCCAAAGTCTATCCACTCCAGTGATCGTCAGAACGATGTTGTATCGAGACCAGAATCCCGTTTGGTTGACAGTCACACTGCCAAAGATGGGCAAAGGTACCCTCAAGAGGTGACTGGGAAATCACACCTTCGGGTATGGATGTTCAACGGCTCCCAATCGGCGAACCGCAAATTCCCACTCAAAATCCACGTTACACACACACACACCAGGTTAACGTCTGGATGTGGTGAAAATGGTTGAAGCGAGGTGAAAAGCCTGGAGCGATCCGAAATCAGGCGCGAGGCAAAATGGCCAACGGTCTGTTCTCGAGACGTAACGGCATTCCAATGATTCTCTTCGGAATCAACCGCAAAACCTGTCACTCAGGTTTATCTGTCACAGCGATAACAACTCTGTCGCAGGAATCCCTTTCCCAGGAAACCCCAAAGTTCGCTAGTGACCCCCGTTTGCTTGCGTTTGCTCCAAGACCTCCAAGCAGCTCGGCTTCTGCTCCACCTTACTCGCTCCGCCTTCTTTTCCTCTTTCTTCCTCCTCTTCTTCTTCTTCATCTGGGGCCCGATCCGGTTTCCGGTTTCTTTTAAAACACTAACTTTTTTTACCTTTTGAAAATAGTTATCTCTATATCACTTAAATGATAACAATAATAGTACATGCAACCAAAAATGTTTACAGTGGATGAGAACCACAACAACGGAAGTGACGAATCCGTAACAATACATACACAGTCTATGTACGGGGTGAGTCAGAAACATGGTTATTTTTAACACTCATGTAAAAGTAATAAAAAGTTGTATTTCAAAACAAATTCTTACAAGAAAGTGAAGTACATAACATGCCATTCATATGTGGAAAATAACATCTAGGTCCTAGGAGATGCGCACCATTTTGTCTGGCACATTCCTCCAATCTTGGATGCCAATTATTCATGACATTCTGCAACATGGCCATGCATTCCCTCGCAAAAATTATTTTGGGCAATCTCATCATCTTGGCTTAATTCCTGGACAGTTTGAATTTTATAGAGATATAAAAGTTTAAATCCTAATGCGATATGTGGCGTAGTGACATGTGAGAAATTCTTAAGGCTGATGCATGCTTTCAGCTGGAGTGATGCGGACTACTCAAAACTGACTCCCTTACACGCTCAATGTTTTGTGCCGGAGGGGGAGTTCTTACTGATTTGAGTGCTCCCGGCGGTTTCTCTTTTAAAGCTGAACCGGTTCTATCAAACTTCTGAACCCATAACTTGATAGCACAAACAGATGGCACATTCCCATGATGTTGAACATTGAAATGGAGTTTGAATTGATGTTGTGCAGCAGTTGCACTATCATTATTCTTGTAAAAAGCTTTCATAGTGAAAGCGCGTTCTTCACCCGACCAGTTCCACATGGTCACTTGTGTTCTGCCTGCAAAAAAGAAAACTAAATTGGTAAAAAAAATAAACAATAATAATACATGTTATGTCCTTCAATATCATGATGAATTGATTTTGAAATACAATTTTTTATTTCCTTCAATAATTACAAATTTCAAAAATGACCATATTTCTGGCTCACCCTGTGCATGTGTGTGTATATATATATATATATATATATATATATATATATATATATATATATATATATATATATATGTATACACACACACATACACAGTATATATACAGTCTATACACAGTATATATATATATATATATATATATATATATATATATATATATATATATATATATGTTGTTGTGGAAATGACTTCTAGCGGCTAAGAATATACAGATTAGAATAGTTATTTCCTTTAGTTCATGTTTTAGCGTAAGAGTGAGGTAAAATGCACTGTACAATGAATATGCGTCAATAATCATATATAAAGCATGTCGTCTCTCCTCCAAATGTTTTTCTACGACCGTTTTTCTGAAACCCCTTATTAGTGTTTTATCTCTTGTGCATCTGTGTTCTATGCTCTTTATTTAAAAAGTGACCTTGTGGGCCAAGCGAGGTGGGAGTTCTGGCATGCTCTTGCCAAGACATGAACCTTCGGGAGGGCCTGACAAGTTTAAGGGTGTGGTTTCGGCTTAAGTGGTGCCTGAAGGGCCAATAAGCGTAGAATGGGCAGGGCTTGGCAATGTCACGGGGGCAGGGAGGGAGGGGGAGTTGTTGTCGACCGAGGTCATAAAAGGGCTGGCCGACAGCAAGTACCGTCTTTCCAGTCTTGGGTTCACCTGGAGAGCCATGACTCTGGGAGTTCGGAGGAGGTAAGCAGACTCATGGATGAACAGATGGGGAGAAAGGGCCAGCATCTCGCACTATCATGCCATAGACTCCTCTTCCACCCAGGATGCATGACTAGCACCGTGCCAGCTCTTCATTTTTACCGGCAGGACTACGGTCCCTTTCTGCCTCTCATGCTCCGGACACACCCCATTGGACTTGTGGTGCTTGACCAGGCCATAATATGGTAATCATTGTCTCGTCTATTTTTCCCCCTGGTCTTCCCCGTTGGTGTGCCTGAGGTTTTAAGATTCGATAAGTAAGATCTTTTTGAAGTTAGAAAAACCCTGAAACAACTGTCAGTGACATCACCAACAACCTCCAGAGTTCAAAGGTGAAAGTATCACAATCTACCTTTTGCAGAAGACTTCCCGTTGGTGTGCAAAGAAGATGCAAACCTCTCATTATCTCCAAAAATATAGAGGCCAGTAGAGTTCTGGTACCAAGTTTCATAGACCGTTGAGAACAAGATAAACCTTTACCAGAGTGATTGAAAGGCGAAAGTGTGGAGAAAGGTAGGAACTGCATATGATCCAAAGCATACTACCTCATCTATGAACCATGTTGGCTTGGGCTTGCAAGACTGCCTCTGGAATGGGCTCACTCATTTTTATGGATGATGGAACTAATGATGGCAGCAGCAGTTAATCTGTGCACCATACGAAACTGCTCTCTCTCTCTCTCTCTCTCTCTCTCTCTCTCTCTCTCTCTCTCTCTCTCTCTCTCTCTCTCACTCTCACTCTCACTCTCACTCTCTCTCTCACTCTCTCTCACTCTCTCTCACTCTCTCTCACTCTCTCTCACTCTCTCTCACTCTCTCTCACTCTCTCTCGGCATGAAAGCTGCATTCACAGGTTCCGCATTTGCATTTTTGCCATTTACCTCATGTATAAACATTCACTGCTTCGGTAATCTATATAAATAAAACACAGTTTGCGTGTTTGTGTGTGTGTGTGTGTGTGTGTGTGTGTGTGTGTGTGATACCTATAGACTCCTAAACAGAGAGGCTCACGTACTTGATTTTTGGCATAGACATGGCCATTGGGCCTGGGAAGGACATGGCCTACCTAAAAATGACCTCCGATGACGAGATCCATATTTTTAATTCATATTTAACTTAGCGCATTTCAGCGAGGAACATTATACACTGATCTCAGCCTGTACCAGAGCAGCTCGCTGATTCGCTCAGAGCGATCACGTGATGTTCCATCCTCGCCGTCAGACTCCACGCTGCCTGCTATACTATAGATCAGTGGCTATACTCCCACGCAGGCTGCATTGGGATTAAGTGGGGATTATCAGTGGCAGCCTGGTCACCAGCGTCTGAAGAATGAAGTTTGGACGTACGAGCCAGGCCAGGCTGCCAAGTTCAAGTTGCCTGATACCATGCCCGTTTACACTCTCTGCGAATGTATGGGGGTCGAGGCTCCTGTGTGTGTGGGGGCGGAGGTTTGGTAGGGAGGGGGGGGGGGGTCCATCCAAGGTCTGTCTGAGGCCGAGTTTTTTTTTCTTTCATCTTTAGATCCATATTTTTAGCCATAACTTAGCGCATTTCCGATTGGGTTCTGAACATTACAGCCTCTGCCTCAGCTCAGAGCGATCACGTGACAATTTTCAAGTTTGCAAGGAAGAAGGCACTAGACCCCAGCCCCATATATACATCACTGCCTGCACCATCAATTTGCATGTTATCGGTTACCTTTTATGGCTCACTCAGGATCTTCGTCAGGCGAGCGAGCGAGTTAGCCAATCACCTGGGAGCATGAGGCCACGTTGGCCACGCCCATGACGTGGGATTAGCAAGACGTCGTTTGTTTAATTCCAGAGTCGTTCAGGATCTTCATCTGGCTAGTGAGCGAGTTAGGTTACCACGTGCAAACGTAAACGTAAAAGTGAAAAAAATTGAATTTGTCTACGAGTTCACACATGGAAGACTGACTGTGATAAAGGCAATGCCACCAAAGAAAAGAAATTTGTCGCGTTCAACCGACAAGTTGAACCGAAAAGTTCAACCGACAAGTTGAATTTTATAGAGATATAAAAGTTTAAATCCTTATGCAATATGTGGCGTAGTGACATGTGAGAAATTCTTAAGGCTGATGCATGCTTTCAGCTGGAGTGATGCGGACTACTTAAAACTGACTCCCTTACACGCTCAATGTTTTGTGCCGTTCTTACTGATTTGAGTGCTCCCGGCGGTTTCTCTTTTAAAGCTGAACCGGTTCTCTCAAACTTCTGAACCCATAACTTGATAGCACAAACAGATGGCACATTCCCATGATGTTGAACATTGAAATGGAGTTTGAATTGATGTTGTGCAGCAGTTGCACAAAAATTATTCTTGTAAAAAGCTTTCAAAGTGAAAGCGCGTTCTTCACCGGACCAGTTCCACATGGTCACTTCAGTGTTCTGCCGGCAAAAAAGAAAACTAAATTGGTAAAAAAAAGAAATAAATAATAATACATGTTATGTCCCTCAATATCATGATGAATTGATTTTGAAATACAATTTTTTATTTCCTTCAATAATTACAAATTTCAAAAATGACCATATTTCTGGCTCACCCTGTGTGTGTGTGTGTGTGTGTGTATGTATATATATATAATTATATATATAATTATATATATATATATATATATATATATGTTGTTGTGGAAATGACTTCTAGCGGCTAAGAATATACAGATTAGAATAGTTATTTCCTTTAGTTCATGTTTTAGCGTAAGAGTGAGGTAAAATGCACTGTACAATGAATATGCGTCAATAATCATATATAAAGCATGTCGTCTCTCCTCCAAATGTTTTTCTACGACCGTTTGAAACCCCTTATTAGTGTTTTATCTCTTGTGCATCTGTGTTCTATGCTCTTTATTTAAAAAGTGACCTTGTGGGCCAAGCGAGGTGGGAGTTCTGGCATGCTCTTGCCAAGACATGAACCTTCTGGAGGGCCTGACAAGTTTAAGGGTGTGGTTTCGGCTTAAGTGGTGCCTGAAGGGCCAATAAGCGTAGAATGGGCAGGCAATGTCACGCTTGGCAATGTCACGGGGGCAGGGAGGGAGGGGGAGTTTTTGTCGACCGAGGTCATAAAAGGGCTGGTCGACAGCAAGTATGGTCTTTCCAGTCTTGGGTTCACCTGGAGAGCCATGACTCTGGGAGTTCAGAGGAGGAAAGCAGACTCATGGATGAACAGATGGGGAGAAAGGGCCAGCATCTCGCACTATCATGCCATAGACTCCTCTTCCACCCAGGATGCATGACTAGCACCGTGCCAGCTCTTCATTTTTATCGGCAGGACTACGGTCCCTTTCTGCCTCTCATGCTCCGGACACACCCCATTGGACTTGTGGTTCTTTCCCGAAAAAAATTTCCCGAAAAAATTCCAAAAAAAAAGAAGAAAAATTGGAAAAGTTTTCAAAAAAAAATACCCTTAGGACATACCGACGGGAGAGATATGTGCATACCAGAAGTTTGGTACGATTTCATAAGAGTTTGATAAAGTAGTTCAGTGACAAGACAAGACAACACAACACAAGACAAGACAACAGAACACAGACGCTGCACAGATACATATATATATATATATCACCATGTTAGCCTGGTGTTGGCTTAACGGTCAGGGTGGCTGGCCTGGGATCCTTGGACCCTGAGTTAGAATCTCGGTTGGCCGTTGAATTAACACCAGGTGGGGTTTGATTCAGCCTGTCATCCTTTCGAGGTCAGCAAAATGAGTACCAGTGAACTGGGAATGCATGCATGTGCTTCTATCGCCAACGGCTGCCAGAAGCGGCTATGGTATGAATAATAATAATCTATCTATAATTCCAGTAATCTCTGTGTGAATGTCTGTGTGTCTGTGTGTTTGTCTGTGACCGCTGTTTCTCGACAACCACGGGTCCGATATACTTGAAACTTGCCAGGTATATTGCTGGGGACCCGAGGATGTGCCTTTTCAAGGTTTCATATTAATCGGACAAGTAGTTACCGAGCTATGGCGATTTAGCCGTTCGCCGTTCGCTTTGGCTTTGCGAATGGACCAAACCATTCATGTAAATAGAGGGGGGGGGGGGGGTTCTGTGGTCGTTCGCTTTGGCTTTGCGAATGGACCAAACCATTTCATGTAAATAGAGGGGGGGGGTTCTGTGGTCGTTACTGCCACGCGGTTTGGAATGTTTTTCCGAACGGGCACCCACGTACGGGCACGTCCTAGTAATAATAATAATAATAATATCAACGTGTGTGTGTGTGTGTGTGTGTGTGTGTGTGTGTGTGTGTGTGTGTGTGTGTGTGTGTGTGTGTGTGTGTGTGTGTGTGTGTGTGTGTGTGTGTGTGTGTGTGTGTGTGTGTGTGTGTGTGTGTGTGTGTAACAGGTTGAGAGTATTTCTTCTTCTTTTAATGGTCATTATTAACCCACCTTTTTGGGGGGGCGGGTTAAGATTGGCCTGAGCCTTCACGAACCAACTGTCCAGGCCTGGTGTTTGACTAGTTAAGGCAGGAATTTGGGATTTGACCATGGTGCCAGCGATTGCTCGCCTATTCTTTGCGAAGGACGCCATGGCATCTTTAACGCCCACCAACGAATGCTGGCAGACGAGAAGCCCATTTAACGTCCATCCGAGGGACGGTACCAAATTTGATGAATGACCCAGTATCAGGTTGAGAGTATAAATATGAAATTAATGTTATTACTCTGTGTGTGAAAGAATGTGCTTCTCAAGATGTGTGCTGATAAACGTAATGTAAACTAGTGCAAAACCTGCAGGCAACCCAGAGGCATGTCCTCGCACTTTTCCACTCTCCCTTTTATGCTTACAAGTCCCCATTCCACCACGGGCGTGCATAAGCACGGCTCCCCTTATTATCATTGTGCCCAAGGGAGAGGCTTTTGGTGGATGAGTACTGCTGTGTGAAGGGGTAAGGTATTCTTGCCCTTTGCGCAGCTGTAGAAAGCGCCTTAGTGCACTGAGAGACAGGTCATGAGTCGATGCACTTGCTGCACATCCTGTCTGGGCATTTTGCCTTGACTGCTGCCTGCAATATGTGCCTCTGCGCTTGAACGAATCTGATGGCGTGCGGGTCGGCCCGAGTCATCACAGTGAAAAGGTCACGTCGTGCATCCAACATACAGGCCAGACCTCGTCATCCTATCTCCCCCGATCCACATCTCCCATTATTTTATATTTCCTTTGCTTGCTTCTTTTATTTAGTTGCTCCCATCCTCTCTTCATCACTTTTGTGTATTTCTCAAGCTTGTGTTGGTAGCTATAGTTTTGGTTCATATTCAGTGTTACATGTTGTATGGCCATTCAGTGTCTGGCATCAGAGTCTGTTTGTTGCTTGTGTTGGGGGATAGAAGTGACTGCTGTTCCTTATTGTCCCCCGTCGCATCGCGGAGCGAAAGGGGGACTATGGTTTTCCCATCCGTCCGTGTGTGCGTCCGTCCGTGCGTGCGGACGTGCGTGCGTGTGTGCGTGCGTGTGTGCGTGTATGTGTGTGTGCGCGTACGTGCGTGTGTGCGTGCATGTGCGTGTGTGCGTGCATGTGTGTGTGTGCGTACGTGCGTGTGTGCGTGCGTAAGCGAAGGACCGAATTCTAATTTGGTGTGTGGGTGCAACCCACGTCAAAATCCAAGATGGCCGCCGCCATGTATGTCTGAACCTTGTGAGATGAATATCATGAAAAATAAGTGAAGTACCAACTTCTAATCTGGTGTGTGGGTGTATCTCTGCACAAGGAAGAACGCTATTGAAAATTGGGTCACGACGTCAAAATCCAAGATGGCCGCCGCCATGTATGTCTGAACCTTGTGAGCGGAATATCGTGAAAAATAAACGAACTACTAACTTCTAATCTGGTGTGTGGGTGTATCTACGCATAAGGAAGAACGCTATTGAAAATTGGGTCGCCACGTCAAAATCCAAGATGGCCGCCTTGCGGATTCCACTTTGTCAACTCGCATCACTTCACCGACGGGGGACCTAGGCGTAATTTGATTATACATTACCCATTGTTGATTATTATTTATTGTGATTTACTTTAAAATCATGGCTTGTTTGAATTGGTTCACGTGGAGACACCTTAAAAAAAAAATATTTGGGTTCATTAGATCAAAGAGGAAGTGTGGGAAAGCCCCGACTCTGTAATACTCGCCCCTACCATTCGTGGCATTCTGGGCTTAGCTAAAATGTAATAAATGTTTAGAACTCAACAGTTTGAGATCAGTGGATCGTACATGTTGCAATATTCTTTGTTTTCCTCCCGTTTTATGGCCTATCTTTGGATTATTATGAGCATCTCATTTTTAGAACTTTGTGAATGCTGCACGTATTTCTCAATTTATACTTGCATTACTTTTCATGGCATTTCTAGCTTTGGACACACACTTGTCCAATTTGAGTGAAAGCTTTTCTTTCCTTTCATTGTAGAATTATTTAGCAATTGTACATATCCAGTGTGCGTATCATATATAGTTTTTTTTAAATGATTTATTGTATTAAGCACTCGTAATGCTATAGATCAAGTTTTTTAACATCCTCGACAGATCAGTAAAAGTTTCTAATTGAAAAAACTGGACTTGCAAGTCGGTAGAGCCGACATTTCGGCGAGAATCCACTCGCGTTGTCACGGCAGATGTGGAAGTGAAGAAGAAGCTTGAAAATCGCCACGTGACCTCAACTGTCAGTAGGGTGAATTGGTCCAATCTAGGTGTCCCGTGACAATTATAGATGGCGTGGGAGAGATGGTATATCCTTGTCCCACGTCCGTGACAAATTAAATCGCAAACCGCCCCATTTGTTGAGAGATGTTGATTCAACTCTTTCCCAAATGGATTCCTTCACCCCACGAGCAAACCACGTCGTCGGCTCTACCGACTTGTAAGTCGAGCTTTTCAATTAGAAACTTTTACTGATTTAATTTGATTGGATGAATCATGAGAACCTGCATCGTGTTATCCTCAACAGATGCTAGTAAACATGTTTGAAGTGTTGTCGGCGGGGTTATCATTGTTTTGCAGCACTACCTGACCAAGGTTTCAATTTTTATTGTGTTTACTGCCCTTAACAAGTTTGCAAAACTTTTTTTTTGTTATAAGTCCTTTTTAGATGTTTTTCCACTTGTCTTGGACAGTTGAACTTGTGATGAATGATAGCACATAAAACCTTTATATATATATATGCATTGCAAATATGCATCTGTGCTTTTGAAAGGTCTGGCAGGATAACTTAGAGGTATGTGCACTCGTCTTTGAGCTGTCTTATCCTGGGTTTATCTTAATTCAGCTAACAACTGTTACCCTTATGCAGGGCGAGGCCTCAATGTGTGCGCCCTCCACCAGAGGGAGGCCAAGTAGTCAGGGCCCTTAGGGATATTTTGGTTCAAATTCTTCCAAAAGCATCAAATTTGGCGCAGATGTTGCCCATGCCATACTCTTTCGATTTTTGACGGGCGCCAAGGGCGGTATGATCCGGGGACCATACCGGTCCATCCCGCCATGTCACCTGACCTATGACGTCATAATTAGGATATGCATCCAATCACATGGCGTACTATAAGTGGTCAAAGTTCAAAATGAATCGATCGAAAAATGAAGGCAGGGATCCATTTTTAAGGTTTTCATAAAATCCAATATGGCCGCGAGGTCACATGACCTATGACGTCATATTTATGACATGTATACAATCATGTATACATGAACCCGGATCATGATCGCACAAAAATTAAACACAAGGATATGGCATACAGTTCATAAAACATCAAAATCCGTACCTTTGTAATTAGACTGATGAACTGCATATGCCTGAAAATTAGGAAATAGACATGTAAATATTTCCTCTAATTGTCAAAAATAAGGTCAGAGTTCGATTACCCAACCCAGAAACATAAAATGGTGAACCTCGCGTAAATCTTGACAAAAAACTCAAAAACCGACATGTTTGACTCAAAAATGACCTTTAAGATGACCTTGAGGGTTGACCTTGACCTCGAATCATCAAAATAACATCATAATTGGATTCCTCGACCTCGAATACCCCTGAAAAGTGGTATCATACATGATACCGACCCTTTTGGTTATTTAACTGATTTTCCTCTAATCCGGGTGGCGGCCATTTAGTATTTCGCCAATATGGGCCCCCCCGCGGGGGGGGGGGGCGCCCGTCAAAAATCGAAAGAGTATGGCATGGGCAACATCTGGGCCAAATTTGGTGCTTTTGGAAGAATTTGAACCAAACGGACCCAAAATATCCCTAAGGGCCCTGACTAAAGTCAAAGGACCTGCCTGCCAGCATTGGTTGTTTGCGGATGTTAAAGATCCCATGGTGTCTTTTGCGAAGAGTAGGCGAGTTATCGCCGGCACCCTGTATAAATTCAAACATTGCCTGCACCTTCAGTCGAACCTCAGGCCTCAAGGCAGCCGGTTTATGACAAAATTAAGCTAAAAATATATAAACGCTCCCTGGTCGATTGCATAAAAATGTGGGAATAATTGGGGCCTTTAAGAAAGTACTCGGTAGATCTGTTATTCTGAAACCTGGCAATTCCTTTTGTTTGTTCAAATAAACAATTGTTAATAATTGTCATTGACATCATTAAATAATTAGTCTTCCAGAGAGTAAACTGATTTAAATGTGTTTTTTTTTTGTTTTTTTTTATAACTAGGCATTCTTGAAAAATGTGAAATATTATTTTTTAACAACCAAGAAAATGTCTTCTTCTTTTTTTCTTTTTTCTTTGTTTAGCAACTATAATATATTTTTCAAGAAAATGCAAGCAAAAAACGTATATATGAACGCAAGTCCATAAAGGAGGAAGAAAATCGTCGGTTAATGGTATCGAGTATTCTGCGGCCTAGTACTCGTAGGCTTAGACTACCGTACCGTCTCCGACCTTGTGGTTTTTTCTCTCAGCGATTCGTCGAATGCGCTGAAATTATTTTCGTTCTCTGTTTCGTACCAGTCGTTCACCCCGTACCTCCTTGTTTAATATCTGTACTCACAAACAAAAAAAAAAAACCCCCAAAATTTTTTTTTCCTTCCCAGGTCTTATTCGTTTATTTGTTGTTCTTTTTGTTCGTTCGTTCTTCGTTCGCGATCACGCGGCTAGAAATGTATAATCTCTCCCCTGAACAACTATTTTCTCATATATTATAACACCCTTTTCTTCTTTTCCTACAAAAGGATGCTTTCGTCTTGCTCACCAAATCTATTCATTCCAAATAATATATATAATACCATCTCTTACAGTTCCTCCTTTCTACATTCCCTAAACTATCCAGAACTCCACCCCTCCTCCAGTGTCCTCAAACGTATTTTTGACTCGAAGGTCTCACACTCATTTTGCAAAAAATGTTCGTTTCCCATGAATCGTACACTTTTCAAAATCCAATCTCACCCCTCCCCTCCAAATCCTCCCCATCACCCATCCCTTTCAAATCTCCCCCCTTGCCCCTTCCCTCCCCTCCCTCCTAAACTCCCCCCACACCCCTCCCCTCCGAGACTCTCCCTCGCTCCTCCCCTCCTAGACTCCCCTCTCACCCCTCCTCCTCAAAGCATCCTCCCTGCTTCTTCCCCCTTCCAACTTTCACCTTCATCTCCCCAAACCTTCTGCCTCGCTCTTCCCCCTCCTCAAATAACACCTCACTGTGCCTCACCCAATCTCCATCAAACCTTTTGTCCGCCCCATTCTTCCCTTTCTCCAAGCTATTCTGAAATCTCTGAAATCTCTGACACACCTTCAACAGCTCTCCCTACCTCTTCCTCCTCTTCCACATCTTACCCTACCCCTCCCCCCCCCCCCCTGTTCTGGACCCGATGCTCCCCCTTCCTCTTCATTAACGGTATGGACCTCAAACATCCGGGGCCTTCGCTCAAACTTGACTGACCTCTCCATACAGGTTGCTTCTGACAAACCAGATGTGATCTGCTTAACAGAAACTTTCCTCCTTCATGATGTCTCTGATGCCTTGGTATCTCTCCCAGGTTACTCCCTCCTCCGGTATGATAGACCTGAGCCTCGTCCTGGAGGTGGGGTTGCTATCTTTATAAAAAAACTCTCTTCCTCACTCGCCCTCCACTGCCCTCTCTCCACCTCACCCCCAGGAATACCTTTGGCTACGGCTTCCCCTTCGCTCCCACCTTTTGTTCATATGTGTGTTGTACCGTCCACCAAACAGCGATGACTCCATCTACATCTCACTGTCTGATAATATGGACCAACTTCTATCTACCCATCCCAACTCTCTCTTCCTCATATGTGGTGATTTCAATTGTCACCATGCCAGTTGGCTGGGGGTGGGTACCTCTCTCACCAGCCATGGCTCTTCAGCAAAGGACTTCTGCGACTCACTGGGACTGACACAATCTGTCAATTTCCCGACCCGGATCTCAGTCAACGGAGCATCTTCTCTTCTGGATTTGGTTATGACAAACTTCCCTGAAAATATCTGCTGCTCTTCTTCTGCTCCAATCGGCTCATCTGATCATGTGCTTGTCAAAGTGGACATCTCTCTGACCATTCTCAGAGAGCCTCCTCAGCGTCGACGAGTCTGGCATTTCACTCAGGCCAACTGGCACGGTCTTCAAGCAGCCATCAATCATCTGGACTGGTCTCCCATCTCTACCGCCTCTGACATCAACTCATCCTGGGAATTCTTTCAAAGTAAATTGCTCTCTCTCATGCACAGATTTATACCATCTCGTCTTCAGTTGTCATACCCTTCCTCCCATCCATGGTACACGGAATCTTGTGGTGAGGCTGTTGTCCTGAAACAACTTGCTTTCGTCTCCTGGAAAGCAAATCCAACGGAAGGAAATCTCATTTCCTTTCACAAAGCCCGAAACAAGTGTGTGTCCACCCTCAGGAGAGCCAGGAAACAATATCTCACCATTCTCAAGACCGAACTCTCTTATCTGTCTCCCTCTTCCAAATCCTGGTGGCGTCTGGTCAAATCTGTTTCTGGTGTTTGTTCCCCCTCCATCCCCTCCCTCACCTCAAACGGCTTAACGGCTGACTCCGCACGTGAAAAAGCTGAATGCCTCAACTCTGTGTTTGCCTCTAAATCTTGTGTCCCAAACCCATCCCTCTCTGTACCCACCGTACCCAGTCGTACCCAGCTGCTCCTGGACTCTGTGTCCTTTCCTCCTGACAAGGTGGAAAAGTTTCTGTCAACCCTCGACTCTGATTCTGCAACTGGTCCTGACGGCATCAGCCCACGGGTCCTAAAATCATGTTCTTCTGCTCTTTCACTCCCTCTTTCTGTTCTCTTCACCCTCTCTTTTGCTCAAGGTCATCTGCCATCTGCTTGGAAATCAGCCAACATCACCGGTTTGCACAAAAAAGGTGCAAAAACAGATCCCAGCAACTGCAGACCAATCAGCCTTCTCCCAATTATCAGCAAAGTCATGGAATCCATCATTGCTTCAGATATTAAATCTTTCCTCTTCTCCAATGGCTTGATCTCTGATCATCAATTTGGTTTCAGACCTGGTCACTCTACTCTGGACATGCTGCTTCTGCTTTCTCAACAATGGATGGAGGTCCTCAACGCCAAAAAGGAAATTAGAGTTGTCTTCCTTGACATTTCACGTGCCTTCGATACGGTCTGGCACCCTGCTCTGCTCACCAAACTCTCCTCCTTTGGTATCCATGGAAATCTCCACGCATGGCTGGCGGACTTCCTCTCTGGTCGTAGTCAACGTGTGGCCCTGAATGGGTTTCTCTCATCTCCTCTTCCTGTTCAGGCTGGAGTTCCCCAAGGTAGTGTTCTGGGCCCTGTGCTTTTTCTGGTCTTCATCAATGATCTCTCTGACTCTCTTGAAAATCCTCTCTATCTCTTTGCTGACGACTCTACTCTCTGTCGCTCCATTCCTCATCCCTCAGATCGGCAGTCTGCAGCCTCCTCACTCTCTGCAGACCTGGACAAAATCACAGACTGGTCAAACAAGTGGAACATGTCTTTCAATCCTGACAAATCTCACACTCTTACAATGTCTCTCCGAAAGGACCGACTGGACAACCCTCCCATCTACTTTCTCAACAATCCTCTCCAAGAAGTTCTGTCGCTCAAGCTTTTGGGTCTCACCATCTGCCATGATCTTTCTTGGGAAAACCACATTTCCAAGCTGGCCTCCAAAGCCAGTCGCCGACTGGGCATCCTCCGTCGTGCGAAGTCCTTCCTTGGCACACCTGAGCTCCTCACCACATACAAGGCTTTCATCCGCAGCTCAATGGAATACTGTTCCCCCCTCTGGGCTGGTGCTCCTGCCTCACACCTTGCTCGGCTTCACGCTGTTGAGGCCAAAGCTTTCAGAATCATTGGAATCTCCTGCGATGTAGTCAACACCGAGGGCCTTTCACTCACTCACCGCAGGCAGGTTGGTGGTCTTTCTGTCTTCTACCGACTCCTCTCTGGCCTTGCTCCCCCAGCTCTCTCTGTGCTCTGTCCCCCCAATATTCCTTCAGGTCGCACAAGATCTGCCTGCAACCCTCTTATGGTTAAACTGCCAAAGTCTAGGCTCTCTGCTCACCTTCACTCTTTCATTCCCCTTTTCTCCCGCCTCTGGAACAAACTCCCCCACTCCCTTCAATCCCACTCCTCCCTCCAGGTCTTTAAAACAGCTGTTCACCTCCATCTCTTATCTTCCCCCATCGAAAACCTTGATCTTTTCTACCCCCGGTAATTCACCCCAGAGTCCTTGCAGTGTTCATATGTTTTATTCCTCTCCCACCTCCCCCCAAGTCCTCCCGATGTCCCTGCTCTCAAATGTTGTGTTTGTGTCCTTCCCCCTCTTCCCCCTCTCTTTTGTGTCCTTCCCCCTCTCTCCCCATCTTGTCTGCCGCTCCCCTTGTTTTTTGTGTTTTGTGTGTCGGTTTGTCTTTTTGTGTGATTAATGTTAGCTCTTTCACGAGCCTCGATCTTGTATACAAAAAAAAAAAAAAAAAAAAAAAAAAGTGAATAGATTTCAACTTGATTTCTATTCTTCACCCAGAAGTTTTTTGATAAATGAATATTTAAACAATTTTTCTGCCCCATAAAATTAATGTAACGAATAAGGGTGAGCTGACATTGTTTCATTATTCACTTAATCACTTATACAAATGTAGATAGTCTGGTCTCTGCTTCCCTCGCTACATAACTCGTCAAATTGAATGACAGTGTTAAAATTAAGTCTGCACAGATGTAACTTCACCAACTCAACTTTTTAATTACCAAACCAATTATTTTTTGTTGTTTTTGCTTTTAAATATCTGGAATGCTGAGGACCCAATTTACAAGTTGGATTGCATCATTTAATTATATAGCCTTGAAATATTTCAACATAAGTTGTTCCCAATGTGTTCATATGATTTATTTAATGTGGAAATTAAAGGATTTTATCCATTGGCATTGAATAATGAACAGAAAAGTAAAGAAAAACACAACTTATCTTTTCCTGCCCTTTCCTTTCTCTTCCTATCAATCATCAGGCTGAATCAATTGTCCGTGAGATCAATTCTTCCATTTATACACACTTGGACAAGCATACTTTTTTGAATGCAACAACAAGACGTCATATTCAAAATAAGGTGAGAAAATACCTGATAAATGAGTCATTTACTCACTTATTCCTTTAGCAGCAGGAAGTGTGTGAAGTAACTGACCAATGGGCAGGTTTTAAACCTGTCATTCTGATGCATTTGGACGGCGCACCCTTTTTGATGCCAGAACCTGTCTGCGGAGCAGCAGTCAGACCATTTATCATCAGGACTGAGATTTGAGCTCCCATGTCACTGCATTATGATCCACACCTGTAAGACTGAACATCAATTTCTCATTCGTTCTTGTCTTTTTGACAACTCGTGAGATTTTATATTTGTCTTACACAAAATTGGCGTGCTTTTGATTTTGAGCAACCCACTCAGATTCTGATTATAAATTAAATTTGCTCCCTGTGCCCCTCCCCACGCTACTCATCCTGGATTAGCACCTGGTTGGAGGAGGTAAATTGGTGGGACGAGAGTTTTCCCTCTCTAAGCCCACATTTATTTAAATTAACAAAAAGCTCTCCATCTTGTGTACGATATTTGGTTCACTGAATTCATTTCACATCAGCTCGATATAAACCATTTTCTCCTTTTGTAACATTCGATCAATTTTCAGGTAGCTGTAAAAGTAAAGTATGTTGATGAGAGAATCCATATTCAATAAAAATATGAGAACCATAGAGCAGAAAGTGTAAATGCACAACTGACTCAAGGTTTTGTCAAAAAATACAAAGGCGCAGAAAGTCCAATGTTTGAACCGCAAATTGGTCTTCATCAGGGACAAATAGAGGGCCATGTTCCCTCCGATTTTAAATGTCTTCCCTGAGGTGTGGAGCACATCACGGTGACATCCTAAATTGTTGTACGTTATGTTTGTTTCTCAGCTTTGCAAAGTCGTAGAAAGCCACCATTTTGCACAAATCTTTCCTATCAGAGTCCGTAATAATCGGGCTATTCCACACACCAAACCTTATTTGATGTTGTCATCGAGGTTGTTTGTTAAATTGCTGCATTTTTATTGGATCAAAAATGTGGTTCAACAAGGGTGAACGTTTACACAGACCTACATAGCAGAGACTTTGAAATTCCCAAATGTCGGCACAACTTCACGATGGTATAATGAATGTCCAAGGTTTGAGTACGCAGGAGGTTTCACTCATCAGTCTGTGAATGAATCTTTCATTTTTTAAATGTCGATGATTTGAAGTTTTATTTTTTATTTTTTCAGATCTTTTATCAATTATATTGCTTCAGATTATGCTTGTCACATTCCCCATGTTCATTTGTATTTTGGTCTGCCTGTGCAAGTGAGTTAACTTCCGGAGGGCATGGGAGGAGGAGGGGGGTGTGAGGAGGAGTCGAGGATGGGGGAGCAGTGATAGGGCGAGATTGCAGATAAAAACATGGCTTTGATCTCGGGTAAAGTCAAATCCAATCATAACTTCTGTTTGGGTAAAACTCTTGCAGTAGTGATGCAGCAAAGCAAGCATATTCTGGCAGTGATGCTCACCAACCTGTTTCATCTGCAATTTTTTGACTGGAGTAATATCCATGGCATCTCACTCCATTGACAACGGTACTCCTTTTTTGCGAACCAGTGCCAAACAAGTGTCAGATTTATTGAAGGCAAGCCGTAGGAATTTCAAGGAAATTTGAAATGGTTTATGCTAAGGGTAGAAGGTGCATATTTCAGCACACTTGTCAGCAGATGGGATTGTTGGCATAAGACCCTGCTGTGCGGCACACATCAACTGATCATCTCGCCTCTGGCTGAGATTTCCAATGAGAATCTTTGCTTGCTGGTATGAGATTATTTTAAGAGTTGCTCCAGTGATGATTATGTGCACCTTTTTGAAACCACTACACGCTGTTCATCACTTTTTTTGTCCCAGCTCTCTGACAGTCGTGATCTTTATTGCTATACAATCTCTAGCCTAATGGAGTAGCAGGACTCGGGTGTAGCGGCTTGCACCTGTAACCTTCAACAGAAGTCCTTCGTTCTATTTACACAATGAAAATAGAGTCAGTGTAAATTTTTTAATTGCAAGAAGCTCAACAAAGCGCCAGAGCGTGAGAATATGACCAGAGTACGTGGGAAGTCAAAGTGAAATGGATACTCGATAGAAGGAAGTGCTGGCAGGTGGTACTAAGAAGGAATCAATCACTTGTGTTTGTGTTACTTTCATGTTGTTTATGCTTTCGGATGGATTTTGTGCTGCTTCCTAAAACGTGTTTGCCTGTGTTTTCATTTTTAACCCATCAGCTCCAAAACATGAGCATCAAAGTTGGATTCCCAAGAAGGATTTTAAAGACATCGGACATCGATGGTGATTTTTGGGGGGTAGGTAAATGGAGCGTCTTGTGTATGCTGGTACTTGTAATGCATAATTTGTGTTCTACTCAAGGCATTACTTTTACAACTGCACTCATTGAGCCTTTCCATGACTTACTGCTGATCCAACCATTTTCTGATCTACATTTCCTACATTTCTTACACCACAATTACCTTCCCATTAAAAAAAAATCATTCCCAGTGTGTTGGTTCAAGAGATCTTGGATCTTCACTTACTTTCATTCATCTACAGTATATGAAGCACCTGCATGTGGGAATGCACCATTTCCAAGGGCATGGCTTAGCATGCAGAGAATCCCATAGATCAAGGCGGAAATGTATAATTTGAGATTGTTAGCACTAAAATCAATACTAGCACATGAGACACCCTGCTACATATTCCTTTCAAGAGAGGCCGCACAGGATGACGTTTTGTGTACAGTATAGCCATGTCCGGAATGTATCCCAGACTTCTTCTTAAGTTGATTTTTTTGGCCAAACTCAGAGGACGTTGAACCTTAGCTTCTAGTCCTCTTGATCAAACATTGCTGTGTGCAATTCCTCTGTGTCTATATCCTTCTTCAACATGTTGATGTAATTGAGAGCTGGTCTGCCCTGCTTCGGCCTTCCATGTTTAGGTGTCCAGAATATAAAATCGGAAACAGGTTCGATTTTGGACTGGTAGCTGTGCCCAACAATCCTGAGATGTCTTCTAATTTTAACCGACAACCTTGGACGAGAACCATAGAGCTCTTTATTTGTCCCATGTTCAGACCAATGGACATTGAAGGTGAGCGAAGATGTCAAGTATAGCATCCATCAAATCACTTCTCGTGGGTCACAGTGAAGGTCCATGCTTCACTTCCATAAAGCAGAATGGCCACAACTGTTG
The DNA here is from genome assembly GCF_964187855.1 of Myxine glutinosa. NCBI lineage: Eukaryota > Metazoa > Chordata > Myxini > Myxiniformes > Myxinidae > Myxine > Myxine glutinosa. Next base: position 130,097,301 of record NC_136264.1, on the reverse strand, counting down.
CCATGAACAGCCATTCCTTGATACACTGAGAGAGTGTCAACTTCGATATTCTTGAAAGTTTGTTGCAAGCTCTCTATGCAGCACCTTGGGGGTGCTGCATAGTGATGCATGGGGCGGACAAGATGATGTCTGGGATGGACAAGATTGATACATAAGGCTACTCCAAGGAGGGAAAACTAGAAATTTGGATGGAGGAAGGATTGGGGTGGGGTGGGTTAATGAGGGTAGAAAAGATCATAGTTTTCGATCGGGGATGATCTGAGATGGTGATGAACAGCTGTTTTGAAGACCTGGAGGGAAGAATGAGATTGAAGAGAATGGGCAAGTTGGTTCCACAGGTGACAATAAAGAGGAATGAATGAGTGGAGGTGAAGACTGGTTGTAGAAACCCCCTGGTTGTAGAAACCTTGGGGGGGGAGAAGAATGGAAAGAGAGCAGTGCCTGCGTTGGAGAAGGTGATAGGCTCATAGACTCAGCTTCATTGCGGGAGATTCCAATAATCCTGAAGAACGTGTCTTCCATTGTGTCAAGCTGAGAAAGATGTGAGTGTAGTCATCCTAGAGGGAAGCTATGGTCATCGAGGAGTTGTGGATAAAGGCTTTGGTAAATATAAGTTTAGATGTGCCAAGGAAGGACTTTGTATGATGGAGGATGCCCAGTCCAGATGAGAGCTGGGCATCCTCCATTGTACGAAGTAATCCCCTTGGGACACAGCTGGCTTTAGAGACCAACTTTGAAATGTAGTTTACCCAAGAAAGGTCATGGCTGATAGTGAGACCCAGGAGTTTGAATGACTGGACTTCCTCAGGAAGATTGTTAAGAAAGTAGGTGGGAAGGGGGTGGGGAGTTGCCAGACTGCCCTTTCGGAGAGACAGAGACAGAGTGAGAATGAGAGTGAGATCTGTCTGGATTGAAAGACATATTCCAAGTGTTTGACCAGCTCGTGGTTTTTTTTCCTCAAGGTCAGAAGAGAGGAAAGAGGCTGCGGACTTCCTGTCTGAACGATGAGGAATGTCACAGCAAAGGGTGGAGTCATCAACAAATAAATAAAGGGGATTTTCCAGAGAGTTAGAGAGATCATTTATGAAGATCAGGAATAGGACTGGACTCAGAACACTGCCTTAGGGCACTCCAGCCTTCATAGGGAGCGATGAAAGGATTCCGTTGAGAGCTAAATGTTGCCTACGAGAATAGAGATATTCAGTAACCCTTATGTGGAGTTGGCCTTGGATGCCATTGGCAGAGAGTTTGGAGAGCAAGGCAGGATGCCAGCCTGTATCAAAGGCATGCCAGCCTGTATCATGTCAACTGCAATGATGGATTTCATGAACTTGCTGATGATTGGAAGTAAGCTGACAGGTCTATAATTGAGAGGATCAGTTTTTGCATCTTTTTACCTCCGTCACCAAAGGTGGATGGAGGTTATGTTTTCACCCTTGTCTATTTGTTACTTGCCGGAAAAGATTCCGGCAAGTATGTTGATCGGTTGGTTTGTCTGTTTGTTTGTTTTTGTTTTTTGTTGGTTTGTTTTACAAAGTTTGTCAAAGTTTTAAAAACAAAAGTTTGTTTTTCAAAGTCTGCTACCAATAACCAATGTAATAATGATAATGGCATAATGATATTAAGATTATTACAAAATAAGAACAGTAATAATAATTGGCAATCATAAGGATAAGAACATGACCCCCCACACTTCCCCCCCCCACTCCCCTCACCCACACCCCACATAGACGCTTCCGTAGTAAGTATATGCTTCAAGTTCATTTCGTTAATTTGTTGTTATTTGCAAAATTGAGGATTTTTAAAGCATATTGGTTGGTCTTGCACGTTATTCTGTCGGTCTGTCTGTTTGTCTCTCTGTTTGTCTGTCAATCAGCTACAGGTCACAAATTTAAACTGATCTTCACAAAACTTCACCATATGGTAGAGTTCGTAATAAGGAAGAAGCCCATTTATTTTGAGGTCAAAGGTCAAAGGTCATCTTGAGGTTAAATTTCTAAAATTGTCATTTTTCATCCAATTGACTTGAAAATTGAACAGCATTTGCATGTTGGGTCCAAAAATTGGGAAACCGACTATTTTTGAGGTCAAAGGTCAACTCAAGGTTAAACCTCCAAAATCATCAATTTTCATCTGAAAAATCATCACTTTTCATCCGATTGACCTGGAGATTAAACAGCAAATGCATAGTGCCTCATTGAATTGGGAAAACAACTATTTTTTAAGATCAAAAGGTCAAAGGTCAACTCAATGTCAACCTTAAAAAATCCATTTTCATCTGAAAAATCGTCACTTTTCATCCGATTAACTTGATAATTAAACAGCAATTACATAGTGCATCACTGAATTGGGACAGCAACTATTTCGAGGTCAAAAGGTCAAAGGTCAACTCTAGGCCAAACTTCTAAAATCATCAATTTCCATCTGAAAATTTCCATCATCTGAAATTCCCCAAGGAAGTGTGCTGGGCCCTGTGCTTTTTCTGGTCTTTATCAATGATCTCTCTGACTCTCTGGAAAATCCTCTCTATCTCTTTGCTGATGACTCCACTCTCTGCCGCTCCATTCCTCTTCCCTCAGATAGGCAGTCTGCAGCCTCCTCACTCTCTGAAGACCTGGACAAAATCACAGACTGGTCAAACAAGTGGAACATGTCTTTCAATCCTGCCAAATCTCACTCTCTTACTATGTCTCTCCGAAAAGATCGACTGGACAACCCTCCCATCTACTTTCTCAACAATCCTCTCCAAGAAGTTCTGTCACTCAAGCTTTTGGGTCTCACTATCTGCCATGATCTTTCTTGGGAAAACCACATTTCCAAGCTGGCCTCCAAAGCCAGTCGCCGACTGGGCATCCTCCGTCGTGCGAAGTCCTTCCTCGGCACACCTGAGCTCCTCACCACATACAAGGCTTTCATCCGCAGCTCAATGGAATACTGTTCTCCCCTATGGGCTGGTGCTCCTGCCTCACACCTGGCTCGGCTTCACGCTGTTGAATCCAAAGCTTTCAAAATCATTGGAATCTCCCGCGATGAAGCTATCTCTGAGGGCCTTTCACTCACTCACCGCAGGCAGGTAGGTGGTCTTTCTGTCTTCTACCGACTCCTCTCCGGCCTTGCTCCCCCAGCTCTCTCCGTGCTCTGTCCCCCAAATATTCCTACAGGTCGCACAAGATCTGCCAGCAACCCTCTGATGGTTAAACTGCCGAAATCTCGGCTCTCTGCTCACCTTCACTCTTTCATTCCTCTTTTCTCCCGCCTGTGGAACAAACTCCCACACTCCCTTCAATCCCTCTCCTCCCTCCAGGTCTTTAAAACAGCTGTTCACCACCATCTCTTATCTTCCCCCATCCATAACCTTGATCTTTTCTACCCCCACTAATTCACCCCAGATCCACCTTGTTTGAAATTCCAACTTATTTCCTGGAAATCCTGGCAGTGTCCATATGTTTATACCTCTCCCACCCCCCCCCCCCCCCCCCTTAACATGCCTCCCCCCCTTCACATGCCTCCCCCCTTCACATGCCTCCCCCCCAAAGCCCTCTCCCTCCCACAGATCTCTCGATGTCTCCATGTCTCTCGGTCCCTGCTCTCAAATGTTGTGTTTGTGTCCTTCCCCCTCTCTCCCCATCTTGTCTACCGCTCCCGATGTTATTTGTTTTATGTGTCTGTTTGTCTTTCTGTGTGATTAATTTTCGCTCTTTCACGAGCCTCGATCTTGTATACCAAAAAAAAAAAAAAAAAAAAAAACATCAATTTTCATCCAATTGACTTGAAAATACAACAGCAGAGTGCATCACTGAATTGGGAAACCATCTATTTTAAGGTCAAAAGGTCAAAGGTCAACTCTAGGTCAAACTTCTAAAATCATAAATTTTCATCTCAAAAAATCATAGATTTTCATTCTATCAACTTGAAAATTAAACAGCAATTACATAGTGTATCACTGAATGGGGAACCCAACTATTTTTGAGGTTAAAAGGTCAAAGGTCAACTCAAGGACATACTTCTAATATCATCAGTTTTCATCTAAAAAATCATCAATTTTAATCCGATTGACCAGAGCTTTGATTAAGATCGTCAATTCTAATCTTATTGAAATAAACAATTTGATGTATCCATGGCAAATTTTGTTGGAGGGATGGGTGGATTTTGCACGTCTCGTGCTCTGCATGATGTCTTCTTGTTTTTTTTACATTTGAATAAAATAAGTCAAAAGCTATTCGAGATAAATCTGACATCTATAAATCCGTTTGTTGGTGATCGTACCATCAATGGACAATTAATTGAAATAAACAGCAAGAAAAAAGTACAATGCTGTTTCGCATAATTTTTAAAAACGTCTATGAAACAAACTCTTGTGCGATTTTAACATAAATTTTCTCCACTCTCTTGAATGAATCCAGTTCTGGCTGGGTTTGCACGTCGACGCAAACTGCCAGGAATTTTCTGAACTCTTCTCTCCACTAGGCCACTATCTTTTACAAGCCCGCCATGTTATGTTCTCAGCAAAGAAGCACAAAGCATGTGATGACATTGAACGGGGAATGCCCTGGCAGCTTCACCTTGATTGTGTGACGCACAACCTGTCGGGCTGGAATTATTGAGGCCCCGGCATTGCAAAGCACGGTTTAGACACACAGAGCTTCCTGTACGTGAGAATAGGTAGGATTTCTTCTTCTGCGGAGTTGAATCCTTGCTGGTGCCTGCTAGTGGTGCTGAATCTTTGAGCACCACATATTCCGATGGGGACATAAATATCTGGCCATGCCATGTGCGTTGAGGTTGGTGAAGTTAAAGATCAAAAGGTAGCTCTTGAAGAGTAAGCCATTGTGTGACAATGGCCCATGAAACTTCCTGCTTCGAGGTTAAGTTGGACTATGAAAGTTAGTGTTTTTATTCCTCTAAGTAACGTGTACATTGAATTGGAGAATGTTAATGGTAAGTATATGATTCGTGTAAAGAAAATCGGTAAATTCAGTTCATGGGGAATGGATAAAGCACAAGCATGTTGGAACAAATGGCCTCCTGTGTTTAATTGTCTCTGTATATCCTTGTATATCATAGTTTAAAACAGACTTTTGTGTAACTAACCAATGAACATCTAAAAACTTTTAATGGAGAAATATACTTTCATATTTATTAACATTCGATGAGGCGATCATGTTATTCCTTGCCATATTCTGGTGGCTTCAGTGTATATTTCCATTTATTTTAACAGGGGTGGTAACTGATTGGATAAGAAAACCGATTTTTTCCATTGATTCACAGATGTGAAATGTAATAATATTCCCAACAAAAATGGATCCCAGTTTCCATTTAACATACCGTCTGCTGAAATGTAAGAATAATTTAATCATAGGATTTTGGACAAATTGGAGCAATGTGATTTTGGAGTAGCTGAATGGAACAATTAACAGCTGGGTGCATTTGGCGTAGACGGACAAGGAAAGCATATGGCTTCAGTGTGCTGTGGTCTTTATTCCTGGACGAAATGTCACTCTTTAATTGCATGGGGTCACTGTAACCAAGATTCGTTCTTCGTCGGTAATTAAATCCACGATTCATGAGCATCATGGTTGAGATTATTTAACCAATAACTGGAACTCTTTTCCGTATAAAATTGGCTTTGCCATGTGGGAAATGGGGCTGTGGAGCACTCTGTTTAACAGCATGCCGTCCGGGCCGAAGTTGTAGTTAAAGTGAAGAGGAATTATGTAGTGACGTTTTAAACAGTGACCTTTTGCTCACGCCATGCTGTATCCTATTTGAATGCACTGTGAGATATTAACCCTTGCGGTGTCGGAAATCCACCTCCACTCAGGGATACATTCATTGCCTGTTCTGATTCCGATGCACCGTACTCTGTTCCAGAGCATGGGTGCTGCCGAAGCATTTTCTTAGCAATGGTTGCACTGGGTTTGACTTTCTGCCATTTAACAATAATCTGCCATTGCTTTCCCAGCAGTAGTTAGGGCAGGAATATGGAATTTGCTCAGCGTTCTGGCGATAGCTACTGTACAATTCACGAAGGACACCGTGGGGTCTTTAACGTCCACCAACTAATGCCAGCAGACGGGATACCCAGTTTACCAGCCTGTGACGTTCTGGGATGACAGTTTATAGCTGGGCCGAGATTCAAACCTAGGCTAGACAGCTTAGAGGTTAGTGTGCACACCTCTAGGGAATGCCTGGCAGGATGGCCGAGACTTTAGGCCATCCTGCCGGCCCTCATTGCCTATCCTATCGTATTGCAATTTAGATACTGATGGATTACATTTTTCCCCTTCAGGGACTTGCACTTTGGGAACCCATTTGATTTGCTATTGCATCATTGATATTCAATGTCTAGTTTTACAAAATACTCGTAATTGGAAATTTGAGTGAAATTATTATGCATTGCCATCATGAGTGATGAAGTGCTGTTGAGAGGTTTTAACCTTTGTTTTGTTTTTTCCTTTAGGTTATGTTTGCGTCCGTTCGTATTAAGCGGTCGATGGTGACATAGTCTCAGTCTCTTTCTCATTTTTATCTTTTATTTTTTGCCGTTTTTATTTGTGTTTAAAAAAACATGTCTTGAAGGAAAATTTGACTCGAAGAGAGGGCAGTTTTTCCTCTCTGGTTTTAGGTGTTGGGATTAGGGTTTCCAGCAGTGATGTCATTTTTTTACTGGACTTAACTTTATCGAAATGTTAATACCATCAGGTAATTTACAGAGGGGAATATATTTATTATCTACACAGGATGGGTAGAAAAGAGCTAATTTGGATGAAGGAACAGAGTGGGGGAGGGGGGCGTAAGGTGGGATGCAGAATGAGGATATTTGACATGGGAGGGATGGCCAAGTAAGGAAACAGCATAGCGGGAGAGAGAGAGAGAGAGAGAGAGAGAGAGAGAGAGAGAGAGAAAGAGAAAGAGAAAGAGAAAGAGAAAGAGAAAGAGAAAGAGAACGAGAACGAGAACAAGTAAACATAAAAATGCTATTCTACAATAATAAAACATATATGCCTCATATTCATCTTCTGATCTCAAATCCAGATTTCTTGAGTATATAGCAATAATAACAAATTTGGCTTCACTATCCCAATACTTATGGAGGGCATTATACTGTGTATATATTGTTGCGGATCTCGAGCCCGTCGACGTACTGAGGGGGGATTAAGCCCTGCTCCCCCTTGAGCTTCGATTCCACGAGGCCGCCACCCACACTACACTCGTGGAGGACGGATTGCTAAGCAATTCCAGCCGCCGAGCCCGCAGCTAACGCGCGGAAGGGTTAACGGTCACCATCCGAGTACCTTCAACACACGCAGCCGCGAGAACGGGGACAGAACCTCGCACGAGTCGCGCTGGTATTTAACGCCCGAGTGGTTGTGCGTCGCGTAACTCATGCCGTTAACACTATTGAACCCGATCGAGTGGTTTTAATTCGTGCAATGCTAGGCCAATGGTGAAAGGACGATGACGGCCAGGTTGGAAACGAACCACAGGATTTATTCACAAATGCACAGTATTCACAGAAAAGGGACACAGCGAAGAATCTTAACGGCCTTACTTACGTTCCCAGACAAGGGCCCTCAGACCCGTTCGGGGAAGGGGAGGAAGAGGGGAATGCGCCCAATGTACGGTCGCTCATGCAGTTTGCCCGGGCGGGCTCGTTTGGCAGATACCCCCAAGGATCGCTCCAACCGCCGGACACTACAGCCGGGGATGTTCGCGGCAGGGGCGTTGATCGCGGATGTGCACGTAGCAGGAATCCAAGGAGCGTATCTCAAGGTCAGCGAGGCAAAAGCGCGCGTATATTCAGGGAGTCCAGGCAGAGAGAGCGTCCAGAGTCCCGGGTCAGAGAGAGAGCGAACGGAGGTCCGGGCCGGGTTTTATAGCCCCCCTGGAACCCCCCTCGAATGTTCCACGGGCCTCCATTGGCTGCCTGGGGTCACGTGTCGTGACAGCCCCTTATTGGTCACCCTCGGCCACTCCCTTCAGCCTCCATTGGCTGTAACTTATTGACACTCCCTATAGCTCCCATTGGCTGTTCGCTGCTTACTGGCCACGCCCTCCAGCTCCTCCTTCGGGCCTGCAAGACTTGTCCTAGGCCCATGACACAGCACTTCAGGCTGCAACGAGGCCTACCATTACTCTACCTGCCTCAACGCATACTAACACTGGGAAGGAGACTGTACTTCACATTTAATAAGAAATAACTAACTAAGTGAGGCTACATGTTGTGGGTAACTAACTATGGTGGGGGAGGGGGGGGAGGGGGGGGGTTGCCTTTATTTACAAAACCACAACACGACCCCCCTCTCCGACCAGACTCGTCCTGAGTCGACCTCAGTTGCAACGACCGGTAGAGTCTGGCATTCAATTTTTCTTTTACCATTAGTGTGACACATAGATGTAATCCCCCTAACATTTACTCTAACCCATGTGTGCGACATTTTTTACACTAGATATGTCCCTCCTAATGCATTGAGCAGCTAATCTATCAGACTCACACCCACAACTGTTCGCGCATTTCCGGAATTTTTAAAGTAAACACATAGCCGGTGGGCAACATTCTGATATTTACATGCACAGAACTTAACCTTTATTTACACACTACAACCCAGGACCTGCACTTGAGGAAAGAAATGGAGGAAGGAAATGAAGGCACTTGCTGCTTGTTATCATCTTCTTGTCTTGTGTGCGGGCTAACAAAAACCAGCTGGCCCTGACCGGCATACAGGCGATTTGAACATCAGGGCCATCTAAATCTTCTCAATTTGCACACATGGATCATTCTTTATTCCAGAGCAGGGCCACTCGACACGTGGTCCAAATGCGTGGCGTCAGTGCCACTTGACACGTGATCCATGTGTGTGTGTGCACCAGTGCCACCCAACAGGTGGTCCGAAGGTTGGCCCGAATGCCACCAAACAGGTGGTCAGAAGGTTGGCCTGAATGATAAAGCAGCCAAGAGCTGCCACAGCAGAGGTGCGGGGCCACAAGGCTTGTGGTCCATAAGTACAAGATGAATTGGCAGCAAGATGCTGCATGGGTCGGCCTCCAAATGGTCCTGGGGTGGGGAGGAAGACAAGGCGCAACAAGCACAAAGAAAATCAAACAGTGGCATGCGAAAAACAAGGTGACCAGGCACCACCATACCTGGTGCGGTGCGAGGAACGTGGCAGAGTGGGCGGAGCAAACTCGTCCCTAACCGTACATACCACCCCGCCGTTGGCTACACTACCCTAGCCCCCCTTGTATTTACAATTCGTCTCTACGTCCTGTCTCCCATATCCCCTCTAATGCCAAATTCATCCCCAAATCCCTCCCAGGTTCTCCCAGGAAGGAAGGGATGGAACAAAACAATGTTTCACTCATGTCATGATGCATCTCACTTTCCAAACAGCCTACAGAGTCTCTCGGTGTGAAGTTTGTCCTCCTGGGTGAATGGTTGTGGATGGTGCGAAGGGGGGTCTCACATCCTAACTACACTAATAACATTACACCTCTAAACTCCCCGGGGTCATACCCTGCCAGTAGGCCTTTTTAAACTATGTGGTTCTAAGAACCCGAATTCCCATTGCCCACACTATGGTGCCCTCCTGAATTTGGGTCTCACACAACAAATTTTCTATCTGTGCCCTCGCACAATTTTAGGGCTGGGTCATGTGGCTCTACCAGAAGGTCTACCTACCTGCGCTCCACCGTCACTAGAGCTGCCTCCGGAGCTTGCCTGCTCCTCACAACTAATCTACCTGGGGAAGGCCCTCCCTGGCGCTTACCTCCTCGATGCCCACCATGGCATTGGGCAACCCGGTCCTTTCCTTGGATCCTCGGGCCCCACTCACTCGCTAACCTAACTGGCTCCCAGAGCCTCCCTGCGGCCTTACCTGGCCGACAAGCTACCAGTGACGGAGTGCCTCAATAACCATAACTACCAATTAAACCACATGCCCAGCCATTCCACCGCCTCATGCACCTCACAAAACACTATGTTCTACCATCAGAACCACAGGTGTCAATATCCATGCAATTTACCTGCACCCTCTACCTAGCTTTAAACTACCCACTCGGGCTTTCGTGAATGGGTTCCACTCTGCCCATTCAATCCTTCGCACCATGCATTCCACACCAAGCATTTGCACACCATGCATTCCACACCTTTTATTCTCACACCTTTTATTTTCACACCAGTTATTCTCACAATTCAATTCACACTTACACACAGCATCATCTATCTAACTAATCTCCCCTACAACTCATGCTTCCCTCGTCGTCCCTTTAAACTATGCACACCCTTTGTTAACAACCACCTAAACTCTCTCCGTCCCCTTTACTGTTCATATCACCACTTAATTCTTGTCCTTAAGGTCTCTCTAAATCCCTATAATTATCCTAGCCCTCCCTCGGCTAGCTTCGGTGCCCCATGGAGGCAACCATTGCTGGCCCCTCCATGGGCCTAACACTGCCATCCCCCTAAACTAATGCTCATGGGCCCCCCTGTGGGAGGAATGGTCACACACCATTCCCCCACGTGGGGTACACTACTCCCCCCAGTCCTCTACACTATGAGCCCCCGTCAGTGGAGGTACTGGGTCCTGCCTCGGCCTCTAAGGCCAAGATGATCCATGAGGGTGCCTGCTCACCCGTGTAGGGTCTCAAACGGTCTGCATCGACGATCCGAGGGAGAGCTCGTGGTCCCATTTTGATTTTTACGACCACGTCACAAATTTGCGCCAGGACGACCCCCGGGCATTGCCAAGGCGATGTGAGCTTGGGGCATCTGCCCTTCTGTCTCCGGGGATTGAAGAACCAAATCTTCATCCTCGGAGAATATGGGCTCACCTGGCTCCGGTGGTCGTACCTGCCCTTCATTTTGGCACCTGCCAGCTGAAGCTGGCGACGTGCGAAGGCATGGACCCTCTCCATGCCTTCCTCCAAGTGACGGGCATAGCCCTCCCCCGGCGGTTTATCAGGGCCTTCGGGCACGGGCCCGCATAGCAGATCGGTGGGAGCCAGCAACTCCCGCCCGTACATGAGCAGCGCTGGGCTACATGCGGTGGCCCCATGCTGACTAGTGCGGTAGGCCATTAACAAATACGGGAGATGTTCGTCCCAATCGTCCTGACGGGTGGTGGTGAATCATGCCAATTGTTGGACCAGGGTTCGATTGAACCTTTCCACCATCCCGTCAGATTGAGGTCTCAAGGGCGTTGTCCGTGTTTTCCGAATTGCCAGGAGCCTGCACACATCTTTTAATAATTGACTCTCAAAATTTCGACCCTGGTCGGTGTGCAGCTCCTCTGGAATCCCATGCCAACATACAAATCCTTCCACGAAGGCCTGTGCCACAACCCCGGCTTCTTGGTTGGGGAGGGCATAGGCCTCCGGCCACTAGGTGAAATAGTCCATAACCATGAGGATGTACTTATTACCTTGGCGGATGCGGGGTAGCGGTCCTAATATGTCCATAGCCACCCGCCCAAGGGGGGCCCCCACCTGATGTAATTGAAGGGGGGCCCTCATCCTCCGTGCTAGTCCCTTTTTAGCAGTACAGGCATCGCATCTCCGACACCAGTCCTGTATATCGCGCCCCATATTCACCCAATAGAACCTCCAGCGGACCCGAGATGTTGTCTTTGTCCTGCCCAAATGGCCGCCGGGGCGGGTACCATGCACCTGCTGTAAATGGTGGTCTTAAACTGTTCTGGGACTATCACTAGCCAGGAAGTTTTCTCAGAGGGAATCTCTACCCACTTGCGGTACAAGATGTTATTTTTCAATTCCAGGGTTTTCCATTGGGCCCAGTATGCCTTTGTTGGTGCCCCGAGGGGGGTGACCTCTTCCCCACTAGGTCTCTTCCCCAATCGAACCCATTCGTGCACCGGTCCCAGTACGGGATCCTCCCGCTGGGCCGTGCTCCAAGCCAAAGTTCCAAATTCCTTATCAGCGGTTAGTGGCAAGATTGGCCCTCTCACCCGGGTTGCACGGACTACGAGGGTAGGGGTGGGGTCTGCCAATTGTTCCCTGTCCTTGTGTCTCATGCAGAATTTACAGTTTTCGCCCAGACAGGGACGTTGAGAGAGTGCATCGGCATTCCCATGGGCCTTCCGGGCCCTATGGGTCACACTGAAATCGTACTGCTGCAACTTTTCCAACCACCTTGCAATTTGGCCCTCAGGTTCTTTGAACCGGAGGAGCCATTGCAAGGAGGAATGGTCAGTTCGAACCAGAAATTTCCGCCCGTACAGGTACGGGTGGAAATGGCTAATGGCAGCCAGCATAGCCAATAACTCTTTATGAGTGACACAATAATTTTGCTCGGGCCTACTCATGGCCCGACTATAATACGCGACCACTCTCTCCACGCCCCTCTGTGTCTGGGACAAGACCGCACCCAAATCCTCCTGGCTTGCATCCGTGTCCAACTGTCCAGGGTAAACATCCCGTCATTGGTGGGGTAAGCTTGAATGGGTGCGGATGTCAAACACCCCTTCATTGCTAGGAAGGCCTCATTGCACTCCCTTGTCCAGGTAAACCTCGTCCCCTTCTCCGTAAGCCAGTGAAGGGGCCTGGCTATCTCTGCGAATTTTGCCACAAAGCGCCTGTAATAGGAGCAGAGTCCCAAAAACCCTCGTACCTCTTTGATGTTACGAGGTGCGGGCCACTCCTCTACCGCTGTAATTTTTCCTGGGTCTGTTTTTACCCCCTCGCGGCTGATGACGTGACTTAGATAGGCCACTTCCTTGGCAAACAAAGTGCATTTGCTCGGACTCAATTTCAACCCTGCCTGTCTGAGGCACCCAAACACCTGTTCCAAATTAGCTATGGCCTGGGGAAATGTTTTAGCCTGTACCAGGACGTCATCCAGGTATACCAGGCATGATTGCCATGGCATGCTGCCCAGCACATGCTCCATCAATCGTTCAAAGGTGGCGGGAGCGTTACACAAACCAAACGGCATCCCACTGAACTGATACAGCCCCTTACCTGTGGAAAATGCCGTTTTCTCCTTCCCTGCCCTATCCATCTCCACCTGCTAATACCCACTCTTAAGGTCCAAGGTTGAGAACCACTTTGAGCCCGCAACAGCATCGAGGGTATCGTCAATTCTAGGCAGGGGATACGAGTCCTTGAGTGTCACGTTGTTCAATTGGCGATAGTCCACGCAAAACCGCATGGTTCCATCTTTCTTTTTAACCAACACAACTGGTAACATCCAAGGACTTCCCGAGGACTCAATGATACCTGCACTGAGCATTTTTTCTACCTGCTCATCAGCTTCCTCCCTCTTGCTCCAGGGGAGCCGTCGGGCGGGCTGACGAATAGGCCGGGCCTCACCGGTGTGCATCTGATGTTTCACCAGGCCCGTACGTCCAATGTCCTCGGAGGACTAGGGGAAGATGTCCAAATGGATTTCTTTTAATTTATGTAAGGCCTCCCGCTGGGTCTCCTCCATCTCTACACTACTCCGGTTTACCATCTCGCAAATGGGATCGGGCCAATTCCTACTGGTTGCTAGAGACTCCCTCCGGGACCGGCTCGGCTGGATGTTCTCGTCTCTCACCTCCGCGACTTTGTTAACTGGGGTGCAGCCGGCTATCTTCGTGCCCCGTCCTATTGTGTGTGGTTCTGCACTAACATTAATCACTCGGACGGCCACCACCGGCCCGTCCGTTTTTACGAGGGTACGGCCTAAAGGGTACGGTTTAGTACCGTACCCTCGTTTTTACGAGGGTACGGTTTAGTACCGTACCCTCGTTTTTACGAGGGTACGGTACTAAACACGGGACGGACTGCTCTGCCACTGGTTCGACCAGGCCGCAGGAACCCTGCCAGGTTGGGCGAGCCCGCCATCGGACCGGCACTATTGCCTCGGCCCTCGGGGGAATGGTCACGGCCTCAGAAGCCTCCAGCTCCGTCCTTTCGACCGTGCTCACCCCGTCTAATGGCAGCTCATCTACTCCCACCTGCAGTATCCACCGGCACAAATCGATTTTACAACCGCTGGCAGTCAACAAGTCCAGCCCGATTAGGCATGGGTCGCACACCTCCGCCACCCAAACCTCTATCCTTCTTTTAACCAACCCTAACTTGAGGGTCACATAACCACATCCTATGATGGGGGCCGTTTCCCCGGTAGCCAACTGCAAACTATGATTTTCCAGATGCCGGATGTGATCCCAACCATCTGCACTCGAATCAAGGACCACAGGGCTGATGGTCGTGGGGCTTGCTCCTGTGTCCACAACGGCGTCTACCCCCACGCCAGCAATTTTGCATCGAATCGTCAAGCTACCAGTGCCAATTTGGCCACAATAAATGACCTGTCTTGTCAATGAGGGCTCTTTACCATCCTCTGCTGCCGAAAACGGCCCTGCATGCTCGCCACATATTAGTTTCCCGGGCCCTGGCGGTGGGGTGTCTGGGGTCGGCTAGTCCGATCCGTACGGGGCGGAGTTGATGGTCCCGGCTGTCAGGGTCTATCCCTGTGTGGGGCTCTGCAGTCCCGCGCACGGTGACCCATCCGGTTACAATGATAACATGTCACTTGGTAGGGTGCGTGCCTCCGAAATTCCAAATTACCCCCCCTGTAGTCCCGAGTTGGGGCATTTGATAGTGGCCCACCACGTGCCACCGCGTTTATCCACCTGCCATGGTCCAGATCCCGCTAACCGCTGGTCCACCAGCCTTAGGACCATGTCTTCCAGGTCCGGGCCCCTTTCAGGGGCGGACCCTCTCAGGGGCCCGCCACTAGCTATGGCTCCTACCTGTCTCACCGCCACCACGTGGCGCTCGCCCCCCCGGGCCAAGGGTGTCTCTGCCTCCCAACGGGCTGCAGCGTCGGCCGCCTGGCTCAGGATCTGCGGGCGCCAGATGGCGAGCTGTTGCTCGGGGTCCGAAAAGGCCTGGATGAAGTGGTCCAGCGCCAAGCTTTCTTGGGAGGTCACGGCCATGTCCGCATGCGCTATTCCCACTGTGCGGCGAATGTCGTAAACCAATTCCCCGATGGTCTCTTCAGGTTTGCTTTTTGGCACCGCGAGCTGAGCTTTAACAAGCTCGCTCTGCTGTTCCACACCGAATCGTTTAATTAAGGCCAAACGGAGATCTGACAGGGTGATAGCACCCGGTGGTAAAGCAATCAAGACCTCCGCCGCCACGCCGTGCAGTGCTGCCACAAGGTGTATCCCACCTTCGTCCAGCCCCCAACCATTACCCCTGCACACGTGGTTGAACTGCACCAGGTACGCCCTCAAATCGCTCTTGCCGTCGTATGGCGCGAGCCGGACTTTATGGTCACCCGACGTTCGTACCCCGTACGCCGCTCCATGTGGGGTCAATGCGGGGCCGAACCGTTCGGGTCCCCACAGTGCACTACCTATTGGGAGCTCGCATGCGTTACCCATCCCACTAAGGACTACCCCGGTCGGTGTCGATGCCTGGGCCTCGTCATCACAACCCGCTACCTACTCCGTACTCGCACACCCAGGCGCACACACACCTTTCACACACCCTGTTATCGCACACCCCGGTGCACACTCTTTCTCCACGCACTCCGTACCAGTCGCACACCTCACAATGGGCCTTTCGCGAACGCCGGGTCTCTCCCGACCCCCAAGCTCGTCGAGCCTCCCCTCGCACCAAACACATTTCCGCCATCATCGCCACTCACCTCGGGGCTTCTCTCACGCTTCTCCTCCAGCACCTGCAAACCTTTTATTTGGTCAGCAAGCACGTTATCACGGTGCGAACACAAACCTTGCACATATTCCATCACCTCCTCCCTTAATTCATTCTCTGTCTCGCTTCGTCTCTTTTTAATTTCACTTATTCCTTCTTCTACCTCCTCCGGCTACTGTTTCACCTCTTTTATCTCCCGGTGTGCCCCCGAAATCTCCCCATCTAAGGCTACCTTGGGCGTCTCTATATGTGTCCTAATTTGTCGTTCCTTTGTTCCCATTGTCTCTACTACGTCATCCACCCTCTTTGTCAGTCCCTCGTGCACCATTTTGCATTCCTTCTTCGTCGCTATCACTTCCCGCTTCAATTATTTTTGTGTTGCTTTCAACCCCCCGATTATGTCGGTATTCTTCCCCACCTGTTCCCTTAATTCCTGTTGTCCCACCGTTAATTTCTCCACCTCTTGAGTCAGTTCTTCTATACCCCCCTGTAGTTTAGCTGTACTCCGCTTCAACTCCCTCTCCACGCGCTCCTCGCACCGCTTCACCTCGTCGCGTAACACTGCTACGTCACTGCTCATCCTACGCCCAATTTCCTCCCCCATCTTTTCCATGTTTTCACCCATTTTATTCATTTCTTCACTCGTCTTGACCATGTTGCGCCTTGAATCCTCCCTCTGGGTATCCATTTTTTCGCCCATCTTGACCATGTAGGCCCTCATTTGCACCATAAATAGGCCCATATCCCCTGGCACCGCGGGCTGGGCTTTCGCCGCCACGTGCGAGGCGCCGCTATTTCTCCTTCCCCTGCTGCACCCTCATCAACTTCCCCTTCTAACAATTCTGCCTGCTGGTCCTGGGTCATTAATTCGTCGACATTTTCTACTCCCACCGGCCTCTGGTCGTCTTGGCCAGCCATTGCACGAACTCAAAAAAAATTGTTTTTAAACTAAATTTCGTACGCGCTCGTAATTTCGCAGCACATGAAACGTACTGCAGGTCCAATTCCACTCCCGAGACCAATTTTGTTGCGGATCTCAAGCCCGTCGACGTACTGAGGGGGGGTTCAGCCCTGCTCCCCCTCGAGCTTCGAGTCCACGAGGCCACCACCCACACTACACTCGTGGAGGACGGATTGCTAAGCAATTCCAGCCGCCGAGCCCGCAGCTACGCGCGGAAGGGTTAACGGTCACGACCCGAGTACCTTCATCACACGCAGCCGTGAGAACGGGGACCGAACCTCGCACGAGTCATGCTGGTATTTAACGCCCGAGCGGTTGTGCGTCGCGTAACTCGTGCCGTTAACACTATTGAACCCGATCGAGCGGTTTTAATTCGTGCAATGCTACGCCAATGGTGAAAGGACGATGACGGCCAGGTTGGAAATGAACCACAGGATTTATTCACAAATGTACAGTATTCACAGAAAAGGGACACAGCGAAGAATCTTAATGGCCTTACTTATGTTCCCAGACAAGGGCCCTCAGACTCGTTCGGGGAAGGGGAGGAAGAGGGGAATGCGCCCAAAGCGCGGCCGCTCGTGCAGTTTGCCCGGACGGGCTCGTTTGGCATATAACCCCAAGGATCGCTCCAACCCCCAGGCACAACAACCGGGGATGTTCGCGGCAGGGGCGTTGATCGCGGATGTGCCCGTAGCAGGAATCTGAGGAGCGTATCTCAAGGTCAGCGAGGCAAAAGCGCGCATATATTCAGGGAGTCCAGGCAGAGAGAGCGTCCAGAGTCCCGGGTCAGAGAGAGAGATCGAACGGGGGTCCGTGCCGGGTTTTATAGATCCCCCGGAGCCCCCCTCGAATGTTCCATGGGCCTCCATTGGCCTGGGGATCACGTGTCGTGACAGCCCCTTATTGGTCACCCTCGGCCACTCCCTTCAGCCTCCATTGGCTGTAACGTATTGGCCACTCCCTCTAGCTCCCATTGGCTGTTTGCTGCTTCCCGGCCACGCCCTCCAGCTCCTCCCTCGGGCCTGCAAGACTTGTCCTAGGCCCATGACACGGCACTTCAGGCTGCAACGAGGCCTACCATTACTCTACCTGCCTCAGTGCATACTAACACTGGGAAGGAGACTATACTTCACATTTAATAAGAAATAACTAACTAAGCGAGGCTACATGTTGTGGTGTAACTAACTATGGGGGGGGCGGGGAGGGGGGTTGCCTTTATTTACAAAACCACAACGATATATATATATATACAGACTTGGCATTTAATATGGATTTTTTTTTTTGTGGGGGTTAACTTACTTTTCAAGATGACTTAGAACCAAAAGTTAATTGGAATTATGTTGAAATTATTCTAGATTTTGTTAATGTGACCTTTAAAAGAAACAAAAACCACATTTGACATTTCGAAGCAAATAAATTGATCCTTGAAAGTGATGTAAACTGATATCAAACTCAATTCACGGACAGTACTGTGTTAAACTTCTGTACGTTTTCCAGAAGTATCTCTTTATTTTGCACATTAGCCAAATTTTTTTTCAACAAAAACAAAAGTTAAATTACGACTGGGATTACGGACAGTAAAATTACAGTTCAGTACTTCGTGTAACCCCCAAGAGCATTCAGGAGAGCACGTACACGTTGAGGCATGCTGTTCACAAGATTTGCCAAGGTTTGGACAGGAATCGCTTGCTATGCAGTGACAATAGCCTGCTGCAATTCACGCACAGAGGCAAGCTGCTGGTCCAAGTTGTCGATTTGACGCGTTAATTCTGCCCACAAGTTCTCTATCGGATTCATATCCAGGGACATGGCAGGCCACTCCATATGCTCTTCACCACGGTCATCAAGAAAGTGTTGGATCATGCGAGCACGATGAGGCCGTGCATTGTCATCTTGGAAGACAAAGTTTCCTCGAAAGGCTGCATGAACAAATGGAAGCAATGTTTCTTCCAGAATGGCCCTGTGCTTGAACTGGTTCAGGTTTCGATTGAGAACAACCAGGTCAGTTTTGCCCCCTGCATGAAAAGCAGCCCAAACGGTCACCACACCACCTCCAGCTTGGACTCTTGGCACTATACAATCTTCGTTGTAGGATTCATGCACTTGTCTGCACACTCGGACGTGGCCATCTTGACGATATACCAGAAATCTAGACTCGTCACTGAAGATCACGTGATTCCAGTGTCCTGGCTGCCATTGACGGTGCTCTCTGGCCCACTGCAATCGGCGCTGGCGGTGTTGTCTGGTCAGACGTGGCTTCTCAGGGGACGCCTGGCACGATAGCCTGCTTGAACCAGTCATTGGTTGACTAGCCTTCTGGATACAGGCACATTTGTCAGTTGCTGCCACTCAGCCCTTCGCCGATTAGCTGACTTGGTACGGCCATTGTGGACTAACCGGTGCAGCTGGCGATCATCCCTAATTGTGGTTCTGCGGGGATGTCCTGGCCTCGGTATTGGAGTAGGGACACCCCTCTGAGCATTTCGTTTCAGGATCTTTGACACCTGACCTTGAGTGATGCCATACTGCCAAGCAATAGCACGCTGTTTCATGCCGGAATTTCGTAAAGCTACCACTAAATGACAAACAGCATTTTCGAGTTGACGGACCATCTCCAGGGGAAGCGGCAATAACTTTTGTAGACGTGCAGCAGTTGTTTTCCACTAATACAGAACGCAACAACCCTTATATGCCCGATTGTGAAGCCAATCGTCAAATGTACCTGTCCGTACATTTTGTCACGCCACCTGTGATATAATCCTGTTATTGACTTCTTGCTGCGACAGACAATCAGTGACATGGTTCTTTTAACAAAGAAATCACCGAAGCGTAAAAGAAACTCACCAGATTGATATACTGAGTTCAGAAAGTAAACCCAAGTCAAGAAAGAAAAAAAAATTCCATATTAAATGCCAAGTCTGTATATATATATATATATAAATAAATAAATATATATATATACAGTCACGTGAAAAAGTAAGTACACCCCATGTAAAGTTTTGACTTTTTCAACATACAGCTATTTGATCTTCATTTCAACAATATTGAGAGATAAAGGTGATATAATATAACAAATATCATGAAACATTTACATTTTGTAGTCCATTGTATAATTTAAATAAACATAAATGCAAATTTCGCATGTGAAAAAGTAAGTACTCCCTTGGCTCTAATAGGTGGTATTGCCCCCCTTTGGTAGAAACAACCTCAAGTAGGCGTTTTTTATAACTGTCTACCAATCTCTGACATCGACTGGGAGAAATTTTTGCCCACTCCTCCATGCAGAATTCTTTCAGCTGTGTGATGTTTGAGGGGTTTCTTGCATGCACAGCTCGTTTCAAATCCCCCCACAACATATCGATGGGATTTAGATCCGGGCTTTGACTTGGCCATTCCAGAACCCTCCATTTCTTTCTTTTCAGCCATTCCTTGGTGGATTTACTGCTATGTTTCGGGTCATTGTCATGTTGCAAGGTCCACCTTCGGTTGAGCTTCAACTTCTCCGACAGATGGCCTCACATTATCCTCAAGCACCCTCTGGTACAATGAAGAATTCATAGTAGATTATATGATTGTGAGCTGCCCAGGCTCTGATGCAGCAAAGCTGCCCCAAACCATAATATTTCCACCACCATGCTTTATAGTTGGTATCAGGTTCTTGTGGTCAAATGCTGTCTTTGGTTTTCGCCAAACATGGCTTCTGGCACTGTGGCCAAATAGCTCAACCTTTGACTCATCTGTCCAGAGCACATTGTTCCAGAAGTGCTGGTCTTTGCCTGGGTGTTCATTGGCAAACTTTAGTCTTGCCCTGATGTTCTTTCTGGACAGCAAAGGTTTACTCCTGGCACACCTCCCATGTAGATCAAATTTGTGCAGCCTCTTTCTAATGGTAGACTCGTGCACTTTGACATCAACAGTGGCAAGAGCTACCTGTCAGTCCCGTGATGACATTCTGGGGTTCTTCGAGACTTCTTTCAGCATCTTGCGGTCTCCTGTCAGGCTGAACTTGCTGGGGCGGCCTGGCCTGAACAAGTTGGCAGTTGTTTGAAATCTTCTCCACTTGTAGATGATCTTCCGGATAGTCGAATGATTGATTTCAAATTGTTTGGAGATCTTTTTAAATCCCCTCCCAGACTCGTAAGCATCTATAACCTTCTTTCTGAAGGCCTCAGAGAACTCTTTTGATCTAGGCATGGTGATGCCGCACACTTCAACAACAAAGAGCAAGCCAAACTAAATGTCTGAGGTTTGAATAAGACAGGTTCCTCCAAGATCCTCTCTAACGATGTTCTAATCATTTGCACCTGAGCTGGTGCACCTGATTCTAATTTTATGTATTTGAAGTAGTGATAAATGTAGGGGTGTACATACTTTTTCCACATGCGAAATTTGCATTTATGTTTATTTAAATTATACAATGGACTACAAAATGTAAATGTTTCATGATATTTGTTATATTATATCAGCTTTATCTATCAATATTGTTGAAATGAAGATCAAATAGCTGGATGTTGAAATATGTTGAAAAAGTCAAAACTTTACATGGAGTGTACTTACTTTTTCACTTGACTGTATGTGTACCCGCGTTCCAATCATACGTACTATATATCTCCACGTTTCAATCATACGTACTCTATATCCGTACTCGCGTTCCCATCGTACGTACTCTATATACTTACGCACATTTCAATAGTATGTACTTTGTTGTAGATGTACACACGTACCAAGAGTACGTACTTTATAGAAAGAAAAAAAACACATTCTAATGGTACACACTTTATAGACGTACTCACAAACTAATGTTGAATAATGTATGTTGTGTGTTGCCATTAAATTAAAGAAAAAAATTACTAAATCTTAGCTTATTCCACACAGAAATCTTATAATGGCCTGGACAATATCATTGGCACCTTTTAGAAGTTGGTAGAAATAATTAGATTTCAAGCAGGTGATTCTCCTTTACTTTACAACTGAACTTACCTGTGGTGAGTTGCAGGTGTCTGCAATATAAAAATCACTCATTCAACCAGTTTGAATAGAGAAAAGGAGTCATTCTGCTGTTTTGTGTCACTGTGTGTACCGCAATGAGCATGGAGAAAATAAAGAAAACCAGGGAATTGTCTGAGGAGGTCAGACACAAGATTGTAGCCAAGCATGGACAATCTCAAGGCTACAAGTCCATCTCTAGAGACCTTAATGTTCCTGTGTCCACCGTACGCAATGTTATCAGGAGGTTTAAGGCCCATGGCATTGTAGCCAACGTCCCTGGACGTGGCTGCAAGAGAAAATTTGGTCGAAGATTGCAGCGAAGGATTGTTCAAATGGTGGAGAAAGCACCTCGATCAACTGCCAAACAGATTCAAGCTGACCTTCAGACACAAGGTACGACAGTTTCATCTCGCACCATCTATCACCAACTCATTGAAAGGGGGTTCTATGGTTGGAGACCCAGGAGCACCCCACTACTGAAAGAGAGAGACATAAGAAAGTCCGACTGGAGTTTTCCAAAACACACCTGAACAAGCCAAAATCCTTCTGGGAGAATGTCCTGTGGACAGATGAGACCACAATTGAGCTTTTTTGTAAAGCACATCATCTCTATGTTTACAGAAAACAAAATGAAGCCTTCAAAGAAAAGATCACCTTCCCTACAGTCATTCTGCTGTTTTGGACATTCACATGAAGGAGGTTCAGTGATGTTTTGGGGTTGTTGTGCTGCCTCTGGCACTGGGTGCCTTGAATGTGTGTATGGCATAATGATATCAGGAGATTACCAAGGCATTTTGGAGGGCAATGTTCAACCCAGTGTCAGAAAGCTGGGACTCCGTCGAAGGTCATGGGTCTTGCAGCAGGACAAGACCCCAAACACACTTCAAAAAGCACCCAGTAATGGTTCAAGACAAAACTCTGGACTGTTCTGAAGTGGCCAGCAATGAGTCTAAGATCTAAATCCCATTGAACACCTGTGGGGAGATCTGAAAACAGCAGTTGGGGGAAGGCACCCATCAAATCTTGGAGAACTGGAGCAGTTTGCACAAGAATAGTGGGTCAAACTGCCAGGAGAGAGGTGTTGGAAGCTCATTCATGTCTATAGAAAGCTCTTGACTGCAGTTATTTTGTCCAAAAGCTGTGCTACCAAATATTACGTCTCGGGTGTCAATAATTTTGTCAATGCCATTTCTTTTTATTTTCTGATTTAAAAGGATATATTAAGTTCTGAATCAAAAACAAAGGTTCTGTAATAATAACAGTGAAATAAAGAATTGTGGAGACCAAATACATTTGTCAATTTGAGCTTATTTTTCGAGAAAATTGTGAGTTATTTGAAAAAAGTGCAAGGGTGCCAATATTTTTGTCCATGACTGTACTTTATTGAGGCACATGGTTGAAAAAAGATTACGTGTAATCCTGGCTACCATGAGGTGGAATATGTGTGGCCTATTTTAACACATTATGTGCAGACAGACAGACGAAAAATCACTCATGGTGCGACACTTGGCAAAACAGAACAAAGTAGAATGGTACTCAGTAGAGCATCCTATTGACCTCAAAAATAATTTGTGGTGGAATTCAGTGACCTGATATGCAAATTGTCTTTAAAGTTTAAGTTAATCGGATGAAAATTGACAATTTTAGAAATTTGGCCTATGTTGACCTTCTGGCCTATGTTGACCTTAAAAATAGTTGGTGGTTGGTTTCATTTAGCTGATATGCAAATCCTATTCACATTTCAAGTCAATCGGATAAAAATTGAGGATTTTAGAAATTTGAAAAAAGTGGTTGACCTTTGGCCTATGTTGACCTTTTGGCCTATGCTGATCTCAAAAATAGTTGGTGGTTGAATTCAGTTCACCGATGTGAAAATCCTCAAATTTCAAGTGAATGGGATGAAAATTGATTTTTAGAAATTTGAAATTGTTGTTGACCTTTGGGCTTTGTTGACCTTTTGGCCTATGTTGATCTCAAAAATAGTTTGTGGTTGAATTCCGTTAGCCAATATGTAAATCCGATTCAAATTTCAAGTCAATCGGATGAAAATTGAGAATTTTAGAAATTCAAAAAAAGTCCTTTACCTTTGGCCTATGTTGACCTTTTGGCCTAAGTTGATATTTTGGCCAAAGCTGATCTCAAAAATAGTGGGTGGTTGAATTCAGTTAGCCGATATGTAAATCCTATTCAAATTTCAAGTCAATCAGATGAAAATTGAGAATTTTAGAAATTCAAAAAAAGTCCTTTACCTTTGGCCTATGTTGACCTTTTGGCCTAAGTTGACCTTTTGGCCTAAGCTGATCTCAAAAATAGTGGGTGGTTGAATTCAGTTAGCCGATGTGTATATCCTATTCAAATGTCAAGTCAATCGGATGAAAATTAAGGATTTTAGAAATTTGAAAAAAAGTGGTTGACCTTTGGCCTATGCTGACCTTTTGACCTTTTGACCCCAAAATATATAGGATTTTGTCGGACCACGAACTCTACCGTTTGGTGAAGTTTCGTGAAGATCGGTTTAAAATTGTGACCTGTAGGCAAGTTCAGTGAGCGGACAGACAAACACACAAACAAACACACAATCCAGTGATCAACATACTTGCAAAAAAAATTTTTTTTTTTGTCAAGTAACAAACACAAACGCACAAACACACAAACCGGAGTGATCAACATACTTGCAAAAGAAAATATATTTTTTTGCCAAGTAACAAACACAAATCGGAGTGATCAAAATACTTGCAAAAAAAATTAAAAAATTTTGCCAAATAACAAACAAGCAAACAATCAAATTCCAATGCAAGAGTAACAGAGGAAATCGCTTGTGAAATGAAAGGCTGTGCCCAAAATAAATAGTGTGATGATGTGTCAATTTGGTATTTGTACCGAAGTGCGATCATGCCAACGAGCCTATAAGGTCTGATGGTCATGACAATGTCTTAACGTGACCCTATCCTTTCTGTGCTTGCCTTGCAGCTGGGAGTTGCCAGTTATTCTCGTTTTTTTGATGATGTGCGAGATGTGCTGATCTTTGAGACTCAGATGCTGCCAGCCATGCTGCTGACCTGTGTGAATCATACCCCGTAAGCCAGCAGTCCTGTGCAATAAAAATTGAGTGACATGTTCTACCTAAGCAAAAGTAACAATACAATGTGCTTAGATGCGGTTTTGCTGAGATGTTTTGAAGATTTGTTTATGTTTTGATGTTTTATTATTTTATAGATATTTATTATTATTATTATTTAATATTTTATAGATAGATGATTTATAGATTTTATAGATTATATTGTTGTGGTTTTGAGAATAAAGGCAACCCCCCTTTTAGTTATTTGCACCACAACATGTAGCCTTGCTTTAGCCAGTTATTTCTTATTAAATGTGAAGTCTCCTTCCCAGTGTTAGTATGCGTTGAGGCAGGTAAGTAAGGGTAGGCCTCATTGGGCCTGGAATTCCATGTGGTGGGCCCAGGACAAGTCGAGGAGGCCCGAGGGAGGAGCCGGAGGGAGTGGCTGGCAAGCAGCAAACAGCCAATGGAGCTAAAGGGGAGTGGCCAACAATGGTGGCCAATGGGAGCTAAAGGGGAGTGGCCAGCAGCAAGCGGCCAATAAGAACTAAGGGGAGTAACTGATGGGGGACTATCACGACACGTGACCCCCGGCGGCCAGTGGAGGCCCGTGGAACATTCTAGTGGGGCTCCGGAGGGTTATCAGACCCGCCCCGGACCCCCGAGGGGGGGGGGGGAGGTCTCTAAGCGAGAAGGTCTCTAAGCGAGAAGGTCTCTAAGCTGGAAGGTCTCTAAGCTGGAAGGTCTCGAAGCTGGAAGGTCTCGAAGCTGGAAGGTCTCTAAGCTGGAAGGTCTCTAAGCTGGAAGGTCTCTAAGCTGGAAGGTCTCTAAGCTGGAAGGTCTCTAAGCTGGAAGGTCTCTAAGCTGGAAGGTCTCTAAGCTGGAAGGTCTCTAAGCTGGAAGGTCTCTAAGCTGGAAGGTCTCTAAGCTGGAAGGTCTCTAAGCTGGAAGGTCTCTAAGCTGGAAGGTCTCTAAGCAAGAAGCTCTCTGCGCTCTGCCCAGGTCTCTGCATTCTGCCCCCGCTCTCTGCTGCCCCGTTCTCCCTGGCTCTGCTCTCTCTTTTTGCCCTTGCTCTCTTGGGAAACGCATTCGCAGGACGATCTCTCTCGTGGCCCTATACTCCGGCGATCTCCCTGCCTGGACTCCCTGCACGTGCGCTTTTGCCTCACCGACTTCGGGACACGCTGCGGAGATTGCCGTACGTGCACGGCTGAAGCCGACGTCCCAGCCGCGAACATCACCAAGGGGAACGCCCAACGAGCCGTCCGGGGCGAGCTGCACCAAGCGGCGGTGCTTGGAGCGCGTCCTCTTCTTCCTCCCTTTCCCCGAGTGAGTCAGAGGGCCCTTGTCTGGGGGCATAAGTAAGAACGGTTAAGTTTCTCTCCTGTGTCTCTCTTCTCTGACCATTGTACAATTGTTAATAAACCTGTGTTTGCTTCCAACTTGGCCGTTTACGTCTCTTCACCATTGGCCTCGCATTGCACGAGATAAAACCGCTCGATCGGGTTCCTAGTAGTTAACGGCACGAGTCACGTGACACGCAAACCGCTCGGGCGTATCAGAGCAGCGTGACTCGTGTGAGGTTCAGCCCCCGTCCTCGTGGCGGCGTGTGTGTCGAAGGTATGCGGGTTATTGACCGGAAACCCTTCCACGCGCTCGCTGCGGGTTTGGCGGCTGGAATTGCTCAGCAATCCGCCCCCACGAGTATAAAGTGGGTAGCAGCCTTGTGGACTCGAAGCTCGTGGGGGAGAAGGGCTTAACTCCCCCTTAGTACGTCGACGGGCTCGAGATCCGCAACAAATTGGTAGTCAGTAGTGGGATTTGAACCCTGACAAAAACATTGGACACCAACAAATTGGTGTCCTGGAGTGGGATATTTGGACCTGGAGTGCGCTTCACATACTCAAAATTACGAGCGTACGAAATTTAGTTTTACAAACCAAATTCATTTGAGTTTGTGCAATGGCTGGCCAAGGCGACCGAGTGCCGGTTGAGTAAGAAATGAAGAAGAACTAATGGCCCAGGACCAGCAGGAAGAGTTGGTAGTTGGGGAAGCTGATGATGGTGTGGCAGTAGGTAAAGAAAATGGCGGCGCCTCGCACGTGGCGGTGGAAGCCGAGCCCGCTGTGCGAACCGGGTTTAACCTCGAGTTGTTCTTGACCCAAATGAATGCATCCTTGGAGGTGCAAATGAATCGAATGGACACCATGGCTAATCGGATGGACGCCATGGGGGAGGAATCAAGGTGCAACATGGTCAAGTCGGGTGAAGAAATGAAAAAGATGGGGGGGGGAGATTGGGCGTAGGATGAGCAGGGAGGTCGCAGTGGTAGGCGACGAGGTGAAGCGGTACGAGGAATGCGTGGAGAGCGGGTTAAAGCGGAGTACAGCCAAACTGACTGGGGCAATGAGAGTAGCGACGGGGGAGGTAGAGAAGCCGATGATCGTCGAGTTGGAAGAGAAAATTTTGGGGGCGCCGGCGAAGGTCGAATTGGAAAAGGAAATTTTGGGGGCGCCGACGATCGTCGAGTTAGAGCAGGAAATAGTAGAAGCGCACCGGGGAATAAAGGAGGTAGACGAAGAGATAATTGGGGTTGAAAAGACGGGAGAGACAGGGAGTGAATCACGGGAGGAAGTTATGGAGCATGTACAAAGTTCGTGTTCGCACCGTGATGCCGTGCTTGCTAACCAAATAAAAAATTTGCAGGTGCTGGTGGAGAAGCGGGGGAAGGAGAGCCCCGAGGTGAGTAAAAATGGCGGAAATGTGTTTGGTGCGGACGGGTGCTCGGCGAGCTTGGGTATCGGGCGAGACCTGGGTGTTCGTGAAGGGCCCATTGTGCGGTGTGCGACTGGTAGTGGTACGGAGTGTGAGAGGGAGTGCGTACCGGAGTGCGTGGAGCGAGAGTGCGCACCGGAGTGTGAGAAAGAGTGTGACCATTCCTCGCACAGGGGGGCCCATGAGCATTAGTTTAGGGAGATGGCAGTGTTAGGCCCATGGAGGGGGCAGCAATGGTTGCCTCCATGTGGCACAGAAGCTAGCCGAGGGAGGGCTAGGATAAGAATAGGGATTTAGAGCGACCTTAGGAACAAGAGTCAATCAGCCATCAATCGTCCATCAATCGTCTGGATTGGTCTCCCATCTCCACTGCCTCTGACATCAATTCTTCCTGGGAATTCTTCCAAAGCAAACTGATCTCTCTCATGCACAGATTTATCCCATCTCGCCTTCAGTTGTCTTACCCTTCCTCCCGTCCATGGTACACTGAATCTTGTGGGGGGGGCAGTTGCCCTGAAACAACTTGCCTTTGCCTCTTGGAAGGCTAATCCAACTGAAGGCAATCTCAGTTCCTTCCACCAAGCTCGGAACAAGTGTGTGTCTATCCTCAGGAGTGCCAGGAAGCACTATCTCTCCGCACTCAAAAATGAACTCTCAAACCTGTCTCCTTCCTCCAAATCCTGGTGGCGTCTGGTCAAATCCGTTTCTGGTGTTTGTTCCCCCTCCATCCCCTCCCTTACCTCAAATGGCCACACAGTTGACATCGCACGTGACAAAGCCGAATGCCTCAACTCTGTGTTTGCCTCAAAATCCTTAGTCCCAAACCCATCTCTCTCTGTTCCCACCTTTCCCAGTCGAACCCAACTGCTCCTGAACTCTGTGTCCTTCTCTCCTGACAAGGTGGAGGAGTTTTTGTCAAACCTCGACTCTGATTCTGCAACTGGACCAGACGGCATCAGCCCACGGGTCCTAAAATCCTGCTCTGCCGCTCTATCTCACCCTCTCTCTGTTCTTTTCACCCTATCTTTTGCTCAAGGTCATCTGCCAGCATCCTGGAAATCAGCTAACATTACCGCTTTACACAAAAAAGGTGCAAAAACAGATCCTTGCAACTACAGACCAATCAGCCTGCTCCCAATTATCAGCAAAGTCATGGAATCCATCATTGCTTCGGATATGAAATCTTTCCTCTTCTCCAATGGCTTGATCTCTGATCATCAATTTGGTTTCAGACCAGGTCACTCTACTCTGGACATGCTGCTTCTGCTGTCTCAACAATGGATGGAGGTCCTCAATGCCAAACAGGAAATCAGAGCTGTCTCCCTTGACATATCACGTGCCTTTGACACGGTCTGGCACCCAGCTCTGCTCACCAAACTCTCCTCCTATGGTATCCATGGAAATCTCCATGCATGGCTTGCGGACTTCCTCTCTGGTCGTAGTCAACGTGTGGCCCTGAATGGATTTCTCTCATCTCCCCTTCCTGTTCAGGCTGGAGTTCCCCAAGGCAGTGTGCTGGGCCCTGTGCTTTTTCTGGTCTTTATCAATGATCTCTCCGACTCTCTGGAAAATCCTCTCTATCTCTTTGCTGATGACTCCACTCTCTGCCGCTCCATTCCTCTTCCCTCAGATCGGCAGTCTGCAGCCTCCTCACTCTCTGAAGACCTGGACAAAATCACAGACTGGTCAAACAAGTGGAACATGTCTTTCAATCCTGACAAATCTCACTCTCTTACTATGTCTCTCCGAAAAGATCGACTGGACAACCCTCCCATCTACTTTCTCAACAATCCTCTCCAAGAAGTTCTGTCACTCAAGCTTTTGGGTCTCACTATCTGCCATGATCTTTCTTGGGAAAACCACATTTCCAAGCTGGCCTCCAAAGCCAGTCGCCGACTGGGCATCCTCCGTCGTGCGAAGTCCTTCCTCGGCACACCTGAGCTCCTCACCACATACAAGGCTTTCATCCGCAGCTCAATGGAATACTGTTCTCCCCTATGGGCTGGTGCTCCTGCCTCACACCTGGCCCGGCTTCACGCTATTGAATCCAAAGCTTTCAAAATCATTGGAATCTCCCGCGATGAAGCTACCTCTGAGGGCCTTTCACTCACTCACCGCAGGCAGGGAGGTGGTCTTTCTGTCTTCTACCGACTCCTCTCCGGCCTTGCTCCCCCAGCTCTCTCTGTGCTCTGTCCCCCAAATATTCCTACAGGTCGCACAAGATCTGCCAGCAACCCTCTGATGGTTAAACTGCCGAAATCTCGGCTTTCTGCTCACCTTCACTCTTTCATTCCTCTTTTCTCCCGCCTCTGGAACAAACTCCCACACTCCCTTCAATCCCACTCCTCCCTCCAGGTCTTTAAAACAGCTGTTCACCACCATCTCTTATCTTCCCCCATCCAAAACCTTGATCTTTTCTACCCCCACTAATTCACCCCAGATCCACCTTGTTTGAAATTCCAACTTCTTTCCTGGAAGTCCTGGCAGTGTCCATATGTTTATACTTCTCCCACCCCCCCTCCCCCCTTCACATGCCTCCCCCCCCAAAGCCCTCTCCCTCTCACAGATCTCTCGATGTCTCCATGTCTCTCGGTCCCTGCTCTCAAATGTTGTGTTTGTGTCCTTCCCCCTCTCTCCCCATCTTGTCTACCGCTCCCGATGTTATTTGTTTTATGTGTCTGTTTGTCTTTCTGTGTGATTAATGTTCACTCTTTCACGAGCCTCGATCTTGTATACAAAACAAAAAAAAAAAAAGAAGAAAAAAAGAGAAGTAGTGTCACCTGAACTGTAGAGGGGACGTAGAGAGTTTAGGTGGTTGTAATAAAGGGTGTGCATAGTGTAAAGGGACGACGGGGTGCACAAGTGGTAGGGGAAATTAGTAGATAGATGATGCTGTGTGTTTGAGGAATTGTGAGTGAGAAAAATGGTGTGCAAGATATCTGGTGTGTGAAAGTAGTGGTGTGCAAAATAAATGGTGTGCAAAATAAATGGTGTGAGAATAAAAGGTGTGTAATGCTTGGTGTGGAATGCATGGTGCGAAGGATTGAATTGGGGGGGGGGTGAGTGGAACCCATTCACGAAAGCCTGGGGGGGGGTAGTGTAAAGCCAGGTGGAGGGCAGAGGTAAATTGCATGGATATTGACACCTGTGGTGCGGGTCGTGGAAAGTAGTATTTTGTGAGGTGCAGGAGACGGTGGAATGGCTGGGCGTGTCGTTTAATTGGTCAGTATGGTTATTGGGGCACTCCGTCACTGGGAGCTTGTCGGCCAGGTAAGGCCGCAGGTAGGCTCTGGGAGCCAGTTAGGTTAGAGTGTGAGTGGGGCCCGAGGATCCCAGGGAAGGACCCGGGTTGCCCAATGCAGAGGTGGGCATCGAGGGGTAAGTGCCAGGGAGGGCCTTCTCCCCAGTTAGGGTAGTTATGAGGAGCAGGCAAGCTCGGGAGGCAGCTTCAGTGATGGAGGTGCGCAGGTAGGTAGACCTGCTGGTGGAGCCACACGACCCAGCCCCGAAATTGTGCGAGGGCACGAGTAGAAAATTCGTTGGGTGAGACCCCAAATTCAGGAGGGCACCACAGTGTGGGAAATGGGAATTCGGGTTCTTAGAACCACATAGTTTAAAGGAGGCCGATTGGCAGGGTACGACCCCGGGTAGTTTAACAGTGTAAATGTTATTTGTGTAGTTAGGATGTGAGATCCCTTCACACCATCCACAGCCATTCACCGAGGAGGACGAGCTTCACACCAAGGCTCTGTAAGCCGTTTGGAAGTAAGACGCATCATGACGTGAGTGAGACATTGTTTTGTTCCATCCCTTCCTTCCTGGGAGGGATTTGGGGACGAATTTGGAGTTAGAGGGGGATATGGGAGACAAGACGTAGAGACGAATTGTAAATACAAGGGTGGCTAGGGTAGGGTAGGCAACGGTGGGGGGTACGGACGGTTAGGGACGAGCTTGCTCCGCTTGCTCTGCCGCGTCCCTCGCACCGCACCAGGTATGGTGGTGCCTGGTCACCTTGTTTTTCGTGTGCCACTGTTATCTTTTCCTTTTGCTTGTTGCGCCTTGTCTTCCCTCCCCTCCCCAGGACCATTTGGAGACCGACCTGTGCAGCACCTTGCTGCCAATCCATTTTGCTGCACCCATGGACCACAAGCCTTGTGGGCCCACACCTCTGCTGTGCAGCATCTTGCTGCAATTCGCCTTGCACCTTCATGCCACCTGTTAAGTGGCACTAATGCCACGCAGTTGGACCACGTGAGGAGTGGCCCTGCTTGGAAATGAAAAAAAAAAGTGTGTGCAATTGTGTGCCAAGTGTGAAGATGTGAAGACTTAGATGGCCCTGATGTTTCACATGGCCTGTATGCTGGTCAGGGCCTGCCAGTTTTTGTTAGCGCACACACAAGACAAGAAGATGCAAGATGCAAGCAGCAAGTGCCTTGATTTTCCTTCCTCCAATTTCTTTCTCAAAGTGCAGGTCCTGGGTCGTAGTATTTTATATAAAGGTTAAGTTCTGTGTTGTATATATAAGAATGTGCCCACCGGCTATGTTTAGTTTGAAAATTCCGAAAATACACGGATAGTTGTGGGTGTGAGTCTGACAGAGTAGCTGCTCAACGCATTAGGAGGGACATACAGTCACATGAAAAAGTAAGTACACCCTATGTAAAGTTTTGACTTTTTCAACATATTTCAACATACAGCTATTTGATCTTCATTTCAACAATATTGAGAGATAAAGGTGATATAATATAACAAATATCATGAAACATTTACATTTTGTAGTCCATTGTATAATTTAAATAAACATAAATGCAAATTTCCCATGTGGAAAAAGTAAGTACACCATTGGCTCTAATAGGTGGTATTGCCCCTTTGGCAGAAACAACCTCAAGCCGGCGTTTCTTATAACTGTCTACCAGTCTCTGACATCGACTGGGAGAAATTTTTGCCCACTCCTCCATGCAGAATCCTTTCAGCTGTGCGATGTTTGAGGGGTTTCTTGCATGCCCAGCTCGTTTCAAATCCCCCCCACAACATCTCAATGGGATTTAGATCTGGGCTTTGACTTGGCCATTCCAGAACCCTCCATTTCTTTCTTTTCAGCCATTCCTTGGTGGATTTACTGGTATGTTTAGGGTCATTGTCATGTTACAAGGTCCGCCTTCGGTTGAGCTTCAAATTGCCGACAGATGGCCTCACATTATCCTCAAGCACCCTCTGGTACAATGAAGAATTCATAGTGGATTCTATGATTGTGAGCTGCCCAGGCCCTGATGCAGCAAAGCTGCCCCAAACCATAATATTTCCACCACCATGCTTTGCAGTTGGTATCAGGTTCTTGTGGTCAAATGCTGTCTTTGGTTTTTTCCAAACATGTCTTCTGGTACTGTGGCCAAATAGCTCTACCTTTGACTCATCTGTCCAGAACACATTGTTCCAGAAGTGCTGGTCTTTGCCGTGGTGTTCTTTGGCAAACTTTAGTCTTGCCCTGATGTTCTTTCTGGACAGCAAAGGTTTACTCCTGGCACACCTACCATGTAGATCAAATTTGTACAGCCTCTTTCTTATGGTAAACTTGTGCACTTTGACATCAACAGTGGCAAGTGCTACTTGTAGGTCCCGTGATCACATTCTGGGGTTCTTAGAGACTTCTTTCAGCATCTTGCGGTCTGCTCTCGGGCTGAACTTGCTGGGGCGGCCTGGCCTGAACAAGTTGGCAGTTGTTTGGAATCTTCTCCACTTGTAGATGATCTTTCGGAGAGTTGAATGATTGATTTCAAATTGTTTGGAGATCTTTTTAAATCCCTTCCCAGACTCGTAGGCATCTATAACCTTCTTTCTGAAGGCCCCGGAGAGCTCTTTTGATCTTGGCATGGTGAAGCCGCACACTTCAACAACAAAGAGCAAACCAAACTAAATGTCTGAGGTTTATATAAGACAGGTTCCTCCAAGATCCTCTCTAACGATGTTCTAATCATTTGCACCTGATCTGGTGCACCTGATTCTAATTTTAGGTATTTGAAGTAGTGATAAATGTAGGGGTGTACTTACTTTTTCCACATGTGAAATTTGCATTTATGTTCATTTAAATTATACAATGGACTACAAAATGTAAATGTTTCATGACATTTGTTATGTTATATCACCTTTATCTATCAATATTGTTAAAATGAAGATCAAATAGCTGTGTGTTGAAATATGTTGAAAAAGTCAAAACTTTACATGGGGGTGTACTTATTTTTTCACGTGACTGTATCTAGTGTAAAGAATGTCGCACACATGGGTTAGAATAAATGTTAGGGGGATTACATCTATGTGTCACATTAAAAGTAAAAGTAATATTGAGTGCCAGACTCAACCGGTCGTTCTGACTGAGGTCGACTCGGGCCGAGTCTGGTCATAGAGGGGGGTCGTGTTGTGGTTTTGAGAATAAAGGCAACCCCCCTTTTAGTTACTTGCACCACAACATGTAGCCTTGCTTTAGCCAGTTATTTCTTATTAAATGTGAAGTATAGTCTCCTTCCCAGTTTTAGTATGCGTTGAGGCAGGTAAGTAAGGGTAGGCCTCATTGGGCCTGGAATGCCATGTGGTGGGCCTAGGACAAGTCGAGGAGGCCCGATGGAGGAGCCGGAGGGAGTGGCTGGCAAGCAGTCAACAGCCAATGGAGCTAAAGGGGTGTGCCCAACAACGGCAGCCAATGGGAGCTAAAGGGGAGTGGCCAGCAGCAAGCGGCCAATAAGAACTAAGGGGAGTAACTGATGGGTGGCTATCACGACACATGACCCCCGGCGGCCAGTGTAGGCCCGTGGAACATTCTAGTGGGGCTCCGGGGGGATATAAGACCTGCCCCGGAACCCCGTGGAGGGGGGGGGGGGGAAGGTCTCTAAGCGAGAAGGTCTCTAAGCGGGAAGGTCTCTAAGCTGGAAGGTCTCTAAGCTGGAAGGTCTCTAAGCTGGAAGGTCTCTAAGCTGGAAGGTCTCTAAGCAAGAAGCTCTCTGCGCTCTGCCCAGCTCTCAGCGCTCGGCCCAGGTCTCTGCGTTCTGCCCCCGTTCTCCCTGGCTCTGCTCTCTCTTTTTGCCCTTGCTCTCTTGGGAAACGCTCTCGCAGGACGATCTCTCTCGTGGCCCTATACTCCGGCGATCTCCCTGCCTGGACTCCCTGCATGTGCGCTTTTGCCTCGCCGACTTCGGGACGCTGCGGAGATTCCCGTACGTGCATGGCTGAAGCCGACGTCCCAGCCGCGAACATCACCAAGGGGAACGCCCAACGAGCCGTCCGGGTGAGCTGCACCAAGCGGCCGCGCTTGGAGCGCGTCCTCTTCTTCTTCCTTTTCCCCGAGTGAGTCAGAGGGCCCTTGTCTGGGGGCATAAGTAAGAATGGTTAGGTTTCTCTCCTGTGTCTCTCTTCTCTGACCATTGTACAATTGTTAATAAACCTGTGTTTGCTTCCAACTTGGCCATTTACGTCTCTTCACCATTGGCCTCGCATTGCATGAGATAAAACTGCTCGATC
The DNA here is from genome assembly GCF_964187855.1 of Myxine glutinosa. Classification (NCBI taxonomy): domain Eukaryota; kingdom Metazoa; phylum Chordata; class Myxini; order Myxiniformes; family Myxinidae; genus Myxine; species Myxine glutinosa. Next base: position 130,062,343 of record NC_136264.1, on the reverse strand, counting down.
GGGTTCCTAGTAGTTAACGGCACGAGTCACGTGACACGCAAACCACTCGGGCGTATCAGACCAGCGTGACTCATGTGAGGTTCAGCCCTCATCCTCCTGGCGGCGTGTGTATCGAAGGTACGCGGGTTATTGACCGGAAACCCTTCCACGCCCTCGCTGCTGGTTTGGCGGCTGGAATTGCTCAGCAATCCGCCCCCACGAGTATAAAGTGGGTAGCAGCCTCATGGACTCGAAGCTCGAGGGGGAGAAGGGCTTAACTCTCCCTTTGGCCGTCGACAGGCTCGAGATCCGCAACAATATTATAGATATTTTATTATTTTGCTTAGATGTTTTGATGATTTGTTTATGTTTAGTTATTTTATTATGTTATAGATGTTTATTATTATTATTTATTATTTTATAGATAGATGATTTATAGATTTTATAGACTATGTTATAGATATTTTATTATTTTGCTTCGATGTTTTGATGATTTGTTTATGTTTAGATGTTTTATTATGTTATAGATATTTATTAATACTAGTGCGTGCCCGTACGTGGAGGAGGTAAGTACGTGGACATACATATGTTGACGTACGTACCAAAAATAAGGCCTCACTGTCCGGAAGTTCGAATATCGCAGTTATGATTAATCGCAAATTAGTTTTAACCGTCACTATCCCTAAGTCCGGAATTTAAGTCCTCACTGTCCAGAAGTTCGCATATCGCAGTTACGATTAATCGCAAATTAGTGTTAATGGCCAATTATTCAATTTTTCAAACCGCGAGGCAGAAACAACAAACACACACGCGGTTCCTTCGCTGTAGCTTGACCGTACGTGCAAAGAAAAATTAAAACTTTCGTCGTTCCTTCGGTCTTCGCTCTCGTCCTTCGCCGTTCCTTCGCTCTCGTCCTTCGCTGTTCCTTCGTTCACGTACAAAACGTATGTGTTTGCTAAATAAATGGCCATAACTTGGTAACCACTTGCCCGATTAATAGCAAACCTTGAAAAGGCACATCCTCAGGTCCCCAGCAATATACCTGGCAAGTTTCACTTAGATCGGACCAGTGGTTGTCGAGAAACAGCGGTCACAGACATACACACAGACAGACACACAGACACACAGAGATTGCTTGCATAAAAGAGATTGTTTATTATTTTATAGATAGATGATTTTTAGATTTTATAGATTATATTATCGATATTTTATTATTTTGCTTTGATGTTTTGATGATTTGTTTATGTTTAGATGTTTTATTATGTTATAGATATTTATTATTATTATTTATTATTTTATAGATCGATGATTTTTAGATTTTATTGATTATATTATCGATATTTTATTATTTTGCTTCGATGTTTTGATGATTTGTTTATGTTTAGATGTTTTATTATGTTATAGATATTTATTATTATTATTTATTATTTTATAGATAGATGATTTATAGATTTTATAGATTATATTATAGATATTTTATTGTTTTGCTTTGATGTTTTGCTTAGATGCTTAGATGTTTAGATTTGTTTTGTTTAGATGTTATTTGCTTAGATGCGGTTTTGCAATTAGTTTGAAAGAAAATGGATAAGGTCACAAATATACAGCGGGTATAATTCTGTTGTTAACAAGGTTGTGCTGATATTTCTAGGTGGCCCATTGTTGCCCAGAGTGCTCACATTCACTACTGTCCCATGAAAAGCACCTTGTACATTCCGGCAGGATTGCTGCAGTCACCGTTCTTCAGTCCTGATTTTCCCTGGTAAGGAGGTTGACGAAGAAGAGGAGGAGGGGAAGGAAGTCGTTATCAATGTATTACTTATATGCAAAGAGGGGTGAGGTCTTATTAAGGAATTAACGCCTTTTTCAGCTCGAGGACGGTGGATAGGCTATTAATGAAGGAACTGCTTCTGATAACATGATTGGTATGGTCAGGCAGCAAAAGGTAATTTCAGGAAGGGGGAGAAATGCTATACCAATGTCAGCAGTTTGAGTAATAAAATGGAAGAGCTTGAAGCTATATTATAGAGAGGATTATGATTATAGTTACAGTTCGTGAGACTTTGTTTAATGAGGTGGGTAATTGGAGAAGTAGAAAAGAAGAAGAATCACTCCTTTCGCGTCTTCAGACTCATTGGACTGCCGAGGCAGTTTTTCCTTGGCTAAGGGGCACAATCCTGGAGGGGTCTCCACTTCGTCACAGTATACTCGAATGGTACATTTTTCCCAGTAAGCTGGTACCCGCTTTAATGCAGTGGATGCAGCGTACCTAGACTTTCAGAAGGCATTTGATAAGGCACCACAGATACGATTACTAGCTAAGGTGAGGGCTTGTAGAGTGACTGGTAGAGTAGCTACCTGAATTGGTGATATGAAGCAAAGAGTGCCTGTGAATGGGAGGATGGCAAGCTGGAAGGTTGTGAGTAGTGGGGTACCTCGAACATCAGTACTCGCATTATTATCATATTTTAGAAGTGTGTGTTTGTTTTTCTCTAAATGTTTTTCTATAATGTATGTTTGCACGATATGTAGCACAATATCTCAAAAGGTTATGAATGGATTTGGATGAAACTCGGTGGACAGGTTGGGTTTATGACAAGGGCGAATTGATTTGATTTTAGGAAAGATCCGGATCCACATCCGGATGCTGTAATTGCCCTGCGCTCACGTAGCGAAATTCTAGGTTAAACAATCGGTGCAGATGTAAGTCATATGTACGTATGTGTCTGATTTTTAAAAATTCGTTTTCTTGGCAACCGTTGGTGTGATTGACACAAAATTTTCACCATCGATGCGACTACTTGTGTAGAATTTTTAGTGATAATTATGACATCATAGATCACATGGTAGGGCACCATCTTGGACAAAATGAAAAACTTTGGACCTCTAAATCTCCGTAATAGCTCCATGGAAACAATTTAAACGTGGCTCATTGTAAAGAACTCCACATGGGGAATAAGTGTTGTTAACCCTGACGTCATTGGTGCCTTTATTATGACGTCATAATTTGACATATGCAATTCTTAGTCCGAATAGTTTGACATTTCTTGAGCGGGATCGACGCACCATTCATATTGGAGAATGTAATTTTATGACGTCATAGGTCACGTGGTGTGGCAGCCATATTATACCATATCAAAGTGAAAATGAAATACCATATCAAAGAAGAAAACCCTTAAAAAACAGAAGAGTTAGATGGAACCAGGTCGACTGTGTGGGGTAAGTATTCTATGAATACCATCTAGTTTTTAAAGTGATTCTTCACCATTGAGATGTGATATATAGCACAATCATACTAAAATACGCAATTTGGTGTCTGTCTGTCTGTCTGTCTGATGATTTTTTGACCGCGATACATTCCGTCGTTACTTATCCAATCTCAACCAAACTTGACAGGATGACTGGGGGATACACAATGAAGGTTGTAGCGCATTAATTTGCCCCCCTCCCCAATGGGGTTTTCTCCCCCGAGCGGGTTTCCCCCACCATTTCCGTCTATGGGGTTGCGTGTTGAGGTGTATATCCATGTTAGGTTAGCTTTATAGTGGCGTTTTTCCAAGGCCGCTTCTAATAAACTAATGTTAATAGCATAATATTAATGTTATTACAAAATAATATTAATACCAATAATGTCCCACCTCCCCAAGGGATTTTTCCTCCTTGAACAAACGTCTTGTCAAATTTCGAAAAACTTATCATGGCGTTTTCTTGGGAGCAACGGGCCAACGGCCTCCACCAGAAGTAAAAATATTATAAACCACAAACACATATGATTAGCTTTTCAAACAGTCGCTAATGTTGTTTATAACACTAAACAATGAAATGTGGAGTAATCCCGACATCCGTGAGTTAAGTTTTACGTACAGAACTGAGCGAAGATCTGCTGTGCTCTATATACCCCACAAGGGTTGGGTTAATAACATCACCCTTTCTGCCGCTACAGTGGCGTTTTTCGGAGTGAACTTTTGAAACTCGATCCTTCTGTTTAACATGAAACTGAAAGGGAGGAAGCCCGGGTTGTGCTCATTTACCAAGCAGCTAGCTCGCGCTTGCCAAGCCAGCCATTCCTTAATAGTTTTGAATGGAGTGCTTGCTCAAATGCTTAAACCACTTGGCGATCTCTCCACAATAAATTTGGTAAATGAACACACACCCAATGTTCTTGAGACCCGACCATAGATCGACTGTAATCTGTATACCCCAAAGAGGAATGACCCTTCCCGTTGCTCCCGTAGTGAGCGGATGTACTAGTATTTCAAAACCTGTGGATGGGTAATGATTAAACTTGGTGGATGAATGGGTAGGTGACAACAACAAAGCTGGTTAGATTTTAGCGAAGGTCTGGATGTAGATCCAGCATATCGGTAGTCTACAATACGTAAACTCTTCAGCCTGGTTCACATCAATGATTTGGACAATGAAGTTAAGACTTGACTTTCTAAACTTGCAGATGATGCAAAGATTGGAGGTTAGGTCGATAGCAGAGGGAGAGAGAGAGAGAGAGAGAGAGAGAGAGAGAGAGAGGTGATACGATTTTTTTTTCTGGCATCTAAGGCTCGTAGTAGAGGTGCCACACATACGCACATACACGCACATGGACATGCACATACACATACACATATACATACACATCCACATCCACATACCTCATACACATGGACATACAGATAAATACACAAGACAACACAGGAATGTTAAATGAGAAAAACACAGCCAAAGCTTTTGGAGAAAGTGCCATAATTTCCCAGGGCATTCTGTGTACCAGTGACGCCACAACGATGGAACGTTATTTCTCAGTGCACTCAGTAATGCATTTTCTGAGGAGGAATTTCCTCTTCCCCGTGGATGCCAACGTATCGGGATTGTCCGTGCTATCTGCTTTTAAATGCTCAACGTCAACCCACCATTTTAAAGTATTTTGGTTTGACTCGGTTGGGGTTTGAACCACCAACCTCCCAGACTCAGAGGGACACTGTAACCATTACACCACCATGTCTGGTTGGGAAGTCTAGATACTGGGCATTCTAGGCAATGATTGGCAGATGCAGTATCATATATGGAAATGCAAGATGCCAGTGATAGGTGGGAATAATTGAAATAGGTATTACTTCTCCCCCTACATCCAGGATGATGTGCCCCTGCCTTCACAAAGTCAGGGCCATGACAGAAAGAGAAACAGACAGACACACACACGCAAGAGGGAAAGGGCCGGTCGATGAGGACCGATCTGCACTCTGACCGTGACAGCGCTGCCCTGACAAATCCGGGCAGCGGGGAAGAATGGCATGATTTGGCCCGAACTTATGTTTAGGGGTCCAACCACCGCGAGGAGGCCTCCCTGATAGTTTCAGGGTTTTAGGTTGTATTCATAGGGGGATAAATTACAAATCAAAAGAGGTAGAGGTAACACAAGAACTTAATGAGGTTTCATTGGAATGCTGTGTACAGTTTTGGTCACCACTTCTGAGGAAGGACATAGGTACCATAAAGAGGGTTTCTTATAGGGGTGAGTAGATTGATTCATGGCCTAGCCAGACTAAGCTATGAGAAGCGGCTGAAGGAGACAGGGCTTCATACATTTGAAAGGCAGCGATTACGTGGGGATGTGATAGAGATGTTTAAGGGAATAGACAAAATAGCGCACAAGTTTTTCATAGAATGAGCAGTGACAAGACCCGGGATCATGGTTTCAGAGTGATGAAGGGGAGAGTTCTGACGGTAGTAAGGCATGGGCCTTTCAGTTCGAGAGTCTTTAATGTATGTAATAATCTAAACAGAACAGTTTAAGTTTGAGTTAGGTAGATACCTAGAGCCGTTTGGGGATAACGGGGTACATTGATATTGGCATGAATGGTAGATATAGCTGAGATCTGGATCATGGGTGGTTGTATACTTGATTATGCTGTCTGTGAGAGGGTATCATGAAAAGGTGAATGTGCTGTCTGTTTATTGTGTTTGTTTATTCCTCACTCTACAACCATGTCCCTTTCCCAAACACCTCCCCCACCCCTCCCCCAAAAAATACAATTAGAAAAATTATTTAATTTATTTTTGTCATATTTTACCTGTGTATGAAACACCTTGGTGATGTCTATAGTTGCCCCTTTCTTTTCATCCCCACTCCTCCACCCCCACACATCCTCCCCTCGTAAATTTTGTTGATAAACTTAGATTAAATCAAGGTGGTGTAGATGTCGTGCGGCGTTGATGGGCCGAATGGCCTTCTCCTGCGTTTAGGTTCCTTGAGTTAGTCATGCCTCCGGCTGCAAATAACATGACACATAACTAGTGGTACATAAAAGTAAGAGGTGTTACAGTGAAAAGAAGAGCAAATGTAAGAAGAGATAGAGAGTAGGTTGAGTACGAACTTAGAGTATTTGAGAAACACCTATTGGAAATGATGAATTCCAGGCTCCGTGCGATATCCTAATGAAGTTGAACAATGGAGTGTGTTCTGTGAATACAACATAAAGAACCTTATACACAGGTGATTAAAGTGTTTCCATTTCAGGTACCAAAACTTTGGTGGTTTTGGGAGCCACATCGCCTACCATCTTGTGAAGAACGTTTTCCCACATGGTGAGTGTGATTGCTTGTTTATTCATGTATATGATGTATTTATTTATTTTGGAGGTGGTGACTGGGGAGGTGCAGGATTGAGTACATGAAGGGAAAGTCTTAAGATGCAATCTCTTTTATTTCCATGAGACAGGAAGTAATCCATCGGAGTGAAATGAATCTGCACTGCGTGGATTGCTTCGCCATTACCAAGATTTAATGAATCTGATATTATCAATCTGTCGTGAGATATTCTTCTATCGGCTACACAAAACACGTTTGGTTTGCTAAAAGGATATAAGGAATGTTATTTGTTCACAACAACGTATAGCATTCCTTGTATCCCAAGAGCAAACTATGGCGGCTGTGACAATGATACTCCATCACAAGGAATGTTGTATTTGCGGAAAAGTGTTTCAGTGTTTCATCATGGTTTTTGAGAGCGTTTTCAGTTTATTGTTAAAATTTGCCGCTTATCCATGAGCATAATCGCCCATAAATGTGGCAGACATTCATATGTAACATGCTTAAGTCACTGAGCTCGTCATTGCCTTGGTTTACATTTGCATGGGTTTAAAAAAAAATGCGGAGCAGCCATTCTGCAGATGTCTGAGCAATTCTGTTGTATCTCTGTGCATCCTTAAAATTCCAAGTTTGCTTTCAACATTCACTCTTCAATTGTGGAAATTTAAATTTCCAGACAGTTGCACACCGACGTAATGCCAGAGGCAAAAATGCACAGCCATATGTCATCATGCATTCTTCTGGAAATCTAGGGCCCGTAGGTTTGGGCTGCAATTTTTTAAGACATTACCGCATGAGCATGGCATGTTTATTCATTCATTCGTATGCAGCACCTGTCTGCTGGTTGCATCATTTCTGGGAGCATGAAATGTCGCTGATGCAGTCACCACTGAAGATCCGGACAGAAATCTGTAATTTGGCCAAGGTGCCGGCGACAATCCCCTGCCGTGCGATCTTTAATGCCCACCATCAAATGTCAGCCAGCTCCCCAGCTTTACGTGCCAGCTGATGGACGGTACACTCAATGCAATGCCTTGCGGGCGAAACACCAGGGTGACAGTTTATAGTCTCCTCGGAAATTTAACACAGACTCCGCAGATCAAATGGAAGTGCGCGATACCTGTGAGTTATCTTCTCAGATCAGTGGATGCCAAATGTACAAAAGTTAACTGTCGCAAAATGATGACTTGGTGAAGATGGAAAATTATATTAACATCAATTTTCTGTGAAATTCATGAAGACATTCAAAAATTACAGATTAAAAAATACAGGTGTTGAGGCTTATGGAACAGCAGAGCAACAAACAGTGAAGGAATGGACAAGAGTGAATGGAAGCACCAGAGCATGAGGAGAGGAGCTGCAGGTAAAATGGGGACAGGGTCTCAGCAGGTGTAGTAACATTCAGGAATAGAAAAGGGGAGAGATCATGAGTAAGCTTCGTCGGCTGCAAACTTATGAAGTCCTGGACGGAAGAGTATTTATAGGAGACATAAGAAGATACTTCCAGAGATGAGTAGAAGATGGACACGAGACAAAGGAGACAATAATTGAAGTGAGCATTAAGCCTCGATTTGCGGAGGGTAACTCGGTAAGGATTTTGGGTCGAGCTTGTGTGACGTATCAGGTATAAGGGTTGGGAAAGATCTCAGAGATGTTAAAAGACTGCAACGTCACCTAGTAACCTCTCCTGCAATGAGTGAGAAACAGTCTGAGGAGCAGCCTGTTGATGCCACAGAGTCTAAGATTTCTGTGCCAATGACACGGAAATCGTGTCAATCGGAAAACTCCAAGGCATCAAAATGGGCAAAATCAGAAACAGCATCACCATCCACGAGGTTGGAGCGGGGGAGTCATTTGCTATGGCATTCTTGATGAAGGCCTTGCGCACCATTATAGGCTAATGATGAGAATTATGAGGCAGCAGCCTGCGTTGGAGTCCAGCTTGTAGATGCGATCGGCTAGTCAGGTTAAAAAAGATCAAGAGGTTGTACCCCTCTCGGGGGCTGACCGCCGAAATAATTTGGGGGATTAGGCAGCTGCTCATTATGACGGATGAAGTGTGATTGTGGGATATTTCTGCATAAAAGACCAGTTAGTTATTTTCTCGAGATTAACAAAGAGGGAGTGATGCTGCTGCAGCCTGCCTGGCCCTTGAAGAACAGTCCCGCATGGGGTTGTCACCGACAAAATTATATAATTCATTTTTCAGTGACAAAGAGGGGTCATTGACATAGACCAAGAACAGGTTTGGTCCCAAAATGCTACCCTGAGGGATGAGCCCCTTGAGGTAGACGATGGGAGTAAATGCCATCCGCAGCAACCTGCTGCTTGTGAGCGATGAGGAAATGTGACAGCCATTCCAGGGTCAACGGGGGTGCACCATTAACTAACTGGTAGTTTGGAAACGTGTATGGTGCCAAAATTGCTCTGACTTCTTGTTTAAATTTGAGGGCATCATTAAATTATTGATATCTTAGAAGCAGCATGAATTTTGCTGAAACAGAACTGATGATCAAAGACCAGAGAGTTAGAGAGGCTCGAAATATTTAGCTCTGCTGTGATGATCATTTCCGTTATTTCGCTGTCAAGGGGGAGAGGTCTTGCCGGTGTGCAGTTGAGAGGGTGAGTTTTGTCACCCTGCTATGAATTTGGGTCGTACTGACAATTTTACATGATGTCGGGCAGTGAAAAATCTGGAAAAGAGCAAAGGACGAGGAGTAAATGGAGTAAACGAACAATTCTTGAGGTTGAAAGTGCTTTCAGTTGTAGTGGAGTCAATAATGTACTGAACTTTCAGGAAAAATTTGATTTGCACGTTTTTGCAATCTGAAAACGTTATATTATTTAATTATTTTCCTTTTTATTCTCCAGTTTCCACTGACAATGTCTGATTATAAATGAAGTAGAGGTGGGCGACCTTTTGTATTCCGATGGCTGCACCAGCTATTGTTAAAGTTGGTGCGGGCTGGATATATGCCGAGTGATTTGTTAGTAATTTCAACAACACATAAGCAGATAAGTAATTTAACTAATCATTCTGACTTCTGATTGAAAAGCTCGGCATTCTGAGTAAACTTTCTGCTTCTTACCACTCAGTTATATCAACCATAGCCAATGATATTTAAAAAAAAATTAAATTAATCCACCGCTTCTTATCTCAAACTGGTCAGACTTGAAAAAACAAAAGGCAATTGTAATATACTAGTGCGTGCCCGTACGTGCGGGGAGGTAAGTACGTGGACATACGTACGTTGACGTACGTACCAAAAATAAGGCCTCACTGTCCGGAAGTTCGCATATCGCAGTTACGATTAATCGCAAATTAGTTTTAATGGCTAATTCTTCAATTAGCGCCAACATATTTTGCCATTTTGCAATTTCATCGCAAGGAAAAGCACAAAGAGAAGAGAACAACAAACACACACACGGTTCCTTCGCTGTAGCTTGACCGTATGTGCAAAAAAACAATTAAAACTTTCATCGTTCCTTCGGTCTTCGCTCTCGTCCTTCGCTGTTCCTTCGCTCTTGTCCTTCGCTGTTCCTTCGTTCACGTACAAAACGTATGTGTTTGCTAAATAAATGGCCATAACTTGGTAACCACTTGTCCGATTAATAGCAAACCTTGAAAAGGCACATCCTCAGGTCCCCAGCAATATACCTGGCAAGTTTCACTTAGATCGGACCAGTGGTTGTCGAGAAACAGTGGTCACAGACATACACGCAGACAGACACACAGACACACAGACACACAGAGATTGCTTGCATTACAGAGAGATGTACATATTTTCAAGTGTTTGTGTGTTTGCATGTTATTCTTTCAAAGCCGAACCGTAGCACCCCAAGAGACCCCAAATTTTGGGTGTAGGTACTTCAAAATTTGGGCAAGGTTTTAAGCTACCACACGTTGGCCTTTATGTCAGTTTTGAGGCCACCAGAGGCTGCTATAAAGTGTGTATTGGGATGTGAGGTCAGCCAGTGCTGCCCGCCGGCCCACAAGCAAAAGGTAACCACCATGAGACCAATAATTCCATAGCTTTACAATGTCCATCACGTTCTGAAACTACCACCAGGAAAAGCTCAACCAGCTGGGTAGCACCGGGTATCCACCCCTTTCCTCATCCATTTGATGGGTTTTAATATCCCTACATAATTATTCTTCCTCGTTTCCTCCTTGCACCATTAGGAGAGCAGGGCCACCGAGGCAGTTTAATTGGCTAGGCCACTGGAAGTTGCATCCTGGATGGGTCACCACTCCGATACAGGATACTCGACTGCAAGTGCAGGAATTTGTAATTCACGAAGGACATCATGGGATCTTAAAATCCACCAACTAATGGTAACAAACAGGACGCTCTGCTTAGCGTCCATCTTCGGGACGCCACACATTGATGAATCACCCTGCATGCAAAACACCAGGATGGCAGTTTATCCCTGGGAAGAGATTCGAAGCTCGGCTAGACAGCTCAGAGGCAAGTCTGCATGCTTCCACGTAATTGTGCCAGCTCTTCCTTCATAATAACCAAGTGAAATGCTGAACAAAATATCACGACGCGGGCCGGATCAAAACATGTCGTGGGCTGTATCTGGCCCACTGGCCGGATGTTCCCCATACCTAGTTTACAGGGACAGTGCTTCATCTTATTCTCAAAGTTGGTGGTATCCTTAATTGCCATTTCCAACTACCAATTGTAGTCGTACACTTTATTTCCGACTACCAGCTGCGGTGCACCATACATTTTACACACAAGGCCAAACTGCTAATGTGCTGCACTCCACAAGAAATATCTTACAATCGCAAAGGCCATTTTTCAGAATTGCGGTCACGAAAAAACTGCTTTCTTTCACACGACAATTCTCCTTTCTCCTTTGGTCATATTATCCATCGATTGTTGTCCTCGGTCATATTATCCATCATTTCGAAGGTTTCTTCAGTTTAAGAAGATGAAAAAGGCCATTTGTGTGATAACAATGAGTGCAGTTAAAGTTTTGTGATAAATGAGTTGTTGGGTATCTTGAAAGCACTTTCCTGGTGTTGTTGTTCAGCAGCTCTGGTGATGCTTGCTGGGTTAGGTGCTACACTCATCCTTCTTTGAAGGGGACTGGTTCCAGCAGTTCCTCGGGTTAAAGCAATTGTTTTCTCTCGTCCTGAAACTTGGACACACTTCATAAATTTTACAATAATAGACACATGGCATCATATTAAGCACAGGATGATTTTTTTTTTCTGGATCGTAGCAATAACTGAGAAAATTATTGATAAACAGTTGTGTTTATCAGAGATACAACCATATATCGCCCTGACTTTTGTCATGTACACGAAGAATGTCTGCAGTTTAGCAAGATCACACAACGATGTTGTTACTTTTTTTTTTTTTCTTTTTTTTTTGTATACTGAATCGAGGCTCGTGAAAGAGCAAACATTTACTTCACAAACAAATCAACCAGACAAACAAAATATATAAAAAGAGGGAGCGGAAAACAAGATGGGGAGAGAAGGGGAAGCACACAAACACAACATTTGAGAGCAGGGAGATGTGTGGAAGGGAGAGGGCTTGGGGGGAGGAGGCGTGGGAAGGGGGGGGGTGGAGGGAGAAGTATAAAACACAAGGACACCAAGGACTTCCAGGACAGAAGTTGGTATTTCAAAAAAGTGGAATTGGGGTGAAATTAGCGGGGGTAGAAAAGATCAAGGTTTTGGATGGGGGAAGATAAGAGATGGTGGTGAACAGCTGTTTTAAAGAGCTGGAGGGTGGAGTGGGATTGAAGAGAGTGAGGGAGTTTGTTCCAGAGGTGGGAGAAAAGAGGAATGAAGGAGTGAAGGTGAGCAGAGAGTCTTGATTTTGGCAGTTTGACCATAAGAGGGTTGCAGGCAGATCTTGTGCGACCTGTAGGAATATTTGCGGGACAGAGCCCAGAGAGAGCTGGGGGGGGCAAGGCCAGAGAGGAGTCGGTAGAAGATGGAAAGACCACCAACCTGCCTGCGGTGAGTGAGTGAGAGGCCCTTGGAGTTAGCTTCATCGCGGGAGATTCCAATGATTCTGAATGCTTTGGTTTCAACAGCGTGAAGACGAGCTAGGTGTGAGGCAGGAGCACCAGCCCAGAGGGGAGAGCAGTATTCCATTGAGCTGCGGATGAAAGCCTTGTATGTGGTGAGGAGCTCAGGTGTGCCAAGGAAGGACTTTGCACGACGGAGGATGCCCAGTCGGCGACTGGCTTTGGAGGCCAGATTTGAAATGTGGTTTTCCCAGGAAAGATCATGGCAGATAGTGAGACCCAAAAGCTTGAGTGACAGAACTTCTTGGAGAGGATTATTCAGAAAGTGAATGGGAGGGTTGTCCAGTCGGTCTTTTCGGAGAGACATCGTAAGAGTGTGAGATTTGTCAGGATTGAAAGACATGTTCCACTTGTTTGCCCAGTCTGTGATTTTGTCCAGGTCTGCAGAGAGTGAGGAGGCAGCAGACTGCCGATCTGAGGGATGAAGAATGGAGCGACAGAGAGTAGAGTCATCAGCAAAGAGATAGAGGATTTTCAAGAGAGTCAGAGAGATCATTGATGAAGACCAGAAAAAGCACAGGGCCCAGAACACTGCCTTGTGGAACTCCAGCCTGAACAGGAAGAGGAGATGAGAGAAACCCATTCAGGGCCACACGTTGACTACGACTAGAGAGGAAGTCCGCCAGCCATGCATGGAGATTTCCATGGATACCAAAAGAGGAGAGTTTGGTGAGCAGAGCGGGGTGCCAGACCATATCGAAGGCACGTGATATGTCAAGGGAGACTGCTCTAATTTCCTGTTTGGCATTGAGGACCTCCATCCATTGTTGAGAAAGCAGAAGCAGCATGTCCAGAGTAGAGTGTCCAGGAGTAGAGCAGCATGTCCAGAGTAGAGTGTCATACTTTCTCTAAACCTTGGAGGTGCTATCTGCATGAGTGTCAACATGGCTGCTCCTGGTGTTCATGGAGTTGGATGGTGTTTACTGACACTTCAGTGTTGGTTCTGGCTTTGAGGTCGCTTGGTGAGTCTGCTGACTGAGCTGTTCGCTGAAGATGTCAACTGGGGTCATGTGGTCACCTCATTCGTGTTCGGCGTTACGCTATGCACAGAGAGTGCCCAGAAAGCTGCTACCTAGAGACCGAGAGTCTCAAATAGATGGCAATGGTGGCTGGTTTCCTCCATCTCTTGCTGGAGAGCTGTTCTCGCTGCTGTTGGTGCTTTACCGTGGTTGGACTGAGACTGAGGAGGCGACGCTTCACACGGGTTTCGCGTGGCTTGACTTAGGCCGAGGAAGGCTATTCCTTTTTTTAAACGGGCATGAGAAGTGGACAAGAGCGAATATCTGCTGCCAATCCCATTATTGTCAACAACAACAACAACAACAGGCATTTTAAGGCCATTTTCCCTGCTAGAGCGGGGGTTAGCCTTGCGGTCCCCATGACAATCTTCTCCATTTTGCCCTATTTTCTGCATCTCTCCTTGTTAACCCCCTTGCCCGCATTTCTTCTTCCACCATCTTTAGCCAAGTCTTTCTCGGTCTCCCCGTCCTCTACTTCCTTCTACATTCATTTCCATCACTCTTCTCAACCAGTCCTTCCTGTCATGAAATGGAATTTATATTTTGTATTATTTGCTTGTTTCTATGATTGTGATGATAATCATCATTATTATTATGAATTTTGTTATTTTATTGTTTGATTTTAATTGTTTATTTTATATTTCACTGCACACTGACTATTTGTAGTCCCCAGACTACATGTTTGGTATATTTTCAAATATAATCGAAATAATCGAATTGAATATGTTGGTAAAGTATGCATGTTCGACAAATGACTTGAGACAAATTCGGAGCTTTTCTTCATTTTTAGCTCACCTGGAACATAGTTCTGGGGAGCTTATGCGATGGCGTGTCGTCAGTCTGTCAGCCCGTAAACACTTGCAATTTCTTCTCCAAAACCGCTGATCGGATTGTGACCAAACTTGGCACAAATTATATTTGGTATGTTGTGACTCAAGTTTGTTCAGGGCATTAAAAAAATCGGGACTTAAGAGGGTCAAATTGGATCCAGGTTTGACCCCCCAAAATAGGAATTTGCTTTATCCTCAGAAACTACACACATTCATTCGATGAAACTCGGCCACAACCTTCACCACCCGTGATGTACCAAAGTTTGTTCACGGCATTAAAAAAAATCAGGGTCTAAGGCAGTCTATGGGGGGGGGGGGGTTGCCCCCCAGAACAGCTATTTGCTTTCTTCTCAGAAACTACACACACAATTCTGATGAAACTTAACCACAACCTTAATCACCCGTGTTCCACCAAAGTTTGTTCGCGGCATTTAAAAAATTGGGGTCTGAGGAGGTATACGGGGGGGGGGGGGGGCTCTACTAGGTGAGTGCACAGGTGTATTGCCCCTATTTTTAAATCACAAAATGAGGATGTCTAGAATGGAAAAGTTTTTACACCAAAATAAATAACACAATGACTTTAGAATGCGGCTTCTGGCCACACATCCTTTGACATAGGGCTCAAGTCCAGTCAATACTTTTCTTAAATCGATGCCAAAGAATGTCCTACTTCCTCTTCTTTCATATGCAGCACACGGCTGTGAGTAGTTAGTAGGGTTAGTCCCCTCGGTATACTTTTCGCCTGTCAGGTTACCTTATACGGTGACAAGGTCACGTTTATAATTATAACAGGTAGCCCCACATCATGATGGATCTACCAGCCAATGGGATTGACTCTACAACGTGCTTGGGCGTATACAGGCCGTGTTAGATTGCCACCAAATGTGAGTTCTATGATCAATCGACTGCAGGAGAAATTGGCTCTCCTCAGACCAATGAATCTTCCTCTGGGATGCGAGGTTCCAGAGTTAACTTGCCTGGCACCATGCCAAGCGGTTTGTTTTGTATTCGGAGGTGAGAAGAAGGCATCTTGTCCGTCTGCTGGCTTTGTAACCTGCAGCACGAGGTCAGTTACGGACAGTCCTCATGGATAACCTCCGATGTCATTTATGCTGCGACAGTGTTTGCGACAAAAGGAATATGTCTCGGCCTGATTGGAGCTGCATTTTCTCTGTTAGAGGTCACTCTTCGTCACCAAGATTGAAGCCTGCCTGTAACATCATTAGCTTGTTGATATTTGCGGACCAATCTGCGAGTGCGATGGAAGCCACGTTGACATCCAATTGTATGGTAGGATATCCCACCATCGTTCGTCCCAATAATTTGCCATATTGGGGCTTCACTAGGTCTTCTATGGGTCATAGCAACACAGTCTGCCCAATGGAAGTATGCAACGATATTGTTACCTTCTCCAAACCTTGACGAGGTATACAAAATAGCCTTGGTCTGGTGATGAATGCAAAATACAGCCTGTGTCAAAATCATTTATTTGTTTTTGAAAGAAACTTCTTTAATTTATTTTTGAAGGAAAAGTTGAAGTTGATTCTTTCTTTTTTTTTCTCAAACAGCACTATATTGTAGGCCTGCTTAACCTTTTCCCATGTGTATTGATTGAGTAACTCCTATTCCCTGCAGCCGCTATAGATGGGCCTGACAGAATGGATACTTGTCATTTATAACACTGATCTACTGCTCTTATTGTTTCACATCCATTCTGTATTCATGACGTGTCCACGGTTCATTACTAATGCTGCTATTGGAGGCATGAATCCATCAATATTGCGATCTTTATTAAAACATATTACAACATCATCTTTATTATAACAATCCGTTCTTGAGTTGATGTCCATTTTTTTTTTTTTATAACATTTATTTATGAGGTCAGTTATTGAGTTGATTGATGTTTTATTTCAGACGTGTCGAGTGGGGTGCCAGAAGAGTGTCTGAAGCTCCCAAATAAGAAGGTGTTCAGCCACGGAGAGGTGTCAAAGGAAGACATCATTATTGGAAGCATCACGCTGCAGGTTACCTACAATGTAAGCAATGGTCTGTGTATGAATAGAAAATTGTAATGTGTAGTCAAATCTTTCACTTAGAAAATGCTAATTCATGCTTAACAAGTGCTGACAATTTTGTTGATGAAGAATGTTGCTGAAATTGTCCTTTCATTCCTAAACGTGTGTTTTCCTTTTGAAAGGCTTACACGAATATGATGCGGTCCATGCGAGAGGTTAATTTCCTGCCTGTTCTCGGATTCCCAAAGGAACAGCTTTTCTTCATCTCCTACTTGCAGGTATGTCTATACGAATAAACTCTAATTTGATTTATCGCAATATCGTTTGTCTTTGTTACCTCCGCCACCGAAGGTGGATGGAGGTTATGTTTTCACCCCTGTCTGTCTGTTTGTTTGTGAACAATATATCTCAACAAGTTGTGGACAGATTCAAACAGCATTTGGCAGAGAGGTAGTGTATGTGACAAGGACGAAATGATTAGATTTTGGTGAAGATCCGGATTCGGATCCGGCTACTAGAAAATTTTAAGTGATTCTTCACCATTGGGAGATATGGCCAAAAATGATATACTGAATAGCAGGATATCTCAAAAGGTTGAGGACGGATTTGGATGAGACGTGGTGGAGACGTTGGGCTTATGACAAGGACTAATCGATTCGATTTTGGTGAAGATCTGAATATGGATTCGCACACTGGAATTATTTAATTTCCAAGTGATTCTTCACCATTGCTTGTTTGGGCTTAAACCGATACATAGCAGGATATCTCAAATAGTTATCGACCGATTTGGACAAAACTTGGTGGAGAGGTTGGGTGTGTTACAAGGACTAATCGATTCGATTTTGGTGAAGATCTAAATATGGATTCGGATATGAGAATTATTTAATTTTTGAAGTGATTCGTTACCATTGACAGATCGGGCGAAAAGTGATAAATAACATGATATTTCAAAAATTTATGGACGAGTTATTTCTAAACTTGGTGGATGAGTAGGATAGGTGACAAGAACAAGCCGATTAGATTTTGGTTCAGGTCCGAATTCAGATCTGGCCTATCAGTGAGATACAAAACAAACTGTTCAGCCTGGCGGAGGTGTGCGGTCTACAAGTGCCATTCTAGTTCTTAATGCAAAAACATTATTAGAAAATTATCACTGATTTATCATCATGTTTATTATGCTTAACACTTCCCTTACTCATGTTGCTATAACTTAAAACGAGATGTATTTCGTAACTGGGAATCAATTTGATTCACTCGTGTAGAAAATCTAGTGGAGCTTTACCGTTTTCAAGGAAGATGGTTCTTGAGCAACCATTATAAGTCGCATTACCTGGCCATTGCAGCCCATTGTCGCATTACCTGGACATTGCAGGCCATTGTCGCATTACCTGGACATTGCAGCCCATTGTCGCATTACCTGGACATTGCAGGCCATTGTCGCATTACCTGGACATTGCAGGCCATTGTCGCATTACCTGGACATTGCAGCCCATTGTCACATTACCTGGACATTGCAGGCCATTGTCGCATTACCTGGACATTGCAGCCCATTGTCGCATTACCTGGACATTGCAGCCATTGTCGCATTACCTGGCCATTGCAGCCCATTGTCGCATTACCTGGACGTTGCAGCCCATTGTCGCATTACCTGGACATTGCAGTCCATTGTCACATTACCTGGACATTGCAGTCCATTGTCGCATTACCTGGACATTGCAGCCCATTGTCGCATTACCTGGACATTGCAGCCCATTGTCGCATTACCTGGACATTGCAGTCCATTGTCACATTACCTGGACATTGCAGCCCATTGTCGCATTACCTGGACATTGCAGCCCATTTTCGCATTACCTGGAAATTGCAGCCCATTGTCGCATTACCTGGCCATTGCAGCCCATTGTCGCATTACCTGGACATTGCAGTCCATTGTCGCATTACCTGGACATTGCAGTCCATTGGCGCATTAACTGGACATTGCAGTCCATTGTCACATTACCTGGACATTGCAGTCCATTGTCGCATTACCTGGACATTGCAGTCCATTGTCGCATTACCTGGACATTGCAGCCCATTGTCGCATTACCTGGACATTGCAGTCCATTGTCGCATTACCTGGACATTGCAGCCCGTTGTCGCATTACCTGGACATTGCAGTCCATTGTCGCATTACCTGGACGTTGCAGCCCATTGTTGCATTACCTGGACGTTGCAGCCCATTGTCACATTACCTGGACATTGCAGTCCATTGTCACATTACCTGGACATTGCAGCCCATTGTCACATTACCTGGACATTGCAGCCCATTGTCGCATTACCTGGACATTGCAGCCCATTTATGGCATTAGATCTTCATCAGAAATCTAAAGGGTTCGTCAGAGATTCTTCAGAGATTCTAAAGGGTCTAAATGGTTCAAGCTGAGAAATGAAATTCGTTTAAACCAAGATTTGCAAAAAACAAAAAAAACAAACAGAAAAAAGTCTTTTCTTAAAAATGCCAACATGATTAGAACAGCTCAAGGACAATGCCAGGTACCTCTGCTAGTCCTCAATAATCCTAATGTATGATGTTAAGTTTTAGACCCAAACGTGTTCGGTAACTTGCGTAAGCTCGAACAATTTCGTCACTTTTTATTTGCAACGCAATGCAAACCTTACATCAGAGAGTGATTGTTTTATTTGCAACAATGAATCATGTGCAAGGTAAATTTGTGGCAAAGTGCCATTCAGGTGACTCGTGACTCCGATGACATAACTGATATCGATGAAGGCCTTTGTGGATGGATTAATCTCATTTACTTTGCACTAAATCAAAACTAATTATTTGCAATGATGTTCATGTTATTGACTTTGGTGCTTACTGGGATCTATCTGAAAGTTAATTATGGCATCTTTACAACTGTGTCAGGACCTTTGTGGGTTCATTATCCCACAAATACTGTATATAAAGGTTGCCTTTTGTCGGCATGCATGGGGAAAGTTAAGAAATGGGATAAGTCGACTCCTCGGAGGATTTGCTTAGGTAGTTTGGTGTTTAGCAATGCATGGGATCAACAGAACGTTGATTGACGGATGCGAACCACCATGGAAATCAAGGAGAAGCTGATGTTTTCAGGCATGTACCCCTTCTGTCCATTTAGCGAGGGTGTAACAGACATAACGAAGCGTCAATATCCGAAACGAAACGTTAATATCCGAAACGAAGGGTTAATACCCGAAACGAAGGGTTAGTACCCGAAACAAAGGGATAATACCCGAAACGAAGGGGTAATACTCGAAACAATGGGTTAATACCCGAAACGAAAGGTTAATACCCGAAACGAAGGGTTAATACCTGAAACGAAGGGTTAATACTCGAAACAATGGGTTAATACCCGAAACGAAAGGTTAATACCCGAAACGAAGGGTTAATACCTGAAACGAAGGGTTAATACCCGAAACGAAGGGTTAATACCCGAAACGAAAGGTTAATACCCGAAACGAAGGGTTAATACCTGAAACGAAGGGTTAATACTCGAAACAATGGGTTAATACCCGAAACGAAAGGTTAATACCCGAAACGAAGGGTTAATACCTGAAACGAAGGGTTAATACCCGAAACGAAGGGTTAATACCCGAAACGAAAGGTTAATATCCGAAACGAAGGGTTAATACCCGAAACGAATGTTTAATACCCGAAACGAAAGGTTAGTACCCGAAACGAAGCGTTAATATCCGAAACGAAGGGTTAATACCCGGAACGAACGCTTAACACCCAAAACGAAGGGTTAATACCCGAAACGAAGGGTTAATACCCGAAACGAAGGGTTAATACCCGAAACGAAGGGTTAATACCCAAAAAGAAGAGTTAATACCCGAAACGAAGGGTTAATACCCGAAACGAAGGGTTAATATCTGAAACGAAGGGTTAATACCAGAAATGAAGGTTTAATACCCAAAACGAAAGGTTAATACCCGAAACGAAGGGTTAATACCCGGAACGAACGCTTAACACCCAAAACGAAGGGTTAATACCCGAAACGAAGAGTTAATACCCGACACGAAGGGTTAATACCCGAAACGAAGGGTTAATACCCAAAACGAAGGGTTAATACCCAAAACGAAGGGTTAATACCCGAAACGAAGGGTTAGTACCTGAAATGAAGGGTTGATACCCGAAACAATGGGTTAATATCTGAAACGAAGGGTTAATACCCAAAACGAAGGGTTAATACCCGAAACGAAGGGTTAATACCCAAAACGAAGTGTTAATACCCAAAACGAATGGTTAATACCAGAAACGAAGGGTTAATACCCAAAAAGAAGAGTTAATACCCGAAACGAAGGGTTAATACCCGAAACGAAGGGTTAATATCTGAAACGAAGGGTTAATACCAGAAACGAAGGTTTAATACCCAAAACGAAAGGTTAATACCCAAAACGAAGGGTTAATACCCGAACCGAAGAGTTAATACCCGACACGAAGGGTTAATACCCGAAACGAAGGGTTAATACCCAAAACGAAGGGTTAATACCCAAAACGAAGGGTTAATACCCGAAACGAAGGGTTAATACCTGAAACGAAGGGTTGATACCCGAAACAATGGGTTAATATCTGAAACGAAGGGTTAATACCCAAAATGAAGGGTTAATACCCAAAACGAATAGTTAATACCAGAAACGAAGGGTTAATACCCGAAACGAAGGGTTAATACCCAAAACGAAGGGTTAATACCCAAAACGAATGTTTAATACCAGAAACGAAGCGTTAATATCCGAAACGAAGAGTTAATACCCGAAACGTCAGCTTCTCTTTGCTTCCCACCGTAGTAATTAGCATACCGCAATCGATGTCCTGTTGATTCCATCCATTGTTCTATCTGTCCACCAACACAGAACGACACCAGTCCTCACGATCAAGACTCGTCTTCCATTCTAGTTTTGAGCATAAACAGTCCACAATGCTTCTGTAAGTGTAAAAGCTCCACAAAGCTTTTGGTGCAACCTGGCACCTTTGGTTATGGTTGGTCCCTTAGATTATTTGCAAGATACCAGTGCACATCGTTAACACTGAATTAATCCTTTGAGAATCCAAGCACACAGTTGCTAAGATTTCAGACAGATTAATATTCACAGTGAAAGTGGTGAAGCCGCTTCAATATTTAGCCTTCCTTCCATCTGTGCATCCATCTGTCAAAAATTAAGAAGATCCTTTATAACCCACCTTGTTTAATTTTAATGGGTTGTAAAGTGTAATTCTCGAGGGTTGTAAAGTGTAATTCTAGAGGGTTGTTAAGTGTAATTCTAAAGGGTAATTTTAAAGGGTAAATCTAAAGTGTAATTCTAAAGGGTAATTCTAAAGTGTAATTCTAAAGGGTAATTCTAAAGGGTAATTCTAAAGGGTAATTTTAAAGGGTAATTCTAAAGTGTAATTCTAAAGGGTAATTCTAAAGGGTAATTCTAAAGGGTAATTCTAAAGGGTAATTCTAAAGTGTAATTCTAAAGGGTAATTCTAAAGTGTAATTCTAAAGGGTAATTCTAAAGGGTAATTCTAAAGGGTAATTCTAAAGGGTAATTCTGAAGTGTAATTCTAAAGGGTAATTCTAAAGGGTAATTCTGAAGTGTAATTCTAAAGGGTAATTGTGAGGGGTAATTTTAAAGGGTAATTCTAAAGTGTAATTCTAAAGGGTAATTTTAAAGGGTAATTCTAAAGGGTAATTCTAAAGGGTAATTCTAAAGTGTAATTCCAAAGGGTAATTCTAAAGGGTAATTCTAAAGGGTAATTCTAAAGTGTAATTCTAAAGGGTAATTTTAAAGTGTAATTCTAAAGGGTAATTCTAAAGGGTAATTCTAAAGGGTAATTCTAAAGGGTAATTCTAAAGAGTAATTCTAAAGGGTAATTCTAAAGGGTAATTTTAAAGGGTAATTCTAAAGGGTAATTCGAAAGGGTAATTCTAGAGTGTAATTCTAAAGAGTAATTCTAAAGTGTAATTCTAAAGGGTAATTTTAAAGGGTAATTCTAAAGGGTAATTCTAAAGGGTAATTCTAGAGTGTAATTCTAAAGAGTAATTCTAAAGTGTAATTCTAAAGGGTAATTCTAGAGTGTAATTTTAAAGGGTAATTCTAAAGGGTAATTCGAAAGGGTAATTCTAGAGTGTAATTCTAAAGAGTAATTCTAAAGTGTAATTCTAAAGGGTAATTTTAAAGGGTAATTCTAAAGGGTAATTCTAAAGGGTAATTCTAGAGTGTAATTCTAAAGAGTAATTCTAAAGAGTAATTCTAAAGTGTAATTCTAAAGGGTAATTCTAAAGGGTAATTCTAAAGGGTAATTCTAAAGTGTAATTCTAAAGTGTAATTCTAAAGAGTAATTCTAAAGTGTAATTCTAAAGTGTAATTCTAAAGGGTAATTCTAAAGGGTAATTCTAAAGGGTAATTCTAAAGGGTAATTCTAAAGGGTAATTCTAAAGTGTAATTCTAAAGTGTAATTCTAAAGAGTAATTCTAAAGGGTAATTCTAAAGAGTAATTCTAAAGTGTAATTCTAAAGGGTAATTCTAAAGTGTAATTCTAAAGTGTAATTCTAAAGTGTAATTCTAAAGGGTAATTCTAAAGGGTAATTCTAAAGTGTAATTCTAAAGTGTAATTCTAAAGGGTAATTCTAAAGTGTAATTCTAAAGAGTAATTCTAAAGAGTAATTCTAAAGGGTAATTCTAAAGTGTAATTCTAAAGTGTAATTTTAAAGAGTAATTCTAAAGTGTAATTCTAAAGAGTAATTCTAAAGGGTAATTCTAAAGGGTAATTCTAAAGTGTAATTCTAAAGTGTAATTCTAAAGTGTAATTCTAAAGGGTAATTCTAAAGTGTAATTCTAAAGGGTAATTCTAAAGGGTAATTCTAAAGAGTAATTCTAAAGTGTAATTCTAAAGGGTAATTCTAAAGGGTAATTCTAAAGGGTAATTCTAAAGGGTAATTCTAAAGAGTAATTCTAAAGTGTAATTCTAAAGGGTAATTCTAAAGAGTAATTCTAAAGAGTAATTCTAAAGTGTAATTCTAAAGGGTAATTCTAAAGGGTAATTCTAAAGGGTAATTCTAAAGGGTAATTCTAAAGGGTAATTCTAAAGTGTAATTCTAAAGGGTAATTCTAAAGGGTAATTCTAAAGAGTAATTCTAAAGAGTAATTCTAAAGTGTAATTCTAAAGTGTAATTCTAAAGGGTAATTCTAAAGGGTAATTCTAAAGGGTAATTCTAAAGGGTAATTCTAAAGGGTAATTCTAAAGAGTAATTCTAAAGAGTAATTCTAAAGTGTAATTCTAAAGAGTAATTCTAAAGGGTAATTCTAAAGAGTAATTCTAAAGGGTAATTCTAAAGAGTAATTCTAAAGAGTAATTCTAAAGAGTAATTCTAAAGAGTAATTCTAAAGTGTAATTCTAAAGTGTAATTCTAAAGTGTAATTCTAAAGGGTAATTCTAAAGAGTAATTCTAAAGAGTAATTCTAAAGTGTAATTCTAAAGTGTAATTCTAAAGTGTAATTCTAAAGTGTAATTCTAAAGTGTAATTCTAAAGTGTAATTCTAAAGAGTAATTCTAAAGAGTAATTCTAAAGAGTAATTCTAAAGTGTAATTCTAAAGTGTAATTCTAAAGTGTAATTCTAAAGAGTAATTCTAAAGTGTAATTCTAAAGTGTAATTCTAAAGTGTAATTCTAAAGAGTAATTCTAAAGGGTAATTCTAAAGGGTAATTCTAAAGTGTAATTCTAAAGGGTAATTCTAAAGTGTAATTCTAAAGGGTAATTCTAAAGGGTAATTCTAAAGGGTAATTCTAAAGGGTAATTCTAAAGGGTAATTCTAAAGTGTAATTCTAAAGGGTAATTCTAAAGGGTAATTCTAAAGGGTAATTCTAAAGGGTAATTCTAAAGGGTAATTCTAAAGGGTAATTCTAAAGGGTAATTCTAAAGTGTAATTCTAAAGGGTAATTCTAAAGGGTAATTCTAAAGGGTAATTCTAAAGGGTAATTCTAAAGGGTAATTCTAAAGAGTAATTCTAAAGTGTAATTCTAAAGTGTAATTCTAAAGGGTAATTTTAAAGTGTAATTCTAAAGGGTAATTCTAAAGGGTAATTCTAAAGGGTAATTGTGAGGGGTAATTCTAAAGGGTAATTCTAAAGTGTAATTGTGAGGGGTAATTCTAAAGGGTAATTCTAAAGGGTAATTCTAAAGTGTAATTGTGAGGGGTAATTCTAAAGGGTAATTCTAAAGGGTAATTCTAAAGTGTAATTCTAAAGTGTAATTCTAAAGGGTAATTCTAAAGGGTAATTCTAAAGGGTAATTCTAAAGGGTAATTCTAAAGTGTAATTGTGAGGGGTAATTCTAAAGGGTAATTCTAAAGGGTAATTCTAAAGGGTAATTCTAAAGTGTAATTCTAAAGTGTAATTCTAAAGTGTAATTCTAAAGGGTAATTCTAAAGTGTAATTCTAAAGGGTAATTCTAAAGGGTAATTCTAAAGAGTAATTCTAAAGTGTAATTCTAAAGGGTAATTCTAAAGGGTAATTCTAAAGGGTAATTCTAAAGGGTAATTCTAAAGAGTAATTCTAAAGTGTAATTCTAAAGGGTAATTCTAAAGAGTAATTCTAAAGAGTAATTCTAAAGTGTAATTCTAAAGGGTAATTCTAAAGGGTAATTCTAAAGGGTAATTCTAAAGGGTAATTCTAAAGGGTAATTCTAAAGTGTAATTCTAAAGGGTAATTCTAAAGGGTAATTCTAAAGAGTAATTCTAAAGAGTAATTCTAAAGTGTAATTCTAAAGTGTAATTCTAAAGGGTAATTCTAAAGGGTAATTCTAAAGGGTAATTCTAAAGGGTAATTCTAAAGGGTAATTCTAAAGAGTAATTCTAAAGAGTAATTCTAAAGTGTAATTCTAAAGAGTAATTCTAAAGGGTAATTCTAAAGAGTAATTCTAAAGGGTAATTCTAAAGAGTAATTCTAAAGAGTAATTCTAAAGTGTAATTCTAAAGTGTAATTCTAAAGTGTAATTCTAAAGAGTAATTCTAAAGAGTAATTCTAAAGTGTAATTCTAAAGTGTAATTCTAAAGTGTAATTCTAAAGGGTAATTCTAAAGAGTAATTCTAAAGAGTAATTCTAAAGTGTAATTCTAAAGTGTAATTCTAAAGTGTAATTCTAAAGTGTAATTCTAAAGTGTAATTCTAAAGTGTAATTCTAAAGAGTAATTCTAAAGAGTAATTCTAAAGAGTAATTCTAAAGTGTAATTCTAAAGTGTAATTCTAAAGTGTAATTCTAAAGAGTAATTCTAAAGTGTAATTCTAAAGTGTAATTCTAAAGTGTAATTCTAAAGAGTAATTCTAAAGGGTAATTCTAAAGGGTAATTCTAAAGTGTAATTCTAAAGGGTAATTCTAAAGTGTAATTCTAAAGGGTAATTCTAAAGGGTAATTCTAAAGGGTAATTCTAAAGGGTAATTCTAAAGGGTAATTCTAAAGTGTAATTCTAAAGGGTAATTCTAAAGGGTAATTCTAAAGGGTAATTCTAAAGGGTAATTCTAAAGGGTAATTCTAAAGGGTAATTCTAAAGGGTAATTCTAAAGTGTAATTCTAAAGGGTAATTCTAAAGGGTAATTCTAAAGGGTAATTCTAAAGGGTAATTCTAAAGGGTAATTCTAAAGAGTAATTCTAAAGTGTAATTCTAAAGTGTAATTCTAAAGGGTAATTTTAAAGTGTAATTCTAAAGGGTAATTCTAAAGGGTAATTCTAAAGGGTAATTGTGAGGGGTAATTCTAAAGGGTAATTCTAAAGTGTAATTGTGAGGGGTAATTCTAAAGGGTAATTCTAAAGGGTAATTGTGAGGGGTAATTCTAAAGGGTAATTGTGAGGGGTAATTTTAAAGGGTAATTCTAAAGGGTAATTCTAAAGGGTAATTCTAAAGGGTAATTGTGAGGGGTAATTCTAAAGGGTAATTCTAAAGGGTAATTGTGAGGGGTAATTCTAAAGGGTAATTGTGAGGGGTAATTTTAAAGGGTAATTCTAAAGTGTAATTCTAAAGGGTAATTCTAAAGGGTAATTGTGAGGGGTAATTTTAAAGTGTAATTCTAAAGGGTAATTCTAAAGGGTAATTCTAAAGGGTAATTCTAAAGGGTAATTCTAAAGGGTAATTGTGAGGGGTAATTCTAAAGGGTAATTCTAAAGGGTAATTCTAAAGGGTAATTCTAAAGGGTAATTGTGAGGGGTAATTCTAAAGGGTAATTCTAAAGTGTAATTCTAAAGGGTAATTCTAATGGTTTAGTTTGTTTCTAGGCTTTGCCTATTTCATATTTAAAATGCCAAACTGAACGGCTTCTTTCCGACAGAGGTGTGATATAATTTTTTTTTTTTAGCTTTCCTGGACACCACCATGACGCCGAATTGAAATTAATGTTGTATGGATTCAAAGACTGGTGGCTTGGCCATTTCTTTCAACAAACCAAATAATTTATGATTGTATCCTCAAAAAGCAGTAAATGTTCCATCCTCTGATGATGTCACACAACAAAAGTGGCGGCCTTGCACTTTCCACGTTAATACATCGCCTTAATTGAGGCCAACAGGGATAACCTATTCGAGAACACCTGGGATGTTGCACAGTCCAGCAAAAGTGTGGTTTCATTAAGCTGTATCAATGAAGGTTAATCATGGGTGCCCACAGCAGGGCACAGCTACACAGCTTGAAGTTAAACCAAGGGAAGCTCATTACCTGATCGTATCTTTCCTCACCGCTCTTATTCCACAGTCCCAGTGCTCCATGTGCCTGCAAGCTTTGCGGGGTGATGGCCACAATCCTGCCAGGCACCGCGTAAATGGGACACTGGCCCACACGCCAGCCTTTTCCACCGCATTTAACTGCAGGACAGGCTCTCCCTTGCTCCCCACTGGTACCAACACTTTCTGTGGCTTGCAGTGAAAAGGCCTCCTGAAAATAACCCTCCTGTGTGCAATTTGCTATGGAGAAGCCACGAGGTTTCTGCTGATATTGCAGTGTCTTTGCTCACTGTAAGGTCATTCTTGATACATATACATACTTCTGTCTCGAGTCCACATAATTTGTACATGTCAGCTTCACCCATTCCCTGTGTTCTTATTAGAATGGCTTGATCTACCCGATGGCTGCACAAACCTTTGACTCTTAGAAGCCAGTATTTTGTGAAAGCCAAGGAATTGCTGAAACCAAAGTTGTTACTGAGCCTCAGCCACTGCTCATCTCGGAAAATGGCCCGGATGTAGTCTTAAACTGTAACCACAAATGAAATGTTCTCTCAACCATGTTTGGCACTTTAAATTATCTCTGGACATAACGGGTGTTTGCATCCATTTTTATTATCTTTATAAGTGCAATGTTTTTGCTTGCCGAAGATGTTTAGACGAATTAATTGTAAATTAAACCATTGTTGTAGGTTTTTTTTCTTTATGTATTCGGAATACTTTTTGCTCGAATTTAAATACTTTAGTCTTTTTCTTTGCTTATAAATGGTGAAAATAATTAACCTTTAAATATTTGAAGATTACTTCAAGTTAAATTTGCAATATTGATTCATGATTTGTCAGCCTTTGTGATCATTTACACACTGGGTTTGTTCATTCTATGCACTGATATTTCATTTTTGCATTCTATCTTATTGAATGTGCTCTTTGAAACACAAGTTCATGTGATCGATCATTCCACTGCCATATCAATATCCAATTAAATTAATCGCTCATTTTACTCATTTATTGGTGGAATTTGTTCATGCACATGATCCCTTTTGTCTTATATGTGTTACTAGCAAATACCACCCGTTGCTTCGCTGACTGCAATACGAAGAGAAGGAGGAGAGAGAAAGAGGTGGGAGAGAGAGGGGGGTACGAGAGGGAGAGAGAGGGAGAGAGAGATAGAAGGGTGGGGAGGGGAGTTGAGAGAGGATGGGGGAGGTGGAGAGAGGATGAGGGTGGGGAGGGCATATCAGATCAGATCAGAGCAGATCAGAATATAATGAAAGCAGATCGCACAAAAATGTGAATCAATGCGATCTTGTGTTTAAAAAAAACATATTCACACCATTTTCAAAGGGTGGACTGGATGACACTGAGGCACCACACGACACCGTGGAGCCGTACCACAGGCGGGTGGGGCCTGAACATTGCACTTTGTTCCATCGACCAGTTATCACAATGGAGAATCTAATGTATTTTGGTTGTCTTTCGCAGAGTGGCGGTGCGTGCCACCTACAGGTATTTTTTTCCCCGTGAATTAACACTGTACATAGCGTGAGGTAGCGCAGGTTACTGAACTGCGATTGTAATACCTCGTCGCTCACTTAGCACTACCATGTCGTAAAAAGATGTGTGAACAACGTGGGGGCCGCACCGCAGGTCTCTCTCAAAATACGACGCTTTGCTAGCAAATACCATCCGTTGCTTTTCTGATGGGAATACCAAGAGTGAGGCAGGGGTGGGAGCAAGCAGAGGACGGGTAGGGGGTAGTGTGGAGGGGAAGGGTGTGTTCTTCACTTGCGTTTGAAAGGGTCCTGCAGGGAGAACTTGAGGGGGAAAGGGGTGGAGATTGTCAACTTGTTTGATGGAGAGACTCGAGATGAAGGGGGTGGGCGGTTCTCAATTTGCATTTGGCTGGGGGACTTGAGGAGAAGGGAGAAGGGGGAAGGGGTTCTCGACTTGCGTTTGGTAGTGCGACTTAGGGGGAGGACGAGGGCGACTGAAGAGGGGAAGGATGTTTTGGGGGGGGGATTGGGGGCGGCAAGGCGACTGAAGAGGGGGAGGGTGTTCCACTTGATGGGATCAGTGATGGGCTTTATTTGATTGACAAGGCGCTCTTTGACATAGGTGTAACAGGGATATTGCAGTTCCATGGAATGTATCATGTGTACTTGTAGAGCTATGATTAAGGAATATATTGTCCACTGCAGCAGTAGTGAAGATTCCATCTCCAAGTTGAGGAGGGTAGACCAATAGTCCATCTCAGTGTTGACAAATTCTGTTTCCAAGATCAGTGGAGATGTTCAGTACATGGTCATATGAGATGGACAATCCCAGTTTTAAAGTGTTCACTAGGTCATGCTTGCAAGTCTTTGCGTGGACCATCACTCCAAGATACGGAAGCAGTGGTGTTTCTGGGTCTTGGCTGTGCCAAACACCTCTTGTAGTAGAAGCTGTCTCCTGGTGGCGTACAAAAATGTTGAACATCAGCAACTGTGATGGTTGCTTGCCTGTTACTTTGGCCATTCAGTATCCGTGAGTAACAACAGTGATTTTGGCACCGGCTCCTCTTCATACTGGATATGAAATGAGCCGCTGAATATCATTTTCATTTTGAACATGTCTCGATGGACAATCTTTGCAGCTCTGGGGAGATGAACACCATCACTGTCCACAACATGCTCACAATATATTTCTAGAACAGAGGCAACATCTTGGTTGCTAATGAGTTCCACAACCACACCATGGCCTTGCCTGTGTGCCACCATGTCAGGAAAGTAAGCATGGATTTGATGCTTCAACTTGGTTGGGTGAACACGTCCAGTAATTTTCATTCCAAGTTCTTTCAGTCTGTTGCTGTATAGATTTGCCAGGTCTGTCATTTTGAAAACTGGTCCCACAAGATTGCCCACACGGGTTTCTTTAATATAGGACACCAGTCCAGCAAATGAGATTCCATAGGTAATAGCATTGACATCTGATTCTTCAGGTGACTTTGTTTCAGGTACTCTGTTGTACAGAGAGACCAACCACTCGATATGGTACTTGACCTCTTGTGCAATCAAGTCAACAACACTTACTTTTGCGAGGAGGAGCTTATCCTGCAACTTCAGTGCACGCTGCCTGACGTGAACATCAAGCTCAAATGTTGATGCTTCATGGAATGAGTCTCTAGCTGCCAATTCACCACAAATAAAACATGTGGCAGCAGAAGATGGACCTTTTCCAATGCTCTTACGAGTGTAACTCTTGAAAACATCTCCACTAGATGGTTTTCTCTTTGCCCATTGTAGTTTTTTTTTTTTTTTTTTACCTGCAATCTGCATGAATTGTGATATCTGGCCTTGTGCTGATGGAATGTTGCCTCCAAGCCCTCACCATTATCCAGGTGTGACAACTGTATTGTTCTCGGCAAGCAATCAATCTTACTGAAATCTATGAAGTTGTCAGCTATGCGATTGTAACCTGCCCCTTCTGTAGCATGTCTTTAATTAGCTGCACAGTGGACTATTTCTGATGTGTCCTGACAAAAGAAAACATTTATCCCATTCTGTGTTACACTGAGTGGAATCCACCACGTCCCAGGTTGCTGAGGATACACCAACTTCTGCACCTCGTCCGTTGTCACACAAACAGCTAAAGGTCAGTACTGCAACATGGAACACTGCATGCAGATAACAAAAATATGGTTTAAATAAGCAATCATCTAACTAGGACAAACAATGTTAGTAGCAGGTGATAGGATAAGATCAAAGTGATCACATGGTTTTTTTTTCTGAATCTCATGTACTTAGTTGGCATGATTATACAGGATGAGTCAAAAGTCCGGAAACATGTCTTTGTCCTGTTGCATGTCTTTTTGCAAAGAACACGTCTTTTTACAAAGAACACATGTCTTTTTGCAAAGAACACGTCTTTTTACAAAGAGAACACGTCTTTTTGCAAAGAACACGTCTTTTTGCAAATAACACGGACTTGTAGCCTTGAGATTGTCCATGCTTGGGTACAATCGTGTGTCTGACCTACTCAGACAATTCTCTGGTTTTCTTTCTTTTCTCCATGCTCATTGCGGTACACACAGTGACACAAAACAGCAGAATGACTCCTTTTCTCCATTCAAACTGGTTGAATGAGTGATTCTTATATTGCAGGCACCTGCAACTCACCAAAGGTGAGTTCAATTCCAAAGCAAAGGAGAATCACCTGCTTGAAATCCAATTGTTACTAACAACTTCTAAAACGTGCTAATAATATTGTCCGGGCCATTTTAGGATTTTTGTGTGGAATAAGCTAAGATTTAGGAATATCTTCAGCTTTTTTTGTTTTGTTCCACTGCAAACCAAAGACGTATATTTGTGGAAACCATTTTTTTTTTGAATTTCAACAATTTTCTGAAAGAAATGGTGCATTGTTTGAAAGAAGTCATCTTTTCTATCCCCGCTAATTTCACCCCAATTCCACTTTTTTGAAATACCAACTTCTGTCCTGGAAGTCCTTGGTGTCCTTGTGTTTTATACTTCTCCCACCCCCCCCCCCCCTTCCCACGCCTCCTCCCCCCAAGCCCTCTCCCTCCCACACATCTCCCTGCTCTTAAATGTTGTGTGCTCTCAAGTGTTTGTGTGCTTCCCCTTCTCTCGTCTTCCACTCCCTCTTTTTATATATTTTGTTTGTCTGGTTGATTTGTTTGTGAAGTAAATGTCAGCTCTTTCACGAGCCTCGATTCAGTATACAAAAAAAAACAACGTCTTTTTGCAAACAACACATGTCTTTTTGCAAATAACACGTCTTTTTGCAAAGAACACGTCTTTCTGCAAACAACACATGTGTTTTTGCAAACATCACGTCTTTTTGCACATCGTTTGACAATGAACGCATGTCTTTTTGCAAAGAACACACGTCTTTTTGCAAAGAGCACGTCTTTTTGCAAACAACACGTCTTTTTGCAAACATCACGTCTTTTTGCACATCGTTTGACAATGCACGCATGTCTTTTTGCAAAGAACACACGTCTTTTTGCACGTCTTTTTTGCAAAGAACAGATGTCTTTTTGCAAAGAACACGTCTTTTGCAAAGAACACGTCTTTTTGCAAAGAACACGCCTTTTTGCAAATAACACGTCTTTTTGCACGTCTTTTTGCAAAGAACACGTATTTTTGAACGTCTTTTTGCAAAGAACGAATGACTTTTTTTGCAATACAAGCCCTATGTTTCTGGATTTTGACTCACCTTGTATAATGACACCAAGCAAATGGTACTATGGCTGACACCTAGGAATACA
Source organism: Myxine glutinosa (assembly GCF_964187855.1). Taxonomy (NCBI): domain Eukaryota; kingdom Metazoa; phylum Chordata; class Myxini; order Myxiniformes; family Myxinidae; genus Myxine; species Myxine glutinosa. Next base: position 130,029,891 of record NC_136264.1, on the reverse strand, counting down.
AATATTACAGTATACACAGTAACATTAGTGTCTTGCATGTAAATTGAGAGATATTGTAAGATTTAAAAAAACAACCCAAAAAACAGGTGTCAAAATGCCATGGACCCTCATTTAAACAGTTTAGTAAATTATCCCATCTTTATTACATTCTATGACATTTTGTGAATATTCATGAATGAAGTGGGTGGAATTCGTTAATGAGGAAAAAGGTCAATATGGAAACATTTTATATGATAATGTTGTATATCATTTCAACCCTGAGAAATCAAATCACTTTTAGAGAGCTGTGTAAGGATCTGGGAGCATAACGAGAAACCTACACCAAAATGTTTATGAAAAGCTCAGTATCGCACAGTGATGTTTGCTCTTTTTTTTTTTAGCTCACCTGGAACGAAGTTCAGGGGAGCTTATGCGATGGCGCGTTGTCAGTCCGTCAGTTCGTCCGTCCGTAAACACTTGAAACCTTTTCTCCGAAACTGCTGATGGGATTGCGACCAAATTTGGCACAAATGATATTTGTTGTGTTGTGACGAAAGTTTGTTCACGGCATTAAAAAATCTGGGTCTAAGGGGGTTTACCGGGGGTCAAAGTGGATCCAGGTTTGACCCCCAAAATAGGAATTTGCTTTTTCCTCTGAAACTAGACACACAATTTCAATGAAACTTGACCACAACCTTCACCACCTCTGATGTACCAAAGTTTGTTCACGGCATTAAAAAAATCTGCCCCTATGGAGGTCTACGGGGGGGGGGTTGCCCACCAAAATAGGTATTTGCTTTCTTCTGAGAAACTGCACATGCAATTTCAATGAAACTTCACCACAACCTTAATCACCTATGACGTACCAATGTTTGTTCAAGGCATTAGGAAAATTGGGGCCTTAGGAGGTATATGGCGTTGGGGGAGAGAGGGTTGCCCCCCAAAATAGGTATTTTTTTCTTTGTTTGTTTAAAGTCTTATGATTATGTTAGTTTGATTCTACATGCTGCCCTGTCTTCTAGCAACCATTGAAATTGGTTTAAAATACCCTTAGTCAGTGCAGTATTATCTTTATTCGACCAGGTGAGTACCAGGGGTATCACCCCTATGCTTGTATACAAATTTGAGGGGCTTGGGGGAGATAGGACATAGAACAGATCAGGACGTAACAGAACTAAGGGAGCAGAAGAAAGAGAAGAGGAAACATTCCAACAGTAGGTTTAGTAACAAAATAGAGGGAGGAGAAAAATGAGGGGTGGACAAGATGGAAACAGAGGCAACATCTCAGGAAGGAAAAACTAGAAGTTTGGAAAAAACTCTTTCTCTTAACCGATATATTAACTTACAAGACATTACATTTCTAATTGCTTGATCATATTTCTCACATCTGTGTAAGCATTTTAAGCCATATTGGCCTAATACACCAATTGTTGGTGAAACTATGCATAGTATGCACCATCAGCTTAATCGCAATAAAACTAGTTGTTGGCCATCTTGGAAAATTGCTGCTCCAAATTTCATGATTGTATCAATAAAGTCACAATACCCCCAGAATTTGTCACATATCTGATGGGGCTTTAAGGAGTATTCCCAGACAACTTTTATTCAGTCTGGCTCTAAATTCTGCATTTGGATTTTTCACTTCTTGAGAAAGCATTTGCTCACCATATGTGATGACGTTATAGATATAGAGCAATGGGGTAGGGAGAAAATGTGGGTTCTGGAGCGCCTCAATTACCATTGAAGTCAATGGGGAAGGAGAAAAAGCATTACTTTTTGTTAATAAGAAGGATCAAAATTATTCTCATTTTGACTACTTTTGAAACTATTCTCATTAATTATTCTGCTGTGGAAATAGCTCATAGAGGGTTAATAATGTTCAGCATAGTACAGTTATATCCTTAATGAATGTAATAGCGTAAGCATGACGTAATTATTTGTGATATTAGAAATGCGTTGCTTATGTAATAGACGGTCACCCTCTCCCAATGTCTATCTAAAATGATCAACCCTTTTGACCCTTTTTGTAATGCCTACACCTCTGTAATAAGTCCAAAATGTCTCAAACATTTTGCTCGGCCAGCAGACAGCAGTGATCGTATTGGCGGGAGAACAGCATAGGCGCCTTTAGCTGTGGCCGAATCATCTTAGGACATTGCGGCGAAAGGTCGTGGAGGGGTCACTCTGCCCCAGACCAGGCCGTCAGCTAATAGTGAGTGAGGGGAGGGCGTGGCGCATCATCTGTGACACACAGGCCTTAGGACATAAAGGGTGCAGTAATGGTGTAAGCCAGAGGAGACGTCCCAGAGCTGTGCACGGAAGGCTGCACCAGACTGATTGTGCCAAGTGCTGGAGTCATGCCTTGCTGAGGCTGGAGCCACACCCTTCACTCTTTTTCCTTTCTACGGCACAGGATGATCGCCACAGCTTACTGTCAGAACTGTGCGGTGACCCATCTCCAAGACTCTGTCGGGTTTGCATCAAAACTCTTCTCTGTCTTTGTCATGCCAATATTGTCTATCTCACATGATTTTTCTGCCGGGCCCTAAGTTACTTAATTAGGGTCTCCAATCACTCGTTGATTTTGTTGGGCGCATATGTTTCGGTAGCAGGTAAAAGGATTGATTTATTAGAGACTGGTTATTGCTTTCTTTCCTTATGTTTTCCTTCCCCATGACCATTGCATTCTTTCTTGTGATTAGACATACTGGTCTCTCTAGGTGAATTCTGGCTCTCGTGGCTCCATTGAGGGATAATTGACTGTGGCGGTTCTAAACACAGCATACCAGACCAGGTGGCATATTTCAGGCTCCCTCGGCTTAATTAGACTGAGATATGTGTCGCCTAATTGGTGTAGCGCTGGACCGATTCGGTACCTCCAATGTGCATGGTATCATGGCTTTTAAACATGGGATCCGATGGGGAGGTCCCCAAAATGGTTGACTGCTATGGTTGCATTGAGGTAACAGCTCGGTCTGGCGGCTGAGGGGGGTGTGTAGCATTGGGATTCTCATGTACAGTCACGTGAAAAAGTAAGTACACCCCATGTAAAGTTTTGACTTTTTCAACATATTTCAACATACAGCTATTTGATCTTCATTTCAACAATATTGATAGATAAAGGTGATATAACATAACAAATATCATGAAACATTTACATTTTGTAGTCCATTGTATAATTTAAATAAACATAAATGCAAATTTCACATGTGGAAAAAGTAAGTACACCCCTACATTTATCACTACTTCAAATACCTAAAATTAGAATCAGGTGCACCAACTCAGGTGGAAATGATTAGAACATCGTTATTTAGGATCTTGGAGGAACCTGTCTTATTTAAACCTCAGGCATTTAGTTTGGTTTGCTCTTTGTTGTTGAAGTGTGCTGTGTCACCACGCCTAGATCAAAATAGCTCTCTGAGGCCTTCAGAAAGAAGGTTATAGATGCCTACGAGTCTGAGAAGGGATTTAAAAAGATCTCCAAACAATTTGAAATCAATCATTCAACTGTCCGGAAGATCAACTACAAGTGAGGAAGATTCCAAACAACTGCCAACTTGTTCACGCCAGGCCGCCCCAGCAAATTCAGCCTGAGAGCAGACCGCAAGATGCTGAAATAAGTCTCGAAGAACCCCAGAATGTCATCACGGGACCGACAGGTAGCTCTTGCCACTGTTGATGTCAACGTGCACGAGTCTACCATTAGAAAGAGGCTGCACAAATTTGATCGAATTTGCTGAATTTGAATTTGCTGTCCAGAAAGAACATCAGGGCAAGACTAAAGTTTGCCAATGAACACCTAGGTCCTAGGCAAAGACCAGCACTTGTAGAACAATGTACTCTGGACAGATGAGTCAAAGGTAGAGCCATTTGGCCACAGTACCAGAAGATATGTTTGGTAAAAACCAAAGACAGCATTTGACCACAAGAACCTGATACCAACTGTAAAGCATGGTGGTGGAAATATTATGGTTTGGGGCAGCATTGCTGCATCAGGGCCTGGGCAGCTCACAATCATCGAATCCAATATAAATTCTTCATTGTACCAGAGAGTGCTTGAGGATAATGTGAGGCCATCTGTCGGAAAGTTGAAGCTCAACCGAAGGTGGACCTTGCAACATGACAATGACCCTAAGCATACCAGTAAATCCACCAAGGAATGGCTGAAAATAAAGAAATGGAGGGTTCTGGAATGGCCAAGTCAAAGCCCAGATCTAAATCCCATCGAGATGTTGTGGGGGGATTTGAAACGAGCTATGCATGCAAGAAACCCCTCAAACATCGCACAGCTGAAATAATTCTGCATGGAAGAGTGGGCAAAAATTTCTCCCAGTCGATGTCAGAGACTGGTAGACAGTTATAAAAAACGCCTACTTGAGGTTGTTTCTGCCAAAGGGGGAAATACCACCTATTAAAGCCAAGCGTGTACTTACTTTTTCCACATGCGAAATTTGCATTTATGTTTATTTAAATTATACAATGGACTACAAAATGTAAATGTTTCATGATATTTGTTATATTATATCACCTTTATCGATCAATATTGTTGAAATGAAGATCAAATAGCTGTATGTTGAAATATGTTGAAAAAGTCAAAACTTTACATGGGGTGTACTTACTTTTTCACGTGACTGTACATATGCATATGCATATACATACTGTATATATATATACATAGTTACGGTCGTCTGTTGGAGTACTCCAGATGCCATGCCTCACTACTGTGACGGTTGTGGGTCAGGTAACTCCGAACCCAACGAGTCGATAAAAAGACCACGGACGCCATCTATACCCTCACCTCTGGCCGGAGATTTGTGCCCAGGGTCGGTTTACCGTACCTGTGTGTGATGAACGGAGCAGATCGGGAACTGTCCATACGGCTGCGTAGCGGCTACTTGTTGGCTGAGCGAACCAACGCTATGTATCACTGTTGTTAACTAACAGGCTGATTGGTTACTTGAGCTACTGTTCTCAGAAGCATTATCTTGGTCCAAGCCTGAGCAGGATAAGTCAAGCCACGATGTAAAAATGTCCTTGCACTTTTTTTTACACACACAGCAATTGAGAAAGTTGAGGAAATTACAGTTGCAGAATTCAAACAGAATAATGGCGGGAGAATGCAATTTAAATGCCATAAACCTATCTCTTCCGTAAGCTTTTATGTGTTTTTTTTTCTGGTCGTAGATAGATTCATTATGCTGGAATGATGTGTGTTCCTTGTCCCATAACAGCAGAATAATTGGCTGAAAACGCCACATTAATTATTGGCCCGAAAAGAACGTCATTGATCCGGATAAGCCAAAATAATGAGACTAACTTGATGTACAGATGAATACAGGAAATTGCACCTTTCCTGATTTCGTATATACATGTCTACCCTCATATTTTTGGCATGGCTGAAATGGCGAAAACCTTTTGCGATGCAGATTTGACTAACGATGTTTTTACACAGGTGGGCAGACTACTTGTTGAATAATACTCGCTATGACATTTATCCCAGATATTTTAATGAGTTTGCTAATTGTAAATATTAATGAAAACGTTTTATCCAATTTGTTTTTCAATCAAAGTAGATGATAGATTTTAATTGTATCCATTTCATTGTCCCTACTAATTTTCCTTTGAATTCAGAAATTATATATTGAACTAATTAATAGTCGGGCCTACACAACCCTCCTGATCCATGCAAACAAACATTGTCTCCTCATGATGGCTGAGTGTAAGGACGGAGTTTGAATGTAATTAAATGTCGTTTTGTACAAAGGGTGAAAACCTTCATTGATGTGGATGATCATTATTTATTCTATTACAGTACAAGGTACAGAAGTACAAACCTAACTCCCTCCTCCCCTACCGCCACACCACCCTTCTTACCACCTCCAGTCATCGGGCCTTACATTTTTGTTACGGTATCCCTCCCTGGCCCAAAAAGATGGCGTGAGCTCATCCTGTGACCCATTCTCTGTTACGCTCTCCAAGTCGAGTCTTGTAGCTCACCTTCACTCAATTTGTCCAACCTCATGTTCTCCTTCCATTCTATTAACTCGCTGACTCTCGAAGGAAGATACCGAGGGATATTTAACGTCAACCAATGACCAGTGCTACAAAGGGGGGTACTCGGGCTCAACGTCCTTCAAATGGCACATGATGGTTTATATCTAGGTCGAGATTTTAACCCACACTATAGACAACTCTGAGGCAAGTGCATGTACCTCTCGGCTATCCTGCTAACTCATGCTCTAATAATCTCTACATGGTGAGCCATAAGTCCCAGGACATGGCTTCAGCTGCTTCTACAAGATTGGTTTATACCATCTACAGGGTGAGCCATAAGTCCCAGGACATGGCTTCAGCTGCTTCTACAAGATTTGTTTATACCATCTGCAGGGTGAGCCATAAGTCCCAGGACATGGCTTCAGCTGCTTCTACAAGATTTGTTTATACCATCTACGAGGGTGAGCCATAAGTCTCAGGACATGGCTTTAGCTGCTTCTACAAGATTTGTTTATACCATTTACGAGGGTGAGTCATAAGTCCCAGGACATTGCTTTAGCTGCTTCGACAAGATTTGTTTATACCATCTACGAGGGTGAGTCATAAGTCCCAGGACATGGCTTTAGCTGCTTCTACAAGATTTGTTTATACCATCTACAGGGTGAGCCATAAGTCCCAGTACATGGCTTCAGCTGCTTCTACAAGATTTGTTTATACCATCTACGAGGTTGTCATAAGTCCCAGGACATGGCTTTCGCTGCTTCTGCAAGATTTGTTTATACCATCAACAGGGTGAGCCATAAGTCCCAGTACATGGCTTCAGCTGCTTCTACAAGATTTGTTTATACCATCTACGAGGGTGAGTCATAAGTCCCAGGACATGGCTTGAGCTGCTTCTACAAGATTTGTTTATACCATCTACGAGGTTGTCATAAGTCCCAGGACATGGCTTTCGCTGCTTCTGCAAGATTTGTTTATACCATCTACAGGGTGAGCCATAAGTCCCAGGACATGGCTTTAGCTGCTTCTACAAGATTTGTTTATACCATCAACAGGGTGAGCCATAAGTCCCAGGACATGGCTTCAGCTGCTTCTACAAGATTTGTTTATACCATCTGCAGGGTGAGTCACAAGTCCCAGGACATGGCTTTAGCTGCTTCTACAAGATTTGTTTATACCATCTACGAGGGTGAGCCATAAGTCCCAGGACATGGCTTTAGCTGCTTCTACAAGATTTGTTTATACCATCTACGAGGGTGAGTCATAAGTCCCAGGACATGGCTTGAGCTGCTTCTACAAGATTTGTTTATACCATCTGCGAGGGTGTCATAAGTCCCAGGACATGGCTTTCGCTGCTTCTGCAAGATTTGTTTATACCATCAACAGGGTGAGCCATAAGTCCCAGGACATGGCTTCAGCTGCTTCTGCAAGATTTGTTTATACCATCAACAGGGTGAGCCATAAGTCCCAGGACATGGCTTCAGCTGCTTCTGCAAGATTTGTTTATACCATCAACAGCGTGAGCCATAAGTCCCAGGACATGGCTTTAGCTGCTTCTACAAGATTTGTTTATACCATCTACGAGGGTGAGCCATAAGTCCCAGGAGTAACAACATATTACAGTACTAAAAATAATACATAATGACAGGAGTAATATACCTCCTTAGACATTGTGTATCCCTATGATGTCCGCCGTTGTCACAAGCTGTCAACTTGTTTTCATGATCTGCATCTGACAATTCACAAACAACAGTTGGTCTGTATGGTTTCATGTGAAGTTCTTCATCCATTGTGTGACATAACGATGAATGTGAAACACCCAACTCTGCAGAACATTTTCTTAATGATTTGTTTCGATTTTTTTTTTTTTTGAATTTCCAAGTCACTAATTTTTGGTCGTCCGCTGCGCTTGATATCGAGTACACCTCCAGTCTGAAATACCTTTTTACCCAAAGATGAAGATTTGATCTTGATGGTGCTGGTTTTCCAAAACACTCCTCAAAGTCTTCTTGCACCTATTTCATCGTCTTGTTTGTGTTTGTCCTCTCATTGCACCACACCACTGATACCTGCCTCACGTCCACTGTAAATGGACTGGTGTCTGCCATCTTGGTTTAATGTATTCTTTGTATTATCTGAAAAAACGAACAAACATTATAAGTACATGGTATAAACAAATCTTGTATAAGCAGCTAAAACTGTGTCCTGGGACTCATGACTCACTCTGTAGTGTAGGTCAGGTGAGTACTTCTACGTATCACATTTATACACAGTGAAGCAATTGTTTTTATGTCTTTTCCAAGGCTTGCCCTTGAAAATTGAAGATAAGCATCGTGCTAAAATGTTGCTCCAAAATTGTTGCCATGAAACCGGGCATCCTCCAGAGTATTATGGTTGAAGGAGGAGGAATGATGTAGGAAGAGTCCGAAAGTCCCCCAACACATGATGGCAGCTGTGCAGACATTCTTCAACTGTCACTCATATAATCGTCAACGACTGCCTGGTGTTGCGCTTCCACTGTTTCCAAAATAACTTCATCCGGAATTATTTTCCATTGTCGCAAAAGGAACCTTCCTTGCATAATATTACATCATTGGGGGTTCAAGGTTGGCTCAGCTGGCTGAGCTTCTGTCTTGTAATCTAGTGATTACTGGTTTAAATCCAGAGCCTGCTGTGAAGGCAAATGGCAAACCCCCCTGTGTATTTCTCTACAGAGAAACGGATTCTACACTAATCCTCTGGAAACAGACGTTGTAGTCGTGGACGATGAATAGCAATAATAGAATAGAAAATATAATATACCTCCAACATTGAGGGAAGGCGGCTTGGTATAAACTAGAATGGCACTCAGTGGAGAGCATACCTCCACCAGGTGAGCAGTTTACGTTTTGTATCCCAGAGTAGACCAGAAAATCACAATACAGAATCACATTTAATCAAAATCATCCGTCCACAACTTTTTGAGATATCGTGCTTTGTATCGTTTTTGGTCCTATCTCCCAATGGGGAAGAATCACTTAATAATTAAATAATTCTCCTATCCGAATCCATATTCAGATCTTCACCAAAATCGAATCGATTCCTCCTCGTCACACACACAACATGTCCACCAAGTTTCGTCCAAATCCATCCATAACCTTTTGAGATATTCTGCTATGTATCGTTTTTGGCCCTATCTTCCAATGGTGAAGAATCACTTAATAATTAAATAATTCTCCTATCCGAATCCATATTTAGATCTTCACCAAAATCGTATCGGTTCTTCCTTGTCACGCACACAACATGTCCAACACGTATCGTCCAAATCCGTCCACAACTTTTTGAGATATCCCACTATGTATCCTTTTTGGTCCTATCTCCCAATGGGGAAGAATCACTTAATAATTAAATAATTCTCCTATCCGAATCCATATTCAGATCTTCACCAAAATCGAATCGATTCTTCCTTGTCACGCACACAACATGTCCAACAAGTTTCGTCCAAATCCGTCCACGACTTTTTGAGATATCCCACTATGTATCGTTTTTGGTCCTATCTCCCAATGGGGAAGAATCACTTAATAATTAAATAATTCTCCTATCCGAATCCATATTCAGATCTTCACCAAAATCGAATCGATTCCTCCTCGTCACACACACAACATGTCCACCAAGTTTCGTCCAAATCCATCCATAACCTTTTGAGATATTCTGCTATGTATCGTTTTTGGCCCTATCTTCCAATGGTGAAGAATCACTTAATAATTAAATAATTCTCCTATCCGAATCCATATTCAGATCTTCACCAAAATCGTATCGGTTCTTCCTTGTCACGCACACAACATGTCCAACACGTATCGTCCAAATCCGTCCACAACATTTTGAGATATCCTGCTTTGTATCGTTTTTGGCCCTATCTCCCAATGGTGAAGAATCCCTTTAAAAATTTCTACTAGCCGGATCCGAATCCGGATCTTCACCAATATCTAATTATTTCGTCCTTGTCACATACACTACCTCTCCGCCAAATTTCGTCCGAATCCGTCCACAACTTTTTGAGATATCTTGTTCACAAACAAACGGACAAACAGACAGGGGTGAAAACATAACCTCCATCTACCTTCTATGGCGGAGGTAATAAGAGGTTCATTTCTCGTACACTTTGTCTGACAGGTATAGGTCACTTCCCTTTGATCTGTCTAGTCTGGGTTCTTCCCCAGACCAGTTAGCTCGAAGGTAAGTGTGTTATCTTCTCTGGGTTCAAACTTGCTCTCCTTCTTGCTCCTACCTGTGCTCCAGTTCAATTCTGGATCTGATGTACCATACTCTGTTACAGAGCGTCAGTACTGCAGAAGGAGTTTCTTGGCAATGGTTATCCTGGGTGGTTTGCCATTGCCTTCCCAGCAGTCGTCAGGGCAGGAATTTGTAATTTGGCCAGGGTTCCTGTTCCTGCCGTTGTTCGCCTACTCTTTGCGTCCAACAACTTCCACCAACTAAATCCGGCAGACAAGATGGCCGTCTAACCTATATCGGAGGTATACGCTCACATGTCGATGTATCACGTTGCCTGTGAAACACCAGGTTGATAGTTTATAACTCTCAATCTCCCCCACTCCCTTCAATCCCACTCCTCCCTCCAGATCTTTAAAACAGCTGTTCACCACCATCTCTTATCTTCCCCCATCCAAAACCTTGATCTTTTCTACCCCCGTTAATTCACCCCAGATCCAATTTTTTGAAATACCGACTTCTTTCCTGGAAGTCCTAGCAGTGTCCTTGTGTTTTTTTTTTATCTCTCCCACCCCCACCCCCCTTCCCACGCCTCCTCCCCCCAAGCCCTCTCCCTCCCACAGATCTCCCGATGTCCCTGCTCTTAAATGTTGTACTTGTGTGCTTCCCCCTCCCTCCCCATCTTGTCTCCCGCTCCCTTTATTTTGTCTTATGTGTCCGTTTTTTTTTGGTCATTAATGTTAGCTCTTACACGAGCCTCGATCTTGTATACAAAAAAAGAAAAAAAAGAACCCAGGTTAGACAGCGTTGAGGCAACCTCGGAAGCTTGGAAGAATGAAGATCGGAAGAACCTCCTCTTCCCCGACTCCCCAACCCTCCGAGCTCACCTGTCCTCGACGATGCTCCTCCTGCGCACGGACAACAAGCAGCGGTGCCCAGGAGGTTCTGAACAGATATTATGCAAGACTCCGCGAGAAGAAGAAACAATGGAGGCAATTAAAGGCAAATGTCACAATAACATACACGCGGCGTACATGGGATTAGGAGAATCTATTTTTCTGGGGAACACATTGTTCGAAACGTAATTACAACCCAAAAAATACAACCCGGTAAATAGGCCTCTGCATTGAAGGCAGCAATTTCAATGGTAATTCCGATCGATTTTTATCACCCGCGGCCCCCAATATCCGGGCTTGAAACAGCGGGGGCACGCTCTGTCCCCACTGCCAATGTGAGCCGTGATCTGGGCTCGCTTGAGGTTACACTCTCCGCTTTTCTCCGTCTCCAAGCCGAAACGGTCTCACGACATGAGAACCGGTTATTGCTACCCAGACGACCATTGCCAACGATGCTGGCAGACAGGACAGCCAGCTTAACGAGCCATCCGACGGACGGCGGCGTAATCACTGATGCATAGTTCTTGCTGCCTCTTCCGAAAACACCAATCCGATCGTTTCGCATTCGTGTGTCATGGATAGAAATATAACGATGTGAAACGTTGACAAATATGGACGAAGTGCCAAGGACATTGCATAAGTGGGGCTCATGGCTGTGAACTTAATTACTCTTAAATTACGATGTAGCTGAAGTACAATGGAATGAAAATGCACCACAAGAGAGCGCAGCATGCATACCACGACGACCTGCAAAAAAGGAGGTTTTAGATGGGAGCACTTTTAAAAGTGGACAATACCACTAGTTAGTGCTTTTTACATGCACGTGCAATGTTACCTGGATGGCATTCACACAATACCTCAACATATGGCAAACACATAGAGTACAGGTGCGGCTTAAAGTGGTGATGGCACTGGACCGGTATCTCAGAGGTTGTGGGAGCAAATCCAGTTGAAGGCAGCGGTATACATTTTGATCCGAAGCTTCAAGACGTTTCAGAGAAGAGGAAGAGAACTGATACGTCACTAACGGATTGTCGGTGAACCCAGCTGGCTCAAAAACGACATTCCGAGTGTGGGACAATCTTCCTGCCACACTTGATCTGGTCGACATACATGATGCTAGTCCACTCGTTCTTAGTCAGGTTAGGTTAAGTTAGGTATGTTTAGGTTTCGTTAGGTTATAGGTTCGTGTCGTTGGTTGTTATCTCCAAACGCGGGTTTCAGAAGGTGGAACGGAACCCTCCCAGGTCTCCATGTATCCACCTTCGTGTGTGTGTGTGTGTGTCTGTGTGTCTGTGTGTGTGTGTGTGTGTGTGTGTGTGTGTGTGTGTGTGTGTGTGTGTGTGTGTGTGTGTGTGTGTGTGTGTGTGTGTGTGTGTGTGCTATCTAAAAAAATACTTATTAACTCAAGACATTTCAGGTTTTCATTTTTGAAATCCACTTTGACATTTTGGGATATAATATGTAGATTAGTGACAAAAAAATCCCGTTTTATTCAATTTTAAATTCAGGCTGTAAAACAACAAACTGTGAAAAAACTCAAGGGGTGTGAATACTTTCTGAAGGCACTGTATGTGGTGAATAAGATGGATACAGAAGGAAACTCCAAGGAAGATAAACTGGAAATTTGGATGGAAGAGGGTGTGGGGTGGGCGATGGTTTAACTGGTGCAGAAAAAATCATGGCTTTGGATTGGGGACGATCTGAGATGGTGGTGAACAGCTGTCTTGAAGATCAGGAGGGAAGAATGAGATTGAAGAGGATGTGGAAGTTGATTCCACAGGTGGTGAAAAAGAGGAAGAAATGAGTGGTGAGCAAATTAGGTCAAGGTTGAAAAACATTATTAGGTAAAGGTTAAAAAAAAACTATTAGGTAAAGTTCTAAAAAAATTATTAGGTAATGGTCTAAAAATACTATTAGGTAAAGGTCGGAAAATAATATTAGGTAAAGGTCTAAAAAAAACTATTAGGTAAAGGTCTAAAAAAACTATTAGGTAAAGGTGTAAAAAAAACTATAGGTAAAGGTCTAAAAAAAACTATTAGGTGAAGGTCTAAAAAAACTATTAGGTAAAGGTGTAAAAAAAACTATAGGTAAAGGTCTAAAAATATTATCAGGTAAAGGTGTTAGGTTAAAGGTCTAAAAGGTAAAGGTAAAGGTAAAAGGTGTTAGGTAAAAGTAAAAACTATTAGGTAAAGGTCTAAAAAAGTTATTTTAAGATGTAAGGTAAAGGTGCTCAGTAAAGTTGTAAAAGGTGTTAGGTAAAGATGTTAGGTAAAGGTAAAAACTATTAGGTAAAGGTCTAAAAAAATTATTAGGTAAAGTTGTAAAAACATTATTGGGTAAAGGTCTAAAAAAAGTATTCGGTAAAGGTTTAAAACTATTAGGTAAAGGTCGAAAAAAATTATTCGGTAAAGGTCTAAAAAAATTATATCAACCCTGCATACTTTTTAGTCCTCTTATTGTTGCAAAATTTCATTCTGAAGCCCTCGGATATCGGCAGAAAAAATGGAGAAAACCTAAATGGTGGTTTCGTACTCCTAGTTGTGTAAGACCTTACCTTTAACGTTCGGAGGTGTATTATGATGTAAATTAAGCGTAAATGTGCTTCGCTCTAGGCTATCTAGAAGGCAACTTCGTTCTGATCAGACAAGCCTTAGTCGAGTTTGGTGAAAAACGTTAAAATGGCAATAATTAGGTCATGACCTTAAAATTAAGTCAAGGTCAAAAAATATTGTCCCAAAAAAATAAAAATCATTTACAAAATCGTAATTAAAAATTACAACACAATTATGACCGGCATACTTTATATTCACATTATTGATACAAAATTTAATTGTGAAAGTCCAGGAGATACAGCTCGGAAATTGGCAATAAAGGAAGATAAAGAAACAAGCATTCTGAGTATTGCGCTGCAATACATGTCCCCTACCGGCAGTCTGTCGTCTGGAAAACTGTTGGGGAAATTACAAAAGTCCAAAGTGCCATAACTTTGTCAAAAATGATCGAAACAGCGTGAACTTCGAACTTGATCTGTAACTTATCATGAGGAAACCATGTACCAAGTTTGAAATCATTAGCATTAAGAGTTTAGAAAAAAAGTCCGGAAAACTGTTCTTTGCGTGACGGACTGACGGACTGACAGACTGACAGACGGAGTGCAAACATATAGTCCCCTCCGGTGTACACCGGTAGGGGACTAATAACCCAATTGGTGGCTTAGTATTCCCAGGGGTCAAAAAACTGTGTGGCGCTGTACCATTAAAAATTGGGGGACACTAATTGTGGAAACAAACCCGACAACAGCTATAAGCCTCCCCCTACCCTGTCGGAAGAGGCTTAGCTAGAACAGCACTTGGTACAGCACATACATATGTAAGGCTGATTAGGTTACATTTAGTATCTCACTAATAGATTGAGAGCTAAACCAAAATCTAATTGGTTTGTTCATGACACCTCCCTAACTCCTCCACTCCACCAAGTTTGTCATAATCCGTACACTACCTTTTGGAATGTCATGAAATATATCGTTTTTGGCCCTATCTCTCGATGGTGAAGAATCACCCGAAAATGTTTTCATGCTATCTGGATCCGAAACGAGATTCTAACCCATGCTAGACAAATTTAGCTGATACATTTTATAAATGTGGCATAATAGGTGTTTTGCATGTTTCGGATGGCCTTCACTATGACCTTTGACTATAATTTGACCAAATGTTACTCACATATACCACACATACGTACAGGTAAGCTGTATATAAGTTTCAATTTGATGTCTTTAAAAAATAGAAGTATGGTAAGAATAAATTCAGAAAAAGATCCATTTGATCATAATGGAGAGAAATTGTTATCATTGAAACCGTTGACATGTCAAAACGGCTCAATCGATCGTTCTGAATTTTGATGAACCAATTAATTGACCCAATATGCAAATTCTGTTCAAACTAGCAGTGTAACCATCCTAGGTTGGGTGGATTTTGCACATTACTTTCTGAAAAAGCAGAGTCTGTATATTGTAGGAAGACTCTAAAAATAGATGTTTGTGTGGTGTGCGTGTAAAAGGGTCCAACGGGTCTACAACAGGGATTAATTATCTTTTTTCCAGCATTTACCCAACCGCCATTTTCCGCCATTTCCTCCATTGACCATCAAGCCTCGATATGACCAGCCATTTACCCTCTTGGGTCGATATGACCAGCCATTTACCCTCTTGGGTCGATATGACCAGCCATTTACCCTCGAGGGTCGATATAACCAGCCATTTACTCTTTAGGGTCGATATGACCAGCCATTTACCCTCTAGGGTCGATATGACCAGCCATTTACTCTTTAGGGTCGATATGACCAGCCATTTACCCTCAAGGGTCGATATGACCAGCCATTAGCCTCTATGCTCGATATGACCAGCCATTTACCCTCGAGGCTCGATATGACCAGCCATTTACTCTTTAGGGTCGATATGACCAGCCATTTACCCTCTAGGGTCGATATGACCAGCCATTTACCCTCAAGGGTCGATATGACCAGCCATTAGCCTCTATGCTCGATATGACCAGCCATTTACGCTCAAGGGTCGATATGACCAGCCATTAGCCTCTATGCTCGATATGACCAGCCATTTACCCTCTAGGGTCGATATGACCAGCCATTTACCCTCTAGGGTCGATATGACCAGCCATTTACGCTCAAGGGTCGATATGACCAGCCATTAGCCTCTATGCTCGATATGACCAGCCATTTACCCTCGAGGCTCGATATGACCAGCCATTTACCCTCTAGGGTCGATATGACCAGCTATTTACCCTCTAGGGTCGATATGACCAGCCATTTACCCTCTAGGGTCGATATGACCAGCCATTTACGCTCAAGGGTCGATATGACCAGCCATTAGCCTCTATGCTCGATATGACCAGCCATTTACCCTCGAGGCTCGATATGACCAGCCATTTACCCTCTAGGGTCGATATGACCAGCTATTTACCCTCTAGGGTCGATATGACCAGCCATTTACCCTCTAGGATCGATATGACCAACCATTTACCCTCTAGGGTCGATATGACCAGCCATTTGCCCTCTAGGCTCGATATGACCAGCCATTTACCCTCGAGGGTCGATATGACCAGCCATTTACCCTCTAGGGTCGATACGACCAGCCATTTACCCTCTAGGCTCGATATGACCAGCCATTTACCCTCGAGGGTCGATATGACCAGCCATTTACCCTCTCGGCCCGATTTGACCAGCCATTTACCCTATAGGCTCGATTTGACCAGCCATTTACCCTCTAGGGTCGATATGACCAGCAATTTACCCTATAGGCTCGATTTGACCAGCCATTTACCCTCTAGAGTCGATATGACCAGCCATGTACCCTGTAGGCTCGATGTGACCAGACATTTACCCTATAGGCTCGATTTTGCCCCTTATAAAACAACCACAACAACCAACCCCAGATCTTTCTCCTGTGTGACATGTTTTGATATTGCCCCTTATAAAACAACCACAACAACAACCACCCCCAGATCCTTCTCCTGTGTGACATGTTCCAATATTGCCCCTTATAAAACAACCACAACAACAACCACCTCCAGATCCTTCTCCCTTGCGACATGTTCCAAGATTGCCCCTTATAAAACAACCACAACAACAACCACCCCCAGATCCTTCTCCTGTGTGACATGTTCCAATATTGCCCCTTATAAAACAACCACAACAACAACCACCTCCAGATCCTTCTCCCATGCGACATGTTCCAAGATTGCCCCTTATAAAATAACCACAACAACAACCACCCCCAGATCCTTCTCCTGTATGGCATGTTCCAAGATTGCCCCTTATAAAACAACCACAACAACAACCACCCCCAGATCCTTCTCCTGTGTGACATGTTCCAAGATTGCCCCTTATAAAACAACCACAACAACAACCACCCCCAGATCCTTCTCCTGTGTGACATGTTCCAAGATTGCCCCTTATAAAATAACCACAACAACAACAACCCCCAGATCCTTCTCCTGTGCGACATGTTCCAAGATTGCCCCTTATAAAATAACCACAACAACAACCCCCAGATCCTTCTCCTGTGTGACATGTTCCAAGATTGCCGCTTATAAAATAACCACAACAACAACAACCCCCAGATCCTTCTCCTGTGTGACATGTTCCAAGATTGCCCCTTATAAAACAACCACAACAACAACCACCCCAAGATCCTTCTCCTGTGTGACATGTTCCAAGATTGCCCCTTATAAAACAACCACAACAACAACCACCCCCAGATCCTTCTCCTGTGTGACATGTTCCAAGATTGCCCTTTATTAAACAACCACAACAACAACCACCCCCAGATCCTTCTCCTGTGTGAAATGTTCCAAGATTGCCCCTTATAAAACAACCACAACAACAACCACCCCAAGATCCTTCTCCTGTGTTGCATGTTCCAAGATTGCCCCTTATAAAATAACCACAACAACAACCACCTCCAGATCCTTCTCCCGTGCGACATGTTCCAAGATTGCTCCTTATAAAATAACCACAACAACAACCACCCCCAGATCATTCTCCCATGCGACATGTTCCAAGATTGCCCCTTATACAATAACCACAACAACAACCACCTCCAGATCCTTCTCCCATGGGACATGTTCCAAGATTGCTCCTTATAAAATAACCACAACAACAACCACCTCCAGATCCTTCTCCCGTGCGACATGTTCCAAGATTGCTCCTTATA
This sequence comes from Myxine glutinosa, assembly GCF_964187855.1. Taxonomy (NCBI): domain Eukaryota; kingdom Metazoa; phylum Chordata; class Myxini; order Myxiniformes; family Myxinidae; genus Myxine; species Myxine glutinosa. The sequence goes on along the minus strand of NC_136264.1, from coordinate 130,012,083 downwards.
AAATAACCACAACAACAACCACCTCCAGATCCTTCTCCCATGCGACATGTTCCAAGATTGCCCCTTATAAAACAACCACAACAACAACCACCTCCAGATCCTTCTCCCATGCGGCATGTTCCAAGATTGCCCCACATAAAGCAACCACAACAACAACCACCCCCAGATCCTTCTCCCATGCGGCATGTCCCAAGATTGCCCCATATAAAGCAACCACAACAACAACCACCCCAAGATCCTTCTCCCATGCGGCATGTTCCAAGATTACCCCTTATAGAATAACCACAATAACAACCACCCCCAGATCCTTCTCCTGTGTGACATGTTCCAAGATTGCCCCTTATAGAATAACCACAATAACAACCACCCCCAGATCCTTCTCCTGTGTGGCATGTTCCAAGATTGCCCCTTATAAAACAACCACAACAACAACCACCCCCAGATCCTTCTCCTGTGTGGCATGTTCCAAGATTGCTCCTTATAAAACATCCACAATAACAACCACCCCCAGATCCTTCTCCTGTGTGACATGTTCCAAGATTGCCCCTTATAAAACAACCACAACAACAACCACCCCCAGATCCTTCTCCTGTGTGACATGTTCCAATATTGCCCCTTATAAAATAACCACAACAACAACAACCCCCAGATCCTTCTCCGGTGCGACATGTTCCAAGATTGCCCCTTAAAATAACCACAACAACAACCACCCCCAGATCCTTCTCCTGTGTGACATGTTCCAATATTGCCCGTCATAAAACAACCACAACAACAACCACCTCCAGATCCTTCTCCTGTGTGACATGTTCCAAGATCCCCCTTTATTAAACAACCACAACAACAACCACCCCCAGATCCTTCTCCTGTGTGACATTTTCAAATATTGCCCCTCATAAAACAACCACAACAACAACCCCCAGATCCTTCTCCCGTGTGACATGTTCCAAGATTGCCCCTTATTAAACAACCACAACAACAACCCCCAGATCGTTCTCCCTTGCGACATGTTCCAAGATTGCCCCTCATAAAACAACCACAACAACCACCCCCAGATCCTTCTCCTGTGTGGCATGTTCCAAGATTGCCCCTCATAAAACAACCACAACAACCACCCCCAGATCCTTCTGCTGTGTGGCATGTTCCAAGATTGCCCCTTATTAAACAACCACAACAACAACCACCCCAAGATCCTTCTCCCATGCGACATGTTCCAAGATTGCCCCTCATAAAACAACCACAACAACAACCCCCAGATCCTTCTCCCTTGCGACATGTTCCAAGATTGCCCCACATAAAGCAACCACAACAACAACCACCCCCAGATCCTTCTCCCATGCGACATGTTCCAAGATTGCCCCTCATAAAACAACCACAACAACAACCCCCAGATCCTTCTCCCTTGCGACATGTTCCAAGATTGCCCCATATAAAGCAACCACAAAAACAACCACCCCCAGATCCTTCTCCCGTGCGACATGTTCCAAGATTGCCCCATATAAAGCAACCACAACAACAACCACCCCCAGATCCTTCTCCCATGCGACATGTTCCAAGATTGCCTCATATAAAGCAACCACAACAACAACCACCCCAAGATCCTTCTCCCATGCGACATGTTCCAAGATTGCCCCTCATAAAACAACCACAACAACCACCCCCAGATCCTTCTCCCATGCGACACGTTCCAAGATTGCCCCATATAAAGCATCCACAACAACAACCACCCCCAGATCCTTCTCCCATGCGACATGTTCCAAGATTGCCCCATAGAAAGCAACCACAACAACAACCACCCCCAGATCCTTCTCCCATGCGACATGTTCCAAGATTGCCCCATATAAAGCAACCACAACAACAACCACCCCCAGATCCTTCTCCCATGCGACATGTTCCAAGATTGCCCCATATAAAACAACCACAACAACAACCACCCCCAGATCCTTCTCCCTTGCGACATGTTCCAAGATTGCCCCATATAAAGCAACCACAATAACAACCACCCCAAGATCGTTCTCCCATGCGACATGTTCCAAGATTGCCCCATATAAAACAACCACAACAACAACCACCCCCAGATCCTTCTCCCTTGCGACATGTTCCAAGATTGCCCCATATAAAGCAACCACAATAACAACCACCCCAAGATCGTTCTCCCATGCGACATGTTCCAAGATTGCCCCATATAAAACAACCACAACAACAACCACCCCCAGATCCTTCTCCCTTGCGACATGTTCCAAGATTGCCCCATATAAAGCAACCACAACAACAACCACCCCCAGATCCTTCTCCCGTGCGACATGTTCCAAGATTGCCCCTCATAAAACAACCACAACAACAACCACCGCCAGATCCTTCTCCTGTGTGACATGTTCCAAGATTGCCCCTCATAAAACAACCACAACAACCACCCGCAGATCCTTCTCCCATGCGACATGTTCCAAGATTGCCCCATATAAAGCAACCACAACAACAACCACCCCCAGATCCTTCTCCCGTGCGACATGTTCCAAGATTGCCCATATAAAGCAACCACCACAACAACAACCCCCAGATCCTTCTCCCGTGCGACATGTTCCAAGATTGCCCCATATAAAGCAACCACCACAACAACAACCCCCAGATCCTTCTCCCGTGCGACATGTTCCAAGATTGCCCCATATAAAGCAACCACAACAACAACAACCCCCAGATCCTTCTCCCGTGCGACATGTTCCAAGATCGCCCCTTGCATCATGTAATCCATATTTTCATCATCCTTACTCATCCCAAGCACATTACATTTCTCCATGTTAAACTGCATCTGCCAATCTTCTGCCCAATCTATTGAAGTTTCTCCAAGACGCAACTTTATAAGCTCGCAGAGAATCCGCTTTGACGTTAAATGATTCCTCGAGCTTCGCGGAGTGCCCGTCGCTAACCCGACAAGGGAGATTAGGCTTCACGACTCACAAGTGTTTTAGCAAACACAAATTGTTATTATATCACAACTGACAGCAACATTGTTCATATCGGGAGACATCAAAAGCAGAAGCAAGGCTTCTTCGGTTAATAAATATTAGAAATAGGTGAAGAAAACTTTTGAAGTTTGTGCCTCCAGTGTTGATTGTTGTCTCGCATCAACACGCAGTCTCGTTCTTTGAGGATTATTCCGGCAGAAAAACTCGAAGAATAATATCCTATTGAAGCCTTCCGATCAGTTCTTTCGGCGGAATGATGTATACCGAGGGTTTAATCACGCCCAACAAGATAAGCCCTTCCAATTAAATCGAGTAATTTCCGAGCGTAAATAATTTTCTAAAGAACAGTCGTGAACTGTCGTTTGGAAAATAGAACAATTTTTTTTTTTAAATATAATAATAATTGTCCTCCATCATAAAAATGAATTTTGCCTGTAGCAAGAGATTGTGAAAAGCAGTGTTTGTTTCTCTCGGGCAAATAGTTGCTAGGTCCGTGTAAAGTTGCTATCAGGCACTGGCATTGATGCATTGCTGGGATTTTGAGGCCACTGACATATATCCACTGAGTCAGCAACATCCGTCACTGTAATGGTAATGTAATGGAGTTTTGTATGTCCATTTATAATCTATCAAGCTGCTACAAATCCTATTTTACATTCCTGCGATTCTCTCCCAATTTTATTCTGCACCGAATCAAGTTGTGATACACATGTTTTATTAATGTACAATCTCAGTTCATTGCTGTTGCTTTGCCCGTAAGAGTGTGAAAACGTGTTCAAAGCCCGAACCATATACCTGTCCCACTATTCTCTCTATTCTATCGAGATCCTGTCCCTCTAAATCCCTCTGAACTAACCGCTCATTCCAACTCTCTCTTCCTCATACATGGTGATTTCAATTATCATCATGCCAATTGGCTGGGTGTTGGTACCTCTCTCACCAGCCATGACATTTCAGCAATAGGACTACTGTGACTCCATGGGAATGACAATCTGTGAACTTCCCGACCCAGATTTCTCCCAATGGTAAATCCTCTCCTCTGACAAACTTCCCCGCAACTGTCTCCTGCTCTTCCTCTGCTCTAATTGGTTCATCTGATCTGATGCTTGTGAAAGTCCACATCTCTGTGGCAGTTCTCACAGAGCTGCCTCGGAACCGGTGAGTCTGCTAGTTCACTCAGAAAGATTGGCAGGGACTGCAAGCATCCATCTCTCTTCAGGCCTGGTATCCTCTATCTACCACCCAAATATTTATTCAGCCTGGGAATTCTTCCGTGGAAATCTGCTCTCTCTTATGCACAGATCCATCCCATCTCGTTTCCAGTCATCTGACCATTTTATTCCTGCCAATGGTACGCTGAATCATGTGGTGAGGCAGTTGCTTTGAAACAACTTGCATTCTCATCCTGGAAAACAAACCCAACCAAAGGCAATCTCGGATCATTCCACAAAGTCTGCAACAAGTGTATGCCCAGTCCCAGGAGAGCCAGAAAACAGGAGCTGTCCAACCTCAAGAATGAACTTTCAAACTTGTCTCCCTCCTCTAAAACCTGGAGCTTCCTTAAGTCTGTCTCTGGAGTATTCTCCCCTTCCCTCTCTTCAAATAGCACCACGGGAGACATCACGGCCAGATGGAATATCTCGCGAGATCACGGCGAGGTCACGTCTTTTCGAAGCTGTTCCATGCGCTCACGCTTTCGAAGCTAAGTGATCTTTCTCAATTGTGTTTTTGTCGAGACTGTATCTATCTTTCGGTGTATGTACCTATACCATATCTTTTGGGAAATTTTCAGTGCTAATTTTTCGTACATGTATACACAATCGTCGGTTAATGTGTATCGAGTATTCTGCGGCCTAGTACTCGTAGGCTTAGGCTACCGTACCGTCTCCGACCTTGTGGTTTTGTTTTTCTCTCAGCGATTCGTCGAATGCGCTACAATTATTTTCGTTCTCTGTTTCGTCCCAGTCGTTCACCCCATACCTCCTTGTTTAATATCTCTACTCAAAAAAAAAAAAACCCCAAAAAATATTTCCTTCCCAGGTCTTATTCGTTTATTTGTTGTTCTTATTTGTTCGTTCGTTCTTCGTTCGCGAGCACGCGATCACGTGGTTAGAAATGTATAATCTCTCCCCTGAACAACTATTTTCTCTCATATATTATAACACCCTTTTCTTCTTTTCCTACAAAAGGATGCTTTCGTCTTGCTCACCAAATCTATTCATTCCAAAAAATAATAATAATACCATCTCTTACAGTTCCTCTTTTCTACATTCCCTAAACTATCCAGAACTCCACCCCTCCTTCAGTGTCCTCAAACGTATTTTTGACTCGAAGGTCTCAAACTAATTTTGCAAAAAATGTTCGTTTCCCATGAATCGTACACTTTTCAAAATCCAATCTCACCCCTCCCCTCCAAATCCTCCTCATCACCCATCCCTTTCAAATCTCCCCCCTTGCCCCTTCCCTTCCCTCCCTCCTAAACTCCCCCCACACCCCTCCCCTCCGAGACTCTCCCTCGCTCCTCCCCTCCTAGACTCCCCTCTCACCCCTCCTCCTCAAAGCATCCTCCCTGCTTCTTCCCCCTTCCAACTTTCACCTTCATCTCCCCAAACATTCTGCCTCGCTCTTCCCCCTCCTCAAATAACACCTCACTGTGCCTCACCCAATCTCCATCAAACCTTTTGTCCGCCCCATTCTTCCCTTTCTCCAAGCTATTCTGAAATCTCTGAAATCTCTGACACACCTTCAACAGCTCTACCTACCTCTTCCTCCTCTTCCACATCTTACCCTACCCCTCCCCCCCTCTGTTCTGGACCCGATGCTCCCCCTTCCTCTTCATTAATGGTATGGACCTCAAACATCCGGGGCCTTCGCTCAAACTTGACTGATCTCTCCATACAGGTTGCTGCTGACAAACCAGATGTGATCTGCTTAACAGAAACTTTCCTCCTCCATGATGTCTCTGATGCCTTGGCATCTCTCCCAGGTTACTCCCTCCTCCGGTATGATAGACCTGAGCCTCCTCCTGGAGGTGGGGTTGCTATCTTTATTAAAAAAACTCTCTTCCTCACTCGCCCTCCACTGCCCTCTCTCCACCTCACCCCCAGGAATACCTTTGGCTACGGCTTCCCCTTCGCTCCCACCTTTTGTTCATATGTGTGTTGTACCGTCCACCAAACAACGATGACTCCATCTACATCTCACTGTCTGATAATATGGACCAACTTCTATCGACCCATCCCAACTCTCTCTTCCTCATATGTGGTGATTTCAATTGTCACCATGCCAGTAGGCTGGGTGTGGGTACCTCTCTCACCAGCCATGGCTCTTCAGCAAAGGACTTCTGCGACTCACTGGGACTGACACAATCTGTCAATTTCCCGACCCGGATCTCAGTCAACGGAGCATCTTCTCTTCTGGATTTGGTTATGACAAACTTCCCTGAAAATGTCTGCTGCTCTTCTTCTGCTCCAATCGGCTCATCTGATCATGTGCTTGTCAAAGTGGACATCTCTCTGACCATTCTCAGAGAGCCTCCTCAGCGTCGACGAGTCTGGCATTTCACTCAGGCCAACTGGCACGGTCTTCAAGCAGCCATCAATCATCTGGACTGGTCTCCCATCTCTACCGCCTCTGACATCAACTCATCCTGGGAATTCTTTCAAAGTAAATTGCTCTCTCTCCTGCACAGATTTATCCCATCTCGTCTTCAGTTGTCATACCCTTCCTCCCGTCCATGGTACACGGAATCTTGTGGTGAGGCTGTTGCCCTGAAACAACTTGCTTTCGTCTCCTGGAAAGCAAATCCAACGGAAGGAAATCGCATTTCCTTTCACAAAGCCCGAAACAAGTGTGTGTCCACCCTCAGGAGAGCCAGGAAACAATATCTCACCGTTCTCAAGACCGAACTCTCTTATCTGTCTCCCTCTTCCAAATCCTGGTGGCGTCTGGTCAAATCTGTTTCTGGTGTTTGTTCCCCCTCCATCCCCTCCCTCACCTCAAACGGCTTAACGGCTGACTCCGCACGTGAAAAAGCTGAATGCCTCAACTCTGTGTTTGCCTCTAAATCTTGTGTCCCAAACCCATCCCTCTCTGTACCCACCGTACCCAGTCATACCCAGCTGCTCCTGGACTCTGTGTCCTTTCCTACTGACAAGGTGGAAACGTTTCTGTCAACCCTCGACTCTGATTCTGCAACTGGTCCTGACGGCATCAGCCCACGGGTCCTAAAATCATGTTCTTCCGCTCTTTCACTCCCTCTTTCTGTTCTCTTCACCCTCTCTTTTGCTCAAGGTCATCTGCCATCTGCTTGGAAATCAGCCAACATCACCGCTTTGCACAAAAAAGGTGCAAAAACAGATCCCAGCAACTACAGACCAATCAGCCTTCTCCCAATTATCAGGAAAGTCATGGAATCCATCATTGCTTCAGATATGAAATCTTTCCTCTTCTCCAATGGCTTGATCTCTGATCATCAATTTGGTTTCAGACCTGGTCACTCTACTCTGGACATGCTGCTTCTGCTTTCTCAACAATGGATGGAGGTCCTCAACGCCAAACAGGAAATTAGAGCTGTCTCCCTTGACATTTCACGTGCCTTCGATACAGTCTGGCACCCTGCTCTGCTCACCAAACTCTCCTCCTTTGGTATCCATGGAAATCTCCATGCATGGCTGGCGGACTTCCTCTCTGGTCGTAGTCAACGTGTGGCCCTGAATGGGTTTCTCTCATCTCCTCTTCCTGTTCAGGCTGGAGTTCCCCAAGGTAGTGTTCTGGGCCCTGTGCTTTTTCTGGTCTTCATCAATGATCTCTCTGACTCTCTTGAAAATCCTCTCTATCTCTTTGCTGACGACTCTACTCTCTGTCGCTCCATTCCTCATCCCTCAGATCGGCAGTCTGCAGCCTCCTCACTCTCTGCAGACCTGGACAAAATCACAGACTGGGCAAACAAATGGAACATGTCTTTCAATCCTGATAAATCTCACACTCTTACGATATCTCTCTGAAAAGACCGACTGGAAAACCCTCCCATCCACTTTCTGAATAATCCTCTCCAAGAAGTTCTGTCACTCAAGCTTTTGGGTCTCACTATTTGCCATGATCTTTCCTGGGAAAACCACATTTCAAATCTGGCCTCCAAAGCCAGTCGCCGACTGGGCATCCTCCGTCGTTCGAAGTCCTTCCTTGGCACACCTGAGCTCCTCACCACATACAAGGCTTTCATCCGCAGCTCTATGGAATACTGCTCTCCCCTCTGGTCTGGTGCTCCTGCCTCACACCTAGCCCGTCTTCACGCTGTTGAAACCAAAGCGTTCAGAATCATTGGAATCTCCCGCGATGAAGCTAACTCCAAGGGCCTTTCACTCACTCACCGCAGGCAGGTTGGTGGTCTTTCCGTCTTCTACCGACTCCTCTCTGGCCTTGCCCCCCCAGCCCTCTCTGGGCTCTGCCCCCCAAATATTCCAACAGGTCGCACAAGATCTGCCTGCAACCCTCTTATGGTTAAACTGCCAAAATCAAGACTTTCTGCTCACCATCACTCCTTCATTCCTCTTTTCTCCCACCTCTGGAACAAACTCCCTCACTCTCTTCAATCCCACTCCACCCTCCAGGTCTTTAAAACAGCTGTTCACCACCATCTCTTATCCTCCCCCATCCAAAACCTTGATCTTTTCTACCCCTGCTAATTTCGGTCCCCTTGTGTTTTATACCTCTCCCCCCCCCCCCCCTCCCCATCCCACGCCTCCTGCCCCCAAGCCCTCTCCCTCCCACACTTCTCCCTGCTCTCAAATGTTGTGGTTGTGTGCTTCCCCTTCTCTCCCCATCTTGTCCTCCGCTCCCTCTTTTTGTATATTTTGTTAGTCTGGTTGATTTGTTTGTGAAATAAATGTTAGCTCTTTCACGAGCCTCGATTGAGTATACAAAAAAAAAAGAAAAAAAAAAGAAGAAGTCCAAGGGAGACGATGTATTGGGGCACGTCTGCTCTCTAAGGTTGGCATTCGACTTTCCCATCCGGTTTTTGATAAATTTGTGTTGACTATCAAATTCCACCATGTTCTTTATGAAAAGCTAACCTAAGAAATACATTCGTGATGTACCAGTATTCATCAGCGTTATTTTTTTGTTACATTGACTTCATCAATAGACCAAGATAAGCGGTATATTGGGGGTACGTCTGCTTTGTATAAGGCTGGAAGTTCTACATTCCCGTTCAGTTTTTGATATTGTGTTGTCCTTGCCACCCAGCTCTAACTGATAATTTAAAATTAATATAAATTTGTGCTCAGTTCCTTTTTATTAATACGTGTTGGGTTCTGACTTCTGATTTACAGTATATATTCAGTTATAGCACAAAATATATTTGGCCGACCTCCCCCATCATCATCCACGACATCCCCCCTCCACTATTCCCACGTATCCATGAACACCCCACAACTAATCCACACCCCTTTCCCTCACTCCCGGGGAAAGCAGACATGGTCAAAGATGCCTGTGCCTCTGCAGTGACACGCGCGAAGGACACTGATTCATGCTAGTATATCTAATATATGGAGCTCATTCTAATCACTCTCTCCCTCACTGACTCACTGACTGGTATTAATGTTTGGTACCTTCCGGTTGATGTAGAATCTGAAAATGTGTGTGCCGACGGACATTGAAGTTGATACACAGGGGAAAATCACAGAACCGTCGGAAAGCATCTGTAAAAAACTTTTATGTAAAAATCGACAAACGCATCCGTAAAAAAAAACCCCCCCAAAAACCTCAATTGATAACTAGCATTTGAAAATTGTAATTTATATAACTGTAAACTGTGAAATAAAAACCTCAATGAAATGTACATAAAAATCCGTAAATGTGTCCGTAAAAATTATAGGGGCAATACCCCTGGGCGCTCACCTGGTAGAATAAAGCAGTATACTACATGACTAATGATATTTTAAACAGCATCATGGTATTTTAAACCAATTTTAATGGTTGCTAGAAGACAGGGCAAGATGTAGAATCACATACTAATGTAATCATAAAACTTTAAACAAACAAACAAACAACCTCTTGTGGGGGCAACCCCCACTCCTCGTATACCTCCTCAGACCCCAACTTTTCTAATGCCTTGAACAAACATTGGTACATCACATGCGATGAAAGTTGTGATCAGGTTTCATCAAAATTGTGTGTAGTTTCGGAGAAGAGAGTAAATACCTATTTTAGAGGGTAAAACTATCCCCTTCAACCCAGATTGTTTTTTAATGCAGTTAACAAACTTTGGTACATCACGGGTGATGAAGGTTGTGGTCAAGTTTCATCAGAATTGCGTGTGTAGTTTCAGAGAAGAAAGCAAATACATATTTTGGGGGGTCAAACCTGGATCCACTTTGTCCCCTGGTAGACCCCCTTTAGACCCCGATTTTTTAAATTTTATTCCGTGAACAAACTTTAGTCACAACATACCAAATATTATTTGTGTCAAGTTTGGTCACAATCCCATCAGCGATTTCGGAGAAGAAGTTTGCTAACGTTTACAGACTGACGGACAGACGACGCTCCATCGCTTACGCTCCCTGGAACCTGTCTCTTTCCTTTTCTCTCCTTCCCTCCCTCTCTCTTTACTTTTCTATCTCTTTCTTTCGCTCTCTCTCTCTCTCTCTCTTTCCTTTTCTACCTCTTTCTCTCTCTCTTTCTTTTTCTCTCCCTCCCTCTCTCTTTCTTTCTTTTTCTCTCCCTCACTCTCTCTTTCTTTCTTTTTCTCTCCCTCCCTCTCTCTTTCTTTCTTTTTCTCTCCCTCCCTCCCTCTCGATGTTCCGGGTGAGCAAAGAAAACCAAAAAAAAAAAAGCTCAATTGATAGGAGATTGGTGATGCTTGCCTATAATCATAAAGATTTTATATATTATGAACCTACATACGAAGCACGGTTCGTTATTGCTTACACAATGTGTATATATCTATATATTATTTTCTTTTGTTTGAGCATCTCTGATGAAAAAATGAACACCTTTCCAAGATGGGCCAATATACAGCAGAAATTTTGAATGAATTTTATTCTCTTTTTGGAGAACAATCGACATTTCTGCTCGCATCCTTCATGTTGAAATACTAACACGTGAGTAGGACCTCGGCTGCCACAAGCATATTATTTTGAGCCACTTTAGCTGCCTTGAATGGAACAATAAATCGTGAGCAGCAAAAGAGGTTTTTTTTCGTCCATTTTGAATTTCCACTCAAGGTCATCTCCAAAGCTGCTTAAAGCCCTCCAGGTGATGACGATGTGAGATTTAAAGCGGGCACGCTTTGCCCTATACGTGTTTGTTTATTGTGGAGCTGAATTCCAAGTCGGGCTCCATGCGGATCCGGCTTATGGTGTCGCAGATGTTCGTGAGAGAAAAATGAAATACTCTCGTCAGAACAACCCGGGCCTACTTATTATGGCTGCCCTGTTTGTGATAACGGCTCGTCGCCTGGCAGGAAAAACATCGGTTCGGCATCGGACCGATTATCCAACCTCTTTTCAGTTTGGTCTCGTGCAAGGACACGCCGAGGAGGAATTGCCTCTCATGGACGGGTGATTGCAAGAAGTGGTGAGGCTAAGGGGTTAGTTGGGATGGTTGTAAATATGTCTGCTCAAGCAAAATCGTTGAAAGATTCCAATGAATTAAAATCAGACAACGATTGGCTTGATTGGTTTTGATGAGGGTTGAAGCACTTGTGATTTGGTGAGGTTTTACACTCGTTAATCAATATACAAGTGGAATAACCAAAAAATGATGTGTTTGCCCAAATCCTGTCACAATACCTCCTGAGTTTTTATAAGTTGGCACTTAACTCGCGAACTCGTGTTCAAGGTTGAACACACGTGACAACTCACCTTTAAAAAAAACGGAAAATTCGGCCAACTGTCGGGGACGCCTCTTCGTGGTGGTTGTACCTCCAAAGCAAGTCGAGGGCCGAATCTTCCCCATTTTTCCCGCTGCCTGGATTTGTCAGGGCAGCGCAGTCACGGTCAGAGTGCCGATCGGTCCAAATGGACCGGCCCTTTCCCTCTTGTCTCGGTCTCTATTTTTCTCTCACCTCCTCTCTCTCCCTCTCCTTCTCCTCCTTTCCCTCTCTCTCTCTCTCTCTCTCTCCCCCTCCCTCTCTTTCTCTCTCCCCCTTGTTCTGTCTCCCTCTGTCTCCCTCTGTCTCCCTCCGTCTCTCTCTCTCTCTGTCTCTCTTTCTTTTTTTTTCTCTCTCTCTCTCTCTACCTTTTTCTCTCTCCCCCTCTCTCTCTCCCCCTTGTTCTCTCTTTCTCCCTCTCTCTCCCCTTGTTCTCTCTCTCTCCTTCTTTTTCTCTCTCTCTTTCTCTCCCCCCCCCCCTTGTTCTCTCTCCCTCTCCCCCCCCCCTTTTCTCTCTCTCTCTCTCTCCTCCTTTCTCTCTCTCTCTCTCCCCTTTTTCTCTCTCCCTTTTTCTCTCTCCCCCCTCTCTCTCCCCATTGTTCTCTCTCTCCTCCTTTTTCTCTCTCCCTCTCTCTTTCTCTCTCCCCCTTGTTCTCTCTCCCTCTCCCCAGATTTTCTCTCTCTCTCTCTCTCTCCCCCTTTTTCTCTCTCCCTCTCTCTCTCCCTTTTTCTCTCTCTCTACCCCTCTCTCTCTCCCCCTTTTTCTCTCTCACCCTTTTTCTCTCTCCCTCTCTCTTTCTTTTTCTTTCTTTTTCTCTCTCCCCCTTTTTCTCTCTCTCCTCCCCCCCCCCCCCATTTTTCTCTCTCCTGCTCTCTCTCCCCCTTTTTCTCTCTCCCTCTCTCTCTCCCCCTTTTTCTCTCTCTCTATCCCTCTCTCTCTCCCCCTTTTTCTGTCTCCCCCTTTCTCTCTCTCCCTCTCTCTTTCTTTTTCTTTCTTTTTCTCTCCCCCCCCCCCCCTCTCTCTCTCTCCCCCCTTTTTCTCTCTCCCTCTCTCTCTCCCCCTTTTTCTCTCTCTATCCCTCTCTCTCTCCCCCTTTTTCTCTCTCCACCTTTTTCTCTCTCCCTCTCTCTTTCTTTTTCTTTATTTTTCTCTCTAACTCTCTCTCTCCCTCTCCGTAACTCTGTCGTGGCCCTGACTTTGTGAAGGCGGGGGTACACCATCCTGGATGTGGGGAGTTTCTGAATCGCTCCTGGGAGATCGATCGGCTGTCTCACAACAGTGAGCTTGTTCGAGCGACTGTCTGGCGCTTTACTACAACAAGAACACCAACAATAACAACAACAACAACAACAACATACATTTGGAAAAAATATTTTGAAACCATCCATGAGGAAACACAAATGAAATGTTTTCCTTTTTCTTTAAATATCCTCGGTACGGTACTATTAGTTCTAACTGCTTTATTACTCCTCACATCATGCAAGTTGATATTTGCAAATAAATTGTTTAGGATTCTGGAGTGTTCGATATTTACCTGAATATTTTTACTGAACTTGCTGCTTTTAAACTTTGGTGAGTACGGGATATGCAGTGTTGCCCTCACTTTCTTGCATTTGCTATAATCAAAGAAAAATAAATTGCCGAAATGATCGTGTGACCGGTGACCTGTCGTCCGCGTTTGCACCCTGAGTAAAGTAGATAAGCATTTATTGCAGGAAATACCTGGCGTTGCTCAAGCGAAAAAGAAACATTAATATATTTGAAATGGGGGCAAATATAATGGAAAAGCAATTACATCCAAATCAGAATCCATCACAAATGTCAAATCGTCATTTTACCTTTTCGTTGAATATATTATGCTGCTGAATGTGCCGTTCATCACGTTTCTGAGTTAAGTATGATGCCATTCAGGAAGAAGAAGAAGCCTTACAACCAACTTGACCGCTTCCGGAATTGTTTGATTATTTGTGTTCAAATGTCTGGTAATTGTTTTGTATTTATTGATGTGAATGTGTTCTTGTATATAACTGTCATTAATCAAAAAGTCTTCGGCACCATAGAGAGATGTTTAAAAAATCCAAAAAAGACGAACTTTTTTTTCTTTTTTTGCCGAAAACACTCCCAGGCACTCACTGATGAACCTCTGAAAGTTTGACGAAGATCCGTTCAGCCAACTCTGAGAAAAATGGCGACACACAGACAGACAATCGGCTCTCTTATATACGTAGTAGTAGATTTGAGTCATTGAAGGGTACTTGTTGAGACCATACAATGAAAACAAACATTTGGACTTTGGAGATATCAAAACAGAAATCATTTGGTATTGCCTCGTCCCGGGTGGAATAATCTGGCATTGTCCGCTCTTCTATATGAATTCTGACGTTATAGACAAAGTGCATCAGTCCATCCAGACTGGATGCTCATTGGACACGTGGTCAGCCGTAAAAAGCCATATCCCCGACATGTTGCTCACACAAATGCAATAAAACAAATCAACCTGCAACTTTGTAGGTGGTGGAGCATTCATAGGTTTAAAGCAACGTTATAAACGTTTACCACAATAAATACTCATTTACGTGCACAATTTACTCAATAACCTTCAACATTTTGGAGGCAAATAAAGAGTTCTGCTCTTTCTAATGCTATTTAGCTTGCTTGTCCCTGACCTCAGGAAGCTGACTATTTGCATATTTCTCACCTCATGGAACCCATGCAAAAGGTCAGCATCTCTCTGGAAAGAAGAAGCAAGTATAATATAAAAATAGAGGCAAACGGATAGGTGGTGCGAGAGGTAATTAGGACTGTGGTATATGCACTGGCGAAAACAAAGGCCTCCATTTTGAAAGCTGACATTTGAATAATAAATGTCGCACCTTCACTATGGAAGACAAGTACAGAGACAGACTGACAGGCCTGCTGAGTTTCAAGAACTCGTGCTATTTCCAGCCATCACTTGTGCAATACAAGTCATTGGATTGAAAGCGCCGAAGGGAAAAAAAAAATGGACTCTGGCATATAGGAATGTCAACAATATGACAACTGAATGTTATTGTCATGTATGCATCGTGGAAGAGTTGGTGCAGAATGGAAGGGAACAAAATGGAAAGGTGGGAAACACCAATAGTAGAGAATACGTGAGAGCGAGATCAAGGGGGAACGGGGAGGGCACATGGGGATGAAGAACATGCACACGGGTTGAATGGAACACAACAAGAGGAGGAAGGGGAAAGTGGGGATGAAACAGAAAAGGAACAAACCAATCGACGACTAACAAACAAAAAGAGGTGAGGGAGAAGAGGGAAACCACATTTGTTGTTGTTGTCGTCGTTCAAATCTGCCGGACTGAGAAATATTCAAAGTGCTTCTATCAACAGTGGGAAGGAAAGTGATTGTGCAAGAATCATGGAGCAGGCATTTGCATAAGATTATATTGCGATGGGATTATGGACAATCGCTGTCGGCTACGATTGTACGATTGTCATCGTCTCGGGTACGAGTAGGCCCCGGTCCACCCCCGAGACCAGTCACGGTTGCGGGCCAGACCATTGCAGCAACAGAGAGGTTCAGGTACCCTGGATGTGATATAGACTCCATGGGCTACTCCTCACCTGACATTCGTCGACGTATGGGCCTCGCCTTGTCAACTTTTGGTCAGCCGAATGGTATGTGACGGAATAAACGACTTAGTCCATCAATACAACTCAGAGGATACACCACCTGTAATCCTGTATGTTGCTATTGCTCATATATGGGTCCGAAACCTGGACGATGCTTGTAGAGGATGGGCGAAAGCTCCAGGTCTTCGTCCCTTATAGGAGGTCGTCCCTGTAGGAACGTCTCTTTTTGGGCACGTTCGGAGACTGCCAGAAAACACAGCCACACAAATTGCTCTCAAATGAAGCTCATGGACGTTCACAGAGGAATCAACCCGGACCCGGACTGGAAATGGCTCCGAGGCCGCCCCTGCAGTAACATGGGAACATCAGCTTGAGGTAGACCACAAGTCCCAGGCACAACAGTTGTGGCAGTCTGCATTTGACATGATCTCTGGGAACGATTGCTTTGCGGAGGGATCAACACTCTGCATCCACCCCCCTCTAGTACGAAAAATTAATTTAGACAGCACCCACAATCTATACTATAAGAGAGCCATGTGTCTGTGTGTCGCCATTTTCTCAGACATTTTTCTCGTCAAACTTTCAGAGGTTCGTCAGTGAGTGTTGGGGAGTGTTTCAGGCAGAATTTAAAAGTTTTGAAAAATAAGTTGGATTTTGGGGGATTTAAAAAACATCGCTCCGTCATGGGTGTGGGGAAGTGTGTATCGAGACCCCATTCTTTAGTCGGAGTAGGGAAGTGGTTTCGGTCCTCATAAAAATATATAGACCAGGCAACACCGGGTAACCCTGCTTGCTATTATACAGGAGGAATTGCTTGCGTTCAGTTGAAGATCCATGCAAAGTGGAATGCAGCATCATTCTGTGAGATGAGTCGCAGAGTACAAACGTTTGCTCAATTAGAGCGTCCGCTAAGACTATAGGAGCTCAGCATTTAGATCCCCGTCCGTGGCATAACCAGGGACTTTAAAAACGGTATATTCTGTTTCCTTGCTTTATGCTCGACAGTAAAAATTGCCTGCTCCTGTGTTAAGTTTCTTGTAAGGGAACTGGTATACAAGGTAGTTGGTAATTTAAAATCCAAAAACAGAAACTGATCATTCAGTTGTGTTCACTTGGAATGTAATGCTTCCATAATAATAAACCAGGCTGTTCCGTACCCGACTTCGTAATTTGCAGCTCCTCCAAGCCACCTGTCTCCCCAGCTGGTTTGCTTCGTAATCAATTCGAGTTGTAGTTGTATCATTTCTCCTGAATATCCATCCTGCGTTTCAAGAACACCACAGTGATCATTACTGGATGCTTTCTCAATGTAGCTGGACATGCTCTGCCCCATCCTGTTCTATGTTTGACGTCATCGACCTCTCATGTACTGTAGCTACATGTACAAGGCACTTGTGCCCATTGAAATGAAGTACAGCTCTCCCCTGTAAAATAACATCTCATCTTGCTCTCCTCATTTAAGCTGCATCATTGGACATAATCAGCATTATCAGGCTGAAAGGAAAGCTCAGAAGTTATGTACTTGCCTTTGAGCTTAGAAGTGGTGTACTTTGGGAATTCCGGTTTCCAGTGTTGGGCTGCTGTTTGTTGGGATTCAGCGTTCCTCACAGCAGAACACAATGATTGCCTGCTCAATTTTTGTAGTTTCTACAGTGGAGAAAGATGGCGACTTGCGTTTTTGCAGGCTTTTGGATGAGTTACGTGGCCCAAACTTTCATTCCTTTATAATGTCTCATGAGAATAGTGACGTAATCACAACATGGCAGCAAATCACAACATGCATATGGCTTGTCCACATCATGACATATGTCAACACAGTCATCTTGTGTAACGTGTATGTTGCTTATGTGGTGGTGCGGATTCAGGGACTTCACAGTAATTACGAAACACATGGTAAATGCAAGAGAATGAACTTCAGAACTTTATTCCACGACGTATATCTATACGCAGGGAGGTACATCGCTCCACAGTGGATCATTGCTCAATAACATGATGTCATCGATTAGACATTGTACCTTTGGTATTTCTGCTAATACTCGATCCGTACTGCAAGGGCCAATGCAACTGCACACACCAGCCTGTTCTACTGGTACTTGTGTGTATTTATCGTTGGATACTTTTTGGAGTCTTCTTCCATTCCCATCTGATGATAAGCTTGGTGCAAATAAAGCTTGGATAATTTTTTCCCTCCTGCCAGTGCTCCCAGTATATCCTCCACACATGGTATCGGGTATTGATCCACCTGAAGTAATAAATTTATGGACACTTTGAAATCCCTGCAGAGCCTAATTGCTCCATTCTGCTTCACAATGGGGACTACTGCTGAGGCCCATTCACTCCATTCCACCATGGAGAAAATTCCTGCCTGTTCCAACCATTGAAGCTCAGCCTCTATTTTTGGATGCTGTGCATGTGGAGCTGGCCTAGTCTTGTTATAATTTGGCTTACTGTCCTCAAGGTCAACCTTGCTTTCGTGCCTTTCAGAGTTCCAATTTGATCACTGAAAACTTCAGAGCACTGGTAGAGTAAATGCTTCAATTGAGTATCATTCAATCCAGAAACGGTTAAGTCAACATGTATCGGCTTGACGGCCTGCCATTCGAGCTTTATCTTCTGCAACCAGTCTCTTCCCTAGATGGCTGGTCCGTGAGTGTCCACAGCATCTATAATTGCTTGTGCAACATACAAATACAGATTGACCATCTGACTGACATTGACCATTTACCATCTGTGTTTTCCAGGACTGTGGGACCCCACTATTCATGAAGGATATGTTCCTGGAAAATCCGTGAACAGCTAAATCTGTGAATAGTGGGGCATTGTTTCATTGGAAAAAGGGGGGATAGGTTCCCGAGTTGCGAAAATCCGCGAATAGAGAGGGACAAACCGTGAATGGCGAGGCAAAATCTGCGAATGGTGAGGCAAATCCCGAGAATGTCGACGATAATCAGCGAAGGTCGATGAAAATCCCATGAATGTATGTCGCGGCATTGTTTCAATGGGGGGGGGGGGGAGGGGGATACGTTATAGGCTCCCGGCGGTTCCTGATTCATAGAGGAAAAATTTTAAAGTTTAAAATGTTTTCGACTGCAAATGTACATTATTACAGTTTCATAAAAAATGCTTAAAAAAATAAAATGAAGGACAACAACAGGTACCATTTCCAATTTATTGAAGGAATGCACTTACAGTTTATTAAAAGTGCTTAACCAGCTTAACCACACGGCACCGTGAAACTAAAAAAAAAAAGCACAACACCATCATGTACCATTTAAAATTTTTATTTTACAAACACACGCAACTTTCAAATGATGATAGTGATGAATTAAAATCCCATGAATTCCTCGAACTTTGAGGGCGACCCAAATGATGGTGCAGCAAAATCGTGCACTAACGGAGAGCCAGGAGAGGTAGGAGAAGGTGAGGACGCTGGTGGGAATGCTGGTGAGGTCGCTGAGAGGAAGGCAGGAGAGGGTGTTGATGGTCTTGAGGTGGAGGGAGCAGGGCTGAAGAAATGGGTAATGGGGAGCTGACTGAGATTGCCCAACATTTTGATGCAGCTCTTTGTACGGGAGCAGCGCATCATCCAAGCCCCTCTTGAACTTGAGGTACCTCTCCACGACTGGGTCAGCGTCTTGCACCCTGTCGACAATTGCCCACATGTCCTGCAGCAACTCGCCCAGGAACTGGACTGTGAGGTTGGACCTCAGCACCTCTTTCTCATTACTGCCCGCGTCCTCCTCCTCTGAAACCTTTGGAATGGTGTCCAACTCCTCCTCGATGAGCGGGTTTAGGGAACGGTTCAGCATCATGGTTTTCAACATGAAGTCCCTCATCTGCGTGTTGTCCTCAATCCATATTCTGAGAGTCTTCTCCATCCTTTCCATGTGGACATTCGAGACCTGCTCTGTCTCATGTAGAATAATGGGTGACCACCTTCGTACTCAATACAGTGCTCGCTGAAATTTTCTCACGAATCGCCTTCTCCTTCTTCCGTATGTAGCGAATGGTGGATTCGTTGACGCTGTAATGCCTGCCAACAGAGTCCACACTCTCTCCTCTCGAAAGCCAGTCAAACAGCTCCACATTCTGGCTCAGGCACATCACTTTCTTCTGCCTCTTGGTAGTCGACGCATCTCCGGCACTGGTCTTGCGCTTGGGAGCCATGTCTGAGCAATGAGCAGAGTGAGTCAAAAACACAGGTCAAAGCAACGGGACGAGAACAATGATCGAGATCGAGGACACAATCTGTATATGTAGGATTGTGAGCATTGTGGGTAGTTGCGGGAGGTACTCTGCCCATTTTTTGTGGGGGATGTCATCGGATGATGCCATATTGAGCCTATCTGCTACTTTCAATAAAAGATTTAATGAAGCATTTGAATTCTATAGCTCATGGAGTTGACATGTTTTCGTCGCTGATGGAACATCCCCCAAAGCGTTTTCTTTGGGTAAGATCTCTGATGATGCCTTACTGTAAATTGCAAAATGTAATGATTTAATGAAGCATTTGCATTCTATAATTCGCGGAGTTGACTTGTTTACACATCTAGTGGGATATCCCGCGAAGCTCGCTTATAGTGCGGCTAAAATTTGCGGCCGCGAAAACAATGAAAATGCAAAGCACACAGCAGTGAATGTACAGTACTGTGCTGTACATTATAAGGAGGTAATTCTCGAGGCTCGTAGAAGAAGCTTTTTTTGCGTATGTCCTGCTGCTCTATGCATCGCTGGTGAAAGATGGGTTTTATAAATGTGTTAAGTTTGCGGCTCGTGAATTTCTTTTTGCGCCCCTGAAAAACCGCAGAACATGGCCGCGAATATGGGGGAGAGGAGGCGGGGTGGGGGGAGGGGGGAGGAACCGCAATTTCACGGAATACAGCTGCAAATAGAAAAAAAAACCGCGAATTTGCGGGACATTTTTCTGCGAATAGAGAAACATGTTGCATTTTATTAACCACAAATACGCGAGTTCCGCAAATAGCGAAACCGCGAATAGCGGCTATGGTACTTATATTATATAACTGTATTATATTAAGTGTTATAACGATATCCAATGAAGCCCTCATATACCACTCATGCATGAGAAATAATGCTGTAGGGAACGCGTCACCATATAACTAAAAGGATAATGACTTTTATCACCTCTCCTATATCTATCTGTGATAAACTATCTGTGAACTTTCCAACCCAGATTTCTCCCAATGGCAAATCTTCCCTTCTGGATCTGGTGATGACTAACTTTCCTGCCAATGTCTCATGCTCTTCCTCTGCTCCAACTGGTTCATGTAATCATATTCTTGGGATATTTAACATCTCTGGCTATTCTCAGAGAGCTGCCTCAACACCAGTGAGTCTTGCATTTCACTCAAGCAGTTTGTCAGGGACTGCAAGCAGCCATCTCTCTTCATATAGGTCTCCTATATCTACTGCCTCTGACATCAATTCTTCCTGGGAATTCTTCCAAAGCAAACTGCTCTCTCTCTCTCTCATGCACAGATTAATTCCATCTCATCTACAATTATCTTACCCTTTCCCCCATACCCCCTGCGATGAGGCAGTTGCTCTGAAAACGACTTGCTTTCTCTTCCTGGAAGGCTAATCCGACCAATGGAAATCTCAATGCATTCCAAATGGTCCACAACAAGTGTGTGCCCACTCTCAGGGGAGCCAGAAAACGACATCTGTCCAACCTGAAGAATGAACATTCAAACTAGTCTCCCTCCCCCAAAACCTGGTGGCACCTTGTAAAGATTGTTTCTAGTGTACGCTCACCGTCCATCCCTTCCCTCTCTTGAAATGGCACCACAGCTGACTCCACTAGTGAGAAGGCCGAATGCCTCAATTCTGTTTGCTTCCAAATATTGTGTACCCAACCCTTCACTCTCGGTACCCATCATTCCCTGTCATTCCAAAATTATCCTGGCCTCTGTGTCTTTTGCACCTTAGAACGTGGAGAAGTTTCTTTCAACCCTCGACTCTGACTTCACAACTGGATTGGACGGCATTAGTTCATGTGTCCTTAAAACCTGCTCTGCTGCTCTTGCATATCCTTTCACTTCCCTTTTCACCCATCATTTGTGCTAGGTCATCTTCCATCTGTGTGAAAATTTGCCAACATCACTGCATTACATAAACAAGAAAGAGCAATCAGAGATTGCAGACCCTCGTCAGGACGTGTTTTTGAGGCTTTTGTGTTAAAACAAATATGGCAGCCGAACCACGTGACGGATGACGTCATAATAATATTTTTTTCTCCACCAATTTATTCCTAGATAATGCTCAATAAATTTCATCTTGATTGGATGAAGGTTTGTACTTGTCGAATTATGACGTCATAATGGAGGTACCGATGACATCATCATTAACATATGTTATTCCCAACTAGAGAAATACCCGTGCTTCGCATGGGTGGGAGGCCAGAAGCAAACAGGCAATGCAGATACGGTGAATGCTAAAGCATGAAACCAATAAATTCCACATTCTTGTAGCACCTTCAGTCGCACGTCAGACATGGACAGCAAGTTCGTGAAGGATTTCCATGAAAAACGTACCTGTTCGCAAACAAACGGGTACGTTCACATAGAGAAACATCGATCGTGGGTCCATGGCGAATCTGCATATGGCGATGGCAAAATATGAGAAATTGAAGGTTTTAATTTTATTTTAAACGATTCATATAAACATCCGTTGAATCATATCACACGCAAATCATCAAAATCTAAACAGTATCTTTAGAATTTCAATAACAGCCACATCACTGTTCATATCGGTAAATATTATTCCATCGTGTTTCAAATCGTGATATCAACTGTACGCTTATGAAGCTCGTGAAGGCTTTGGGTGGTGAGGGGGCTTGAAGCCAGATTTTAATCTTACAGACGCGATATTGGTGCTCGCCGTCACTGCGATGCCAAGCGAAAGACGCCTCAGAGCTGTCACATTCACAATCGCTATGTCGTATGTACTCCTGATACGTGTTTTCTTCATTGTAAAAACTACCAAATCGACAGTTAAAAGGATTTTGAGCCGATAGGTGTTACGGCCTTGGAAAGATCGATGGAGACAGCGATCTGTTAGCGTATACACCGCCCAATTGGAATTATATGTGGAATTCTCTGATGTAGCTATGTGGAATTCTCTCATGTAGAGATTAAACGTCGTTTGAACTTTGGCCGAGGTCATTATTTACTTTTAATGATGTTTATATACGAATGATGTTTAATGATGTTTATATTGGTTTTGGGTCATCCTTTCCGCATATCTCGTGGGATTGTGAGTTGGAGAGACGGCCGTGATGGCGGGGAGGGGGTTGGAATTCTCTCAAGCAGGGATTCAACCCGTGCCATTATAAAAGGTCTTTGTCCGAGGTCACCGAGTCCGATCAGTGCAGCCATGCAGCGATCGGTGCAGCCGTTTGTGCGGCACCCGGGGAAACAACGTCACAATGAAAACATCGTCACAATGAACGTTATGTGAACGTGAACGTTATGCGGGAGTCCAAACCTGAGAATGCTGGAGACCAAAGCTGAAATTGGAAAAACTAAATAGCCTATTTTACTCCTAGAGATCCCAGGATTACGCACCCAAAATATCGTTGCGATCGGTTCAGCTATTTTTACAGTACCTTCGAACGGACAGATAGACAGACAGACAGACGGACGGACATTTGGTGAATTATAGTAAGATATATATATATATATATATATATATATATATATTGTTACATATTTATGTGAATGTATGTGAATTACCATTCAGGTCTTTGCTTATCCGTGTGTAGTATATTAAGTTGTGGTGTAGTTGTTGTGGTTGGAGGGTCAGGAGCCCTTCGGAACCAGTGGCCGGAAACGGAAGTGGCCGGAAACGGAAGAAGAAAAGACACGAGGAGAGAAAAGGACGGTGAATCTTCTTCCTCGCCCCGCGACGACAGAAGGTGGAATCGACCTTGCGCTGCGCGGAAAACAGCGGCGTTCCGAAACCCGTTTGGTGAGAGAGGAGTTACCTGGACGCGTAACTACCTGTTGACACGTGAAGTCCCCGTGAGTTCGTGCACGGAACCAAGCGGTCGCACGTTGGGCCGCGCGCGCATTGCAAACCGCGCCGGGTTCTGCCCCGTCTACAAGGCCGCGTACGGGTCGCACGTCGAACCTCGCACGCGGTGAAAAACCGCGTTTGGGTTTCGCCCCGTCTACAAGGACGCGTACGGGTCGCACTTCGGGGCCTCGCGCACGTTGGAAGCCGCGCTGGGTTTTGCCCCGTTGCTTGGCAAGGAGGTGCGCTGCAACAGCTGTCCCCGGTACGAGACGGCACGTTTGGAGCACGTCCGCCCGGGGTTCGTTCAACCGCCCGAGTGCGGAGACGCCGAGTAGCAGTATCTTGGTCCGGAGGGGCCCAGAGACATTGTGAGGAGCAGAGACCGAAAGGGGGTGTGAGTACTCACCGGGACACACATGTATAAGATGGCCATCTTAATCTTAGGGAATTGATTGTGAATTGGGAATTGGTGATGATTATGTATTGTTGATTGCTCGGGGAAAATCTCCGTGGTTGTGTCCTTGAAATATTGTTGATGGTTGTGTCATTGAAATTGTTTGGTATCATTACCATTGAAATATATCCTTGAACGTCAGTTGTCTCTTGGGTGAAATTCATATGGCTTGCGTGGCGAAAGCGCATATATAATACAGCTTTCTGGCGAAGTTCCTCTCACGGTCCGGGGGTCACTGAGACCAGGTATTCACCGAGGGGACCACGTAACAGAATTGGGGGCTCGTCCAAATTACGATTTGCGGTTTCGCAATTGGGTCTACGTCCGGGATTTAAAATTGTATAAAATAATAAAATAATAATTTTTATTAATTAAAATTTATTAATTAATTATTAATTGGTAATTTTTTTTTTGAGAAATTGGGGTAAAATCTTGGGTGAAGGTTAACAGGTGTTAACGATAGGCACCATGGCGTTTGTGGCACAGAACTTTGGGGTAACACCGAGTGAGGCACAGTTCCGAGCGTTGCTAAAGTCGGACCTCTTGAAATTGGCCAAACATTTTAACTTGGAGGTCCGAACTAATTTGAGGAAGGCAGAGTTGCAGGCCACGGTGATACAATCTATGGTGGGATTAGGAAAATGGGACGAGTTAGCCTGGGAGTGGCTACCCGAAGAACCAGAAGACGTTGAGCTCCGGAAACTGGAGTTGCAGTTACGGAGCCAGGAACGGATTAAAGAAGAAGAAAGGAAAGCAGAAAAGGAAAGAGCAGAAGAAGAAAGGAAAGCAGAAGAGAGGAGAGAAGAGAAGCAAGCAGAGGAAAGGAGAGTGGAAAGAGAACTCCAGGAAAGGTTAAAAGAAGAAGAAAGGAAAGCAGAAAAGGAAAGAGCAGAAGAAGAAAGGAAAGCAGAAAAGGAAAGAGCAGAAGAAGAAAGGAAAGCAGAAAAGGAAAGAGCAGAAGAAGAAAGGAAAGCAGAAAAGGAAAGAGCAGAAGAAGAAAGGAAAGCAGAAGAGAGGAGAGAAGAGAAACAAGCAGAGGAAAGGAGAGTGGAACGAGAACTCCAGGAAAGGATGAAAACAGAGGAAAGGAAAGCAGAAGCAGAGGAGAGAAAAGCGGAAAGGGAATTAAAGGAACGTGACATGGAGCTTCAGCAAGAAATCAAATTCAAGGAGCTGGAGTTAATGAGAGAACGGGGAGAGGCACCACCCTTGCTGACGGGGTCGACACCTAACCAGAAAACCTGGGATGTGGGCAGACATGTGAGGCTGGTTCCACCGTTCAGTGAAAAAGAAGTCGCAAAATTTTTTCCACACTTTGAGAAAGTGGCTCGACAATTAAACTGGCCGGAGGAGGCATGGACCATACTCGTGCAAAGTGTGCTGGTGGGGAAAGCTCAGGAAATTTATTCGGCGCTACCAATGGACCAATGTGCAGATTATGAGGTACTGAAGAAGCACATCCTCAAAGCCTATGAGTTGGTTCCGGAAGCCTACAGGCAAAAATTCAGGAATGCCAGGAAGAGGGAGAGTGAGACCCATGTGGAGTTTGCCAGAGTGAAAGAAAACATGTTTGATCGGTGGTGTGAGTCAAAAGGAGTCGGGAAAGACTTCGAGAAATTGCGGGACTTGATCCTGGTGGAGGAATTCCAGCAGTGTGTCCACGAGGACATCAAAGTGTACCTGCAGGAAAAGAAGGTACCAAAGTTGTGGGACGCAGCCACCATGGCAGATGATTATGCCTTAACCCACCGAATAGGGGTCCACGAACCTAACTCCTCGCCTAGATCTCCGTAGGGGAGGTGGGGAACAGCAGGTGCGGAGAACGACCATACATGGCGGCGGCCTCGAGAGGATTATGGGGACAACTATGATACCCCACCGGTTCGAAATCGGAGGGATGAGGGCCCAAGACAAACTTATAGTTCGGGGGGCCCGAGGCAGACCACGAGTTTTTCCTCCGGGCCTACTTGCGCTTTTTGCAAGAAACCTGGACACTTGATGTCCAGTTGTTACCGCAGGAAAAGCGAAGACCCAGAGCGGAGTCCGACTACTACGACTCCAAACGCAATGGCCATTGTGAGAAATCGCCATCAAAAGGGTTACCAACCATTTATTTCAGAGGGGTTTGTGTCACGGGATGGAGCCTCGACTAACCGGAAACCGGTTAGGATATTGAGGGACACAGGGGCACATCAATCTTTAATGCTTGAAGGCATTTTGCCATGGTCCGAGGAGACGGCAACGGGGGATAGTGTTCGTTTACAGGGGATCGGGGGCGGTGTTAGTGCTCCCCTTCATGTCATCCATTTGGAGTCCGATTTGGTGTCAGGACCGGTCACCGTCGGTTTACAAGCCACGCTTCCTGTAGAGGGTGTATCTGTGGTTATCGGGAATGATTTGGCCGGGGGTCAAGTTTATGGTAACCTGAGGGTTGGTAAAGAGCCCAGCAGGGAAAATAACGCCACACCAGCTCGGGATGGCGACAAAAGTGCCAAGCTATTTGTAGGGGGACTGAACTTCAAAACAGAGGAAGAGGTTCTGACCT
The DNA here is from genome assembly GCF_964187855.1 of Myxine glutinosa. Taxonomy (NCBI): domain Eukaryota; kingdom Metazoa; phylum Chordata; class Myxini; order Myxiniformes; family Myxinidae; genus Myxine; species Myxine glutinosa. Next base: position 129,985,597 of record NC_136264.1, on the reverse strand, counting down.
CTGTCTTCAACAGATATGGGCCGCTGGTGGAAGTGCGGTTGGTAAGAGACTGGGAAACGCAACAGTCAAGAGGGTTCGGCTTTGTCACGTTTGCCAGCACAAAAGACGCCAGAGAGGCAGAGAAGGATTGGAATGGCAAGGATTTGGAGGGTCGGACCATAACAGTAGGGAAGGCATTTCGTAGGCGTCGAGAGGTCTACAGGAGAAGACAACTGGGCGGTAGTTTTGGTGGTGGCCGAGAAGGAGACCGCTATTCATGGGACTACAGGGACCAGTGGTCCCACCCTAATTATTAGGGAAGTTCTGAGAAGTGGAAGCACTGAAGGCGGCGGAGCCGCCGAGCCAAGATTCCTACACGAATTAACCGTGAACGCCGTTCCTAAAGGCGTCCAGGTAGTGAACTTTCATGCATGGACTAACCGTGAACTCCACGTTCCTCAAGGCGCCCATGTAGAGAACTTTCCTGCACGGACTAACCGTGAACTCCGCGTTCCTAAAGGCATCCATGTAGTGAATACTCGGCTTGGCCTCCCGGAAAAAGTGCTATCGAGTTGCTTAACTTTGGATCTTTGATCAACCCTTAACCTTCATTCCCAAGATACGGACGGTCAAAGTCAGAGGGTCATGAGATGGAGTTTGATTTGGCAGGGACAATGTCGTTGTTGGTACTTAGTCCAGAGGGAGTAATCTGGAGGGGTTGTGGTGACAATTTGGTTGCTTTATTTTTAAGTGATAACTGGGCCCGGGGGGAACTGATAATGTGGGGGGGGGGTTGAGTTATCTGGTTTGTTTCTCCAAATTGGCCGGCAAAGAAAGTTTTCGCTGGGTTCAGACTTTCTTTCTTGAAGGGGGGGAGTGTTACATATTTATGTGAATGTATGTGAATTACCATTCAGGTCTTTGCTTATCCGTGTGTAGTATATTAAGTTGTGGTGTAGTTGTTGTGGTTGGAGGGTCAGGAGCCCTTCGGAACCAGTGGCCGGAAACGGAAGTGGCCGGAAACGGAAGAAGAAAAGACACGAGGAGAGAAAAGGACGGTGAATCTTCTTCCTCGCCCCGCGACGACAGAAGGTGGAATCGACCTTGCGCTGCGCGGAAAACAGCGGCGTTCCGAAACCCGTTTGGTGAGAGAGGAGTTACCTGGACGCGTAACTACCTGTTGACACGTGAAGTCCCCGTGAGTTCGTGCACGGAACCAAGCGGTCGCACGTTGGGCCGCGCGCGCGTTGCAAACCGCGCCGGGTTCTGCCCCGTCTACAAGGCCGCGTACGGGTCGCACGTCGAACCTCGCACGCGGTGAAAAACCGCGTTTGGGTTTCGCCCCGTCTACAAGGACGCGTACGGGTCGCACTTCGGGGCCTCGCGCACGTTGGAAGCCGCGCTGGGTTTTGCCCCGTTGCTTGGCAAGGAGGTGCGCTGCAACAGCTGTCCCCGGTACGAGACGGCACGTTTGGAGCACGTCCGCCCGGGGTTCGTTCAACCGCCCGAGTGCGGAGACGCCGAGTAGCAGTATCTTGGTCCGGAGGGGCCCAGAGACATTGTGAGGAGCAGAGACCGAAAGGGGGTGTGAGTACTCACCGGGACACACATGTATAAGATGGCCATCTTAATCTTAGGGAATTGATTGTGAATTGGGAATTGGTGATGATTATGTATTGTTGATTGCTCGGGGAAAATCTCCGTGGTTGTGTCCTTGAAATATTGTTGATGGTTGTGTCATTGAAATTGTTTGGTATCATTACCATTGAAATATATCCTTGAACGTCAGTTGTCTCTTGGGTGAAATTCATATGGCTTGCGTGGCGAAAGCGCATATATAATACAGCTTTCTGGCGAAGTTCCTCTCACGGTCCGGGGGTCACTGAGACCAGGTATTCACCGAGGGGACCACGTAACAATATATATATATATATATATATATATATATATATATATATATATATATATATATATATATATATATATATACGCATGGTTGAAACTGCAGAAGTTAAAAAAAACAGAAAAGTATTCCTTTGTCGGGTATCCGTGGGCATGCTCCCCCAGAAACTTTCGAAAATTGATGTTAAAATATGCACGTTGGGGGTAATTTTGTCCAAACTGTAATAATAATAAAAACTATGCAAGAAAAAAAGTGATATTTAGGGAATATTTTTTGATTTCACCTGAACATCCATTGCTGGGAAAATTATTTTCAGTTAGTACATCTTTTTACTATTATAAGATAAATTAATTCTGAACACCACATACAATTCCAGGACTTTTTATACACTAATGGATTTGTTGGTCAAAATTTGTAGCATGCCCACCTGCTGTAGTGCTTGAGCATTTCCTTGCCTTTCATCAAACACAGATGTGCTTGGGCCAAGGTGGGGGTGGGGGATTATACATTTGTTATTATTATTATTGCCAAATTATACTACTATTGTTATTGTTGTGAATATTATTAGCATGAATTAAAAAATGCTCTGATACAATGCTATCATTGTTTTTTTGTTTGTTACTTGCAAAATCGAAGATTTTTCAAGTATATTGGTCGGTTGCATTTGTGGTTCTGTCTGTCTGTTTGTTACTTGCAAAATCGAAGATTTTTCAAGTATATTGGTAGGTTGCGTTTGTGGTTCTGTCTGTCTGTTTGTTACTTGCAAAATCGAAGATTTTTCAAGTATATTGGTCGGTTGCATTTGTGGTTCTGTCTGTCTGTTTGTTACTTGCAAAATCGAAGATTTTTCAAGTTTATTGGTAGGTTGCGTTTGTGGTTCTGTCTGTCTGTTTGTTACTTGCAAAATCGAAGATTTTTCAAGTATATTGGTCGGTTGCATTTGTGGTTCTGTCTGTCTGTTTGTTACTTGCAAAATCGAAGATTTTTCAAGTATATTGGTAGGTTGCGTTTGTGGTTCTGTCTGTCTGTTTGTTACTTGCAAAATCGAAGATTTTTCAAGTATATTGGTAGGTTGCGTTTGTGGTTCTGTCTGTCTGTTTGTTACTTGCAAAATCGAAGATTTCTTCAAGTATATTGGTCGGTTGCGTTTGTGGTTCTGTCTGTCTGTTTGTTACTTGCAAAATCGAAGATTTTTCAAGTATATTGGTAGGTTGCGTTTGTGGTTCTGTCTGTCTGTTTGTTACTTGCAAAATCGAAGATTTTTCAAGTATATTGGTAGGTTGCGTTTGTGGTTCTGTCTGTCTGTTTGTTACTTGCAAAATCGAAGATTTCTTCAAGTATATTGGTCGGTTGCGTTTGTGGTTCTGTCTGTCTGTTTGTTACTTGCAAAATCGAAGATTTTTCAAGTATATTGGTAGGTTGCGTTTGTGGTTCTGTCTGTCTGTTTGTTACTTGCAAAATCGAAGATTTTTCAAGTATATTGGTCGGTTGCATTTGTGGTTCTGTCTGTCTGTTTTTTACTTGCAAAATCGAAGATTTTTCAAGTTTATTGGTAGGTTGCGTTTGTGGTTCTGTCTCTGTTTGTTACTTGCAAAATCGAAGATTTTTCAAGTATATTGGTCGGTTGCATTTGTGGTTCTGTCTGTCTGTTTGTTACTTGCAAAATCGAAGATTTTTCAAGTATATTGGTCGGTTGCGTTTGTGGTTCTCTCTGCCTGTCTGTCTGTTTGTTTGTTTGTCACCGGCCTACAGGTCACAATTTTCAACCGATCTTCACGAAACTTCACCAAATGGTAGAGTTGGTCAAAAGCAAGAAGCCTATTGTTTTTGGGGTCAAAAGGTCAAAAGGTCAACATAGGCCAAACGTCACCAACTTTGCTAAATTTCTAAAATCCTCAATTTTCATCCGATTGACTTGAAATTTGAAGAGGACTTGCATATCTGGTCATTGAATTCAACCACCAAGTATTTTTGAGGTCAACATAGGCCAAAAGGTCAACATAGGCCAAATTTCTAAAATCCTCAATTTTCATCTAATTGACTTTAAATTTAAATAGGACTTGCATATCTGGTCACTGAATTCAACCACCAAGTATTTTTGAGGTCAGCATAGGCCAAAAGGTCAACATAGGCCAAGTTTTTAAAATCCTCAATTTTCATCCGATTGACTTGAAAATTGAACAGCATTTGCACATTGAGTAACTAAATAGGGAAACTAACTTTTTGACGTCAAAAGGTCAAAGGTCAACTCAAGGTAAAATTTTCAAAGTCATCAATTTTCATCTAAAAAGCCGTCAATTCTCAACCGATTGACTTGGAAATTGAACAGCATTTGCCTATCGAGTCACTGAATTAGGAAACCAACTAATTTTGAGGTCAAAAGGTCAAAGGTCAACTGAAGGTCAAACCTTCCAAAATCATCAATTTTCATCTGAAAAACCATCAATTTTCATCCGATTGACTTGGAAATTGAACAGCATTTGCACATTGTGTCACTAAATAGGAAAACCAACTATTTTTGAGGTCAAAAGGGCAAAGGTCAACTCTAGGTCAAACTACCAAAATCATAAATTTTCATCTGAAAACCCATCAATTTTCATCCGATTGACTTGAAAATAGAACAGCATTTGTGTATTGCCTCACTGAATTTGGAAACCACGTGTTTATGAGGTCAAAAGGTCAAAGGTCAACTCAAGGTCAAACTTCTAAAATCATCAATTTTCATTCGATTGACTTGAAAATAGAACAGCATTTGTGTATTGCCTCACTGAATTGGGAAACCATGTATTTATGAGGTCAAAAGGTCAAAGGTCAACTCAATGTCAAACTTCTAAAATCATCATTTGTAATCTGAAAAATCGTCGCTTTTCATCCTGTTGACCCGAGCTTTGATCAAGATCGTAAATTTTAATCTTCATGAAATGGACAATTTGCTGTATCAATGGAAAAGTTTTTTTTGGGGGGGGGGGGGGATTTTGCAAGTATCGTGCTACACATGACGTCTTCTTGTAATTATAATGTCATGCCGTGGAAGGACCGGTTGATCTACTCAATACACCTTAACATGGCGCGTGTTTAGAAACATGGGAATTCTTCTGGTTTATTTATCGTTAATTATCCTAATCAACCAGGAGATCATGACGATCATTTTGGTGTATCACATTCCACATCAGAAAGCTCCAATAGAACTCCACACAAAAAACCTGTTCCCCCCACCCTCCTGCCCCTACCCCACCCCTCCTGCCCCTACCCCACCCCTCCTCCACACCCACACCTCATAGTATAGATAGGAGAATAAAAAGAAACGTTGCACGACGCTAAAAGCAGAAGCACAAACCTCACAGATCAAGTGATATTTTCAACGGAAGAAAATAATTAGTAGTCAGACATCATGTGATCGTTTTAAGGCCATTTTCCCCCCATTAGAGTGGGGGTTAGCCTTGCGGCCCCATTACAATCATGGTTCCTTGGTTGAGGCAATGTTTTTATGGCCAGATGCCCTTCTGATGCCAACCCTTGGTCACCTCTTACAATGCACAGGGATACAGTGTACCTATTCTAAATCGGGATACACACCGAGATCATTCAACCCAGCAAGCTGGTACTCAATTTGCCGACCTCAGAAGGATGACAGGCTGAGTCAACCCCCCTGGCGTTAATTGAGACCATCGACTGGGATTCAAACTCAGGATCCTAGGATCCCAAGCCAGCGCCCTAACCGCTAGGCTACACCAGGCTTTTTATGTGAAACAACAGGAAAATGCTTCGATTTGTTGAAGGAATCGAACTGCTGATCTGATTTAAAAAGATGATGAAATCAAAAATAAGAAGTTGAGAAAAACTCTGGAAGCACGTGAGATAACGAGAAGCAGAAATCACACGAAGTTTTGAAAATTACCTGAATACATCACCGATGACTCACAAAATAGCGCTGCGTAATAGAAGCCTTTACTGAATTAATCGTACAGATCAATGATAAATATGCCTTGGATCTAACTGACCCGACGCATGTAAAATCAGGGTAGTTTTATTTTAAATAATTGATTATTTATTTGTCTTACACCTGAACGAATTTTTTTTTTTCCGACTAATGTTTGTCACCATCTTATAGGAGCATACCTGGAAGGTCATGCAAATAAACATTTCTATAAAGTTATAGTACAACACAAATCATGCAGGGTCGGACCCATGTTATGCCACCTCGGGTTAATGACAAATTCACAGGGGAGGTTACATTGGTCATGCTCTCCAAGAAGAGACAAGTGGAATTGACAATTCTCACCACCTCCTCCTGCATCAAAGTTGCTTGTTAAGATTTATTGGCCTCGTATCAAAGTGGGTCATAACCCAACAGACATTATTGGGTTTTGTGTTTGTGTTCAGCAGAATCCCGTCTTTACTTCGTGTAATGTAAAGACGAAACTTCGGTATTTGCCATGACGTTCAAAGGAGGGAATGGCGCTGGGAAAATCCAATAATGAATGCTATTTCCGTATTTTCTGACGTAGACGTTCTTCTGCCTGGAGGACATCTCATCACGGCAATGTGCTTGCAAGCTTTTGTACCTGGATAACTTCCACAGGTATCTACATGGTTAAGGAATGAATCAGCATATCGGTATAGCACCTCAATTGCCAAAAATCGCAGCATGCTTTGCTGATGACGAAAATACGGAAAGCTCCGTATGGGTCGTCACAAATATACGGAGTTCCATGCTATACAGGAGTTTCTCCCATGTATTTTATGGTATCAGCACATACGCTGGGCTCTCGAGTTGCTTACACGGACCCGCCGCCACTACCGACCCTAAGGCCACCCCATTGATAACTCAGCAGCCTGACGGGTTATTAAGCAAACGTGGACGCTGGTTGGGATAATTAAGTCCAGCAGGGTCTTCTCGCCCTTCACGTCGTGTTACCTGTTGGTGACCTAATGACGTCAGCTAAGGAACGTGCCCTTAGCGTTCACTCATCTTCCAACTACTACTACTATGGCCGAGTGAACCATGAGTGAATGATGGCTAACTAATACCGGAGCGAAACAGCGGGGCAGACCTCCCATCTATCTACTACGTACACACTGTGTCGGATCAATGGAAGAAAGGACGAGAATGAAGCCAATGGAAAATGCACAACTATTATTTATTTACAAAGCAATGGTGTAAAGCACATTATTCACAAGTCTTTATTCAGCAAGCCATATCAAAGACAAAAGGGCATTATTTACAGCAACAAGCAAAGTACAAAAGCAGAAAAGAGCAGACTTATCCTATCACAAATTCTTATACAATCTCAACAAACAGAGAGACAAGGTACAGGACCTTCATTCATTCCACGAAGAAAGAAAGAATAATAGAATGAAAGTGGCAGTTTGGAGTACAGGAAATAGGAACGACTTCTCGCTCACCCGTGCAGCCTTTTGTCATTGGTGCACGTCCAGCAGGGGGCGGGTCCCACAATGCAGCTTGTGGAAATCGCATGTCACTCTGTGGAGGCCCTCAACGAGGCCCCCATGTCCGTCCACTCACGCTTGAACGTTCCTTTGTACAGTACATGGTTGAAAAGAATTCAGGTTCCTTGTTTAGTACTTGGCATGTTTGAAAAGTCTTAAGGTTAAGATTCAAAATATTTTTTTATTTTAAATAAATACCAAACGAGTAGAGCTACAATATTACATTCAAAATAATCCGCCCCCATGCCAAATAAATAAATAATATATCCTCCAGCACGCAACATTGCAGTGGCGTCTTTGGTGCCCAGCGACGCCGCCGTGCAGCACATGGAGATGGAATTGGGAGGGAGCGGTGGACAATAAATTGATTGATTAATTGTGTAATTAAAATAAATAAATAATGATCATCAAATAACTAATTACTTAATCAATTGGCTAATAGCATACCAAAAGCACAACTGTTTCATCTGAATCTGTAACTTTTTGAAAATTGATGAAGTAATTAATCGAAAAATAAAATAATTCATTAATAGCCAAAGAGTAGCCCTTTATAGCCAAATAATGTGGTCACTGTCATGTCCAAATATCAGCTTCCTAGCTCAAAAGAACCACCTTCAGAGGCCATTTTTCCCCGCAGAGCGGGGGTTGGCCTTTTTTGGGCACCGTGGTCCCCTTTTTGAAGCAATGTTTTATGGCCGGATGCCCTTCCTGCCGCCAACCCTGTTGGTCACCTTTTGCGACACGCAGGGAATTACCAGTGAACTGGTACTCAATTTGCCGACCTCGGAAGGATGACAGGCTGAGTCAACCCAGCTGGCGTTAATTCAGCGATCGACCAGGATTCGAACCCAGGATCCTAGGATCCCGAGCCGGCACCCTAACCGCTAATTCCTAGCTCAAAAGGTGCCTGAGATATTGCCCAGATGAGAAAGGAAATAAATTAGTACTTAATAAATCGATAATAATTAAGTCACCATCTTCATAATTAAGTTATCGGCAAGTCTGAGCCCCCGAAACACACCCAGGCTATGCAGCCACATACATACATACATACATACATACATACATACATACATACATACATACATACATACAGTGCATTCAGAAAGTATTCAGACTGCTTCACTTTTTTCACATTTTGTTATGTTGCAGCCTTATGCTGAAATCGTTTAAATTAATTTTTTCCCTCATCAATCTACACTCAATACCCCAAAATGACAAAGAGAAAACAGGATTTTAGAAAGTTTTGCAAATTTATTAAAAAGAAAAAACTTAAATATCACATTGACACAAGTATTCAGACCCTTTGCTATGACACTTGAAATTTAGCTCAGGTGCCTCCCATTTCTCTTGATCATCTTTGAGATGTTTCTACACCTTGATTGGAGTCCACCTGTGGTAAATTCAATTGATTGGACATGATTTGGAAAGGCACACACCTGTCAATAGAAGGTCTCACAGCTGACAATGCATATCAGAGCAAAAACCAAGCCATGAGGTCGAAGGAACTGCCTGCAGAGCTCAGAGACAGGATTGTGTCGAGGCACAGATCTGGGGAAGCCGACAAAAAAAATCTCTGCTGCATTGAAGGTTCCCAAGAGCACAGTGGCCTCCATAATTCTTAAATGGAAGAAGTTTGGAACAACCAGGACTCTTCCTAGAGCTGGCCGCCCGGCCAAACTGAGCAATAGGGGGAGAAGGGCCTTGGTAATAGAGGTGGCCAAGAACCCGATGGTCACTCTGGCTGAGCTCCAGAGATCCTGTGTGGAGATGGGAGAAACTTCCAGAAGGACAACCATCACTGCAACACTCCACCGATCTGGGCTTTATGGCAGAGTGGCCAGACAGAAGCCTCTCCTCAGTGAAAGACACATGAAAGCCCACAGAATCTTGTTTCTCACATTCTGAGAGTCCTTTAGGTGCTTTTTGCAAACTCCAAGCGGGCTTTCATGTGTCTTTCACTGAGGAGAGGCTTCAATGTCACGTTGGCATATTTTGATAAATAAAGGGTATTATGATCATAGTTGATTAAAGAAACAAAAATGAATTGTAATAAAATACAATTTACATTTGTTTGTTTTTATATTTCTAAGAAAACGTGTGCATGAAATTTAAATATTTGGTGTGACCACCTTTTTCATGCAAAACAGCATATTCGTTTTGGAATTATTTTCTGCAATTTTTGGAGAAATTCTATTGGGAGGTTGTTCCATACATTCTGCGACGTTTCCCATAATTGATCCTTTGATTTTGTTTGTTTTTTCGTTTTTCTTGGGGTGATTCTTTTCCCGCAGCATTCAAGACTGGCAAAGAGTGCCTCAATGCTTTGTGAAGAGTTTGAGTGATCTTTGGCTGATTTGCACATGCACGTCCATAATATAATCCTCCCACCCTTGGATATCCACTGGCATACCCAATTTTTGAGAAGTTTACAATTATCTGGTGTTACAGATCCGTCACTTCCGCCTTTGTTGTTATTATATACTTGTAGGATTTTTAGTTTCAGATAATATTGTTGTTAAGATTTTTGTGTGAAATAGAGATGACTTTAGAAAAAGGAAAAAATAAATGTTTGTGAAGGAAAAAGGAAAACGTGGCAAAGAGACCGGAGGAAGAGAAATCGATATGGGCAGAGGGAGAGGAGAACGGCCATGAGAGATACAGCCATGAATCGCGTCGAGGCTGTGAGCGGACTTTGTGATATTGGTCGCGAAGGAGTTGAGGCTTCCCGTGAAAGGGATTGTTTCCGACATCGTCATATATTGCGAGTGCAATTAAACTGGTGTCTCAGGTTTTATCACCAAGTGTGAGTCATCGTTGGAGAAATCAAGCACCTCCATTACGGGCCTATATGCCATTTTGTCCTCGACGAAGAAGAGGCTGTCCGCTTGGTGCATCTTGTTTTGCCGTTGGGATTTCCATATCGACCTCATCGTGTTGATTGCCATTGGTTTACCTATCGGCTCAATTCCCATATCGACCTCTTACCTCGTAACTCCTCATCCACAGGCGCACCAATCCCTGCCTGTTGTTTTGCCGTTCTGCACGACCTCGACCTTCACCCCGCGTGGAGATTAGTGCACGGACTTTGGGGGAATGTTACATTCCACTCACGTTTGGCGTATGGTGAGTTCCTTGCTTTGAGAGCATTGGGGAATGATGGTACCATCATATGTATTGTTCATTTGATGCAAGTGACATTTTCATTGTACTTTCTTTAATAGTGTTATTATTGTGTATGTGAGAGTTGTTAATACAATTACTTATTTTGTTCTACAATTGCCAAGGTGTGGTTTCACCATGATTTTTTAGAAAACGCAAAATAATAAATCTTTCGGCCATGTTCCCGCTCCAGACTCGAGGGCAGCATTTCCCAACCTGGGGGAAATTTCCCCCTGGGGGGAAATTTTAGGATTCCAGGGGGGAAATACAATATTAGCATTCGTGTAATATTGTGCTTTAGTGAATAAATCTCAAATCTTTAATTATTTTGTTCTTTGACTTTTTACTTAACATAAACATTTATAACATTGTCGGTAAATAATAATTTATATATAATAATTTTTTTAAATAAAATTTATATGTGTGAGTGTGTATGTGTCTCTGTGTGTGTAGGTTTGTATGTATGTGTAGGAGTGTGTGGGTGGGTGTGTGTGTGTTGCTATATTTTTATGTTATTTATTATGTTATTTATGTTATTAAGCGAATAAATTTTGTATTTTGGCTACTTTTTTCCTTGTTCATATACTATATATATATATATATATATATATATATATATATATATATATATATATATATATATTGTTACGGACGGTTGTTATTTATTAATTTAGATGTTATTTACCGAGCAGTTGGTATTACCGCGACCGAACAGTTCCCCCGATTCTTCCCCAACTCACCCGATTCAACACTCAGACGTTGGCCAAATCGCGCTATGCCAAATCAATGAGAGAAAGGACACGACGACTGGGAAAGAGGAAACGACGCAAGGGGTACAGTTCTCAAGACCTCTGGAGGAGGGTATAATTACAGTGATGGAGAAAAGGGGTAGATTACAAGGCAGTGAGGTAAAGACACAGAAGAGATGGGCACTTAATTACCGTCTTATCTTATCCCAGACAGACCACAGACAAACGGAACAAAGCAGACTTACACAGGGATTGATGGCAGGAAGGGACAGGTAGGTCGATAGCACAAGGTGCACCTTGGCTCGGGGACAGGATAAAGCACAGTCCAAAAGATGCAGGGAGGCCTCACAGCGCTCGGAGGGGACGTCTTTCTTGCTTCAAGCTCAGCGCGCATCTGACGTCACCTCCCTCTCACTGCGCATGCTCAGTGGGGAGTGACACGCCCTCGGCTGGTTGGTTCCGCCCCACTGGGGCCGGTCCGCCGCTTCCATTGGGTGCGGGGGTTACCGGGCTCCGCCCTTGATGAGGAGCTGACAGGGAGCCCCTATTTGGTAACCCCGTCGAGCACATGTTTGATGGCGGCTCGTTGGGAAGGCTTGGTGCCCTCCCAACACCCCCTACCAACCAAGCCGGAGTGAGGACGCGCACTTCCTGTGCTCGTTGTTGTTGTTGTTGTTGTTGAACTGTGAGGAAGAGCTGCGGGGAGGTATTGGGAGGTCCTAAACTTCCTAACGGTGCCATACAATCACATTCTGGTGCAACGAAGGGTCAGAATTAATGGAAACGAGTCCTTAACTGACATAGACTAAGAATAACTAGCAAGATGTCCTATAGTTGTCTTACATGAGATGCGGTGAACCTGGGCACGACATTTAATGGGGGAAATAGGGGGAGGTCGGGTCTACAGAGTGTTGTTTACAGAAAATGGGACTAGGGAATGGGGGATTGGGGATAGTTGGGAAGTATTGAGGAAATAGGGGAATATTTACAAGCGTATATGGATGGATTCAAATCCCATATCCGCAACACTGCACCCTTCTCTACCTCGGGGCGTCCCGACCCGATAAATTTTTACCTACTTTAGTGTGGCACTCAGATGTAGTTCCCTCTACTATTAACTCAACCCTGAGTGCGACAGTTTTACAGATGTTCACAAATGAGTAAATATGTCCCCCTGCAACGTTGCACCCTTCTCCTAACAGAAACACACCCACAGGATAACCGAATCGCGGAAAGCATCCTCAAACTAAACATACAGCCGGTAGGGAGCATTATTTATACAACACTGATATTTACACTACGATCCAGGACCTGTTCTTTGAGGAACACATGCAGATGTTATGCATAGGGAGAGCACGCATGCCAGCATCGATACACCAACCCACGAGTGCCCTGTGGCCCTACGGCCTTTAATAATGTGCAGAGCACCCCGTCCAAGCACCACAAGCACCACCCCATTACGCACAGTCAGCACCATCCGGTGCACCAATAAAGTGTTCATAAAAATGCACAATTAAGTGTCCATGGTCACCGGTGGTGTCGCAGCTGGCCGATGTTCTGCCGCTGGTCTTGCCTTCATGGAGTGCACTTGGCCTTCTGGCTTCTTTAGAAATAAAGAAAGGCGCCAACCGCGTCCATTTCTGAATTGTGGCCGTCAGGGGGGCCAACTAAAAGTGGTTCACCTGTATGGCATAGGTGCCACGTTGACCCAGAGGTCCATCCACGGGTGGTGCTTGACCGCAAAAGAACTGCGGTCCATTGTGGGCGGCCACAAAAATTGCGGTCCATATGGTGTATCGATCCAGGCAGCAAGCAGCGGAAGTACAGGCCCACAACTGCGGAGCCAGCACCTCTCTCTCCTCTCTCTCTGCCCCAAAGCCAGATCCTCGGAGGTGGGAGACAAAAGAAGACAAGTGAGTAAGTTGGTAAGGGTGCAAAAGTGCACGCAATACAAGGTAATGCACACTGGGGGCACATGGGAACCAGGTGAGACAGGTACGTTCCTACCGTACGCCCCCCCCCCCCCACCAGGTAACCTACATTGCCCCTCCCTTACCCCTTACTGTATCCACAAAACACAACACTACCCATAAACATCTACTTTACACATCAACAACGTCCCTACTGTCTTCCCCGTTCCTCCCATAAACCAAATTCGTCTTCTCTCCCTCCTAACCAATCAAATTTGCCATTTCCAACTCAACATCAAAATCTGCCATCACCAATTCATCATCAGTCCCTCCTAAGGAGGGAGAGATGGAATCACCCCAATGTCTTATCCACGTCGTGATGCGTCTCACAAATCCAAACAGCAATTCTCATTTCCTGCAACACAAAACAAAGAAAACACAGGTGTGGAGTCATCAGCATCACCTCAGGTAAGTGGCTGCGTATGGTGCGACAGGTTCATCAATCCTAACTATTTCCTAAATGGCTTTAACAACTTTACATTACCCGGGGTCTTTCCCTGCCAATCCATTGGCCAACTTACACTATGGGTTCTAAAAACCAATTCCCATTGACCAAACTGTGGTGCTTCTCAATTTGGGGTCTCACTCCCCCGATTCATCTCCCGGTGCCCTTGCACAATTTCTGGGCTGTGACGTGTAGCTCTCCCAGCAGGTCTACCCACCTGCACACCTCCACCACTGCAGTTGCCACCCGAGCTTACCTAGCTCCTCACCCTAACCTAACTAACTGGGGAAGGCCCCTCCTGGCTCTGTCACCCCTCGGTGCCCTCTGGCACTGGGCTACCCGGGTCCGTCCTCCGGATCCTCGGGCCCCATCCACAACAACTACTACCGGCTCCCAGAGCCCACCTGCGGCCTCACCTGGCCGACATCCTCACAGTGGTGGAGTGCCCAGACCAACTACACACACTAACAGGCTCCACGCCCAGCCATTTCCACAACACTAATGCACCCATCCAATCATCATTCTTCCACCCGCACCACAGATGCCAATATCCAACCACAATTTACCTATACCCTCTACCTAACACTTACACTACCCGCCCCGGGTATCCGTGATGGGGGTCCACTCTTCCCCCATCCACACCTTCGCACCACGCACACCACTCCGTACCACTTACTCCAACTCTCTCCACACCACTCATTCTCTGCTCCATATATTCCACACACCTGTACTTGCACACCTGTGCTCTCATACTTGGTGCCGCCTGCACCCTTCTCTCCCCCAAGCGCATTTGCGCTGATCCACAACACTCACTACTCACCATGACAATCATCCGCAATGCTCTCTCATTCATCACTTGTACACTCACACACACCTCGGAGCATTGCCTCACCGATGCCTCATTTGAAGCTGCTCACCAGCACTTCCATTCACACTGCATCATCTGCTCTGTCTACTCCCTTCTAAAACTCGCGCTCCTCCGTCTTCCCTTACACTCAGCGCTCCCACGTCATTATAATCCACACTAATCTACCTGCGTCCCCACTACAGGTACCAAGTCTCTTCCTTAAATCTTGACGTCACCTAAGGTCATCTTCTAGGTCCCTACACACAATATCCTAACCCACCCGGGCTAGTTTCCACTGCCATACACCCCATAATCTATAGCGCATTTGCCCCAACATGGGAAGGGTGGCAGGGATGCCCACCCTTACCCACCGTCATACGGCGCGAGTGGGACCTTGTGGGACCACCTCGTATGTGAGTCGTTGCCCGCCTGCCGGACCCCGTGCGTCGCCCCTTGCGGGGTCAGCGCAGGGCCGAACCGGCCGGGCCCCCACAGTACATTACCCCCCAAGGGGCTCCCGTGCCTCCCCTGTCCCTCTAAAAACTACCCCTGTTGGTGTCGATGCATGGGTCACGCTTCCGCAACCCGCTACCCATTCCATACCACCACAACCTTGCTCACTCACACCTCGCACCTCTCCCATCACCGGACCCTCTCGCTCGCACCCTCGTTCCATACACTCCGGACCAGCCATACACCTCACTCTTGGCCTCTCACGAACATCCGGGTCCATCTCGACCCCCAAGCTTATTAAATCACCTGGCGCATCACACGCACGACCATATTGGTCACCACTTACACCGGGTCCTCTTTCTCTTCGCTTCTCCTCCATCACCTGCGAATCCCTCATCCGGTTAATGAGCACATCATCACGATCCGAACACAGACTTTGGACCAATTCTTTTACTTCCTCTTTTATCTCTTCCTTATCCTCCCTCCGTCGCTTCTTAATTTCGCTCAGCCCTTCTTCCACTTCTTCTAATTTCTGCTTCACCTCCTTCATCTCCTCGTGCGCCCCCTTAAGTTCTTCCTCTAACTCCACCTTATTTTTTTCTATGTGCTCCCGCACCTCCCGCTCTTTAACCTCCATCACCTCTACCACCTTGTTCATTTTCCTCGTCAGGTCCTCATGTACCGTCTGACACTCTTTTTTAATTACCCCTACGTCCTTTTTCATCTCCTTCTGTGTTGATTTTAAACCCTCTATTACCGCTGTGTTCTTCTTTACCTGGTCCCCCAACTCCTTTTGTCCCACTGTCAGCTGTTCTACTCCCAGCGTCAACTCCTCTATACCACCTTGCAATTTTACAGTCCCCTTTCTCACCTCCTTCTCCATGCGCTCCTTACAGTGCCTCACCTCCTCGCGCACTCCTCCGACCTCCTCACTCACACCTCTTCTGATCTCCTCTCCCATCACTTGCATCTCCTGCCCAGATGCCACCGTCATCTGCTCTATTTCCTCCCTGTGAGCATCCAATTTAGTTTCTACCCCCATTCTGACCCCCTCTATCTACTGCCCCATTTGTTTAACTTCCCTTTCCGCTTGGTCCCTCATGTCCCTCAATTTGCCTTCCATACTGTTTTCTTACCCCTCTAACCCCTTTTTCATCCCTTCCATTTGATTCTCTTGAGCGGCCATTCTGTTTTCTACCCCCGTTAACCCATGTTTCACCCCTTTTATCCCATTGTCTAACCCCTCAAATTTAGCTTCTAGCCGTTCCCCCATTTCTCCCATTTTGCCCCCCGTTTCGCCCCCCATTACCCCCAATTGCTCATTCTGAGCCCTTATTTGCTCACTCTGAGCATCCATCCGGTTCCCCATTTCGCTCCCCAATCGCTCACTATCAGCCCTCATTACCCCCATTTGCTCACTCTGAGCCTCTATACTGTTTTTCAAACCTCCAATTTGGTCTCCCATTTGTCCCATAAGGGCCCTCATTTGCAGGAAAAAAAGGTTCGAATCCACCAGCGGCGCTGCTACGGTCGCGGGCGCGGTCACCGTAGCCAATGTGCGAGGCGCCATTTTGCGCGCCCGTAACCTCGTGCGCGAGGACGCCATTTTGCGAACCTGCCGCCCTCACTGCTTCGCTCTCCTCATGTCCCTCAATTTGGTCCTGGATCGACCCTGCTTCACTCTCCTCTACCGGAACACAGCCGTCTTGATCTCCCATAGCGCGACTTTCAAAATTCGGGTTTTTTGTAAAACAAAATCAAATTTCAGTGACTTGTAATTTTGAGCGCGTTAAGCGCGCTTCGGGTTCGTATCTCACTCCCAGACACCAATTGTTACGGACGCGGTTTAGATGTTATTTACCGAGCGGTTGGTATTACCGCGACCGAACAGTTCCCCCAATTCTTCCCCAACTCACCCGATTCAACACTCAGACGTTGGCCAAATCGCGCTATGCCAAATCAATGAGAGAAAGGACACGACGACTGGGAAAGAGGAAACGACGCAAGGGGTACAGTTCTCAAGACCTCCGGAGGAGGGTATAATTACAGTGATGGAGAAAAGGGGTAGATTACAAGGCAGTGAGGTAAAGACACAGAAGAGATGGGCACTTAATTACCGTCTTATCTTAGCCCAGACAGACCACAGACAAACGGAACAAAGCAGACTTACACAGGGATTGATGGCAGGAAGGGACAGGTAGGTCGATAGCACAAGGTGCACCTTGGCTCGGGGACAGGATAAAGCACGGTCCAGAAGATGCGGGGAGGCCTCACAGCACTCGGAGGGGACGTCTTTCTTGCTTCAAGCTCAGCGCGCATCTGACGTCACCTCCCTCTCACTGCGCATGCTCAGCGGGGAGTGACACGCCCTCGGCTGGTTGGTTCCGCCCCACTGGGGCCGGTCCGCCGCTTCCATTGGGTGCGGGGGTTACCGGGCTCCGCCCTTGACGAGGAGCTGACAGGGAGCCCCTATTTGGTAACCCCGTCGAGCACATGTTTGATGGCGGCTCGTTGGGAAGGCCTGGTGCCCTCCCAACACCCCCTACCAACCAAGCCGGAGTGAGGACGCGCACTCCCTGTGCACGCCGCTGCCGTTGCTGTTGTTGTTGTTGTTGTTGTTGCTGAACCGTGAGGAAGAGCTGCGGGGAGGTATTGGGAGGTCCTAAACTTCCTAACGGTGCCATACAATCACATTCTGGTGCAACGAAGGGTCAGAATTAATGGAAACGAGTCCTTAACTGACATAGACTAAGAATAACTAGCAAGATGTCCTATAGTTGTCTTACATGAGATGCGGTGAACCTGGGCACGACATTTAATGGGGGAAATAGGGGGAGGTCGGGTCTACAGAGTGTTGTTTACAGAAAATGGGACTAGGGAATGGGGGATTGGGGATAGTTGGGAAGTATTGAGGAAATAGGGGAATATTTACAAGCGGATATGGATGGATGCAAATCCCATATCCGCAACAATATATATATAGGAGGGGTGGGGGGAAATCCGGGCAGTTGAACTGGTTGAAGGGGGAAACGACAGAAAAACGGTTGGGAATCACTGCTCTAAGGTGTACCGTGACCGGGGTTTGGGGAGGTAATACGTAACACTGGGAACAAACCACCAACATGTTTGTCAGTAGACATTCCAATGGCAACGTGATTGGCATTGAAGGATTGTTTAGATAGGCTTCAATAACAAGTACAGTCGATGAAACTCAATTGAGATTAACAAAGTTAATCAAAAACAATAACAAGTGCAGTAATTTGATGTGATGTGCAAGTTAATGAATACCATTTATTTTGGTTGAAGCACGATGTCACAGTGAACACTGACTACAATTTGAAATAAATCTCAAATCATCCTTCAATGTACTATACTTTATATTCAGCCTAGAACCTTAAGTTTCGTGTTTGATTGCATGCATTATTTATACTATCGCCTCATTTGAAAGGATGAAGACCAATGGAAGAGAATATTAGAGAAGGTTTAATGGTGAACAATTAAACCATGTGGAACTGCAAAGGCCTTACTGCTAGCAAAGTCAAGATTTAAAAAGAGAGGAACGATGCAGGTTATTGGGGGCACAAGAGCCGAGTCAGCCTGCAGTATAATACATGTCGTTGCTATGGAGATTCTTATTAGCATCATAGGTTGGTCTCTGCCCCAAGAGAGGACAATGTCGGTTTGGGTGAGATGTGTAATGAGCAAAGAACAACAGATATCTGATCATGGTGCTAAAAAGACAGTACAGTCTAGGAATAAAGGCTTAAGGAAGACAAGGTTTTCACAAAATAATTCTTTCCATTTATATGGTGAATATGACTTACAAAGCAATAAGATAATTTTGCTGACTTGATGCTATTGTTGGGAACCCTCCCAAATTAGCAAATAGATTTATGACACATTTTGTCCAATACATATACAGCTATACTAGGGGATCCAAATGGAAGCAACGTACAAAAACTATTTAGCACAATTAAGCATATTCTGCAATAACTTTACAAAAATGCTAAATTGCTTCAACCAATTCCGATGATAATTAAATATAGCAAATTGCATACAGCATGTACAGTAGATTACATGCGTTTTAACAATATACTTTAACCTCTGAAGCATTCTAATCTGGATTTGATCCACAGGGGGGAATTCAATTCAACAAAGGTAAGGCAAGGCAGTGCATCATCGAGTATTGTAGGCCACTCTTGCGGGGATTGTTAACCCAGTTGTCGTGGAAACGAGTAATTGTGTGTGGATGTTCAACACGAGCTACATTTTGAACAGGATAAGTCACTATATCCTGGTACTTGGACCTCACAAAATGCCATATTCCTGCACTCATTTACATGGAAGTACTGCATCAGTGGTACAGCTGCTATGCCCCCAGAAATGATCCCACCAGCAGCCAGGTACAGGAGAGAGAGAGAGAGAGAGAGAGAGAGAGAGAGAGAGAGAGAGAGAGAGAGAGAGAGAGAGAAAGAGAAAACAGAAAACATTATATTGACACTCTAGTTTTGTGTTTTCAAATATCTTAGAAATTCTGACTTGAAGATGGTAAAATATTGTTTAAAAGTGAATTTACCTTCCAACTGTTCTCCCTGTACTTGCTGATAAAATTTACTCAGTTACAAGTAGACAGGCGGTATGTTGCATAGATATATGAACACACTAACATCACAGATGAACAACCTTAAGGTGTTCGTCGAATAGAGTTGGGGAAAGATGTTGGACTTCACGAATTTCACCCTTACCTTCAACAGTTGCTGTATGTCTAGTTGGGCAAAACGAGATGAGGACTTCTTTTAATAATGCTTGAATTATTCCACCTATATTCCCAACTTTAAACCAGCTACAAGTTCTGACCACAAAATGTTTGATCTGATATGATCTCCTGTTGAAAGTTTACTGTCCTTGAATAGTTATGGAGCACGATAATGATAACAGAGCAGAACATATGAACTCTTCCGTGAGCTTTGATACCTATAGCTAAAAAGGGTCTTGTCAGATCAGCTTGATGCTTGACCCATAGGGATTTTAAAAATTTGAACAGGCTACAGTGCCCTGCACCTCACCATGCAGGTGACCCTGGTGGCACTACATCAGGCAGATGGTGATTTTAATTGGATCCAATTTTACCAGAAATTGAACCCAGGAACAAACAGATCAAATGTGTTAACAGATCATGCTCCCATAAATATATCCTGCAGTACCAACCACTAAAAGGCAAAAGCCATAATTATATGGTCAAGGTTACAATGGAAGAACTTGCTAATTGCAATGGAATTCTTGAAAAGAGAAGGAGATATAATTTAATGAGCAACAGAAGGTAGAAATGTATTAGAACCAAGATAAGGAGGACATGTAAATCCTCAAGTAAATCTCATCCCAGAAATGGCACGAGGAATAATTTAAAAAAATTTTTTTTACTTCAACTCGTACTGTGATGAAAAGCTCAATGGAAAATAAGATGTCACTCACCAACCACAACACCATGCCAAAGTTTTTTTTATGAGACAAATAAGTACATTACATGATCGGCATGCGTTAACTTTTAAATCTTCAAAAATCGTCAAAGAATTGGTGGACCAGACAAAAACTTAAAATGTGGATCAAAAGCAAACTGATTTCCTGAGGCTAAACCAATCCTAAT
Organism: Myxine glutinosa; assembly: GCF_964187855.1. Taxonomy (NCBI): domain Eukaryota; kingdom Metazoa; phylum Chordata; class Myxini; order Myxiniformes; family Myxinidae; genus Myxine; species Myxine glutinosa. Next base: position 129,964,994 of record NC_136264.1, on the reverse strand, counting down.
TCTTGTTGTTCTGAAACTCGTGTAAACTCATGCATTGTGTGTGTGTGTGTGTGTGTGTGTGTGTGTGTGTGTGTGTGTGTGTGTGTGTGTGTGTGTGTGTGTGTGTGTGTGTGTGTGTGTGTGTGTGTGTGAAGCTGCACTCCATGGCAAACCTAGCAGTGGCTCAAAAACCCTGCACATGTGGGGTGTGGCATCGAATAGCCGAGCAGTGATGGGCTCTTCTTTCCTTTTTTTGGCTGCAGGATATTCACCTTCACCTGCAGATTTGTCCAACGTGCATTTGTAGGAAAGGAGACATCTCCAAGCTAAATATTGAAACATAAGGATTTCAATGAGAAAACAGAATATGAGAGCAGTGATAAAACAAAATACATACGCACAAAGATCTATATGCCTACACAAGGGGAGAAATACCGAATGGATCCTGACATGACACAGAACAAATCTCTCTTATCTATAGCTACAGGCTGCAAGCCTGCTTACAACAAAGGAAATGGCAGGGAAACTGGGATGTGAAAATAACAAAGAAACTAGCCAGAGAACAGATAATGGATGAGAAGTTGGATAATGGAGTGAGATCTGGGTTGGAGTCGGGATGATTTGGGACCTCGTGATGTAGCGAGATTTAGGACGGTTGGCTGGATCTGTCCTTGATGCCGGGGGACCGTGCAGGTGATCAGATTGCCATGCATGCATGTAGTGTAGCGTGTTCACTGTATTTCCCCTCCAAGCATATGGCTCACTTGCTGTACTGCCCCTCCAACTGCATGCCTCGGTTGGAGGAGCACCCTTCCAATAATGCGCCTCGCTCACCACACTTCCCCCTCCTACTGTAGCCCTTCGTCATCATCCTCCCCTCGCCCTCTAATGACACCCCATTGGTTGCTGAAAACTCTTTCAACCATCTGTCTCACTTGCAGTACTGCTTATCCGACTAGGAGCCTTGCTTGTCATACTCCCCATACATGGGGAACGAAGCTGCACTCCATGGCAAACCTAACAGCGGCTCAGAAATCCCACGCACATGTGGGCTGTGTGCTTTACTCGCCATACTTCCCCTCCATCTGTAAAGAGGGTTTTCCAGAGAATCAGAGAGATCATTGATGAAGATTAGCAATAGGATGGTGCTAGAACACTGCCTTGGGGAACTCCATAGAGAGGAGATAAAAGGTTTCCATCGAGAGCCACACGTTGGCTACGACAGTGGAGGAGGTCAGTAAGAAAAGGGCATAGTTGGCCTTGGATTCCATGGGCAGTTTGGAGAGCAAAGCAGGTTGCCCGACTATATTGAAAACTTGAGATATCTCCAGAGAGATGGCCCTGATCTCCTGTCTGACATTGAAGGTCTCCATCCATTGTTGGGTGAGAAGAAGCATGTCCAAGGTCGAGTGACCTGGTCTCAATCTGAATTGATGATCTGAGGTGAGGTCATTGGTGAAAAGCTATGATTTTATGGCAACTGTGATGATGGATTCCGTGACCTTGCTAAAGATGGGAAGTAAGCTAATAGGTCTGTCATTAAGGTTCTCCGTTTTTGCATTTTTTATGTAATGCAGTGATGTTGACTGACTTCCAAGCAGATGGAAGATGACCTAGAGCAATTGATAGGGTGAAAAGAGCAGACAGAGGAAGTGCAAGAGTAGCAGAGCAGGTTTTTAGGACACGTGAGATGATTCCCTTCGGTCCAGTTGCAGAATCAGAGTCGAGGGTTGTCAGAAACTTCTCCACCTTCTCATGTGCAAAGGACACAGAGTCCAGGAGTAGTTCAGTGCAACTGGAAGTGTTGGTTCAGAGAGAGTAATGGGTTTAGGACACAAAATTTGGAAGCAAGCACAGAATTGAAGCATTCGACCTTCTCATGTGTGGAGTTGGCTATGAATATGTGCATAAGGGAGAGCAGGTTTTTGCGGAAGAATTCCCAGGCTGAGATAATATCGGGGGCGGTATATATATATATATAGGAGACCAGTTTTGAAGTATGATGGCTGTTATAGTCCCTGCCAGATTGCCTGAGTGAACTGCCAGATTCACTGGAGCTGAGACCGTTCTCTGAAAATGGCCAGAGAGATGTTTACTTTCACAAGTACATGATCAGATTAAACACATTTCACACAGCCACATTTCCAAGCTGGCCTCGACAGCCAGTCGCGGAAAGTCCTTCATTGGAACAACTGAGCTCGTAACCACTTACAAAGCTTTCATCCACAGCTTGATGGAATACTGCTCACCCCTCTGGGCTGGTGCTCCTGCCTCACACCTAACTCGGCTTCACGCTGTAGAAATCAAGGCTTTTAGGATCATTGGTATCTCCCGTGATGAAGCTGATTCAGAGGGCCTTTCACTCTCTCACTGCAGGTAGGCTGGTGGTCTTTCTATCTTCTACCGACTCCTCTCTGGCCTTTCACCCCCAGCTCTGGCTGTGCTCTGTCCCCCCAATATTTCTGCAGGACGCACAAGGCCTGCCAGCAACCCCCTTCTGGTGTAATTTACAAAATCAGACTCACTGCTCACCTTCACTCTTTCATTCCTCTCTTTTCCCACCTCTAGAAACAAACTCCCACACTCTTTTCAATCCCACTCTTCCCTTCAGGTCTTTAAAACAGCTGTTCACCACATCCCATATCTTCCCCTATCCAAAACCATGATCGATTCTTCCCTCGTTAATCTACCCAAAACCCACCTCCTTCAAATTCCCTGCTTTCTTTCCTGAAAATCCCTGTAGTATCCATCCTGTTTATCCACTGTACCCCACCCCAGGCCCCTCTCTTCCACAGATATCCTGATGCCCCTGTTCCCTACACTGTTGTCGTGCTTCCCTCTCTCACCCCCTGTCACCCACTCCCTTTATGATATGTTCGACATGTTAGGTCTTATGGTTTTAGAGTCTTTAAAACAGCTTCTTAAAACACGCGTCAGGGACGTCCTGTGGGAGGAAGGATTTTGTTAAACAGATGATGTCAAATTTATCAGCAGTGGCCTGGATTGAGAGATCGATCAGGTTGGAGAAGAGGTTTCGGATATTTGAGGTCCACACAGTTTAGGGACAGGGGAGGAGGAGCTGCTGGTTGGGTGTAGGAATGTGGAAAGAAGCAAGGAGAGGGTGAAGCTTGGAGGGGGTGTGGTGGTGTGGCAAAGCTGGGTTGGTGAGGGGCTGGAGTGAAATGAAGTGGGGGTTGGGGGGGGGGTGGGTAGTGGATGGGGGGAGAGTATTGACATGGAGGGGTTTTACACCATGATTGATGTGAAGGGGAATGTTTTGTCTTGTGCACAATACCTCTGCAAAACAAAATGGACATCTTAGGATTCCCAAACTGGATATCTGCTGACAGACTTCATAGATGGGGTGGTAATCATGTTTTTAGTTGAAGGTATGGAGGAAAATTTGGCTGTCTGTGCAAGAGGGGACTGGATGAACTAGGCATTTAGGAATGAAGATGTTTTGGAAAATAAGCCTTGTGAAAAAGAAAAGGTGGAGAGATTTTGACGAAGATGAATGAATGGATAGTTCCTGACAGAGTAGTTAGGAGAGTGAGGTGAAAAACAGAGTTACGCGATTGGTTCATGGCCGTCCTGTCTGTCTATCGAACCATGCTATCTGTCGATATATCGCAGGAGAGGGCGTGGCATGTGTTTTGGGGTGAAGAAGCGGCCGCCTTAATGGCTATGTACCATCGTGATTGACACTGCATTCTGTGGTAATCAATAAAGCTTCCAATTCCTAAACCACGACTCAATGTCATCTTATTACAGTGTATAAAGGTGAGGTATATAATACTCCTTCTGTAGCACTAAACTTTGGGGAATTTTTAACGATCTTTAAAATCATTATTTTATTAAAATCTAAATATTATACTTTAACACTGTGTGGGGTAGGGCTGGGGTGTGTTCAGTTACCAAGCAGTGGCTTAAGCCACTTGGCAAGTGCTCAACAAGAAACTTGGTAAATGAACACCCCCACCCCTGGTGTTGGCTTAAAATCCAAGGGTCTTGGTTTTTGTGCTCTGATCGATTTTTAAAATGGGCATCCCTTGGTCGGACAGCTGTCAGGCCACACCCACATATGTCGCTTGACACCACCCACCATATCACCGAGACAAAATGATGGTAATTAAACGCTACGAAACGCAAATTACAAAAAAAAAACTATTGCTAATTATACTGCCATGGCCATAACATGTAGTTTATAAATAGCATTACATAATCTCAAGCAATTTTTGAACGGCCCCACATTGGGGTTAAACAATCCGTGACTGTGTGATGAATCAGCTTGTTCTGATACAACCGTGGCGGATGGTGACATGGATGAGAGGTTTTGAGTTAATATTTTTTAATAGCGCATTAAATGTGTTTTTCCCAATCACGCTGTTTATCTTTAAATAGCACTGTAAATGCGCGTTTCCCAATCGGCCAGTTACCGGATTTGTCGCAGGTTGTGCCCATAGTGCGGTTATTCTTGTTTCTTATGTTGTTGTTTCTTTGGAGCGGGAGGTGGGTAGTGAAGACGAGTGTTATGTTGTTTGAATTATTTTTCAAGTGAGGAAGGGAAAATAATTAAGCTGGGGTATCAAAGTAACAATACCTGGGAATATTAAGAGTGAAATTGAAGCACAAGGGGTCAAAAACGGTGGCAGAAGCAACAATCCCGACTATCACTAGTAGGCCGGACTTTACCAGGGTCACAAATTCGACAATTCAACACAACAACATATGGTTTGGCACAGAAAATTAGACGAAAAACACGACCAGCAAAACAGGAATCTAAATAAAACAGTAAAACACAACGCATCAGGTCTGGCGGACTTAGCTTAGGTGAACAGGAAGGAGGAATTCTGCCAATCAGATGTCTATGTGCAGCAAGTCGATTAAATAGTAAAATCACAAAGACAAGAGGCAGTGTTATTCAGTTGACCAGCCGACTGACTACTAAAGCTGGACAACAGTACTGTTGCCTCTCATCTTGCACCTGCACATGGGCCGCTGAACTTGCACCTGCACCTGCACATAAGCCACTGATCTTGCACCTGCACATGGGCAGCTGATCGTCTCATCTTGAACCTGCACCTGCACAAGGGCCGCTGATCTTGCACATGCACATGGGCCGCTGATCTTGCACCTGCACATGGGCCATTGATCTTGCACCTGCACATAAGCCACTGATCTTGCACCTGTACATGGGCAGCTGATCTTGCACCTGCACATAAGCCACTGATCTTGCACCTGCACATGGGCAGCTGATATTCTCATCTTGAACCTGCACCTGCACATGGGCCGCTGATCTTGCACCTCACATGGGCCGCTGATCTTGCACCTGCACATGGGCAGCTGATCTTCTCATCTTGTACTTGCACCTGTACAGGGGCCGCTGATCTTGCACCTGCACATGGGCAGCTGATCTTCTCATCTTGAACCTGCACCTGCACATGGGCCGCTGATCTTGCACCTGCACATGGGCAGCTGATCTTGCACCTGCACATGGGCAGCTGATCTTCTCATCTTGTATTTGTACCTGTACAGGGGCCGCTGATCTTGCACCTGCACATGGGCAGCTGATCTTCTCATCTTGAACCTGCACCTGCACATGGGCCGCTGATCTTGCACCTGCACATGGGCAGCTGATATTCTCATCTTGTACTTGCACCTGCACATGGGCCGCTGATTTTGCACCTGCACATGGGCAGCTGATATTCTCATCTTGAACCTGCACCTGCACATGGGCCGCTGATCTTGCACCTGCACATGGGCCGCTGATATTCTCATCTTGTACTTGCACCTGTACAGGGGCGTGCTGAAATTAAGGCCTTGAGGGTCATTATTAAGTTCCAGTGGGTGTCTAAGGCAGTGGTCTTGATGCTCGTTCACCATAGAAACTTTGGTTGACCTCTTAGTTTTTTATTTCCTCCTCGAAGGTATTGCACCTTCTTCCCTCGTCTCATCTGCCTGTCGACACCCTCCTTCTCCAAGTGTAAGCACGTCATTTCAACCTCACAACTTTCCCTTCCTTTTCTCCCGACGAATAGAATCTCATGTCAGAATCCATCCAATGTCAGGTTTTTCCCCTCCTGGTCGTTCAGGTGGAAGCTGACTGTTACATCATTATTCCCTACAGCACTGAACGACTTATAATGTACACCTTAGCCATTCTTTATCTCACAACGTGGGCTATCCATCCATTATCGTTTGTTGTTGCGACAAGACCACACGAGCTTCACATCAGGCGTTAAAAATGATTTTAAAAACGGAGAAGAAGATGGTGCGAATGTATCCTGAAATTCAACAGGACAAAGAGCAATTATTGGTCAATGACATAATAAAGAAGTCAATGATTGATGTCCATTTTCACAAACCTGCATTTTCAGAGCATCCACGTGACCACGTGACCAAGTGCTGGAGTGCCATGAGAACATTCTCAGCAACAGCTCTTGGGATTCACAAGGACTTTGGAGGGGAGGGAGGTGTGGAGAGGACGACTGGTGGAGGCATCGTTCTCAAGCACAAGCAAAAATCATTGAGCACTTTCATTCATTTTGTCATCAGTCTTGTGACCGCCATAAAACTGGCATCTGCATGCCCCTGGCTTTCGTTAACGTCAGTACGTCACTATATGTATTGCACATACAATGGCGATTATGAATAATTATTTTTTTGTCGATAAATCAAAGGTAAATATAATTATAAATCAATAGTAAATATAATTTTGTTGATAAATCAAAGGTAAGGTATGTACACAAAACAACAGGTAAGGTACAGTATACAGGTATCGATGGTACGCAGAAGCCTTGAGGCCTAAGGCCTCAACAAAGCCGAACAGCCCGTGGAAATTGGAATACCTTTCTTCCGTAATCACGGACAACTATTTGAATAGGTTGGCACTCGACGTTAGATATCAAAAGCTCAACAACAATCCAATGTGAGACAAGGAGCGGGGATAGGATGGAGGATTGGAGGCGGGATCCTTGTTGCCATGGAGACCGCAGTTGCCCCGCCCAGCATGCCGCCAGCGAATTCGCAGCTCTTCCTGCGTCTCCTCGGTTGAGTGCGCGCCGCACTCGGGATAGAAAGAGGGAAAAGGCAAGAGTGGGGAGATGCTGAAGAGAAACAAGACGGGGAAGGAGAAATATATTTGGATTTAGAAGGAAGCCGGTGTTTGGTGAAAAGACGAGGAGGGGGGAGGGAACGCCCTTTGCCCGCTCCTGGAGCGAGTACACCTCTCGCTCCACGTGGGAGCGCAGGTGAGAAGCGCAGGGCGCGGCATCGCACTTTTCCACAAATCATTATTATTTTTAATTATTTATTTTGTTCGGAGGGAAACGTCTCCACGCGTTAGTGCATGTTTTGTTCACCTGGGAGCTCCTTGGATGACGCGGTGAGTGTACCGAGCGTGACTTTTCCTCAGGGGTCACTCTTATAGTATAAGTTATACTTATAGTAGTTATTATACTTGTAGTTATAGTCTTACCCCGATGCATCTCATTCGGAGATCTTGAGACCATGGTGGAAAAAAAGAGATTGCTAGCAAACTCAATTGAGTCAAGTATTATTTTTTCTATTTACAATTGCGTTGGTTGGATTATTTATTTATTTATTTCCCAACACAACGTGGTCTTTTATAAGTACAGAATGCATTAATTTAATTAACGGGGCAAATATATAGTGTTTAGCATTAATTCCACAAAAACTTATGACTGCTCTTGTAGTGTGGAGAATGTTATATTTTTACAAGTTTGACTCTTACCTGGATTATGCATCACGTGATTACATGGTCATATATGGCATCATATAATGTCATCTGCCGTGGCCTTGACTGAAATACCAGTGTGTTTGACCCTCCCTCCTCGATGACCTCATCAGCTGATTGGGTGATGGCCAAGTTGACATATGGAAGGAACATGCTGACTTGACTGTGTTCCTTGTTAAGAAGCAACGGTACGGAGTCGCCCAATGCGCACGTGTCGGAACGTGGCTCCTGCGCTACCACCACTGGCTCAATCCGCAAGTTATTCCAAAGGTTCAAGTCTATCTGCTGCCATTCAACCCATAAAAGAAACCTGACAAAAGGGTTTTGCAAAGAACAAAATAATCCCAATAAAAAAAAAAGTAATTTGGATTGAGTTGGGAAAGGGGGGCGGAGGGCATTCCCGCTTTAATATTTTATAGTTTTGTTTTCGGGTGCAAATCCAATTTCGGGCAACCACATGTCCAATTGAGACGAAACTTTCAGGGTAGGAGTGACACCCATGCAGAATGTTTTTATCATAATTGTGACCTCATAGATCACGTGGTATGGCAGGCATCTTGGATTTAATGCAAATAATTAAAAATATTTCTCGGAAACCACTGAATGGAAAAATTTGAAACTTGGCACATTGTCAAGTACTCCCAATGCGGAACAAAAGCCTGATAATGATGACATCATGGGTTAAGTGGTATACCAGCCATAAATGTTTTAATTGAATGCCTTATCCTAAAAATCTGAAATTGCATGCACGTGATCAATGACCCATTTGTATTGAAAAATTACATTTATGACATCATAGGTTTGGCAGCCATATTGGATTGAAATAAAATAATTATATCTCTGAAACCGCTTCCCCTATCGATGTGAAATTTTACAAATGTCATCTAACACCATTGCTGCATATATTTTGAAAATGATAACATCGTAACTCACGTGATTTGGCAGCCACCTTGGATAGAAAAACTAACCTTTTCCGATCAACACGAAACGTCACAAATGTGATCCCCTACCCATACATATGCAGAGTGTACATTTTTGATGTCATATGTCACGTGATATGGCAGCCATATTTGCTTGAAAGCTGATATTTTTAAAAAATCCCTTCTCCGAAAACACTTCACCGATCGATAGGAAACCTGTCCTGTGGTAAAAATGTAATACTTCAAAACAGCTGAAGGGATTTAAACCAAACTTGTTTATTTTTAGGACAGTGAACGAGGGCATCTATGATCTACCCGTTGTCACAGGCAGGGACTACGAAGAGGTATAAGGAACTAGAGCAATGCGACACAGTCCCATTGCTCTCGTTACTTATACTTTGCTTTCCAGGTTAAATTACTTTGGTGTTTTGCCTTCAACTTTAAATATAGTCGGGTCATTCTGGATATGATAAAAAAAAAAATCCAAAGATTTGTATTGAGGTACGTATATATATCTTCGTGTACTTTTCTGTGGTGTGGAGCTGCGTGATTGGAGTAAATGGCCTTCAAAGTATTATAATAGACGACATTACATCCCTGCCAAATCATCGGCTTGTATAAAACACGTTCATCGATTTCCTCTCCTGTTGTACACGATAGAGTGTGGATTGTGTGTGTACGGTTGCCTGGTGGATGGAAATTCAATTGGTCAAAGTACTATGATCAGAAAAGAAAACTACCGGGAATGCATTGGTTATTGCGAATCTCTGCTTTCCGTGATTAACGTAAATTTCATCCTTCCGCACCCTGCCTCTGAGCCTCTGCCTCTGAGACCCTCTGCTCTGAGCCTCTGAGAGCTTTCGCCTGCAGATGATGGAATGATGCTGAAATGTCCAAATGTCAGCTAAGGTAACATAATCGTACAACATTAAAAAAAGAAAAAAAGAAGAGAGACATTTTTCCAACTGCAGGTGGAATTTATGACCTGTCCAGCGATTTAATTGCAATGAAATTGAACAGCAGTGTACATTTGATTGAAAATGCCATTGTGCGGCACGTGCGTAAGCGTACCGTCTGCCGCAGAGAAGTTGATGGAGCAGGCCGTGCGAGCCGTGTCTGGAGTGCTGTTACCGCCAAAGGGCGGTATTGCTGGCTTTGAAAACATTGGCGTTAAATGCCCTCTGTGGGTTGCCACCTGTGGGCATCTGAGTGAACGCATGTTCTTTCCTTGGGTTTTAATTGGTTAGGGATTTTTGGTTGGGTATCGACTCCCAATTAATAGCTGCCTCAATGGTTACTTGCCATTATGTTATGACAGATCGTCAAACAGTGTACAAAATGAATGGCTTATTCTGCAGTCTGCACAACCAAGACAAAATTAGAAGACTTAACTAGCTCAAATAATAATGGTTTCCCCTTACCAAGTGTCTGCTTGTTTAATTTCCCTTTGTGTTGATTTGTTATAAATGACCAAATCTCAATCTTACTATAATGCACCAAATGTCTGTCCGTCCGTTCGAAGGTACCGCAAAAACAGCTCAACTGATCGCAACGATATTTTGGGTGGGTATTCCTGGGACCCCTGGGAGTAAAATAGGCCATATTGTTTTTCCAATTTTTCCAAGTTTTACAATTTTCCAGTTTTTCCAAACACGATGGAATAATATTTACCGATATGAACAGTGATGTGGCTTTTGTTGAAATTCTACAAATACTGTTTATTCTACGTACCAGGAGAGAGTAGATCGACTCCTGACGAACTCTTCCTTTATAAACGTGTGGCTCCGAAGTAACATGGCAGCGTGTGCAAAGCGACTGAGAAACAGGTGTAGCGGCCGCTTCCGTGTTACAGATTCGGCGCACACTCTTCACACATAAACGTGTGACTGAGAAAGACGTGTAGTGGCCACTTCCGTTTTGCAGAATTCAATCTTTTTTCAAAATGGGCGCCATGTACTGTTTAGATTTTGATGATTTGCGTGTGATATGATTTAACGGATGTTTATATGAATCGTTTAAAATAAAAAAAGCCTTCAATTTCTGATATTTTGCCTTTTCATCTGGGCTTCCCAATTGAAGCCCCGCCCATAGGGAGGATACCGTTGCTTCTTTTTTTAAATTTTGCCTTAACTGCGAATTAAAAATATATATAATCCCATCAGTCACTGATTTTTATAATCCAGTCTGTAAGGTTCAGTTAATGGTCTAACCACCTCCACCCTTTCATGTCATACATGAAATGTCATCTGCATCTGCCTCGATGCCTGCGATTCATATACGAACTCCAACATAACTCCTTTCAGAGCACCGTCAAAAACTTTAAATATTGTTTTGAAGTGATTCTGATTATATTTATCCATAGAGTCCATATTCAAAACTATTAGAGCTTTTGCATCATTTTACCATGACCTTTGGAACTTTGTTTCCACTTTTTTACTTGGCGAATTGCATAATTTGCAAAAATAGGTTTGCAACACAGGCATTGTGTAATTTGCATCTCAATTTCCAAGCAGAGGAAAATACCAGAATGCTCCTTTTTTTTTTTTTTTGCATTATAAAGTAAATTCCGTCCCGAATTGCACAATTGTTGCATGTGTGGAAATGACAAATTAAAATCGAGCTGGAACTTTTGCCTTCGCATCTTCTAGACATCGGCATACAATGCGCATTGTGAAAATTATTATGGTGTCCTGCACCCGTCAGCAAATTTGACAGCCGTTAAAATTTATACGTGCATGAACTTCCATGGAAGGTAACTCAAAGATTTACTCATTACGATGCTATCGTTGCTATTAAAGTGCTTTTGATTTGGTGTCCTCCCGGCATTCATAAAACTGTTGCATTTCTTACAGAACGTGATTGTTCAGAGGTTGCGATAGATTCCATGGCCGGATATTCGATGGGCTTACTAGGTGCTTGCTATGTTATACCGTGTCATGGACTGATTGAGAGCTGAATTATTTACTTTGGCTCGGCATGTTGAGGACAAAGCTTCGGTTTTGCGCTGCAGAAAATCTGCGAGGTTAGCAGGTGCACCTGCAGCTCGGATGAACCACTTTGAATGAATGATGGTCTACTGGCTTTTGTTGTTGAACTAACACACTGGAGCTGAGTTTTTTATGGATAATATTGCAGCTTTTATAGCTTTTAGCTTTTACTTTGTGTATTCTCGTATTGATTCGACTTTTCTTTTTGTTTCCTTCCACAGGCACTCTTGTATCTTTTTACTAAGACTCCAAATATCTGCCTAATTGATTACTTCCTCGGGAATTATGCAGTCAAATAGAGTGCATAGAATAAATAGCTTATTCTACACTCTGAACATTAAAGCCAAAGGTTGCAGGATGTTTGCCAAGCCATGAAGACGCATTTCCATTATGTTCTCATGTTAGGCTGCCTAATAAAACACTTGTGCCAAATCTGACAAATTATTCCAACCTTGTGGCTCAAAGATTTTACTCCACGTCTTTCATGAACTGGCTGGGCAGGGCTGGTGTTCGACTGGAGCAGGTTGTGGGAGGAATCTCTAAATTGTTCACTGTGCCAGAAATACCTCACAAGACATGTTTTTATGTCCACCAAATATAATGCCAGCAAACGAGTCCCCCAGCTTAACGAATGCAACAGCTGTGTCGAATGCATCCCTTTTAATGTTGAGACGATGTTATCCATTTCCGGGTCTCCGGAGAGTAAAGAGAGATTCCATGGACCTTCTGAGTTTTTTTTTTTTTTTTTTTTGTTGTATACTGAATCGAGGCTCGTGAAAGAGCTAACATTTACTTCACAAACAAATCAACCAGACAAACAAAATATATAAAAAGAGGGAGCCGAAGACAAGATGGGGAGAGAAGGGGAAGCACACAAACACAACATTTGAGAGCAGGGAGATGTGTGGGAGGGAGAGGGCTTGGGGGGAGGAGGCTTGGGAAGGGGGTGGAAGAAGTATAAAACACAAGGACACCAAGGACTTCCAGGACAAAAGTTGGTATTTCAAAAAAGTGGATTTGGGGTGAAATTAGCGGAGTGTAGAAAAGTTCAAGGTTTTGGATGGGGGAGAGAGATGGTGGTGAACCATATAAGAGATAAGAGATGGTGGTGAACATGGTGGTGAACCCACATAAGAGATGGTGGTGAACAGCTGTTTTAAAGACCTGGAGGGTGGAGTGGGTTTGAAGGGAGTGGGGGAGAAAAGGGGAATGAAAGAGTGAAGGTGAGCAGAGAGCCTAGATTTTGGCAGTTTAACCATAAGAGGGTTGCAGGCAGATCTTGTGCGACCTGTAGGAATATTTGGGGGACAGAGCCCAGAGAGAGTTGGGGGGCAAGGCCAGAGAGGAGTCGGTAGAAGACGGAAAGGCCACCAACCTGCCTGCGGTGAGTGAGTGAAAGGCCCTTGGAGTTAGCTTCATCGCAGGAGATTCCAATGATTCTGAACGCTTTGGTTTCAACAGCGTGAAGACGAGCTAGGTGTGAGGCAGGAGCACCAGCCCAGAGGGGAGAGCAGTATTCCATTGAGCTGTGGATGAAAGCCTTGTATGTGGTGAGGAGCTCAGGTGTGCCAAGGAAGGACTTCGCACGACGGAGGATGCCCAGTCGGCGACTGGCTTTGGGGGCCACATTTGAAATGTGGTTTTTCCAGGAAAGATCATGGCAGATAGTGAGACCCAAAAGCTTGAGTGACAGAATTTCTTGGAGAGGATTATTCAGAAAGTGGATGGGATGGTTGTCCAGTCGGTCTTTTCGGAGAGCAATCGTAAGAGTGTGAGATTTGTCAGGATTGAAAGACATGTTCCACTTGTTTGCCCAGTCTGTGATTTTGTCCAGGTCTGCAGAGAGTGAGGAGGCTGCAGACTGCCGATCTGAGGGATGAGGAATGGAGCGACAGAGAGTAGAGTCATCAGCAAAGAGATAGAGAGGATTTTCAAGAGAGTCAGAGAGATCATTGGTGAAGACCAGAAAAAGCACAGGGCCCAGAACACTGCCTTGGGGAACTCCAGCCTGAACAGGAAGAGGAGATGAGAGAAACCCATTCAGGGCCACACATTGACGACGACTAGAGAGGAAGTCCGCCAGCCATGCGTGGAGATTTCCATGGATACCAAAAGAGGAGAGTTTGGTGAGCAGAGCAGGGTACCAGACCGTATCAAAGGCACGTGATATGTCAAGGGAGACAGCTCTAATTTCCTGTTTGGCATTGAGGACCTCCATCCATTGTTGAGAAAGCAGAAGCGGCATGTCCAGAGTAGAGTGACCAGGTCTGAAACCAAATTGATGATTGTGTTGCTCCTATATGGACATTATATGGGCATTATATGAAATTTGCTTCCTGCTGTTGACCACCTCCATTGAGAACACACTAGATTTGTGATTAACAGCAAACCGTTTTGAGATAGGTTTTTGATATTCAAGAATAACCCTATCGTAGCGCTATGGTGGATGGAACATGAAACAAAATGACTAAGGTGTGATGTACATGTTTTGATTTGCTAAATCATTAAAATGTACCATTTGTGTGAATTTCAACATCTTCAAGCTTTAAAACCTTCATCGCAATTGGGAGATAAAGAAGAGATGTTGCTCCACAATCACAAACTCCAGTCGTTTTATCCTTCGGTGTTGTATGGATGATCAAATAAGGAATGAATTTGTGTTGGCTGTTTTTGTTTTGTAATATATATATATATATATATATATATATATATATATATATATATATATATATATATATATATATATTGTTACGGATTCGTCACTTCCGTTGTTGTGGTTTTGATCCACTGTAAACATTTTTGATTCCATGTACTATTATTATTGTTGTTTAAGGAAAAATGAGATTACTATTTTCAAAAGGTAAAAAAGTTAATGTTTTAAATGAAACTGGAACCGGACGACGAAGAAGAGGAAGAGGAGGAAAGAAGGCGGAGCGAGTGAGTCGGACAAGAAGCATAGTTGCTTCGAGGTGTGGAGCGAACGATTGATGAACGAGGGTCACGAGTGAACTTTAGGGTTTCCCAGGAAAGGGATTCCTGTGACAGAGTTGTTATCGCTGTGACAGATCCACCTGCGTGTCAGGTTTTGCGGTCGATTCCGACAAGAATCATCGTAGTGCCGTTACGCCTTGAGAACGGGCCATCGGCCATTTTGACATGCACGCTTTGTGCTTCGCTCAAGGTTTTTCACTTCGCTTCCACCATTTTCACCGCCCCCAGACGGTAATCTGGTGTGTGTGTAACGCGGATTTTGAATGGAAATTGCGGTTCGCCGATTGAGAGCCGTCAAACGTCCATACCTGAAGGTGTGATTTCCCTGTCGCTTCTCGAGGACACCTTCGCCCATTTTGGCAGTGGGACTGTGACTGCCAACCTAACGGGATTCTGGTCTCGATACGACATCGTACGGACGATCACTGGAGTGGATCGACTTTGGCTTGAAGCCGGAATCGACTTTGGCTTCACGCCGGATTCAACTTTGGCTTGAAGCCGGGAATAGAGACATTGGGGAATCTTCTTCTTTTCGCTCACTTGAAGCACAGTGAGTTATATTGTACAAACCTGATGGTACCATCATAGGAAATATATATTGGTTGTACAATTGATTACTATTGTTTTGGTGTTGTTATTCTTGTGTGACCTGAATACAATATTTGTTTGTTGCTAACAATTGGTGTGGTTTCACCATTGATCTTTGACACAGAATAACACATCTTTCTGCCGTGACTCCTCTTGGGGCTTGGAGGTACACCGTGGCCAGGTGGTGTGGGGAGGAGCATGTAACAGAAATTGGGGGCTCGTCCGGGATTTCGCCCAAATTGAAATTGGGGGCTCGTCTTTGCTGACAAAATTCCTAACATTCGTCCAGGATAGAATTCCCTAACATTCGTCCAGGATAGAATTCCCTAACATTCCCAAATTTTTCAAAAAAAAATTTGAAATTTTTTGTGTGAAGGTTAACAGGTATTAACTGATAGTCACCATGGTGTTTGATGCAGAAAAGTTTGCGGCGTCCCCTAATGAGGCACAGTTCCTAGCGTTAAAAAGATCGGAACTCTTGATATTGGCCAAACATTTCAACTTGGAGGTCCGAGTTAATACGAAGAAAGCAGAGATGCAGACATTGGTGGTAGAATCTCTGGTGGGACAAGGAACATGGAAAGAGGTAGCCTTGGATTGGTTACCCGAGGAAAAAGAAAATGTGGAGCTCCGGAAAATGGAGATGCAACTGCAGAGCCAGGAAAGGTTAAAAGCAGAGGTTAAGGAGAGCTGAAAAAGAACTCTAGGAAAGAAGAGCAGAGGAAAGAGCAGAGGAAAGAGCAGAGGAAAGGACAGCTGAAAAAGAACTCGAGGAGAGAAGAGCAGAGGAACGGAGAGCTGAAAAAGAACTCGAGGAAAGAAGAGCAGAGGAAAGAGCAGAGGAAAGGAGAGCTGAAGAAGAAAGAAGAGCAGAGGAAAGAGCAGAGGAAAGGAGAGCTGAAGAAGAAAGAAGAGCAGAGGAAAGAGCAGAGGAAAGGAGAGTCAAAAGGGAGTTAAAGGAACGTGACATGGAGTATCAGAAGGAACTTAAACTCAAGGAGCTGGAATTAATGGGAGAACGGAGAGAAGTAGTATCCATGCCGGCTAGTTCGACAACTAGTCAGAACACTTGGGATGTTGGTAGGCATGTGAGGCTAGTTTCACCCTTCAATAAAAAGGTAGCCAAGTTTTTTTTTAACACTTTGAGAAAGTGGCTCAAATGCTAAAATGGCCTGTGGGGTCCTGGACTATGTTAGTGCAAAGTGTTCTGGTGGATAAAACTCAAGATATCTATTCGGCTTTACCGATTGACCAATGTGCAGATTATGAGATAGTGAAGAAAACCATTCTCAAAGCCTATGAATTGGTCCCTGAAGCTTACCGGCAAAAATTCAGGAATGCCAGGAAGAGGGAGAGTGAGACCCATGTGGAGTTTGCCAGAATGAAGGAAACCATGTTTGATAGGTGGTGTGACTCGAAGGGGATTGGGAAAGACTTCAACCTGTTGCGACAATTGATCTTGGTGGAGGAATTCAAACAGTGTGTCCACGCGGACATTAAAGTACATCTGGATGAAAAGAAAGTACCAGAGTTGTATGAGGCAGCAACCGTGGCAGATGACTATGCTTCGACACACAGGATGGGGTTCCAGAAACCTAACTTCCCGCCTAGAGTTAGCCAGGGAAGTTATGGTAAATCAGGTGCAGAGAACAAATATTCATGGAGGCGGCCTAGAGATGACTGGGGACAAATCTGATACCGCGACTTTTAGGGATCAGAAGACTACAGTTCCAAGACAGACTTATCTTCTGGGAGGCCCGAGGCAGACCATGAGTTTTTCCTCCGGTCCTACTTGCGCTTTTTGCAAGAAACCTGGGCATTTGATGTCCCAATGTTATGCCCTGAAAAGGAAAATCAGGAGCGGAGTCAGACTAGTGCAACTCCGAATGCATTGGCCAATGCGAGAAATCGTCCTTGGAGGACAGTGCCTTGTGAAGGTTCCCATGCCAAAGTTATGGCATCACAGAACGACCTTGTTCAAGAGAGTTACAAACCTTTTATTTCAGAGGGGTTTGTGTCACTGGATGGAGACTTAACGAACCAGAGACCTGTTAGGGTATTGAGGGACACAGGAGCACATCAATCTTTGATGCTTGAGGGCATTTTGCCATTGTCAGAGAAGACGGCAACTGGTGTTAGTGTTCTTTTAGAGGGGGTTGGTGGCTATGTTAAAGCTCCACTTCATGTCATCCATTTGAAGTCTGATTTGGTGTCAGGACCGGTCACCGTAGGTTTACAAGCCACTCTTCCTGTAGAGGGAATCTCTTTTGTTATCGGGAATGATTTGGCCGGTGGTCAAGTTTCTGGTAATCTGATGTTGGTTGAAAAGCCTAGTATGGAAAATGAAACCGCACAGTTAGAGCAGGAGATTCCGGGTATCTTTCTATCCTGTGCCGCGACTCGTGCTATGCGTAGGAAGCGCTCTGAAGAGAAGGAGAAGGTACTGACGTCACACTTTGCACAGGCACTTCTTGTCGAGTACCCTGAAACAAAGTGTCAGCACACACAAGTCATGGATGGAGGCAATGTTGGCAAGCTCTTTGTAGGTGGACTGAACTTTGACACAAGTGAAGATGTTCTGGACTCTATTTTTGGCAAATATGGACCACTCTTGGAAGTGCTGCTGATAAAAGACAGGGAGACGCAAAAGTCGAGAGGGTTTGGCTTTGTCACGTTTGAAAACACAAAGGACGCCAAAGATGCAGAAAAGGATTTGAATGGCAAGGATTTGGATGGTCGGACCATAACAGTGGAGAAGGCAGGCCATGGGCGTCGAGGGGGCTACAGAGGAGGAAAACGTGGAGGTAGTTTCAGGGGTGGCTATGGCTCCCGGGGTGGGAGTTGTAGTTTTGGTGGCGGCCGCAGTCGTGATTACTACGGAGGCTCCCAGCAGCAGCAGCGCAGTTTTGGCAACTCTCGACGGGATGACTATTACGGTGGTAGCCGAGATGGGGACCGTTACTCACGTGACTACAGCACCCGACTCTACAACTGTGATTATGATTTTTATGATCAAGAGAAGAGTTGGAAGCACTGAGTGCTCAGGAGCAGCCGAGCCAAGATTCCTACACAGATTAACCCGTGAACTCCACGTTCCTAAATGCGTCCATGCAGTGAATACTTCAAGGCCTCACCAACAACCACCATGAAACCTGGCTGTCAGCTCGGCCTCCTTCAAAAAGTGCTATAGATTTGCTTTGCTTTGGATTTTTGTCCACAACCCCTTAACCTTCATTCAAAAAAAAAAATGAAAAATAAAAATCAGAGGTTGATGAGATGGAGTTTGGCTTTGCAGGAGGTCAACTTGGAAATTGAGCATGTAAAGGGCAGGGACAATGTCGTTGCTGATGCTTTGTCCAGAGTGAACTAACATTGGAAATTTCTGAAGGTTGTTTGGAAGTTTTGTTGCTTTATTTTGGGGAATATTAATTATTGTTGCTCACGTGAATTGATAATTTGGGTGTGAGTTTTACTTTTGTTTGTTAAAAGAGTTTTTGCCTATAAAGAAAGTTTTCACGATGTTCAAACTTTCTTTCTTGAGGGGGGGAAGTGTTACGGATTTGTTACTTCCGTTGTTGTGGTTTTCATCCACTGTAAACATTTTTGATTCCATGTACTATTATTGTTGTTTAAGGAAAAAATGAGATAACTATTTTCAAAAGGTAAAAAAGTTAATGTTTTAAATGAAACCGGAACCGGACGACGAAGAAGAAGAAGACCAGGAAAGAAGGCGGAGCGAGTGAGTCGGACAAGAAGCATAGTTGCTTCGAGGTCTGGAGCGAACGATTGACGAACGTGGGTCACGAGTGAACTTTAGGGTTTCCCGGGAAAGGGATTCCTGCGACAGAGCTGTTATCGCTGTGACAGATCCACCTGCATGTCAGGTTTTGTGGTCGATTCCGACGAGAATCATCGTAGTGCCGTTACGCCTCGAGAACGGGCCGTCAGCCATTTTGACTCGCGTGCTTTGCACTTCGCTCAAGGTTTTTCACTTCGCTTCCACCATTTTCACCGCCTCCAGACGGTAATCTGGTGTGTGTGTGTAACGCGGATTTCGAATGGAAATTGCGGTTGGCACATTGAGAGCCGTCAAACGTCCATACCTGAAGGTGTGATTTCCCTGTCGCTCCTTGAGGACACCTTCGCCCATCTTTGGCAACGGGACTGTGACTGCCAATCCAACGGGATTCTGGTCTCGATACGACATCGTACGGACGATCACTGGAGTGGATCGACTTTGGCTTGAAGCCGGAATCGACTTTGGCTTGAAGCCGGAATCAACTTTGGCTTGAAGCCGGGAATAGAGACATTGGGGAATCTTCTTCTTTTCGCTCACTTGGAGCACAGTGAGTTATATTGTACGAACCTGATGGTACCATCATAGGAAATATATATTGGTTGTACAATTGATTACTATTGTTTTGGTGTTGTTATTCTTGTGTGACCTTAATACAATATTTGTTTGTTGGTAACAATTGGTGTGGTTTCACCATTGATCTTTGACACAGAATAACACATCTTTCCGCCGTGACTCCTCTCGGGGCTTGGAGGTACACCGTGACCAGGTGGTTTGGGGAGGAGCACGTAACAGAAATTGGGGGCTCGTCCGGGATTTCGCCCAAATTGAAATTGGGGGCTCATCTTTGCTGACAAAATTCCTAACATCCGTCCGGGATAAAATTCCCTAACATTCGTCGAGGATAGAATTCCCTAACATTCCTCAATTATTTTTTTTTAAACCTTACACGCGGGGGGGGGGGGGGGGGGGGGGGGGTTAATATATCGGGGAGGAATCATGTCTCGGGCCTCTTGACTCTCCAATGGTGCCACTCAGACTCGGCAGACTCCAACCGACTCATGTCTCTGGCTCGCTCTTGTCTCTGACTCACCGACTCTCTCCCCCGACTCAACTCTCTAAGTAGTCCCGCACGAGCGCTTATATTATGCGCTCACGTATCAAGCCGCATGCTTTTAGGACACACCCACCGGTGAGCTCGCCTCAGCCCTGGTTGGTCGCGAGGGTTCACCGACTCCGCCCTTAACAGGGCTACGCCTCTCCCCGACAACTCCTCCCCCTTTTTCTCCGCTCTGACCGCATGGTTAATGGCGTTTGGAGCGAGCGCTGCGGCAGCGAAGGCTCAATGCAGCGAACGCTGCTGGCAAAGGTGCGCAATACAATTTGGAGGGAGGCTAAGCCGCAAAATGAATGGGATTTGAAAAGGGGCCTATGTTATTTGATTAATGCAACGCAGAGTCAAACTATTGGAAACAGAGCCTTACCTGAAACACATACTAATGAAATAACTGAAGAAGTTCCTATGGTGCCCTACGTGTTGCAATATGGGCTAACTAGGGTGTGACCTTTGACCTTTACCAAAATGGGAATATTTACAGGGAGTTATTTTCAAGGGATTATTATTTATAAGTGACGGTTCTAAAAACCGTAACGATATATATATATACTGTATATATATATATATATATATGTATGTATATATATATATATATATATATATATATATATATATATATATATATATATATATATATATATATATGTATATATATATATATATATATTGTTACCGATCCCGGATTTAGAGGAGTTACTATTCATGTCATTGCTTATTAATGTTTATTCTATTAAAGGTTGTTGTGGTTAAAGGGTTAGAGAGGCTCCGGATAACAGGAGACCGGAAACGGGATAGTGAACCGGAAGAAGAAAAAGACACGAGGTCCGGGAGAAGCGGCGATCTTCTTCTTCCTCGCCCAGCTCCGACGCGAGCGGTGTCGATATTGAGCAGCGTGGGGAACGCTGCGTTTGAAAGCCCGTCTGGCGAGAGGAGTTACCTGTGCGGGGTAATTACCGGTTACACGTCAAGTTGCCGTGGGTTCGTGCACGGAACCAAGCGTCCGGCACAGTTCGCCTCCACGTCTACAAGGACGCGTATGGGTCGCACCTTGGGCCTCGCGCGCTTTGCGAGCCCGCTTTGCTTTGCCCGCTTTGCTTTACAAGGAGGTGTGCGCTGCAGCAGCTGTTCCCGGTACGCGACGTGCACGTTTGGAGCACGTCAGCCAGGGGTTCGTTCAACCGCCCGTGTGCGGAGAAGTCGACCTTCACCTTGGTCTGGAGGGGCCCAGAGACATTGTGAGGGACAGTGGCCATTGAGGGGTCGTGAGTGGGGAAAGGGGGGAAATATATGAGATGGCCATCTTAGTAATATTGGTGATTGATTGTTGATGGTTGTTGATTGATTGGGGAATATATTATTGAGTAATCCGGATCCTTGGTGTGGGGTTTCTTATTGACTTGAATTATTGTGTCTTTCATATTGATTGCGCTATGAAAGCGTATAAATCAGAGATCTTTCTGGCGGGGTCCTCCCATGGTCCGGGGGTCACCAAGACCAGGTAGTTACCGGGAGGACCACGTAACAGAATTGGGGGCTCGTCCAATTGAATTCCGGGATCTAAAATTGTATAACATAATAAAATAAGAATTTTTAGTAATTAAAATTTATTAATTAATTATTAATTGGTAAATTTTTGAGAAATTGTGGTAAAGTCTTGGGTGAAGGTTAACAGGTGTTAACGATAGTCACCATGGCGTTTGTTGCACAGAACTTTGCGGTAACACCTAGTGAGGCACAGTTCCGAGCGTTACTAAAAGCGGACCTCTTGAAATTGGCCAAACATTTTAACTTGGAGGTCCGAACTAATTTGAGGAAGGCAGAGTTGCAGACCACAGTGATACAATTTATGGTGGGATTAGGAACATGGGACGAGTTAGCCTGGCAGTGGCTACCCGAAGAACCAGAAGACGTTGAGATCCGGAAACTGGAGTTGCAATTACGGAGCCAGGAACGGATCAAAGAAGAAGAAAGGAAAGCAGAAAAGGAAAGAGCAGAAGAGGAAAGGAAAGCAGAAGAGAGGAGAGAAGAGAAACAAGCAGAGGAAAGGAGAGTGGAACGAGAACTCCAGGAAAGGTTAAAAGAAGAAGAAAGGAAAGCAGAAAAGGAAAGAGCAGAGGAAGAAAGGAAAGCAGAAGAGAGGAGAGAAGAGAAACAAGCAGAGGAAAGGAGAGTGGAACGAGAACTCCAGGAAAGGTTAGAAGGGAGAAAAGCAGAGAGGAGAGCTGCCAGGGAACTCGAAGCAGAGGAGAGAAAAGCCGAAAGGGAGTTGAAGGAACGTGATCTGGCGCTTCAGCAAGAGATTAAATTCAAGGAGCTGGATTTAATGAGAGAACGGGGAGAGGTACCACCCTTGCTGACGGGGTCGACACCTAGCCAGAAAACCTGGGAGGTGGGTAGACATGTGAGGCTGGTTCCACCCTTCAGTGAAAAGGAAGTCACTCAATTTTTTCCACACTTTGAGAAAGTGGCTCGACAGTTAAACTGGCCGGAGGAGGCCTGGACCATACTAGTGCAAAGTGTGCTGGTGGGTAAAGCTCAAGAGATTTATTCGGCGCTACCAATGGACCAATGTGCAGATTATGAGGTATTGAAGAAGCACATCCTCAAAGCCTATGAGTTGGTTCCTGAAGCTTACCGGCAAAAATTCAGGAATGCCAGGAAGAGGGAGAGTGAGACCCATGTGGAGTTTGCCAGAGTGAAAGAAAACATGTTTGATCGGTGGTGTGAGTCAAAAGGAGTCGGAAACGACTTCGAAGCATTGCGTGACTTGATCCTGGTGGAGGAATTTCAACAGTGTGTCCACGAGGACATCAAAGTGTACCTGCAGGAAAAGAAAGTACCGAAGTTGTGGGACGCAGCCACCATGGCAGATGATTATGCCTTAACACACCGGATAGGGGTCCATGAACCTAACTCCTCGCCTAGATTTCTGCAGGGGAGTTGTGGAACAGCAGGTGCGGAGAACGACAATACATGGCGGCGGCCTCGAGATGATTATGGGGACAACGCTGATACCCGAACTGTTCGAAATCAGAGGGCGACGGGCCCAGGACAAACTTATTTTTCGGGGGGCCCGAGGCTAACCACAAGTTTCTCCTCCGGACCTCCTTGCGCCTTTTGCAAGAAACCTGGACACTTGATGTCCAGTTGTTACCTCATGAAAAGGGAAAACCCAGAGCGGAGTCCGACTATTACAACTCCGAATGCGATGGCAAGCGTAAGAAATTGCCCACAGAAGAGTTACCAACCATTTATTTATGAGGGGTTGGTCTCCCTCGAGGGAGACTTGACTAACCCAAGACCTGTTAGGGTATTGAGGGACACAGGAGCCCATCAATCCTTAATGCTTGAAGGCATTTTGCCATTGTCAAAGAGTACCGCAACTGGTGATAGTGTTCGGTTACAAGGGATCGGTGGCTGTGTTAGTGCTCCACTTCATGTCATCCATTTGGAATCCGATTTGGTGTCAGGACCGGTCACCGTCGGTTTACAAGCGACGCTTCCTGTAGAGGGGGTATCTGTGATTATCGGGAATGATTTGGCCGGGGGGCAAATTTATGGTAACCCGAGGGTGGGTAAAGAGCCCCGCAGGGGAAATAACACCACCCCAGCTCGGGATGGCGACAAAAGTTCCAAGTTATTCGTAGGGGGACTGAACTTCAACACAGAGGAAGAAGTTCTGACCTCTGTCTTCACCAGATATGGGCCGCTGGTGGAAGTGCGGGTGGTAAAAGACAGGGAAACGCAACGGTCAAGAGGGTTCGGCTTTGTCACGTTTGCAAGCACAAGAGACGCCAGGGAGGCAGAGAAGAATTGGAATGGTAAGGATTTGGAGGGTCGGACCATAACAGTAGGGAAGGCATTTCATAGGCATCGAGAGGTCTACAGAAGAGGACCACTTGGCGGTAGTTTTGGTGTTGGCAGCAGCCGATATTACTATGGAGGCTCCCAGAGTTACGGCATCTCCCGAAAGAATGATTGGCAGAGGACTGGCCGAGAAGGAGACCGCCAGTCAGCGGACTGCTGGGACAAGGGGTCCCACCGTAACTGTTAGGAGTCCGGAGAAGTTGAAGCACTCTATATACGGCGGAGCCGCCGAGCCTGGGCTCCTACACGGGCTAACCGTGAACGCCACGTTCTTAAAAGG
The DNA here is from genome assembly GCF_964187855.1 of Myxine glutinosa. NCBI lineage: Eukaryota > Metazoa > Chordata > Myxini > Myxiniformes > Myxinidae > Myxine > Myxine glutinosa. The sequence continues at coordinate 129,940,713 of NC_136264.1, read as the reverse complement.
CGTCCCGGTAGGGAACGTTCCTACACGGACTAACCGTGAACTCCACGTTCTTAAAGGCGTCCATGTAATGAACTTTCCTCCCCAGACTAACCGTGAACCCCACATTCCTTAAGGCGTCCATGTAGTGAGTACTCAGCTGGGCCTCCATCCAAGAGCAACTAGAAGTGGTTGACGCTTGGTCTAGAGGGAATTACCTTGGAATCTCTGGGGGGTTTTGGTGAAAGTTTGTTGCTTTATTTTTGAGATGCGATAATTGTGCCCAGGGGGAACTGATGATTTGGGGTATCGGGTTGGTTTATCAAAGTTGGCCGGCACAGAAAGTTTTCGCGGGGTTCAAACTTTCTTTCTTGAAGGGGGGGGGGGAGTGTTACGGATCCTGGATTTAGAGGAGTTACTATTCATGTCATTGCTTATTAATGTTTATTCTATTAAAGGTTGTTGTGGTTAAAGGGTTAGAGAGGCTCCGGATAACAGGAGACCGGAAACGGGATAGTGAACCGGAAGAAGAAAAAGACACGAGGTCCGGGAGAAGCGGCGATCTTCTTCTTCCTCGCCCAGCTCCGACGCGAGTGGTGTCGATATTGAGCAGCGTGGGGAACGCTGCGTTTGAAAGCCCGTCTGGCGAGAGGAGTTACCTGTGCGGGGTAATTACCGGTTACACGTCAAGTTGCCGTGGGTTCCTGCACGGAACCAAGCGTCCGGCACAGTTCGCCTCCACATCTACAAGGACGCGTACGGGTCGCACCTTGGGCCTCGCACGCTTTGCGAGCCTGCTTTGCTTTGCCCGCTTTGCTTTACAAGGAGGTGTGCACTGCAGCAGCTGTTCCCGGTACGCGACGTGCACGTTTGGAGCACGTCAGCCAGGGGTTCGTTCAACCGCCCGTGTGCAGAGAAGTCGACCTTCACCTTGGTCTGGAGGGGCCCAGAGACATTGTGAGGGACAGTGGCCATTGAGGGGTCGGGAGTGGGGAAAGGGGGGAAATATATGAGATGGCCATCTTTGTAATATTGGTGATTGATTGTTGATGGTTGTTGATTGATTGGGGAATATATTATTGAGTAATCCGGATCCTTGGTGTGGGGTTTCTTATTGACTTGAATTATTGTGTCTTTCATATTGATTGCGCTACGAAAGCGTATAAATCAGAGATCTTTCTGGCGGGGTCCTCCCACGGTCCGGGGGTCACCAAGACCAGGTAGTTACCGGGAGGACCACGTAACAATATATATATATATATATATATATATATATATATACATATATATATGTATATATATATATATATATACAGTGGTACCTCGGCTTACGAGTGCCCCAACGTACGAGTTTTTCGAGATACGAGCCGTCGCTCGGGCGGTTTGTTGCTTTGGGATACGAGCCGAGATCCGATGTACGAGCTCAAAAAATTTATTTTTTTGAATTTTCCGGTTGTGGCTTCCGGTTCCGGTCACGCAGTTATCTTGCCGTGAAAGCATCTCTGCCGTGTATCGCTGCTGTTTTGTTTGTGAAAGTGGTTTTTTCTGTAAAATTTCGCGTTTTCAACCATGGGTCCGAAGAAAGTGAGTGCCAAGGGTGGGCCTGAGAGGAAGAAGAGGATGATGAGTTTGGATACGAAACACGCAATCGTCGAACAACATGAGCGAGGTATGCGTGTTGTCGACTTGGCGAGGCAGTACGATCGTACTACTTCGACGATATGTACGATTTTGAAGCAGAAGGAGTCGATAAAGGCTATAACGCCAGCCAAGGGCGTTACGACCATTTCAAAGCAACGGACCTCTGTCCATGAAGAGATGGAGAAGTTGTTGTTTGTGTGGTTGACGGAAAAGCAGCTCGCAGGAGATACCATGACCGAGAGCATCATTTGTGAGAAGGCACGAGACATTTACAGGGATTTGGTGCAGCAGACGGCGGGAACATCAACGGACGAGGCATCGGAAGAGTCATTCAAAGCCAGTCGGGGATGGTTTGATAATTTTAAGAAGAGGACCGGCATTCACTCCGTCGTCAGGCATGGTGAGGCAGCAAGCTCGGATGTGAAGGCAGCCGAAGAGTTTATTATAACTTTTGCCGAACTGATAAAAGCGGAAGGATACATCCCCCAGCAAATCTTCAACTGTGACGAGACAGGGCTCTTCTGGAAAAAGATGCCGAGGAGGACGTATATAACGGCAGAGGAGAAGAGCATGCCAGGCCACAAACCCATGAAGGATCGGTTAACCCTTGCACTGTGTGCGAATGCGAGTGGCGACTGCAAGATTAAGCCGCTACTGGTATATCACTCTGAAAACCCCAGAGCGTTTAAGTCTCATAAGATCCTTAAAGAAAAACTGCAGGTTATGTGGAGAGCAAACGCAAAGGCGTGGGTTACCAGGCAGTTATTTGTGGAGTGGGTAAACCTGGTCATTGGTCCTGGCATCAAGAAGTACCTTTTGGAGAATAAGCTACCCCTGCAAGCCCTTCTCGTCCTTGACAATGCTCCCGCACACCCACCAAACCTCGTAGACGACATCCTTGAAGAATTTGCATTCATTAAGGTCCGCTACCTTCCACCCAACACCACCCCTATCCTGCAGCCCATGGACCAGCAGGTGATTTCCAATTTCAAAAAGCTCTTCACCAAGCACCTGTTCCGGCGCTGCTTTGAGGTTACGGAGAGCACAAACCTCACCCTTCGAGAGTTCTGGAAGGATCACTACAATATCGTGGCCTGCCTCAGAATTATCGACATGGCCTGGCAGGGTGTTACAAGGAGGACCTTAAACTCTGCATGGAAGAAGCTGTGGCCTGAGGTTGTGTCCGAAAGTGTTAGTGCTACTGAGGAAGTGTTAGTGGTGGAGGAGATTGTGTCCCTCGGAAGGTCCATGGGCCTGCAAGTGGATGAAGACGACGTTAACGACCTCGTCGAGAAACACAATGAGGAACTGACAACGGAGGAATTAAAGGAGCTACAGCAGCAGCAGAATACGGAGGTTTTGCAGGAACTAAACGCGGAGGAGCCAGAGGCGGAGGAGGTTATCGCGACAAGTGAGATAAAGGAAATGTTGGGAATGTGGGAGAAAATTTCAGAATTTGTTCAAAAGAAACACCCTGAAAAAGTTGCAACAGGTCGTGCGTTGGCGCTGTGTTACGACACTTGCCTCACTCATTTCCGAAAAATTTTGAAAGGGAGGAAGAAACAAACCTCGTTGGACAGGTTTTTAGTGAAACGCCCGGCAAGTGAAAGCGAGGACAGTGTGGCGAAAAAGGCAAAAGGTATCTCCTCCACCTCTGCCAGCATCTTCGTCTGATCTTCAAGGTAAATACATACAGTACACTTAATAAAACCAGTTTATTTCTTTACATTCTCTTGTATTATGTACAGTATATACGAGGTCGTGCTTGTTTATACATTATTTGTTATTTATAAAGTACATTTTTGTTATTTAAAAGCACCTAACAAAAAAAATTGGTGTTTTTTTTTTTAGGCTGGAACGGATTAATAGCATTTCAATGCATTTGAATGGGAAAATTTGCTTTGACTTACGAGCGATTTGGCTTACGAGCTCCGTCATGGAACGGATTAAACTCGTAAGCCGAGGTACCACTGTATATATATATATATATATATATATATATATATATATATATATGTATATGTATATATATATATATATATGTATATATATATATATATATATATATATATATATATATATATATATATATATGTCAGTGATTGTGTTAACAAGGAGGTTGAGTGTGAATAAACATCATATGAAATTTGCATACAAACTGCTTTCTTGAAAGATAGTTGTCCACCCACCTTTCTGTTATGTTTTGCTAACTCCCCTCCATCCCTTTTCTGCTTTGACATCTCTCCCACCCTCTAGTTATTGGTAATTTCTTCAGGAGTCTCTAGAGAAGTGCACAAAAAGTGCACCAGCTGGTTGTTTGTTAAAATCTGACAATCTTTTTCACAGAATGATCTTTTGCTACGTGTTGCGGCTATCAGGATACTTTCTCATTCTCTAAAATGTATTAGTCTTTCACAAATCATAAATACATTGCGAGAATCTGAAGCAATCATTCCTCCCACTTTTGTAAATCGGTGGTCACTCGTGACAATTTCCCACAAATACAGACCCATAAACCATCAAGCAAAAAAGCAAAAGGATTTTTCTAAGGTGCAGGCCAGATTGGTGTTGCAACAATTACCATGGGGTATGTTTAACCCCCAAGTAAGTGGAGGGAAAACTGTACTGTACTTCACAAGTTTGGATCCTGCAGTTTATTGTTTGATTTACCCTGTAGACGATATATCCCAATACTAGATGTCTCAATGGTTAGCTTGGTACTCACCGAGCTGTTCTGTCCAAGAGATAAAACATTGTTTTGATGTTCTCAACTATTTCTTGCCATTTCATAATGTTAAGTATCTCACAAAAAGTACTCGACCTGGTACAAATAATTTTAAGCTATTCTGATGTTACTTGCTTGAGAACATCTTTCTTCAGACCACTTTTCAAAATCTGATGGCATGAAGAAGAGCAGGTTTGAGCTTTGCTGCAAATCAGAAGACCTGGATTTGGAATTTATCCAAGTAACACCATAAATGCATTCTTGTTTGGTCGATGTATGATTCATATTTTCGATGTTGTTGTTGACCTCCAGAAGCAAGATTAAGAGCTGACTTGAAAAATTGTACACAGAAAAATATTTAAAGATGCGTCACTACGAATTTGGTGTGAGGAATGAACAGTTGCAAACCAGTTGGACTTTGTCACTAATAAACACTTGGGGCAAGACAATTTGGACTTGTCTGCCAGTTCTTAAATGAAATTTGGAACGTTGTATCCACAATTTGACAATTCGTAGAAATGTACAAGGGCAAACTCTCAACTGTGAATTGGTAGTTTGGAGCATGTAATGTGCTCTCATACAAAATATCGAATGTATGTGTGAAATATGACCGTTTTGATTTTATTTAAGGAGATAGGTGAAATATGGCCTAATTTAACAGCCCTAGAACATTTGGTTGTGTTAAAGTTTAACATTTCTGGATTGTTTTCCTTACCTGTATAGTGCCTGAAAAAGTAATTTGGCATGAACTTTGGAACCGCATTGCCTCTGGGTTATCTTTAACCTTATTGTGGGGAGTGCGAGGGGTGAGAGGGAGGGGAGGAGAATGGAGAGCGTTGGTGAAGTGTAGAAAATTACAATGAAGGGTGAGGCAGTTAATTAAAGAAGAGCATGGGTGGAGGTAGGAGTATGTCGACGGGATAGAATGTGGATGTATAGAACATACAGGGTGCTGGGATTAATAATTATATGAGTATTAATAAAGTAATATGCGTCCACAATCATCCTTGACCATGTTGTGGAACATCAGCCGAGGCCCTAGTGCGAATGAGATGAAAATGGACTCTACTGAAAGGTTTGGTCAACACAAGATTCAGGATAATATTTTAGTGCTCATTTATCTTCTATGTTGTCTATTGTGCCACATCGCTGACACGCAGCGTATGGTAGAGATTAGAGATGGTGCAAGCTTAATTTTCTCGAGCCTGAGCTCAGCTCAGATAAGCTTTCAAACAAATAGAGACCAAGCCAATGTTTCTTCCCAGTAGTTCCTGGAAAATTGCGGGAAATTGATTCGGGATTTCTGCCTTTTCCCATTTTTTTCGGTCCAGGCTCAGAAAATTTGGGCTCGAACCATCTCTTGTGGCAAGTGTATGTGTGCATGCCCTTGTGCAGCGTCCTCTGTGCACCTCCTTTCCCAACAATAATGAAAGACTTGCATTTTATGGCCTTCAAATCCATCCCACAACCAAGTTGACAAAGTAAGAAATTTGTGCAATGGTAAAAATTACATGATGATTGGATGGAAAATGTGGCCAGCATTCCAAAAAAACCCCAAAAACTGTTTTCTGCAGGCATGGGTTGCAGGGTGTTTCACGTACCAGGAATAAATGGCCTTGACCTCACTTCATTCGGCCTCGGCCGAATAATGACAAAAACCAACAACCAATGTTTTATGACTAGTTTCTCCCTTTTTCAGGGGTTTGGTCAAATGATGGCATTCCTCCATACAGATTTATTCATTCCATCAGTTTCATGCAAACCCATACATTCCATACCTTTATTGACAGTTGAAATCCACGATATCTTTATGGGATGTCAGCTCGGCTTTCTTCCTTCTACCACGAGCTTTCTTTACAGCTTCATCTTCTGACTTTCGTTGCACATGATCATACCAACCAAGTCTTCTTTCCCTCAATTCCTCTTCACTCGAATATTGATTTTAAAAAAAACTTTCTGATTTCTGATCTCAGAATTCTTTCGTTCAGAGACAATCCATTCATCCATCGTATCATTATACTCTTTGTTCTTTCCATTCTTTTTACATATTTGATCTGCGTTGCCCACGTTTCGCTCCCATAAATCAACACAGGTTTGATACAAGCTTAATAAACGAACTCCTACAGATAATGGAATGTTTCTGTGCTTCATAATATCACCTAGTTGTCTCCACTTATTCTAGGCTGACTTTATTCTTGGATCTAATGGCTAATTCTGCTGCTCCTGATACCTCTATCATATCTCCAAGGTTGCAGAAACTTTTGGTCTTTTCTGAATTTAAATCTGAGCTTGGGAGCATTCATTTTGTGCTCCATCTTTTTTCTGTAAATTATTGATTCTCACATTTTTTTACATACTAGGGCATGCCCGTACTATATCTATATCTAAAATTATATCCCCCCCCCTCTATTTACATGAAATGGTTTGGTCCAAAGCGAACGGCTTGCGAGTACGGTGACAATCCCCCCCCCCCCCCCCCCCTCTATTTACATGAAATGGTTTGGTCCAAAGCGAACGGCTTGCGGAGTTTGGTAAAGAAATCGCCATAGCGTGCACAAACGCGCAGGAAAGCGAAAGAATCGCAAATTAGTTTTAATTAGTTTTAAAACATAGTTTAACGCCAACATAGCGGCAACATAGTTTGCCAACGTGAAATAAATGAATACGCTCTCAAATGTGCCGTCCGAGGCAGAGTCTGTTCGCCACGTTCGGCACACGTGATAACTCGCTGCTCTCTGATTGGTTGAATCGTTTTTTGGACATAGCTCGGTAACTACTTGTCCGATTAATATGAAACCTTGAAAAGGCACATCCTCGGGTCCCCAGCAATATACCTGGCAAGTTTCAAGTATATCGGACCCGTGGTTGTCGAGAAACAGCGGTCACAGACAAACACACAGACATACACACATACACACACACACACACACACACAGAGATTACTGGAATTATAGATAGATGAAGATATGATAAATCTAGAGGTTAGAACTATCTTTGGTTATCTGATGTTGATTGCCTTTTAATTGTTATATTGTGGTACTTTATTGATGGAATCCTAAGTAGTACCATTTTATGAATCATTGATTTTCTGGTGTGTTTGTGTGTGTGTGTGTGTGTGTGTGTGTGTGTGTGTGTGTGTTTTTGTGCGCGTGCACTCTCCATATTCTGCGTGCAATTAAATGAACACACTGCTGAGTCCCGGCGGTGATGCAGCTGTTACAAATGCATCCACAACGTTTGGCTCTGCAGGGGCATATCTGGTGATGAGCCGTGAAAGCAGCATGCACTGTTCCAAGGAAATTTGCAATCCAAATCGAATTGTCAGAACATGCAATTGTTTGTTATCAGTTAAATTTTTTCTTCTTCTCCTTTTCTTTCAGCAAAAGATAATGAATATGGTGATGAATGCTAATTGTTCATGGTCTGTTTTGGTATCGCAACACCAGACACCATTTCGTAATACTGCCGAACATTTGCTTCTATCAAATGTTACGATCTGACAATATGCAATCTCAATTTGTATTCCTACCTCTGTCATAAATTGGGATTGATCATCTGTGACATATCCTTTGTGCTATGAAACTGTATGGTGAGTAGTGAGCAACCTGAATATAAAGGCTTTGTGCTTGGGGGGGGGGGGGGCGACAAGGGGGGAGGGGAGAGTAAGTGAGAGTAGGTGGAGTTGAGCCATCATCAAGTGAACTTTTATGGGCACAAATTATCGAGCAATCAAGATGATCTACTCTTTTAAAACGTTTTTTGTTCATACTATTTACTTTATCTCTGACATTGTGGATAGAGCATTCACTCTGTGTATGGGTGGACAGCGTTTCAATGCTGACCCTGATTAAGTCATACCTAAAACTTGAAAATTGGTACCTACTGATTCGTTACTTGATGCTCAGCATTTAGAAGATAGATCACTGACAAACCCTGTCGGTTGGCATTCCGTAGGGGAGGGGAATGGGGAGAGCAGGGTAGGGATATGGGGATTATTTATCCTTAGGTGTGCAGCTGATTACAGAGAGAAAAGCAATGATACTGCATGGCATGCTGCTTGGGAGTTTGCATCACTTCCCCCAAGGTCACCTGCTGTGTTTGTGTGAAATCGATTTGGTTGTTGTTTAATGTGTCTATCTGCATATGTGTTTGGTAATTTATGTACCACAGCTCCTACATGAGCCTTCAACCATGTATATAACGATCAAAAGAACATCGGGAAATAATACAGATTGCTTTCTTTTGATTGACAACATAGATGGATTTCTGCCATCCCATCTATAAATCTATGCGCCAGATTTTATATCCCAAACTTGTCGGTAAATTATGTCAGAGGGTTATTGAAATTATTCTGAAGAAGTTTCTGTGAATGTTTATATCCTAAAATATAAAAAGTACAATTTCTTTATTTTTCTTGTTTCTGCAAGCAAATTGACAATATTGTTGTAGCTGTCGGGTGGTTCAAGTTGCCTGGTGTGAATCCCGGTGGACCACATGAACAGCAGCCTTAACGGCCAGCTGAGTTGAAGACCATGAGCTGGATCACGTGTCCACTGTCACAATACTGTACTAATGGGTTCTCTAAGTTGGCTGATATGTTACGGGAATTGGTGCCATATGCCTCGTCACTAATCAACGGCCGATTGAGGTGCACTGCATGGTCTGGATGCACGACATTAGTTGCCGCTCACAATTGATCCTTAACAAACACACCTAATTGCAATGAGGATCACTGCAGTTCAAATTCACCCCGAGACCAGGTATATTTAATTGTTGTAATAATGGTTCATGGGGAAGGAAATCTAAAAGAAGCAATTGCACTGAACGACTCTTACCAATACGTGCCTAATGATTGGAAAATCCTTAAATAACCTTAGTCATATCAGGCCCAATCATTCATACCACAATGGAGAGACAGAGGGATTTATGAGACAGGAAATACTGGGCGATGCCCTGAGGGACACCGTAAGATGAAGGTCCCGACTGCTCAGCAGGGAATGGGCTTTTATACCACATACCACATACCACACTGTATACCACATGTTTCGGCTTGAGTGGAGAGTAGAAGGTGTGTCTCTGGCTATGTGGGATGAGGCTTTGTCATGGCAACTTTAGCGAATTATGCAACTCCCCCCCAACCTGCATTCCGGCTTCTCAGCTTCCACCCAACACATCCGCCTTTATAGCTACTGGTCACGCACGTCATCTCTGATGCTCCACACCCTCCCCCATCTCTGACCCATCCCCGACATCTCACCCTGGTGCTCTGGTGCACACCAATGGTATGGCCATCGTGCTGACTTCTCCCGCCAAAACTTGTGCCTTTAGCTTCAAATAAAACAAATGACAGATTACAAAGGATAAAATGTAAACCAAAGGCACACAGGGATGACAGTTTTTAGACACACATTAGGAAACTAATAGACGTCATCTATCTATTACATATAATGACGCATATCTAAAGTCACGATTAATTATTTCACACTTATCTATTACAGCTACCGAGGAGCTCACTAAACTATTCTAAGCAATGTTAACCCCTATGAGTTATTTTCACAACAATACTTTTGTGAAAGATGTTTAAGGATGAAAGTTTTTCCAAAGGCATTTCATTGATTGCTCAAAAGCATATCAAAGCGCTACATGCCATGAGCTGGAGTTTTCCCATTCGCTTTACATGGCACACATATCAAAATTTGCATATATGAATATGTAATGAGCTAATAACTAAACAATAAATATGTCGTGCATAGCATGATACTTGCGAAATCCCTAAAATAAGTTGTTGGTCTATGTTGACCTCAAAAATACTTGATGGTTGAATTCCGTGTCTAGATATGCAAATCCTCTTCAAATTTCAAGTTAATTGGATGGAAATTGAGGATTTTAGAAATCTGGAAAGAAGTGGTTGACTTTTGGCCTATGTTGACCTTGTGACCTATGTTTACCTCAAAAATAGTTGTTGGTTGAATTCATTTAGCTGATATGAAAATCCTATTCATATTTCATGTCAATCGGATGAAAATTGAGGATTTTAGAAATTGGAAAAGGTATGTTGACCTTTTGACCTAAAAAAATATATATAGGATTTTGTCGGACCACGAACTCCACCATTTGGTGAAGTTTCGTGAAGATCGGTTTAAAATTCTGACTTGTAGGCAAGTATAAAGTGAGCAGACAGACAAATAAACACACACACAAACCGGAGTGATCAACATACTCGTAAATAAAAGATTTTTTTGCCAAGTAATAACGGACAAGACGAACCAATATATACACAAAGAATTAAGTTAAGCACCCCTACACAACGAATTAAGGTAAGCACCCCCTAATATATATTCTTTGTGTATATGTATACATTGGCATATATTCTAAGGTATGTGAGATCAAATAATGATTGGTATGACATTAGCAATTATCCATTGATGAAATTGAGTGATCAAAGTGAAAAAAAGTGATTGGTTGAGTCAGTGATCCGATCACGTGGGTCCTACACACGTTATTGACGCAAAGATCGCTAGAGGTCTTCTCAGAACAATGACTGTACGTTAGAAAACATAAACGTCATCCACACTGTCCGTGATGGACCTATAGCTCCATACTTAAATTGAGGTGAAAATATGCCTAAAATTCCCAAAAAATTTCACCTTAAATTATTCAGAATAAAATATTGAAAACGGCATGATTGTTATGTTTTTATGTGACCATAATATCACTTCTCCAGAAAATATAGCAATATCATGGGTATATTACCCTGTTTTGACGACAACAAACTTGTAATGTGCGAGGTTGTAAAAAAACGGGGGGGGTGCTTAACTTAATTCTTTGTGTATACTGGAAAAATCTTCAATTTTCGCAACTTAAAAAGTCTGATGACATGATGATTAAACTTTACACACATGTTCACCTTGACATAGTCGACATGTGTGCCAAATTCGTTTTTATTTAGTCACTTTACAGCTGAGATCCCGGGGGTGGAATCCACCTCTTCCCCCCAGGCCTTGAGAAGGTCCAAAATAACCCGGCCTGATTACATTAGGGTTAAATGTATGCACACTCGCCATTGAACTGTCTATCCTGAGTTCGAATCTCAGCGCAGATATAAACTGTGACTGGTGTTTTGCTTGTAGGACAATGTACGAGTGTGTGTGCCATCCATCAGAAGGACATGAAGCAAGATGACCCATCTGCCAGTACTGTTCATTGGTGGATATTAAAGATCCCACAGTGTCTTTCACAAAGAGTAGGCGAGTTGCCGCTAGCCCCCTGTAAGAAATTCCAAGTTCCATCTTCAGTCGATTCTCAGACCTGACACACACGGGCCAAAAAATAAATAAACTTTCCCCCATATGAGTTGGGAATAATTGGAGTTAAAGCAGATAACTTTATTTTTGTTTTCAATTAGGCACTGATTGCACATAATCAAGGGGATAGCATGACCTGGAGGCCACTTTTACTTTTTCCACATGAAAATCTTTGTTTTTAATTTTTAATAGCTCAAAGGTGTGTGTTGTAATTGTTGTAACTCTCTTGCTCTGGTTTTGGCAATTCTGCCTTAAGATTAACTGTGCAAAAATAGTCACACAAAAAATGAGGGCATAAAGAGTTGCAGTTGTATGTTTGAAATAAAACCAGCAAAGCGATCTCGGCCATGATCCAAGGTTTTGGAAATCAAATTTCTCATCCAGTGTGCAATCACATTTTTACCACCCAGCAAATTCAGCATTCCGTAATGAAACTTCCCAAAATGAAAAACATGCAGTTCGATTAAATGTTTTCCATAGCTTCATCACTAATGTGGTCAAACAATGGCATCTTGAATGGTCCATGCTGTAGAATTGTGCTTTATAATTTTAACTTGACTTGCAAAGCTTTTAATGCTCCATCAGTCCATCTTGCCTTGAAAAATCGGATCTACTCACAATGTTTTATCAATAGGTAAATGGAGTATTACTATCCCCTATTGGCTGACACCCCTGCATCACAACTGTCTCTCCTGGATTCTGCAGATTCCAGGAGAGACATTATTGGCATGAGTCCAAAGCGCAAGGTCTTTTGCTTTCATATCACAGACAGGTCAGTTTTTTTTTTCCACCTCTCCTCTTGTCCAACTCAATGTGCTCTGTCAGCCCTTTGACACTCCCCAGAAACTCCTGGATATATGCGTTTCTTCAGTAATCCACTCCTTGTTAAATTTCTAAAATCCATGCTAACTCCACACCTCAACCCTTCACACTTCCCCCTTTTCTCCCATCCGTGGAAATGCCTTCCTGAGGCTGTGTTATCCCACTCTTCCCTCCAGTGCTTCAAGCAGGTGGTGCATGCCACCTCATGTCATCCCCCTTCTTGACCCATTGTATTTATTACCTCCATTAACCTATCCTAACCCAACCCTTTTACTTGCAGGTTGGTGTTTCCTATCCTCTCGCTTCCCTTTTCCTGTTTCTTAATTCCTTGATTATTGTGTCAAATTGTGGAGCAGTGGGTCTACAATCAGTTAACACCGTCAGCCACCTTGCGCTTCCATTAGCCTGATCCGATAAACAAGCAAACAAACAAACAAAAAATCATGTTTAAAAAAAATAACTGCAACATATTTCTCATTAAGGATTTTAGTAAAAAAATTTAAGTTCTGGACAAGCATGCTTGAAGTGAGAACCTTCTGGAAGGATCCACGTGTGGAGTTTTCTGAACTGATCACAAAAAGGTATTTTGTGTTGTTTGTACAGTATGCTGGAATGATCCAGGGTCTTGTTACTCGAGTTTCCCAATTCTCCAAGATCGTGGTACTCAGTGTCCAATGATACATTCGGACCATTAATGCTTCTTCATTGACTGCAAGCTTTTTTTGTTTACTTCCACTCATAGGAATCTGTTTTGATGTTTGATGCACTTTCATATTTTTATTGTGCCCTCTTGCCACTCCTTGTCAAGGTCTTGCAATGAGAAAACATACTGCACCATCGTGTGTGCCTGGTAATGAGGCTGACGCGTGACCTTGGTGGATCCTGCTCCTTTGCCCACTTGTTTGTAGTAAGCCTGGTTGTCCACCAAACCTAAAAGCATATTTAGTGTGTCTCTTTGTGAGATCGTTTGAAATGCTTTTGACAACCATGTTTACTGCCAGAGAAACATTTCAAATAAAGAACCTTGACTTTAGAGCCTTGACAGGCTTGACAAGAAACCATGCCAATGCCTACAGAACCAAATTAATGGCGAATAAGGTGACATGTTGACCTTTTGATGATTCGCGAGAACAGGCGCCGCTTGTTATTTGGATAGTCTAGGGCTCAAAAGGCCGACTTGTAACTTTCCTTTTTGAGTGGGTTAGATGGTTAAAGAAGGTGTGAGTGAGAGTGTATTCAGATGATCTGGCTCAAAAACCTTTACCACTTGTTTACAAAAGTTGTTGTTTGGAAGATGGACAATTGCAAAACTATCAGGAATCATCTCATGGACGATGAATCATAACTACCTTGTAGTTAACAACCAATCTCCTGATTGCATAGAAAAACACCTATGTTGAATGATGCATGCCCAAGCAAAACAAATAAGATAACTGAAAACGATGTGCCTTCGGGTTCAAGCCTGATTGGAGTTATAAAACTAACCTAAAACAACCACGATTTGCATTTGTAACAGTGTATGTGTCTCACTCGGTGTGCTGCCTTTGTCCTACATGTGATAAATGTACAATCTCTGCCTTGTGCCTAAGCCGCAAGGTAAATAAATGACATTTAGAACAATATATTTTAATGACCTTAATGGACTTTAAAACGTTAACTTCACAAACATAACCTGAATAATGGCACTGGCATTGTCATTTGTGAATTGTGTTTAGTTGTAATTAAAGCACTTGATTTACACCATACAAATACACCTGGTTTGTAATTAAATCTGTGTGTACACACACACATACTGTACATATACATGTACAGTATATGTTACTGTACATATACATGTACAAATACATATATATTTGCATATATATAGATATATATCTCTATATATATATATATTTTTAATAAACAGGAATTAAATTCCTGCGTGGGGCTGGTGTGAAAAATTCTGAGTCAACCCGGGACTCGAACCAAGGACCTCCATCACTTACGTGGTGGCAGCCCACTGTGCTATTGAGCCAACGGAATCTCCTCAGAAATTTTCCACACTTAACACTGCGAGCTTTATAATGGCCGGTCTTACGTGCCTGCCAGGCAGACCCTGGATGGGAGCGTATGTATATGTATGCGTTTGTACGTGTGAATGAATGAATGAATGAATGATAGTTTCAAGGCCATTTTCCCCAACAGAGCGGGGTTTAGCCTTGCGGGCCCCATGACAATCATGGTTCCCTGTTTGAGGCAATGTTTTTATGGCCGGATACCCTTCCTGACGCCAACCCTTGGTCGCCTCTTACGATGCGCAGGGATACGGTGCACCTATTCTAAACTGGGGTACACACCGGGATCATTCATCCCAGCAAGCTGGTACTCAATTTGCCGACCTCGGAAGGATGACAGGCTGAGTCAACCCCCCTGGCGTTAATTCAGCGATCGACCGGGATTCGAACCCAGGATCCTAGGATCCCAAGCCGGCACCCTAACCGCTAACCTAACCTAACCACCACCCCGTTTCACGCCATTTCGACCTACGTCAAATCCGACTTTACGCCACTCTTCCAGAGTAAATTTCAGTTCAGTGAACGTCATTATGAGCGACTTTACGTCACTCCTACATCATAATAGGAGGACGTGAAAATTTTTTTTTTTCACCATGACCCATGAACCATGAACGCATACCAACGAGCCAGCTGCTGATACAGGAGAAGGTGAAGTCTTTGTTCCAGGATCTTCTGAAGAAGTACCCGGAGGATAAGGACTCAACCTTCGTTGCAAGCTCTGGATGGTTTGCACGCTTTAGACGGCGCTTCAGCTTGCACAACGTCAAGATTCAGGGCGAAGCCGCAGCTGCCGACACCGTAGCCGCTGAGGAATTTCCTGCCACATTGAAGAAGATCATTGAGGACGAGGGATTCTTGCCTGAACAGATCTTCAACGTCGACGAAACGGGCCTTTTTTTTGAAGAGGATGCCCGACAGATCCTTTATCTCGAAGGAGGAGAGACCATGCCAGGCTACAAAGTCGCAAAGGAGCGGCTAACGCTAATGCTTGGGGGTAATTGCACCGGCGACTTCAAGCTGAAGCCGCTCTTGGTGTATCATGTGGCAAACCCCCGGGCACTTAAGAACATCCCAAAGGCGTCTCTTCCCATCACTTGGATGAATAATAAGAAGGCATGGGTAACCGTCATAATTTAATAACAACTCGGTTTAGCGATAGTTATATACTTTCGCGAGTTATTTACTTTAGTTTTACGGTGCTTGTCTTCATTTTAAGGCATTTTTAAGGCATTATGCCCGGTTTACGTCAAAAACGGAGTTAGGTCACGGCTTATGGAACCAATTAATGACGTAGGCCGGGGTATTGCTGTATGTATATATACAGTGGAACCTTGACTTACGAGTGCCCCAACTTACGAGTTTTTCGAGATACGAGCCGTCGCTCCGGCGGTTTATTGCTTTGAGATGCGAGCCGAGATCCGAGTTACGAGCTTTCGCCACCCGGTCACGTGGTTATCTTGCCGTGCAAGTACAGTATCTCTGTCGTATAGCGCTGCATTTTTGTTTTCGCATTTCGGTTATTTTGAGTTTACGCCGCCAGGTGGGTTCCGGTCACGTGGTTATCTTGCCGTGCACGTACAGTACGTCTCTCTGTCGTATAGCGCTGCATTTTTTTTTTCGCATTTTGGTTATTTCGAGTTCACGCCGCCAGGTGGGTTCTGGTCACGTGGTTATCTTGCCGTGCACGTACAGTACGTATCTCTGTCGTATAGCGCTGCATTTTTTTTTTCGCATTTTGGTTATTTCGAGTTCACGCCGCCAGGTGGGTTCTGGTCACGTGGTTATCTTGCCGTGCACGTACAGTACGTATCTCTGTCGTATAGCGCTGCATTTTTTTTTTCACATTTTGGTTATTTCGAGTTCACGCCGCCAGGTGGGTTCCGGTCACGTGGTTATCTTGCCGTGCACGTACAGTACGTATCTCTGTCGTATAGCGCTGCATTTTTTTTTTCGCATTTTGGTTATTTCGAGTTCACGTCGCCAGGTGGGTTCTGGTCACGTGGTTATCTTGCCGTGCACGTACAGTACGTATCTCTGTCGTATAGCGCTGCATTTTTTTTTTCGCATTTTGGTTATTTCGAGTTCACGCCGCCAGGTGGGTTCTGGTCACGTGGTTATCTTGCCGTGCAAGTACAGTACGTATCTCTGTCGTACAGCGCTGCATTTTTTTTTTCGCATTTTGGTTATTTCGGAAAATTTCTTAGTTTTAACCATGGGGCCTAAGAAAGTGAGTGGCAAGTGCAGTGCTGAGGAGAAGAAGAGGATGATGTGCTTGGATATAAAACACGCAATCGTCGAAAAACATGAGCGAGGTGTCGAGGAGGACGTATATAACGGCAGAGGAGAAGAGCATGCCAGGCCACAACTTGTTCAGAATGCCGGCGATAGCTCGCCTTCTCTTTGTGGAAAACACAAGGTGAGATCCTTAACATCCAACAACTAATGGGACGCAAACGGGGCGCCCAGTTTAGCGGCACACACATTGATGAATCACCCTGCCTGTGATTCACCCATGACAGGTTATAGCTGGGTCGGGATTCAAACCCAGGCTGGACAGTTTAGACTTTAGAGTCAAGTGTGCGTACCTCCAGTCCAGGCCATCCTGCCAACTTGTATGCTGCATACAGGTGAAATATAAAGCGCGAGATATTTTTATATATACTGTATATTTTAAAAAAAATTGGTGTGGTTTTTGGCGGGCTGGAACGGATTAATAGCATTTCAATGCATTTCAATGGGGAAATTTGATTTGAGATACGAGCAATTTGAGTTACGAGCTCGGTCACGGAACAAATTAAACTCGTAAGTCAAGGTTCCACTGTATATATATATATATATATATATATATATATATATATATTGTTACTGATCGCGGTTTAGGATGTTGTTTGCCGAGCGAAGGCTCCGCGACCGAACAGTTGTTCCCCGACTCACCCGATTCACTCAGAACTTTGGCCGTATCGCACCGCAGCTGCCCAATCTGGAAAAGACTAAAACGACGAAATGCAAAGAGGAAAAGGAATAAGACGAGAAGACGGACAGAAGAGTAATTGGATTTATTATACACACAAGCAAAAAGAAAGCAGTCACGTTTATTTACAACACATAAGACGCAGGTGACACAGTGCAAATACTAGCTTATACAGACTTAATTAACCCAGGGACAGAACAAACAAAACAAACTCACGTACACAAGAAGGGTGGAAAGGCAGGAGGTGGATGGCTGGAGGGAGAGGAAGGTCCCAGGGGGTCCTGCAGCACGATCGGCGTGTTTAGCAGCCGCCGTTCCTTCGCGGCCCTGCTCAAAACCGCCGTCCAGGCCCCAAGCGGCTGTTGGGTGTTGTTGCTGCTGTGGCCGCCGCTTGCTTTGCCAGGACTCGTCTGACTCGTCTGGTCCAAACCCTCAACTCAACAACACTCTTGCACGTCTCCCTGTCCAACCACTCTTTCTCTCTTGGTCCAACCACTCTTTCTCTTTCTTGGTCCAACCACTCTTTCTCTTTCTTGGTCCACTCACTCCTCACCACCGACTCCTCACCACCGACTCCTCACCACCGACTCTGGTTGGTCACGCGACCCTCTGGCTCCGCCCTTGATGACGACGGGCGGGCACGCCCCTCTTCCCCGACCCGAGCACATGTTCAATGGTGGTTTTGGAGGGGATGTAATTGGCAATCGAGGCTTGGCAATGACGAAAGGGGTTGTGAAAGGAAATGGAGATTTTGGGGATGGGAATGAAAGGGGATCTATTCTCTTTCACTGGTGCAATGGAGTACTTCAATTAATGGGAGACACAGCCTTACCCTAAAACACAGAATAAGATATAACTATCGAACAGGGGTATTCTA
Source organism: Myxine glutinosa (assembly GCF_964187855.1). Classification (NCBI taxonomy): domain Eukaryota; kingdom Metazoa; phylum Chordata; class Myxini; order Myxiniformes; family Myxinidae; genus Myxine; species Myxine glutinosa. The sequence goes on along the minus strand of NC_136264.1, from coordinate 129,922,343 downwards.
TTATTGGCTGACGTGTATGCTTGTGGACGAATTATGGGATGCCCTTTCACCTTTACACAGCTCCGGAGGCAGGGGGCGCAGAATAAACAATAATAATAATAATAAAGCACACAATCAAAAAAATATACAGTCCTCATATCCGCAACACTGCACCCTCCTCCTCTTAGGCACGTCCCGGGCCTACAACTTTTATTTAGTGTGACACGTAGGTGTAGTTCCCTCTACTTTTAACCTGACCCTGAGTGCGACAGTTTTAAAACATAAATAAATGTGTCCCGCTGCTCCATTGCACCCTGCCTAACAGACTTACGCCCACAGTTAACCGAATTGCGGAATGGTCTTCAAACTACACACTGACGGTGGGGAGCATTATTTACAATGACGCTATTTTTATTTACAAAACTAACCCAGGACCTGTGATTGTTCTTTCTGGGGGGGGGGAGACAGTCTGCTCTGCATCAATGCACCATTAAAGCACCCAAAACCGCACCAATACAAGCACCCTCAAGCACCAATCGGTGCAGTCACCATAGTTCATCAGTGTTCAATGCATGTTCAATAAAAATAAAATCAACAACCCCTAACCCTGCAGGTGATCTCTTGCTCTTCGGCTCCCTCTGCTGGTTATTATTATTTGTTCTTCCAGATGTTGTCATTCTTTCATTTTCTTACTGGCGGCCTATTTGCAATAAAGTGTGCCCAATGTGTCCTTTTTTAATTTTCTTTTATTTATGGCCCACAGGGCCGACTACGTGTGCTTCACCTGTGTGGCATCGGTGCCCTGTGGCCAAGGTCCGCCAGCAAGATTTCGGGCCCTCATGGCCGGTTCCAGCAGAGGGGCCATGCCCCAACCCATGGGGTCCATAGGTGGTGCTCGGCCACAGACATGTGGTCCATAATGTGGTGCATCGATGCAGACAGCTGGTTCTGAGAGTTCCGGGCGCACAATGGAGGACTCACGCACGCTCCCCTCGGCACCCAATGGCGCACAGGTCATGTGGGAGACAAAAGAGACAATTGAGCGAGGGGTAAGGTCACAAGGGTACACATCAATAAGGCAATGCAAGGCGAAATGCGTACGGAGGGCGAAGTGAGAAAGCTCGTCCCTACCGTACGTCACCCCCCTGTCACCTACACTACCCTTGCCCTTACCCCATATTTACAAAATCTACCCATTTACAAATTCGTCACTACTGTCACGTCTTCCCCATATTTCTCCTATACCAAATTCGTCTCCACAATCCCTCTACTTCAAAATTTGCCATCACCAAATTCATCATCAATCCTCATAAGGAGGAAGAGATGGAACATCAAAGCACAATGTCACACCCACGTCATGATGCGTCTCACAATCCAAACATTTGCATCATAAAAAATAATCAAAACATGGCATGGTGTAGAGTACCTGTCACCCCAGGTGAGTGGATGTAGATGGTGCGAGGAGACTTCAATCCTAACTATCCTCTAAATGACATTAACACACTTTACACTACCCGGGGTCTTTCCCTGCCAATCCATTGGCCAACTTACTCTATGGGTTCTAAAAACCAATTCCCATTGACCCAACTGTGGTGCTTCTCAATTTGGGGTCTCACTCCCCCGATTCATCTCCCGGTGCCCTTGCACCATTTCTGGGCTGCGACGTGTAGCTCTCCCAGCAGGTCTACCCACCTGCACACCTCCACCACTGCAGTTGCCACCCGAGCTTACCTAGCTCCTCACCCTAACCTAACTAACTGGGGAAAGCCCCTCCCGGCTCTGTCACCCCACTCGGTGCCCTCTGGCACTGGGCTACCCGGGTCCGTCCTCCGGATCCTCGGGCCCCATCCACAACAACTACTACCGGCTCCCAGAGCCCACCTGCGGCCTCACCTGGCCGACATCCTCACAGTGGTGGAGCGCCCAACCAACTACACACACTAACAGGCTACACGCCCAGCCATTTCCACAACACTAATGCACCCATCCAAAGACCATTCTTTCACACGCACCACAGATGCCAATATCCAACCACAATTTACCTATACCCTCTACCTAACACTTACACTACCCGCCCCGGGTATTCGTGATGGGGGTCCACTCTTCCCCCATTCACACCTTCGCACCATCCACTCCACTCCACAATTTCCACCATACTCACTCCACGACCATCCATTCCAATACTCCATACCATTTATTCCATACACCTGTCCTCCATTCACCTGTCGTTGCACACCTGTGCAATCATACCTGGTGCCACCTGCACCCTCCTCCTCTTCCTAGACCATTTGGTCAGCACAATACACAATCACCTTCACTCACTCATACACTGCTCCATCCACCTGTTCAGTTGCACACCTGTGCAAGCACACCTGTTCAATCCTCAAACACACGGCATCATCTCTTCTAACTACTCCCCTCTGAAACTTGCGCTTCCCAGTCGTCCCTTTAAACTATTGCGCTCCCACGTCATTATTATCCACTCTACCCTACCTGCGTCCCCACTACAGGTATCCTTGTCACTACCTAACCTTAACGTCACCTAAGGTCATCTTCGCTAGATCCCTACACACAATATCCTAACCCACTCGGGCTAGTTTTCACTGCCATCAACCCCATAAACTAGTGCTCCTTTGCCCCCCCCCCCCCCCCCCGTCTGTGAGGGATGGTGGATTTGCCATCCCACCACATCGGGGAGGTCCCACTATCAATTTTGCACATCCAAATTCCACAAATCAAACATTTTCTATTTACTGCCAATTCTATTCACTATTCTAAATTTCGTATCAAATCACTATCACTATCACTATCACCATCATCACAGTCCACTATATCCTAGCCTCGGTGCGTCGTGACATCATTAAACTCGGTTCGTAAAGCCGAGCAATGAATTCGGGTGGTTTGGTCGCCTGCAGGTTGAATCCGTCCGGCTTTCGGTTCAAGGGCGGTGGTTTGGTCGGGCCAAGGTTCCACGCACCATCTCGGCGCGGCACCTTGCGGTCCCGGGCCCGATGGCTCAATCTCCCCCGGTCGGAACCCCGTCCCCACGAGGGGGCACCGTTCCGCTTCCTCCCACTCGCCCTTGAACCGGACCGATCGCCTCGCCCGACAAGGCCCGGACTCGACCGTGCGGGGCGGGGCCAAGCCCGAATCGGCAACGACGCTTCGAAGAGAAGCGACGCAGCATCGATCCGCGCCGGGCCTCGCACCCAACAAAGCACACCACGCTCCGAGTGCTCGCATCGGCTATCCGTCGCCCTAACCGCTAACCCGGTTACCGTCGATGCTTCACTTGCATGCTCACACGCATACGCTACCCCTTTCACCCTCACAAAACCTGGCGTTCCAATGCCGTCCGTACATTCCACCAACGCTCTCCCTGTTACACACCAGCCCTCTCGCGCACACTCTTGCGCACACCTCGGTCCACACCTCTCCTCCGTTACGTCCTCCGTAACACTCACCATGGGCGTGCACTCTGGCATCCACCCACTAACACGCTCACACGGGCTCTCCCACACTCGCGCTACCACCAACTCAGGTGTGCTTCCTCGCACACGTTCCACCACCACCTTACTCTCCGTGTCACACTTCGTACACCCCGACGTGCATTCTCGCTCGCACTCGGTTTCACACTCGCGCTCCGATGTGCCCTCTCGCACCTGCGCCATCACCAACTCACTATTCGTGTCACACTCCGTACACCCCGACATGCATTCTCGCTCGCACTCGGTATCACACTCGCGCTTCGTAACACGCTCACCCCTTGACGCACACTTTTTTTCCACACGCGTGCCATTTCCACTCACACGGGACCCTTCACCAACGCCCGGATGCTTCCTCGATCCCAAGCGCGCGAAAATTCTTTTGTCGCCAAACATCCTCTTACAAAATCTCCCCGCACAATACACAGCACGTCTCACCTTCGGGGTTCTTCTTCCTCCCTGCACCAAAACCTGCAAACTTCCATTTGGATTAGCGAGTACAGCATCAGGATGTGCATTTAGACTTTGAGCAATTTCCATTCCTTCCTCCGATTGTTGCTCTTTTAACTTTAAGTCCCCGGTCTCTCCAATTTCAACTATACCCATAATTTCTTTGTTCACCTCGACGACCGTTGGCTTTAATAAAATTCCCTCTACCTCATCGGTCGCCGGCTTTTCCAAACCCCGGGTCGCGATTTCTACCCCGGTCATTGTACCCGTGCTTTTCTCCGCTTCGTTCAACCAGTGCTTCTCGACCCGCGTTACCTCGTCGTGCACCCCTGGGACCCTTTCACCCAACTTGCGGTCTCTGTCCCTCTGCTCCCTTTCCTCCCTATCGGCCCTCATTCCGTTTATTCTGTTTTCCATTTCTAGCATGAGGGCCTCCATTTGTAGCAAAAGGTTCGAATCCAACAATACTACGGTCACGGGCGCCGTCGCCGTAGCCATGTGCGAGGCGCCATTTTGCGCGCCCGTAACCTCGTGCGCGAGAGCGCCATTTTGTGCGCCTGATACCCCCTCAACCACATTGCCAATGTTCTCCTCCTCTTTTTCATCCACATACATTTCCCCGAGGTCCTGGGTCGATTCTACCCCGTCTATCTCTCCCACCGGCATCCCGTCGCCTTGACCAGCCATGGCGCGATTTCAAAATTCGGGTTTTGTAACACAAAAGCAATTTCGGTACTTTGTAATTTTGAGCGCGTTTAGCGCGCTTCGGGTCCAATCCCACTTCCCGACACCAATTGTTACTGTTCTTGTACAATTGGTGTTCCAAAATTTGGGCTAAATAAATTCAGTCCCAGGTTCGAATCCCAACTCCTGACTACCAATTGTTACTGTTCTTGGTTTAGGATGTTGTTTGCCGAGCGAAGGCTCCGCGACCGAACAGTTGTTCCCCGACTCACCCGATTCACCCAGAACTTTGGCCGTATCGCACCGCAGCTGCCCAATCTGGAAAAGACTAAAACGACGAAATGCAAAGAGGAAAAGGAATAAGATGAGAAGACGGACAGAAGAGTAATTGGATTTATTATACACACAAGCAAAAAGAAAGCAGTCACGTTTATTTACAACACATAAGACGCAGGTGACACAGTGCAAATACTAGCTTATACAGACTTAATTAACCCAGGGACAGAACAAACAAAACAAACTCACGTACACAAGAAGGGTGGAAAGGCAGGAGGTGGATGGCTGGAGGGAGAGGAAGGTCCAAGGGGGTCCTGCAGCACGATCGGCGCGTTTAGCAGCCGCCGTTCCTTCGCGGCCCTGCTCAAAACCGCCGTCCAGGCCCCAAGCGGCTGTTGGGTGTTGTTGCTGCTGTGGCCGCCGCTTGCTTTGCCAGGACTCGTCTGACTCGTCTGGTCCAAACCCTCAACTCAACAACACTCTTGCACGTCTCCCTGTCCAACCACTCTTTCTCTCTTGGTCCAACCACTCTTTCTCTTTCTTGGTCCAACCACTCTTTCTCTTTCTTGGTCCACTCACTCCTCACCACCGACTCCTCACCACCGACTCCTCACCACCGACTCTGGTTGGTCACGCGACCCTCTGGCTCCGCCCTTGATGACGACGGGCGGGCACGCCCCTCTTCCCCGACCCGAGCACATGTTCAATGGTGGTTTTGGAGGGGATGTAATTGGCAATCGAGGCTTGGCAATGACGAAAGGGGTTGTGAAAGGAAATGGAGATTTTGGGGATGGGAATGAAAGGGGATCTATTCTCTTTCACTGGTGCAATGGAGTACTTCAATTAATGGGAGACACAGCCTTACCGTAAAACACAGAATAAGATATAAATATCGAACAGGGGTATTTTATTATTGGCTGACGTGTATGCTTGTGGACTAATTATGGGATGCCCTTTCACCTTTACACAGCTCCGGAGGCAGGGGGCGCAGAATAAACAATAATAATAATAATAAAGCACACAATCAAAAAAATATACAGTCCTCATATCCGCAACAATATATATATATATATATATATATATATATATATATATATATATATATACTGAAACGCAACAGAAACTTACCACCTTTGAAACCTTTAAATATCAAGAATAACACTGCGTGTAGTAAATGTTGAACTTATTTGTGGACAATAGTGTCCTCACCGTCAGACAAAACGGTCACGGATGGTCACTTGAACCTTCAATGGTCACTTCATAGCACAGCTGTTGAACAGCCATTTTGACTGTCAGTGATTAGCCAAGGGGTACGGGATGATTTTAATGAGCTGCACGTGATGTCTTGATATTGGCTTTAAAAAGGCCAGTGCAAAATGGGCATTTCAATCAACATGCCACGATTGTCAAGGGATCAACGGCAGCGTGCCCTGGGCATGCTGCAAGGCAGACTGAGCTACCGTGAGGTGGCACGTCGCCTTGGCTGTTCACACCAGATGATATCGGCCCTGGTGGACAGAGACACCCTCCACAACTCTGCAGATGACAGACCTCGATCAGGGAGGCCAAGAGTCACCGCTGCAAGGCAGGACAGGCAGATGGTCCAAAGTCACCTGCGGGATCGATTCCGTCCAGCATCCCGCACTGCGGCAGAAACTCCGGGGTGTGCAAACCCACGGATCTCCAATGATACTGCACGAAGACGACTGCATGACTATGGTCTGACTGCCAGAAGACCATACAGAGGCCCCGTGATGATGGCTGCCCATCACCGCAACCGACAGAGATGGTGCCAGCAGCATCAGCGGTGGACCTTGGCGCAGTGGAACGAGGTCGCTTTCAGCGATGAGTCAAGGTTCTGTGTGGACAGTCCTGATGGGCGTGAGCGTGTCTGGAGAAGAACTGGCGAGCGATATGCCGATTGTTGCGTGCGTCAGGCCAACAGGTGGGGTGGCCCAAGTGTGATGGTGTGGGTCGCCATATCAGGCCGGTACAGGACGCCACTGGTGGCTGTGGATGGGAATCTTAACGCCCAGCAGTATGTGGATAACATCCTGCGACCTCATCTGCTGCCATTCCTGCTAGACCACCCAGAACTGAGAACCTTTCAGCGTGACAACGCTCGTCCCCATGCTGCTCGCTTTACCACTGCATTTCTCCAAGGCGAGAACATCAACACCATGCAGTGGTCTGCGCTCTCCCCTCACCTGAATCCCATAGAGCACCTGTGAGATGAGCTTGGGAGACGCGTAGTTGGCAGGGCGAGGACACGGGCAGAGCTGCTTCAGACATTGAGGACTGAGTGGGACAGAATCCAGCAGCAATCCATCCAAAGACTGGTAGGCAGTATACGCCGACGATGCACTGCCTGTATCCAAAACAATGGTGGCCACACACGCTATTGAAAAGGGACTGACATTGCACCCTGTGCTGTTCTGTACTGTAGAACAAACTGATGAGATGGTGTATCTTGGTCAAAAACTTGACATGTCATCAATAAAATGCCAATGTTTCAATTAGCAATTGTTGGTTTGTTTTATTTTGAACTGTTACAATTTTATTACATTTCAAACAAGTGGTAAGTTTCTTGAGGTGTCTCAAGTGTCTCTGTCCTTGAGGTGTCTTGAGGTGTCTCAAGAGTTTTGGAGGGTGTGTCTCTCCACCAGGGCTGATATCGTCTGGTGTGAACAGCCAAGGCGATGTGCCACCTCACGGTAGCTCAGTCCGCCTTGCAGCATGCCCAGGGCATGCTGCGTTGACCCCTTGACAATTGTGGCATGTTGATTGAAATGCCCATTTTGCACTGGCCTTTTTAAAGCCAATATCAAGACATCACGTGCAGCTCATTAAAATCATCCCGTACCCCTTGGCTAATCACTGACAGTCAAAACGGCTGTTCAACAGCTGTGCTATGAAGTGACCATTGAAGGTTCAAGTGACCATCCGTGACCGTTTTGTCTGACAGTGAGGACACTATTGTCCACAAATAAGTTCACACATTTACTACACGCAGTGTTATTGTTGATATTTAAAGGTTTCAAAGGTGGTAAGTTTATTTTGCGTTTCAGTATATATATGTATATTATATATATATATATATATATATATATATATATATCTCGGTCGAAGACCTCAAGGGAAGGAAGAAGAAGAAGAATCAGAGCAAAAATGTTTAATAGAATCGATTATACACACACGTGTGGAGCGAGGCTCGAGAATGTACCGCCTAACACGCAGCGGACAATTCCTCAAGACACTCGCTAAAAAATAAGTGGAAAGGCATTTCATTTATAGCAAAATATTAGACAAGAATCTGCGCTAAAGACATAGCACTACTGGGCCATAAGGACAACACCTCCCATTGTCCCGTCCTATAGAAGGTCAAATTTAGACAACAAGATGTAAGCATAATGATAGGCTACGCTTTTTTTGGCTATCTATCTAAACATATCAGACCCGAGCGCAGGCCGAAGTAAATATTCTTATACACTAGGCTAAATGGTAGATGAAGATTGGATACGTCCTTGGTTTAGGAGACATACTAAACACTACGAAGATATATAATTAATTATTCCCTTTGTGAAGGAGGCGTTTGGATGACATGTTTTTCCTGTACATGGGTCGCGAGCATTTTATCTACTGTTTGGCACATAATTCAAGGACTTGTTTATTGGGCTAAGGATCCACCCTGCACGTCGAGCCTCGAAACCACATTTTGTCCACTCACCTCTGCCTGCAGTTGAGTTCAAATCAGTTTTCAGAAGCACGATATATAATTTCAGATGTTATGATCAATTGAGTCATGGGGCTAAAACCCTAATGGCTGACAGTTCCTTCCTTTGTCTTTACAAGACACCTCCTTGGAAAGACACCGTATACCCCAGTGGTCAGCATCCCAATTAGTTACCTGCCAGGCACGACATAACGTCACGTATGCTCAAAGAGAGATACCGGCCCTAACTGGTCGTCTAACATTCAACGTATGAATTGTTAGCCATAATTCGCGACGACGGCGCCTGGTTTAAGAGATTGCTGCCGCCCGCCAGATTCCGAATCCACCCTCGCTGCGGCATAGGTGCGACCCAGTTGCCAGCCAGATTAAGGGGCCCTCTTTATGCAGGCGAGGTCCTCGCGAATCAGGGCAAACAATCGACGTCCAATGCCATCAAGCCTTGTACATGTGATTGCTGGGTGGTGTAAGTGGTGGTGAGGGTGGTTCTTCCGGATACATGTTTTGCCATCCGCTCCTTACTGCTGGTATAATAGCAATGACTTTTAAAAGAACCTACACTTTCTAAATCACAGGTTAAATCATCCCAACTAAAATCATAATCATTATCAGAATCCCAAGCATCAATAGGTTCATCGATTACCCCATATACTCCTTCCTTTTCTGCCAACAATATATCCAAAGCCACTTGATTCTGCATCACCATCGTTTGCATATGCATTAATTCGTTTTCCAATTGTAGTTCTGCGATTCAGGTTTCGTTTCCAATTCGTTCCATTACTAATGCGAGACTATCTATTTGCCAATCATTCATAATACATAAGAGGCGTTAGCCAGTACACGCAAGGGATTTTCAACACAAGTATTACAATCATCACAAACATCGATGCAGGCATCAGCCAGTAGCCAGTTCCCACAAGGGATTTTCACAGTCATCACAAAAATCAATACAAAATTCTGAAGCGCTGGTCACATCTGCCTTGTTGAAGGACCCATTCAGATCGACGGCCTCTGTGGTCAAGATCATGGTTTTCCAACGGCGATTTCTTCATCGTCCATCCTGAAAAATACTTTCTTACACACACCATGATCAATTCCTAGCCCCCCGTCCCACTAATTGGCATTTAGTTACCTTATCTCTCAGATGGTTGGCTTATTCATAGCCGCATTTCCTGTGTCGTGTCTGGAAATTCAAATGCCATATTTACTTTCACTAATTTCCGAAAATACCTTCCTTTTAATCATCTTCCCTACATCTAATAATACATGATTTACCAAATTTACCTTGGGAAAAATGGATCCCAGATAACAAGTCCCTCCCCACTGTTCGGGTAGGTATGGATATGCTTTATTTCCGCAAATAAACATTACTCCATGGGGTGGGATAAGGGCCGAGGCCATGCATTTACTGATCTCAACGCGGGTGGCGCTTGGTGTCCCCCAAGATATGGTTAGCTTGGTTACGTTATGCTGGGCTTGGTCATCTATGGTTATTACAAGGGGGCCTCCCTTTTCTCTCCATCTGGTGTCGGATGGCAGGGTATGGGTACATTCCGAGGTTCCCATCTGAACGTGTCCCTTTCCTATAAGACACACCCGTCCCTTTTGCTCTGTCACCCAGACTGGATCAGGTGGTTTGTCTAACAAAGCCTGCTTAATGGGTGGGGTATATCGAAACTCCCGGGAACACACTGCTGGGTAGATTTGGGCTTATCAGTTCCAAGGTTGTGGTCAGACATGGGGTACGCAAGGGTCCTGAGCACATATCTCGTAGGGTCAGGGGTAGCACTACCATTTCTATCCCTGTCGTACTGGTGTGGGGAAAATGCATGCACACCCAACACCGTGATCGGTTCTGTACTTTCGCCATTGCACGGGTCACAGTCCAATACGTATTTTCCTTTGGCTTTTTCTTGCTTTCGATCCGTGGGTGCGGAATTAATATGTGTGAAATGCATGGTGGCCTATAATCGTAGGGGGAGCTCTGTGACGTCATGAATTCACATTGTAGTAATCGCTTGCTTCAAACGACTGAGGGCAGCAAAACCTGTCTAAACCTACTGCCATTTAACGACGCTTCCCAGATGACGGCTCCCATACACCATTCTGGCACAAAATTGTTGCATCCCACAGATGCCACGATTATTTGAACAAACTCATTTTCCTAATCCACCCTTTCAATTTTCATTTCAATTTAAAGTCAATCCAATGTCCTCTTTTAGCATCCCATGCACCTGTTGCAGACACCTGTTTTAGCCTGAAGCGGTATATTAAACTAAATGTGATTGCCACCCCTAACAGGCGGTGGTGCAGCATCCTCGATCTGTGGTGGTGCGTTTGAGGTGTCTGTGTTTGTGGGTATGGCCAACTTACAATGTGTGGCATGTACCCAGGACGACTTGCCCTCACAAAACACCGCTGTTGGTGTGATCAGAAGAACTTGGTATGGCCCCGTCCATCTTGGTTCGAGCGCAGTCTTACGGGTGAAATGCTTCACCAGCACGTAATCTCCAGTCGCCTCGAAGGTGTGGATAGGCTTGCTTGTTGGCTCCGGCAGGGCCTCTCAAACGCGTTCATGTATGTTGCGTGCTACATGGGAGAGATCTATGCAAAACTTTAAAAAAACATGTCATCCATGATAGGTAATTCAAGGGCTGCCATATCCACTGGCGCTGATACCGATGACATATAGCGCACGAGCGACAGACCATGGTAACCACAGTCGAAAGGCCTGGTGCTGCCCAGGTGGAAGTGACCTGCCTCATCATCCCCCCTATGGCACACATGGCCATTTTGATGCGCCATGAGTGCCAACCATGGCAATAAAGCTCGCGGTGCCACGGGTTTGTCATTAATCGTCCACATTTGTCCTTCTGCGGGGCACTGAGCTCCCAATTTAATCCAATTTTTGATGTTCTACGTTTGAGGCCGCGGCTTGTAATTGTATTACATCGAACTCTGTAGGTGCGGATGTCGGAACGTCTGTCTTGAGGTGCCAAATTAATTATGAACCCTTCATTGTTGTCCAACACATGGACCGTTCGGTGTTCAACATTGTATCGACGCCTTACTGGCGTTTTCCGCAGTCGGTCCATCATCCATGTACGACAGTACCCTGCCATTCCCAAAAATCGCAACGAACACACTAACTCTTCACTGTTATCCTTCACTTCACTTCAAAATTTCACTGTTATCCTATCAATACCTGGACAATTTTTTCCTTTCCTTCCTAGATACGCGAATTTCACATCAGTATAAACCCACTGGAAAAATTATCTGAAAAATAACTAGCCTCCCAAAACCATTTCCCTGCAAGAGCGGGGTTAGCCTTGCGGTCCACATGACAATCTTTTTTATTTTGCTCTATCACCTCCCTTTGAGCAATAATTTAATTGGTGTGATTCCCATATACCCACTCCTGGTGGAGTTCTGTTCACCTGGTCTGCAGAGCCGTGATCCAATCTTCACCAGCCCCCAATCACCTTCTTATCACAAAACAACAGTCCATAACTAACCACTTTTCTTTATTTCCCGTCTTTTCCATCAACTTTTATAATCTTTTCCCCTCCCTTTCTTAGCAAACCTTGCAAAGTCACTTGTCATTGACAAATGATCCATCTAATTCGACTTTCCTTTAACATCTTCGCACTTTCCATGACCTTCTTCACACTTACTTTAAACCTTTTCTTCAGACACAACCCACATGAGTTATGAATACAATTTCCCCTTCCAGGCACGTGTCTAGTCACTCACAAAGTGTCCATAAGACAACGTCATCATATTTCACAGAACTCCACCACTCTATTAAATCCTAAACATGCCCAATGGGCAATCCACGAAAAAAATCAAAGCATTTTCAGTCCCCCTTTCAGGGAAGTCAAATCAACCACCATTAAAGCACAAAACAGAAAACGACCATATACTCAGAGTATATGCCATATACTCAGAGTGAGACCCGAAAATCAAGCAGACAGACCGACAATCGAACCTGTCTTTCGACACTGCCGAACGACAAGTTCGCAGACACTGAGGGAGTGACATTCGACCCCCAGTAGATACCGCGGACACCGCTTTGGTCCGCACCAGCAACTCCCTCAAAATCAGTGTTCAGAGACATGACTCCATAGACAGCCAGAAAGCCAGACAAATACGGACACACACACACAGAGATTAATATATTTTTACAGATTAATATACAGAGATTAATAGATTAATATAAACAATTAATATATTGTCCACATTCATCTTGGTCAACCCAACCCATTCTGGCTCTCCCCAAGAGCTCTGTGTCCGGACAGACAGACAGATAAACGGACCGGGTGAAACCATAACCATCCATCCTTCCGATTGGACTCACGTCAGCATCACATGTCATTCTTGCCTTCATTCAACGCATTCTGTCATCCCACGTCGGCCAAATACAAGCCCCGGCCATGCCGTTGAATAAACACCCTGTCGGTTGACAGCCTATTATTTTTGACTTTCACTCCCATTCTCCCTTGCTACATCTGGAGAGCCGTTAATGTGGGGATGTAATTGAACACTTGTTTTAAAGCCCTGTCTACACATGCTCTCCATAACATTCTCATTATTCCCTGCCAATTTTACTCATCCGGATTGCCCAACGCCCGTAGGCAATTTGGGGAATCCCTTGTCAGTCAATGACACACATCAATGACACACACACAATAAACACAAATACACGCTGCAATGACAGATCATTCATTCCCTTATACACAAATACCATGTGACTGACCTTTCATTCTCCATACAATACAGTATAAATTCATGCACACTCATGCACACTTCAATCCTACTTACCTGTGAACTCTAACACATCCAGTGCGTAGCTTAACTTAAAATACTCATTATTCTACCTTTCTTGGGCTAGTCCCTCCTGGTAGTCCTAAGATCGGGTCGCCCCCCGATTCCTAACCTTAAACGCAGTTCTCACGCCGGAGTAACTTAATACCTATTATCTATCACCCACATATGGGTCTACCTGCTTCCCACGCAGGAAGCTTACCTGAGGGATACCCCTCCTTATCCCGGGCGCCCTGTATAATCGATTCATTACCCACTGCTGCTCTGGTTTAAACTAAATTTGGTTCGGAATGCAAGCCAGGTGGTACAGCCGACAGAGGTCCACACGTCCAAAGCAAGGCGGGAGGCTTCAATTTCGAGGTGCAAAAATGCGTACCCACCAAATTAGATGCCGGCAGGCCTCCCTCCCGACCTGGAACGTGAGGATCCACCTCGTCTGCACACTTGGATGTATCCCACTCCTGACACCAAATTCTCGGTCGAAGACCTCAAGGGAAGGAAGAAGAAGAAGAATCAGAGCAAAAATGTTTAATAGAATCGATTATACACACACGTGTGGAGCGAGGCTCGAGAATGTACCGCCTAACACGCAGCGGACAATTCCTCAAGACACTCGCTAAAAAATAAGTGGAAAGGCATTTCATTTATAGCAAAATATTAGACAAGAATCTGCGCTAAAGACATAACACTACTGGGCCATAAGGACAACACCTCCCATTGTCCCGTCCTATAGAAGGTCAAATTTAGACAACAAGATGTAAGCATAATGATAGGCTACGCTTTTTTTGGCTATCTATCTAAACATATCAGACCCGAGCGCAGGCCGAAGTAAATATTCTTATACACTAGGCTAAATGGTAGATGAAGATTGGATACGTCCTTGGTTTAGGAGACATACTAAACACTACGAAGATATATAATTAATTATTCCCTTTGTGAAGGAGGCGTTTGGATGACATGTTTTTCCTGTACATGGGTCGCGAGCATTTTATCTACTGTTTGGCACATAATTCAAGGACTTGTTTATTGGGCTAAGGATCCACCCTGCACGTCGAGCCTCGAAACCACATTTTGTCCACTCACCTCTGCCTGCAGTTGAGTTCAAATCAGTTTTCAGAAGCACGATATATAATTTCAGATGTTATGATCAATTGAGTCATGGGGCTAAAACCCTAATGGCTGACATATATATATATATATATATATATATATATATATATATATATATATATATATATATATATATATATATATATATATATATATATATACATATATATATATATATATATATATATATACATATATATATATATATATATATATATATATATATACATATATATATATATATATATATATATATATATATATACATATATATATATATATATATATATATATATATATATATATATATATATATATTGTTGCGGATATGAGGACTGTATATTTTTTTGGATTGTGTGAGTTATTATTATGGTTTATTCTGCGCCCCCTGCCTCTGGAGCTGTGTAAAAGGGCATCCCATAATTAGTCCACAAGCATACACGTCAGCCAATAATAGAATACCCCTGTTCGATAGTTATATCTTATTCTGTGTTTTAGGGTAAGGCTGTGTCTCCCATTAATTGAAGTACTCCATTGCACCAGTGAAAGAGAATAGATCCCCTTTCATTCCCATCCCCAAAATCTCCATTTCCTTTCACAACCCCTTTCGTCATTGCCAAGCCTCGATTGCCAATTACATCCCCTCCAAAACCACCATTGAACATGTGCTCGGGTCGGGGAAGAGGGGCGTGCCCGCCCGTCGTCATCAAGGGCGGAGCCAGAGGGTCGCGTGACCAACCAGGGCCGAGGTGAGCACACCGATGGGCGTGTCCTGAAGGCCGGCGGCTTGATCGCCGGAGGCGCTATAAAGGCGCGCGCGCAAGTGGCGTTGAAAAGTCGGTGGTGAGGAGTCGGTGTTGAGAAGTCGGTGGTGAGGAGTCGGTGTTGAAAAGTCGGTGGTGAGGAGTCGGTGTTGAGAAGTCGGTGGTGAGGAGTCGGTGGTGAAAAGTCGGTGGCGAGGAGTGAGTGGACCAAGAGGGAGAAAGAGCGGTTGGACCAAGAAAGAGAAAGAGCGGTTGGACCAAGAAAGAGAAAGAGTGGTTGGACCAAGAAAGAGAAAGAGTGGTTGGACCAAGAGAGAAAGAGTGGTTGGACAGGGAGACGCGCAAGAGTGTTGTTGAGTTGAGGGTTTGGACCAGACGAGTCAGACGAGTCCTGGCAAAGCAAGCGGCGGCCACAGCAGCAACAACACCCAACAGCCGCTTGGGGCCTGGACGGCGGTTTTGAGCAGGGCCGCGAAGGAACGGCGGCTGCTAAACGCGCCGATCGTGCTGCAGGACCCCCTTGGACCTTCCTATCCCTTCAGCCATCCACCTCTTGCCTTTCCACCCTTCTTGTGTACGTGAGTTTGTTCTGTGTGTCTTGTCCCTGGGTATTTAATTAAGTCTGTATAAGCTAGTATTTGCACTGTGTCACCTGCGTCTTATGTGTTGTAAATAAACGTGACTGCTTTCTTTTTTGCTTGTGTGTATAATAAATCAAATTACTCTTCTGTCCGTCTTCTCGTTTTATTCCTTTTCCTCTTTGCATTTCGTCGTTTTAGTCTTTTCCAGATTGGGCAGCTGCGGTGCGATACGGCCAAAGTTCTGGGTGAATCGGGTGAGTCGGGGAACAACTGTTCGGTCGCGGAGCCTTCGCTCGGCAAACAACATCCTAAACCGCGATCAGTAACAATATATATATATATATATATATATATATATATATATATATATATATATATATATATATATATATATATATATATATATATATATATACTGTATATGTAAAATATGGAGTGACCTCATTTTGTAGAAAGTCCTACAAGTTAGCTTACCATGTTTTCCCTTTATAGCAAGTTCAGTATAACATTTGTTTCATTGCCTTGTTTCTTGTTGGCTTAGGCCATACTGCTAAAACTGCGACTACTACAACATGGATACTCCTTTTTGTGCTGCCGAGGCAGTTTATTTGGTTAGTGAGCACATCCTAGATGGATTGCAACTCCGACGCAGGAAGTCAGGGCAGGAATTTGGAATTTGGCCGTCATTCCGGTGATAGCTCGCCTACTCTTCACGAAGGACACTGTGGGACATTTACCGTCCATCACCTGATGCCCGCTGATGGGACTCCCAGTTTATCGTTCATCTGAGGGATGGCACAATCATTGATGAATCGCACTGCCTCTGAAACTGCTTTTAGCTGGCTTGGATGACAGTCTATAGCTGGGCCGACATTCAAACCCAGGTTCGACAGCTCAAAGGAAAGTACACATACCGTATCTCTAAGCTGTCATACAAGCCACCTTCGTCCAAAATACCATGCGTTATTCTCCAATGCAGTCTTTAAAGACTGTCAGAATAAATCAAAATACGTTTTGTTAAGCTCAGCATGGATGGATATGGCAAAGTGAAGGCATGAAGTTCGTATTGTGAAGTACTAGTGTGTTTTGCTAGAACAAATGGATGAGGGCCAAATGTCTTTATCTAAACACACGCCGAGCAAGCTGAAGCGTCTCCTGCCCTGGCATTAGTTGCAGCAAAATGTTTCACCAAAGTGCAAATTATGGAGTCTTTTCACGGTGTGCTATTTTGTTGTTTTGTTCTTGGTGGGCAGGCTGGCTTGAGGTAATATCCGCAGTGTTTATAAGGTGCTCACTCTTGAAGAAATGGTATTGCATGAGCAGTTGTGGTTTTTACCTATTCATGTGCAACATTTGTGAAAAACAGAAATATGCTTGGTGTGTGGTTTGCTTTTGTTTTCCATTTTATTTGTGCTTCCACAATATCAACGTAGAAGGTAACCATCAACGCTTGTAATTGGAACAAATGTTTAAACAAAAAAACCTGTGCTTGGATGCCTTAAAAAACGGTTATGGAAAGAGAACTGTGATATGTGGGTACAGGGATTGCAGCATTTATGGGAAAGTGTTTGTTTTATTTTTATTTATTGAAAGATATTTTAATTTAATTTGTTTTCGTTCGTATTCAGCGCTAGGTTGTGGGGTAGTATCATTGGCTGAGGGCATGGCTATGCCACTGATGCACTGATGTTCCTGTGTCCACAGTACGCAATGTTATCAGGAAGTGTAAGGCCCATGGCACTGCAGCCAATCGAAAGAGTATGGCATGGGCAACATCTGGGCCAAATTTGGTGCTTTTGGAAGAATTTGAACCAAACGGCCCCAAAAGATCCCTAAGGGCCCTGACTAGGTGCTTTGCAGGGAAGGCATTCCATCACTGATTCCTCCTTCAGTGAGGCTTTAAGTTGGGTGTCCCATCTGTAAGCACATGCTGGTGGATGTTAAAGATCCCACAGTGATTTTGCAAGACTAGGCCATTACATGTGCTGCCACATTGGCCAAATTCTAAATTGCTGCGATAACCTGTAACATCCTGCAATGGAGTGGTTACCTTTTCAGGGACTGCAAGGTTTGTGACCTGCTATGAATACACCTGTGCTCAGTGTCAGCATGCATTGACCTTCACCTTAGAGTGGGCTTCTGGTGTGATGAACAGATTGAAATCCAACCTTTTAAGCAAATGTACTGTCAGTGTAATACGTATATGCAAAATGTCTTTAATGAACCTTGGTTCTTTAAGGCTGGGGGATGGAAAAGTTCATGGTATGGGAAAAGATTGCAAATGATGCAATTTTTGAGAAATTTCAGGAATGCATTATAATCTACAAGGCTGAAAGGGCATGATCCTCAAATGCTAATAGCCCAGTGAAACAAGACTTGTATTCATGTCAACACAGTTAAGCTTCATGAACACAATAAAACGTGGTCAAAGGTTCATCTGTACTGAATGACTTTGAATTTCAGGTTGTTTTTACTCCAGGACTAATTTTTGTTTGTTGGTCACAGTACATTAGATGCACTTTTTACATTCAGTTATTTAATGAATAACCTGATGACTGAATAATTTTTTTTCCCCTTCACACGGTGAAAGGGAAAAGCCCACCTTGGCCCTTATAATTGTCTCAATCTGTAAGGAAAAGGTGGTTCTGCCTTTCTCTGCACCATATTTTTGCCGCAATCCTAAAGCACATCACATGTTGGTAATGTCTCATATTGACAAAATGGAAATAAGGGAGGATGCCAACTAACCCTCACTATAAGACAGTCATTATACCATAAAATATGGATTTAATAAATATGTTTAATCGTTCTTTTCTGTATGAAGAAGTAGAAGTTGTTTTTTGGGTTTGTTGATCTGGAGAAAGCATTCGATAGGGTTCCACGCAAAGTATTGACATGGGCATTGAGGAAGTTAGGAGTGGAGGAATGGTTGATTAGAGTAGTGATGGCAATGTACAAAAGAGCGCGCACAGCTGTAAGGACGAAGGATAGGAACAGTGGTGAGTTTGAGGTGAAGGTGGGAGTGCATCAGGGGTCGGTACTAAGTCCACTACTATTTGTAGCTGTGATGGAGGTGCTGGCTCAGAACGTAAAGGAGGGTTTACCGTGGGAGTTGTTGTATGCAGATGATCTGGTGTTGATTGCGGAAAGTATGGATGGACTGAAGGAAAAGATGAACAAGTGGAAGGAATGTATGGAGACAAAAGGTCTGAAGGTGAATATCGGAAAGACGAAGGTGATGGCAAGTGGTGAGGTGGAAAGAACTGGGAAGTGGCCGTGTGCTGTGTGCAGGAAGGGTGTCGGAGTGAACTCCATTCAATGTACTATGTGCACTGAGTGGGTTCATCAAAAATGTAGTGGTCTGAGAGGGTCATTAACCAGTGTGGCAGCTACATTCAAATGTAAGGTGTGCACAGAGGGAGCTGCAGATGGAGGAAATGTTGAGTTGGATCTTGGAGACGGCGTGAAGCTGGAAGGTGTGAAAACATTTTGCTACCTCGGAGACATGTTGAATGGAGAAGGTGGATCAGACTCGGCAACGGTTGCTCGAGTGAGATGTGCATGGAAGAAGTTTCGGGAACTGAGTGGCGTGCTGATGAGGAGGAGAGTGTCGCTGAAGCTGAAGGGAAAGGTGTATGCTGCATGTGTGAGAAGTGTTATGATTTATGGGAGCGAGACATCGGTAATGAACGTAGAGCAGCAACGAAGGCTGGAAAGGGTGGAAATGCGAATGGTTCGATGGATGTGCGGAGTATCGTTGAGAGAGAGGAAGACAAATGATGAATTGCGAAAAATGATGGGAATATTGCCTGTGATTGATGCTGTGAAGAGGAACAGGTTGAGATGGTTTGGTCATGTGTTGAGGAAGGATGAAAGTGACTGGTTGAGAAGAGTGATGGAAATTAATGTAGAAGGAAGTAGAGGACGGGGAAGACCGAGAAAGACTTGGCTAAAGATGGTGGAAGAAGAAATGTGGGCAAGGGGGTTAACAAGGAGAGATGCAGAAAATAGGGCAAAATGGAGAAGATTGTCATGGGGACCGCAAGGCTAACCCCCGCTCTAGCAGGAGAAATGGCCTTAAAATGCATGTTGTTGTTGTTGTTGTTCTTTTCTGTATGCTTTCAATAAGAGTAACAGTCTGTTGGGGTTTATAAAAGCCCGTGTTCACAGCGTTCTATAATCTAATTCCAACTGTAGCAGAGGTTTATCCAAACATTTGGAATATCTGTCACTCGTGCAAGTTTTTTTCATGCTCTTTATTTCCAAATATAGTGTCCACATCAACGTCCAGCAGGATGGTGCACTTATCTTTGAGCTGTCTAGTCTGGATTTGATTCCTGACGTCTGGAAACTGTCACATTTGTGATTCTTAGGCAGGACCATGCATCGTCTCGTGGATGGATGTGAAGCTGCGTGTCCCCATTGCTAGCATTAGTTTGTGGACGTTAAAGATTCCACAGTGACTTTCAGAAGGATTGGCGAGTTATCACCAACTCAATGAACAAATTACGAATGATTGCCCTGACTAGTACTGGGAAGGCAAACCTAAATCACCAATTTTAATTATTGTCATGACATTGCTTTGACATCTCTGAACCTAATTTCAGACAGGACACAAACACAGTATCTGCATGAAAATATGCATTAAAGCTTGGTAGCATTCTCGTCTGTCCATTTCTGCATGTGTGCATGCTGGTCAGGTTGTGTAAGTTCTAATGTGCAGAGATGACCGGATGGTGCTACCATACGGAAGACGACTTCATCCTCATTCATCCTTTGCTCTTTAAATATGCCGACTCCTCCTCCCACTCTCATCTATGTGCCCCTGCCCTCTTCACTCCATTTAAGTGCTAAATATACTTGACAAAGGAGTGATTAAAAAAAAGAAAAAAAGAGGGTGTATTCCTTTGACACACACCTTCCTTTGGATAGCAATAGAAATGAGAGCTAACCCCTGCTCTACCGGGGAAAATGGCCTGAAACCGATCATTCATTCATTCATTCATTCTGCATTTATATTGAGGAATAGCAAATACCACCCGCCGCAATGCTGACAGGAATATAGATATATACAGGGTCCGTCAGGGAGGTGTGACGATTTTCAGAAAATTCGTACACAGTTATTTTTAGTCGAATTTCAATATTTTTTTTTTTAAAGACTACATATATAATGCCATGTAATACACTGTAACAAAGACTTTAAAAAAAATGTAATTCATGTTTGAAAAATGACATCATCTAAATGGCGGCCGTTCTTGTCCAAGCATTCTTGCAGACGCGTGGAAAAGTTCCAGCATTTCTCAGCACAGCAGCATCCCTCAGCAGTTCCAGCATTCTTTCTGCGAACGTAAACCGCCGTACGAAATCATTCTGCTGCAGTTCTTGAACCACCATGATTTTGTACGCGTGATAATGAAGGTCCAAGTGCAAAATTCGACGAACTGATCTGTCTGACATCCGTAGAGCGCGAGCGTGCCGTACCGCTGACCGACGAGGGCTGGCCTCCACAGCTTGTCGAACCCTTTCGATGTTTTCCGGGGTCCTAACGGTTCGATCACCTCCCTGAGCTGCTCCCGGCCTCACAGATCCAGTTGTCCTGAAGTTTTTTTACCCACTTCAATATTGTGTTTCGAGACGAAACGGCGCCACGTCGACCAACATTGAAGTGAGTACGAAATCTGCGCTGTGTAAGCACCACCGAACTACCCGTTTGAATAAACGTCTCAACAACAAAGACGCGATGTTCAATCGTCCACAGCTCCATAGCTACTGAAATGGCGCCTAACAACGAGTAACCAACAGCCATCACGCATGCGCTAGACCCCCCACTTGCATTGTTATACCCAATTCAAACATGAATTACATTTTTAAAATGTCTTTGTTGCAGTGTATTAAATGGCATTATATATGTAGTCTTTAAAAAAAAAAAAATTGAAATTTGAACAAAAATAATTATGTACGAATTTTCTGAAAATCGTCACACCTCGCCGTATTGTTTTTTTTTGTTACCATTATTACTTCTTATTTTTTGTATATGAGTGAGTGGGTGAGGGTGTGTGTTTTTCCATGAATTAATTTTTGCATGAGTGTGTGTTTTTGTGTGTTGAGTGGTGTATGATGTAAGTGTAGGTGGTTGTTTGGTTGGTGTTCTGTATGTATGTGTGTGCATGTGTGTGTATGGATGTGCATGTATGTGTATGAATGATCTGGTGTGTTTTGTTGGTGAGTGGTGAAGGGTAGGTGAAGAGTGGTGAAGGGTGAAGGGTAGGTGAGTGGGTGAGTGTTTGAGTGTTCCACCATGTTTGTTTGGTGCTATGGATTCTGGATGTGGAGGTGTTGTTGTTGTTGTTGTTGTTGATGTTGTTCGCACTGGCTGGGGGTGGGGGTATGTACGCATCCAGATGCAGTTGCTGCATGTGGATGTGTACGTGCCCCTGCTGGCCCACCTTAGCTGACTGTATCGAGGTTGAAGGGCCGAAACGGGATGATGCTGAGGACCTCGACTGAGGACCCGGTCAGTGCAGCACACTTGTGACCAGGTGTGTTTTGAACTTATATATATATATATATATATATATATATATATATATATATATATATATATATATATATATATATATATATATATATGTATATATATATATATATACATAAAGAGAGAGATAAAGAGAGAGGTAAAGATAAATAAATTTCGCATGTGGAAAAAGTAAGTACACCCTTGGCTCTAACAGGTGGTATTGCCCCTTTGGCAGCAACAACCTCAAGTAGGCGTTTCTTATAACTGTCTACCAGTCTCTGGCATCGACTGGGATAAATTTTTGCCCACTCCTCAATGCAGAATTCTTTCAGCTGTGCGATGTTTAAGGAGTTTTCTTCATGCACAGCTTGTTTCAAATCCCCCCACAACATCTCGATGGGATTTAGATCCGGGCTTTGACTTTGCCATTCCAGAACCCTCCATTTCTTTCTTTTCAGCCATTCCTTGGTGGATTTACTGGTATGTTTAGGGTCATTGTCATGTTGCAAGGTCCATCTACGTTTGAGCTTCAACTTTCCGACAGATGGCCTCACATGATCCTCAAGCACCCTCTGGTACAATGAAGAATTCATAGTGGATTCTATGATGGTGAGCTGCCCAGGCCCTGATGCAGCAAAGCTGCCCCAAACCATAATATTTCCACCACCATGCTTTGCAGTTGGTATCAGGTTCTTGTGGTCAAATGCTGTCTTTGGTTTTCTGGTACTGTCAAACATGTCTTCTGGTACTGTGGCCAAATAGCTCTACCTTTGACTCATCTGTCCAGAGCACATTGTTCCAGAAGTGCTGGACTTTGCCTCGGTGTTCATTGGCAAACTTTAGTCTTGCTCTGATGTTCTTTCTGGACAGCAAAGGTTTCCTCCTGGCACACCTCCCATGTCGATCAAATTTGTGCAGCCTCTTTCTAATGGTAGATTCGTGCACTTTGACATCAACAGTGGCAAGAGCTACCTGTAGGTCCCGTGATGACATTCTGGGGTTCTTAGAGACTTCTTTCAGCATCTTGCGGTCTGCTCTCGGGCTGAACTTGCTGGGGCGGCCTGGCCTGAACAAATTGGCAGTTGTTTGGAATCTTCTTCACTTGTAGATGATCTTCCAGACAGTCGAATGATTGACTTCAAATTGTTTGGAGATCTTTTTAAATCCCTTCCCAGACTCGTAGGCATCTATAACCTTCTTTCTGAAGGCCTCAGAGAGCTCTTTTGATCTATGCATGGTGACGCTGCACATTTCAACAACAAAGAGCAAACTAAACTAAATGTCTGAGGTTTAAATAAGACAGGTTCCTCCAAGATCCTCTCTGACGATGTTCTAATCATTTGCACCTGAGCTGGTGCACCTGATTCTAATTTTAGGTCTTTGAAGTAGTGATAAATGTTGGGGTGTACTTACTTTTTCCACATGCGAAATTTGCATTTATGTTTATTTAAATTATACAATGGACTACAAAATGTAAATGTTTCATGATATTTGTTATATTATATCACCTTTATCTATCAATATTGTTGAAATGAAGATCAAATAGCTGTGTGTTGAAATATGTTGAAAAAGTCAAAACTTTACATGGGGTGTACTTACTTTTTCACGTGACTGTAGAGATATATACACAAAGAATTAAGTTAAGCACCCCTACACAAAGAATTAAGTTAAGCACCCCCTAATCCTGTCCTGAACCTGAACCCCCTCGAGCACGTTTGGGACATGTTGGGACGACAAATTGCGAAGATGGTCCCTCCAATAGCCAATCTGGATGAATTGGAACGTGCATTACATCGGGAATGGAACAACCTGCCACAGCAACGCATACGAGGGCTTACAGGGTCTATGAGACGTAGGGTTGAGTCAGTGATCCGATCACGTGGGTCCTACACACGTTATTGACGCAAAGATCGCTAGAGGTCTTCTCAGAACAATGACTGTACGTTAGAAAACATAAACGTCATCCACACTGTCCGTGATGGACCTATAGCTCCATACTTAAATTGAGGTGAAAATATGCCTAAAATTCCCAAAACATTTCACCTTAAATTATTCAGAATAAAATATTGAAAACGGCATGATTGTTATGTTTTTATGTGACCATAATATCACTTCTCCAGAAAATATAGCAATATCATGGGTATATTACACTGTTTTGACGACAACAAACTTGTAATGTGCGAGGTTGTAAAAAAACGGGGGGGGTGCTTAACTTAATTCTTTGTGTATAGATAGACAGAGATATAGAGATATAGATAGATGGATAGAGATGTAGATAGATAGAGATATAGAGATATAGATAGATAGAGATATAGAGATATAGATAGATAGAGATATAGATAGATAGAGATAGAGATAGAGAGATAGATAGATAGAGTTATAGATAGATAGAGGGGGTGGAAGGGAGTGGGGGGAGAGCGTGCCTCACCACATGGTCACTATACACTCTGGGAGGGAGGGTTTGTGTGGAGTGGGGTGGGGCCTTCACATCGACCCCCGCTTGTTAATTATTTTTGTTGCACTCGATGAAGTTGCACCTTCTTTTCTTCACTTGATATCATTCTTCAAACAGAATAAAAAGTTAAGTTCACTGTTTTGGAAATTTCACATTTTCTTGTGTAAATATGGAGAAGGAGGGATCACAGCCTTGCTTGCTTAAATAAATTAAATACGCTTAGTTATAAGTCGTTAATTTCCTCGAAATTTTCAGATTTCGACACTTAATTAGCCCACATGCTAATTAAGTCGGTCCTCAAATCTGAAGATTTTCAGATTTCGACACTTAATTAGCCCACATGCTAATTAAGTGGGTCCTCAAATCTGAAGACAGATTTTGAGGATATACTTTAATCACACCATGAGAGTACATCATAGTTTCAAGGCAAGACATTTTTGAGCAGGCAAAACAAAATGGTGGTTTAAATCCCCTGCTCGAGGAAAGCCATGGGCTGACCAAGGGTAAGCCTGTTTTTATTCTTGCCATGATAAGGACCCCGTTAATTATTTTCAAAAGGGATGTTTAAATTTATCCAAATACCCAGTTTTCATTCATGCACTCCCGAGGAGTTTCCTTAAATGCATGCACAAAGTTTTGGGTCGATAGGTTTCATGGTTTAGGAGTTATAGAAGAGACACACACATACACACTTGCACTCACACACACTGATATTTATTATTATAGATGTATCGCAACAAATTATTCCACAGTATTGCTAGGAGAGAGAGTCGACCAGTGTGTACTTGTATCCTGGCATCATTAGTTTCCAGAGTTGTCAACAAGTCACTTTAGCCAAGGCTCAAGCAAATCTCAAGTATTTGAGAGCAAGTCTCAATTCCAGTCTCAAATCACTGCAGTGTTACTTCAACATGTGTCATTGTGTCAAGTCCTACATTTACTTATAAACCTCGGCGTACAAGCTATCAATAAATTAAAACACGAGGCTTCATTTATTGCAATGTATATGCTCTGAAAAGCTCTTTCACTCAAATTTTTATTTGTCAACTTAATATAGTCGACATTTTTTGTGTTCCCAGCAAAAATAAATTCATGTTGAATTTACTTCTCGTATCTACTGTATCAACTTGAACATATGTACACTAGCTAGTCAGTATCTTCAGCGTATGTTTAAATGGTTTACACGTAGAACCAATGCATTCAATGGGGAATGGAAAAGGAGATTGAAATAATTTACTTGTGTGGAGCTATGCTCCCACGTCGAACTCCAACAATATGGACGCGACCATGAGCCGAGTTTCACAGAGCTGATTATTCCGATCTCGGCACGAATGCACTGAAAATGGCTACCCCGAGCGGCAATAGATATTTCAAATTCAAACAGTAAGCCACGCCTCTCAACGGGGTGTGGTATGCAATCCGAGTGACCGCCCGCTGATTACGTCACTGGCAGGTACAAGAGAATTGTGTCCGGTAACCGCTACATGCGCCCCCCCAGAATTCACTTGTACAGGGAGAGTCCGTTTGTGGGGGGCCTTAATGACCCGGCCGAAACGACCCCTGGCGATTCGTGTGGGGGTGGGTGGCGGCGGATGGTCGGGCGGGGGGCTTGGTCGACGGGGGATAGCCCCGCCATGGAGGAAGGGCCAACCGTGGAGGTTGGTCGAGGTCCAAATGGGCCGGCTTGAGGCGGTCCACGGAGATATGGTCCGGTTTGCCGCCAATGTCGACGACGAACGACTTGTCGCCCCTCCTCAAGACCCGAAAAGGCCCATCGTATGGCGGCCGGAGCGGTCCCCGGTGCACGTCGTTGCGCACAAAAATGTACTCCGCTGTGCGAAGCGCTGGGGGGACATGGGGTTGAGGACAGCCATGATGAGACGTGGGCACCGGGGCAAATCTACTGGCGGCCTCCTGGAGGACCGAGCGTTGGCGAGCCAGGGGCCGGTGGTGTCGGGGATGAACTCCCCCGGCATGCGCAGTGGTTGGCCGTAGACCAGCTCGGTGGTAGAAGCCTGGAGGTCTTCTTTAGGGGCCGTCCAGAGGCCCAATAGCACCCACGGGAGCCTGTCAGCCCAACTGTCGTCCTGGAGGCTGGCCCTGAGAGCGGCCTTCATTGAGCAGTGGAACCTCTCACACAAGCCGTTGGCCTGGGGGTGGTAGGCCGTGGTGCGGTGAAGTTTGACCCCCAAGGCCTGAGCGACCGTGCCCCAAAGCTCAGAGGTGAACTGTGGGCCTCTGTCAGAGGAGATGTCCGAGGGGGCGCCGAAACCGGCGACCCAGGTGCCGATGAAGGCCTGCGCCACGTCGGCGGACGTCGTTGACGTCAGCGGGACGGCCTCCGGCCACCTGGTGGTCCTGTCCACCATCGTGAGGAGATCGGTGAAGCCCCGCGAGGGGGAAGGGGTCCCACCAGGTCCACATTGACGTGGTCGAAATGCCGCGTGGGCACGTCGAATTGTGCCAATGGGGCCTGGGTGTGCCGGTGGACCTTCGCACGCTGGCAGGCGACACAGGTGTTGGCCCAGTCGCGGACGTCCTTCCGGAGCCCGTGCCAGACGAATTTCGCTGCCACGAGCTTCTGCGACGCTTTCCGGCCCGGGTGGGAAAGGCGTGGATGGCGTCATAAACGAGCTGTTGCCATCCAGCCGGCACAATGGGACGAGGTTGGCCCAGGGAAACGTCGCACAGGAAAACTGTGCCTGTGTCCTTGAAGGGGACGTCGGACAACTGCAGGCCCGTGTCCGCTGTCTGGAGGGCTTGCACCGCGGGGTCGGAGATCTGGTCGGCTGCCATGCGGGCGTAGTCCACGCCGAGGTGGACGGCGCCCGCGACGGACCGGGAGAGGCAATCGGCCACAGCATTGTCCTTGCCCGCGACGTGCCGGATGTCCGTCGTGAATTTGGACAAGGCGGAGAGGTGGCGCTGCTGACGAGCCGACCACGGCTCTGAGACCTTGGCCATGGTGAAGACCAGGGGTTTGTGGTCCACAAACACCGTGAATGGGCGGCCCTCTAAAAGGTGGCGGAAGTGGCGAACCGCCAGGTAAAGGCCGAGGAGCTCGCGGTCGAACGTGCTATATTTGCGCTCGTTAGGGCGGAGCTGCCAGCTGAAGAAGGCCAGCGGTTGCCAAGCCCCGCTAACCCACTGCTCGTGCACGGCGCCCACCGCGTAGTTGGAAGCGTCCGTGTTAAGGGCGATGGGTGCGTCGAGCGCCGGGTGCGCCAGCATGGTTGCGTTGGCGAGGGCCAGCTTAGCGCCCGTGAATGCCTCGTCCATCTCCTCGGTCCAGGCGATGTCGTGCTTGGCCGGCTTACCCCTGAGGGCCTCATACATGGGGTGCATGAGTTGGGCGGCGTGAGGCACGAACCGGTGTTAGAAGTTCACCATACCCAAAAACTCCTGCAGGGCCTTGACGGAGCGGGGGCGCGGGAAACTTTTAACAGCCTCCACCTTGGTCGGCAGCGGAACGGCCCCGCGCTTCGTGATGCGGTGTCCCAGGAAGTCGACGGCAGCCACGCCAAACTGGCATTTCGCCAGGTTGATGATGAGGCCGTGCTGGCTGAGGCGCTCAAAAAGCGTGCGCAGGTGAAGGAGGTGCTCCGCCCAGGAAGTGCTGGCGATGAGAATGTCATCCAGGTAGACGAACAGAAAGGTGAGATCGCGCAGCACACTGTCCATCAGCCGCTGGAGGCCTGGGCCGCGTTCTTAAGGCCAAACGGCATTCGGAGGAACTCGAAGAGGCCAAAGGGTGTAATTACAGCCATCTTCGGAACGTCGGCCGGCCGGACAGGTACCTGGTGGTAGCCCCGAATAAGGTCGACCTTGGAGAAGATCACCCGCCCTGCCAAACAGGCGGAAAAGTCCTGGATTGCGGTATTGGATACCGGTCGGGGGTGGTGGTGTCGTTGAGGTGGCGATAATCACCGCACAGTCGCCATCCGCCACCCGGTTTGGGTACGATGTGCAAGGGCGAGGCCCAAGTGCTTTTCGAGCGCCGCACAATGCCCAACCGCTCCAGTGCGTCGAAATCCGCCTTTGCCACGGCGAATTTGGCAGGGTCGAGGCGACGAGCCCTGGCATAGACCGGTGGACCAATGGTTGGGATGTGGTGTTCAACGCCGTGTTTGACGGCGACGGCCGAAAACGTTGGCCACGTGAGGGCGGGGAACTCAGCGAGGAGGCGGGTGAAGTCGTCCGCGGCCGGGAGCGCGCAGGCTTGCTTGGTTGGTGCGGAGCCGCTCAACGAACAAGCGAGAGAGCTGAAGGTCTCTGCATTGACGAGCCGACGACATTTTATGTCAACCAAAAGTCCATGGGCGCAAAGAAAATCCGCACCCAACAAAGCTATGGGCACGTTCGCCGTGACGAAAGCCCACTCGAAACGCTGGCCCCTCAAGCAGAGTGTGACGCTGCGTGAACCAAAGGTGCGGATAGAGGAGCCGTTTGCGGCGACCAAGGCGGGGCCGCAAAGCGCGGCCTGCTTGTCCTGCCCTGAGGTGGGTATAATGCTCACCTGAGCTCCCGTATCACACAGGAAACATCACCCGGACGCGGTGTCCGTAATGAACAAAAGGCTGCCGGAATGGCCGACGCTCATGGCAGGAAGCGAGCGCCGGCCTGGTCGTTTCCTGACCCGCCGAAAGTGCACGGTGGGCGACACGTTCTGGCCTTCTGCCCGAACCTGGCGTGGTAGTAGCACATGGTCCGCCCCGGTGG
Organism: Myxine glutinosa; assembly: GCF_964187855.1. NCBI lineage: Eukaryota > Metazoa > Chordata > Myxini > Myxiniformes > Myxinidae > Myxine > Myxine glutinosa. The sequence goes on along the minus strand of NC_136264.1, from coordinate 129,892,769 downwards.
TGGCCGCGGCGCCGTTCGTGGCGGGTGCGGCTGACGGGGTGTCGTGGCGGGTGCGGCCGACGGGGTGTCATGGTGGCCGCGGCCGCAAGGGGCGCTGAATCGGCCGGTGGCAGCGCCGATCGTGGCGAGGGCGTTGCCTCGGCCGGACCAGGGTTCCAGGCGGCCGCTCCGAAGTGCCGCCCGGCTGAGAAAAATTTGTCGGCTTCCTTAGCCAGGGCGCGTGGGTCCTTGATTGTAGAGTTAGCCAAAGCTCAGCGTACCTGCCCGGGTAGCTGTCGGAGAAACAGCTCGCGAAAGAGGAAATCTGGACGGTGTTCGCCGAGCAGGGAGAGCATGAGATCCATGCGCTCGGATGGTCGAGCCTCCCCGAGCTCAGGCAGATCGAGCAGCTGTCGCATGCGTTCGGCCTCAGTGAGGTCAAACGTACCGAGGAGTAGTCGTTTGAGTGCGTCGTACTTGTCGGCGGTCGGCGGGCTCCGTAGAAGGCTCAAGACCCGGGAGGCAGTGGCGGCGGTTAGCGTGGAGACCACATGGTGGAAGCGAGTCTCGTCCGCCGTGATGTGCCGCAGAGCGAACTGGGACTCCGCTTGGGCAAACCAGACGGCCGCGTGCGATTCCCAGAAGCCAGGGAGTTTCAAAGCAACGGTCGACTCCATTGCCGTGTTCGTAAAAGAGGTCACCAATGTGGAGCTGTGCTCCCACGTCGAACTCCAACAATATGGACGGTGGCGTCCATATTGAGCCGAGTTTCACAGAGCTGTTTATTCCGAGCTCGGCACGAATGCACTGAAAATGGCTACCCCGAGCGGCAATATATATTTCAAATTCAAACAGTAAGCCACACCTCTCAACGGGGCGTGGTATGCAATCTGAGTCCCGTGGTATGATTACGTCACCGGCCGGTACAAGAGAATTGTGTCCGGTAACCGCTACACTTGCATATTTCTAATCTATATACAGTGAAACCTTGACTTACGAGTGCACCAACTTACGAGTTTTCCGAGATACGAGCCGTCGCTCGGGCGGTTTATTGCTTTGAGATGCGAGCCGAGATCTGAGTTACGAGCTTACGCCACCCGCCACCAAGTGGGTTCCGGTCACGTGGTTATCTTGCCGTGCAAGCATCTCTGCCGTATATCGCTGCTGCTTTGTTTTCGCATTTTGGTTATTTTGGAGCTTACGCCACCCGCCACCAGGTGGGTTCCGGTCTCGTGGTTATCTTGCCGTGCAAGCATCTCTGCCGTATATAGCTGCTGCTTTGTTTTCGCATTTTGGTTATTTTGCAAAATTTCTTAGTTTTAACCATGGGTCCTAAGAAATTGAGTGCCAAGGGCAGTACTGAGAAGAAGAAGAGGATGATGTGCTTGGATATAAAACACGCAATCGTCGAAAAACATGAGCGAGGTGTGCGTGTTGTCGACTTGGTGAGGCGGATGTGAAGGCAGCTGAAGATTTTATTATAACTTTTGCCGAACTGATAGAAGCCGAACGATACATCCCCCAGCAAATCTTCAACTGTGACGAGACAGGGCTCTTCTGGAAAAAGATGCCGAGGAGGACGTATATAACGGCAGAGGAGAAGAGCATGCCAGGCCACAACTTGTTCAGAGTGCCGGCGATAGCTCGCCTTCTCTTTGTGGAAAACACGGTGAGATCCTTAACATCCAACAACTAATGGGACGCAAACGGGGCACCCAGTTTAGCGGTACACACATTGATGAATCACCCTGCCTGTGATTCACCCATGACAGGTTATAGCTGGGTCGGGATTCAAACCCAGGCTGGACAGTTTAGAGTCAAGTGTGCGTACCTCCAGTCCAGGCCATCCTGCCAACTTGTATGCTGCATACAGGTGAAATATAAAGCGCGAGATATTTTTATATATACTGTATATTTAAAAAAAAATTGGTGTGGTTTTTGGCGGGCTGGAACGGATTAATAGCATTTCAATGCATTTTAATGGGGAAATTTGATTTGAGAAACGAGCAAATTGAGTTACGAGCTCGGTCACAGAACGAATTAAACTCGTAAGTCAAGGTTTAACTGTATTAAGGTTGCGGCAGTTTTGTGTCTGTCCGTCCACCCCGCCACGTCATTACGTCTATGATGTCATTACGGCATACGGTGGCATGCAACGGCTGACTCCTCCGACCGCCATTTTAATTTATATGCTGTTCAGGTCAAAGACGTCGTCAAAGCGGTCGAACATGTCATATATCGCAATCGCTCTGCTCTACCTTTACCTCTTTCATTTAGTGTGAAACACAAACAAACCGATTGTTAAAATGACCATCAAATATCGAAAGCATCGATGTTATGGCTCTTCCAACGGTACAGTACATGTAGGCCTTCAGCTTCATGCCTTCATGCTTCACCTTCAGGCCGCTTCGGACAAATTAAGCCCAGGTTTCTTAATACAGTAGTATCATTTTCAAAATAAGAATAATAACATTAACAATAATAATATAGTAAATATAACCATAGCACTTTAATCCCAATGTCGTGACTACAAACTTAATGGATTGAAGCGGTGTGTGGTTCATGGATCAATGATAAGCGGTGTACGGTACTGATAGCTGCGGGTGTAAGGAATTAATTAGCCCCGGTTTCTTAATACAGTGGTATCATTTTCGTAATAATAATAATAATAACGTAATGTTAACAATATAGTAAATGTAATCATAACACTAATCCCTTCGTAGTGACAGTTTCCGGTCAGGCCGGCCTTTGCGATAATCATCAACAAAAGCCAGGGTCAGAGCCTGCGGCGTTGTGGAGTCCTGCTTCTCACCAATGTTTTTACACATGGACAGTTGTATGTTGCATTGAGTAGAATAGGAGACCCACTCGATCTGTGCATCTTTGCCAACCAGAGTGAATTCCAGATAAGGAGAGGAACTGCACATGCTGCAGGCTGACGAACCCGCAACGTTGTTTATTGTGAGATCATATAAATTCATGGGCAGATCCAGAGTGAAACTTGGAGAGATAATAGCTCCCAAGAAAATGTAGCTTTAAAATGTATTTTAATGGACTAAAATACTTTGAATGCACTTTTTATAGTCCATTCACATACAGTATATGTATATATATACATATACAGTCACGTGAAAAAGTAAGTACACCCCATGTAAAGTTTTGACTTTTTCAACATATTTCAACATACAGCAATTTGATCTTCATTTCAACAATATTGATAGATAAAGGTGATATTGTAGCGGCTACCGCTGGGTTTACACAATCGCCTTGCACCTACCAAGGACGCGGAGCGATCACCATGCCGGGCTCGTCCAGGACGCCCGGGCAGGCCCGCGCTCAACTTGCCAGGCCTCGGCCGGGACGCCCGAGCATGCCCGGGCACGCCCGGCCACGCCCGCTCTCGACTTGCCAGGCCGCGTCCGGGACGCCCGGGCATGCCCGGGCATGCCCGCCCTCGACTTGCCAGGCCGCGGCCAGGACGCCCGGCCACGCCCCCTCTCGCCTTTCCCGGGCAAACGCTCCGGGATAATGTGTGTATATATATTGCTGCCCGATAAACGGGCTTTTCAGAGTACCCGAGTTGTTTTGTGACAATAAAGAAACTCGGACGAATTCCAGGTTTTTGTCGCGTCCATTCTTCCGATTACGTGGGAGCACAGCTCCTTCAATATAATATAACAAATATCATGAAACATTTACATTTTGTAGTCCATTGTATAATTTAAATAAACATAAATGCAAATTTCGCATGTGGAAAAAGTAAGTACACCCCTACATTTATCACTACTTCAAATACCTAAAATTAGAATCAGGTGCACCAGCTCAGGTGCAAATAATTAGAACATCTTTAGAGAGGATCTTGGAAGAACCTGTCTTATTTAAACCTCAGACATTTAGTTTGGTTTGCTCTTTGTTGTTGAAGTGTGTGGCGTAACCATGCCGAGATCAAAAGAGCTCTCTGAGGCCTTCATAAAGAAGGTTATAGATGCCTACGAGTCTGGGAAGGGATTTAAAATGATCTCCAAACAATTTGAAATCAATCATTCGACTGTCCAGAAGATTTTCTACAAGTGGAGAAGATTCCAAACAACTGCCAACTTGTTCAGGCCAGGCCGCCCCAGCAAGTTCAGCCCGAGAGCAGACCGCAAGATGCTGAAAGAGGTCTCGAAGAACCCCAGAATGTCATCACGGAACCTACAGGTAGCTCTTGCCACTGTTGATGTCAAAGTGCACGAGTCTACATTTGGAAGGAGGCTGCACAAATTTGACCTCCATGGGAGGTGTGCCAGGAGGAAACCTTTGCTGTCCAGAAAGAACATCAAGACAAGACTAAAGTTTGCCAATGAACACCTTGGCAAAGACCAGCACTTCTGGAACAATGTGCTCTGGACAGATGAGTCAAAGGTAGAGTTATTTCGCCACAGTACCAGAAGACATGTTTGGCGAAAGCATTTGAGCACAAGAACCTGATACCAACTGTAAAGCATGGTGGTGGAAATATTATGGTTTGGGGCAGCTTTGCTGCATCAGGGCCTGGGCAGCTCACCATCATAGAATCCACAATGAATTCTTCATTTTACCAGAGGGTGCTTGAGGATAATGTGAGGCCATCTGTCAGAAAGTTGAAGCTCAACCGAAGGTGGACCTTGCAACATGACAATGACCCTAAACATATCAGTAAATCCACCAAGGAATGGCTGAAAAGAAAGAAATGGAGGGTTCTGGAATGGCCAAGTCAAAGCCCGGATCTAAATCCCATCGAGATGTTGTGGGGGGATTTGAAACGAGCTGTGCATGCAAGAAACCCCTCAAACATCGCACAGCTGAAAGAATTCTGCATGGAGGAGTGGGCAAACATTTCTCCCAGTCTATGTCAGAGACTGGTAGACAGTTATAAGAAACGCCTACTTGAGGTTGTTTCTGCCAAAGGGGGCAATACCACCTATTAGAGCCAAGGGTGTACTTACTTTTTCCACATGCGAAATTTGCATTTATGTTTATTTAAATTATACAATGGACTACAAAATGTAAATATTTCATGATATTTGTTATATTATATCACCTTTATCTATCAATATTGTTTAAATGAAGATCAAATAGCTGTATGTTGAAATATGTTGAAAAAGTCAAAACTTTGCATGGGGTGTACTTACTTTTTCACGTGACTGTATATATATATATATATATATATATATATATATATATTACAACAAACATAGGCTATACGTAAAAATTTAATTACCAGGGGTCTTTTGGGTCCCTTAGATCTTTTGGGTCCTCGGGATCTTTTGGGTTATTTTGGGTCTTCAGAAGTATTTTGGATCTTCAGGGTATTTTGGGTATTTGGGGTCCTCTGGGTCTTCGGGCCCTAAATGGGTCTTAGGGTTGCAAAGGTTTGAAAGGGTGTTTTGTGCGGAGGTTGGGAGGGGGGGAGGGGGGGGGGGTGTAAAGGGTTATAAGGTTCTAAAGGGTCCTATGTAATTAATAAACATATTCACATTCTATGCGGACGAAGAAACAGACAAACGGACCTAAATGAAATACTCACTCCTCTGGCGAGGATAAAAAGTATACTGTGTACTAAAAAGTATATGCAATACCATCACTCACACCTGAACATGCATATAACTGTAGTATTGGTGAAGAGTCCGCTCCAAGAGTAGAGTGACTACACTTGCTCTCCAAAATTACACTTGACAATGACCCTGTCAAAATTTTGCAATTGTTGAAGAACATTTCTGGAGCCGGCATCCATCTAGGGACACTGACGATGTCGATGCTATTGAAAAGCATTAAAAGTAATGTTGTTCATGATGTGCATGTAAAAAAAAAAAAAGCAATGTAATTAACACGAACCAAATTGATAGTGGATCACGGCAAGATCTTCAAAGTCATGTATATGCTGTGTTTAGGTGTTACTTTTTATTGAGACAAAACTCTTATGACAGCATGAACTGTCGTGGCACCCTTGAACAATAAAAAATTAGATGGTATTCATAGAATACTTACCCTGCGCAGTCAACTTTGCGCGAGCCAACTCTTCTGTTTTTGAAGGTTGTTTTTTTTCTTTGATCCAATATAGCTGCCAGACCACATGAGCAATTACATTATAAATTAATATTCTCTAATATAATTGTTGTGTAGATCATGCTCAAGAAATTTCAAACTGATCAGATTAAGTGTTGTCTCTGTCAAATGATGACGTCATAATTAAATCACCAATAACATCATCGCTAACAACACTTATTCCCCATATGGAGTTCTTTACAATGAGCCACGTTTCAATTTTTTTCATGGAGCGGTTTGGAGATATAGAGGTGCATTCCAAGATGGACCCTGCACCACATGACCTATGACGTCATAATAATCATTAAAATATTCTACAGAAGGAGGCACACCTCTGGTGAAAATTTTGTGTCCATCAGACCAACAGTTGCAGAGAAAAAAAAATTCATACTGATTCGATGAAGCGTTACACTTGTCAAATTATGACGTCGTAATGAAGGCACCCATGATGCCATCATTAACATATTTTATTCCCCATGGAGCATATTTGATAATGAGCCAGTTTCAATTTTTTCCATGGAGTGGTTTCAGAGATGTAGAGGTGCGAAGTTTTTCAAGATGGCACCTCCACTACGTGACCTATGACGTCATAATTGACATTTATAAATTCTACAGCCGGAGGCTCTCCTATGGTAAAATTCCGTGTCAATCAGACCAACGGTTGCCGCAAAAATGAATTTTTAAAATGCAGACACACACGTTCGCCACACCTACGCACGTACGCACCCGAATGCCGAACCCTGAGTTTTGCTTCGCCATCTCAGGGTAATTATGCAATTGTGGCGGACACAAAAGCCCACTGGCGTGGTGACATCATTCCACGCACCAAGTGGGCGGTGGCCACGCCCGAGGGGTAGGCGTGGCCTCATGATATACACCGGGCGACCAGCCCGGAGCAGTTCAGTGTTACAGTGTAGTCTTACAATAAAGACGTTTATATGTTACCGCTTGTCCGCTTCCTCCTTGCTCACAAGCAGCGCGCGTAACGCCGCGCTTTACTGGTGACCCTCGACGTTGGATCTGCCGTAGCGATCCTTCCGAACACGACGCCATTGCAATGGCCAACGACAAGGCAATGGCGATTAAACTTCCCGAATTTTGGGAGGCCCAGGCCGAAGTCTGGTTCGTTCAAGCCGAAGCCCAATTTCAGCTTCGGCGCCTCACCAACGACGACCTGCGCTACTGCCATGTCGTCGCCTCCCTCGGGCCCGGCACGGCCGCTCGAGTTGTGTCCGTCCTTCGCCGCCCACCGGACGGCCACAAGTACGAGGCACTCAAGCGGCTACTCCTAGCCACGTTCGGCCTCACGGACGACGCACGGGCCGACCGCCTCCTGGATCTCCCCGAGCTCGGTGAGACGCGCCCGTCGGTCCGAATGGACCATATGCTGTCACTGTTGGGCGACGAAGCCCCCGGTTCGCTATTCCGGGCGCTTTTCCGGCGCCAACTTCCAGCGCAGGTTTGCCTCGCGTTGGCCGGGACCGAGCTAACGGAACCCCGAGCATTGGCAGCCAAGGCGGACAGGTACTTCGCCGCTTCGGACACGCGGGCGAGCGTCGGCGTGGCCGTCACGGCCCTCGACGCTGATGTTCAGCAGCATGTTCCACAGCATCAGCTTCTACAGCACGCTGATGTTCAGCAGCATGCTGATACGCACCTCGTGAACGCCGCCACGCCCCGCCCACCGCCGCGGCGAAAACCGCCACCGCGGGGAAACCCGCCAACTCCACCGGCCTGGCGGAGCCAGCCGCGCTCCTCCGGCTCCACCACCTGGTGCTGGTTCCACGCCAAGTTCGGCCACGAAGCTCGGCGGTGTCATCCGCCGTGCTCCTTCAACGGGTCGGGAAACGCCCGGGCCGGCGCTCAATAGTGGCGATGAGCGCCGGCCGTTCGAGGAGCCTGCTGTTCATAACGGACACCTTCTCCGGGCGCCGTTACCTGTGCGACACGGGAGCGCAGGTGAGTGTCATTCCCGCCGGCACGTCAGACAAGCACGCCGCGGGTGGGGGCCCCGCGCTGCTTGCCGCGAACGGGACGCCCATCCGTACGTACGGAAAACGCTGCCTCTGCGGTTTGGAGGGCAGGTTTTCCGATGGACGTTCGTCACCGCCGACGTGCCCATGGCACTGCTTGGCGCGGACTTCCTGTGCGCTAATGGGCTCCTGGTCGACGTCAAGCGCAGACGGCTTGTCCAGGCCGAGACGTTCAGCTCGCTCGCTTGTGCGTTGCCCAGCTCAACGAGCGGCTTGCCAAGCGGCGTGCCGAACGATTCGGTTCCGGCCACGTTGGTCTGTACGCTTCCGGCAGCGGACGCATTCACCCGCCTCCTCGCCGGCTTCCTGGCCCTCACGCGGCCCACCTTCTCGGCGGGGGCCGTCAAGCACGGGGTGGCCCATCACATCCCCACCGTCGGGCCACCGGTCTACGCCCGGGCACGCCGCCTCGAGCCGACGAAGCTGGCGGTGGCAAAAGCGGGTTTCGCTACCCTGGAGCGACTCGGCATCGTCCGGCGCTCAGAGAGCGCTTGGGCGTCGCCGCTGCACATCGTGCCGAAGCCCGGCGGGGGATGGCGACCGTGCGGGGACTATCGCCGTCTCGATGACGCCACGACTCCCGACCGCTACCCCGTCCCCCACATACAGGACTTTTCCGCCCGTTTGGCGGGCAGGTCCTTCTTCTCGAAGGTGGACCTCATACGCAGCTACCATCAGGTCCCCGTCAGGCCGGAGGACGTCCCGAAGACGGCGGTCATCACGCCATTCGGACTCTTCGAGTTCCTGCGCATGCCCTTCGGTCTGAAGAATGCGGCTCAGGCGTTTCAGCGACTGATGGACAGCGTCCTGCGCGACTTGGATTTTGTCTACGTCTACCTGGACGATATCCTCGTCGCCAGCGCGTCCCGCGAAGAGCACCTACGCCACCTCCGCACGCTCTTCGAACGCCTGGGCCAGCATGGCCTGATTGTGAACCCCGCAAAGTGCCGGTTCGGCGCTGCCACAATCGATTTTCTGGGGAACCGTGTCACCAGGCACGGAGCCGTCCCCCTGCCGGCCAAGGTGGAGGCGGTGAAGGGGTTTCCGCGCCCCCGCACGATCAGAGGGCTGCAGGAGTTCCTGGCCATGGTGAACTTTTACCATCGGTTCCTGCCCCGTATCGCCCAGCTCCTGCGCCCCCTGCACGAAGCTCTCCGAGGTAAGCCGGGCAAAGGCGACGTTACCTGGACCGAGCAGATGGACACGGCGTTCACGGGCGCGAAGCTCGCCTTGGCTAACGCCACCATGCTTGCGCACCCGGCGCCCGATGCACCGATGCCTCGGACTACGCGGTGGGCGCGGTGCACGAGCAATGGGTGCGTGGAGCTTGGCAACCGCTGGCATTCTTTAGCCGGCAGCTTCGCCCGCCCGAACGCCGTTACAGTACCTTCGACCGCGAGTTGCTCGGACTTCACTTGGCAGTCAGGCACTTCCGCCATCTGCTCGAGGGCCAGGCGTTCACTGCCTTCGTCGACCACAAGCCGCTGATCTTCGCGATGGGCAAGGTCACCGATCCGTGGTCAGCCCGGCAGCAGTGTCACCTCTCGGCCGTGTCCGAGTACACGACGGACATCCAGCACGTCGCGGGGAAGGACAACCCGGTGGCGGATTGCCTTTCCCGGGCCGTCGTCCACGCAGTCCACCTCGGCATCGACTATGCCCGGATGGCAGCGGACCAGGCCGCTGACCCCGACGTCCAGGCCTTGCGGACCGCCGTCACGGGCCTCCGCGTCACCGAGGTGCCGTTCGACGGCGCGGACGCGGCCCTCTTGTGCGACATCTCCCTCGGGCGTCCTCGCCCCATCGTGCCCGTGGGCTGGCAGCGCCAGGTGTTTGACGCCTTCCACGGCCTGTCCCACCCGGGCGCGAGGGCCTCCCAAAGGCTGATCGCCGACAAGTTCGTCTGGCATGGCCTCCGGAAGGCCGTCCGCCGCTGGGCCAGGACGTGCCTCGCGTGCCAGCGCGCCAAGATGCACCGGCACACCCAGGCCCCGTTGGCCCCGTTCACGGTGCCGGAACGCCGGTTTGACCACGTCCACGTGGACCTGGTGGGACCTCTGCCCCCCTCGCGGGGTTTCACCTACGTCCTCACCATGGTGGACCGCACCACCCGGTGGCCGGAGGCCGTGCCCTTGGCGTCGACAACGGCGGCCGATGTCGCGCAGGCTTTCATCGCCACCTGGGTCGCCCAGTTCGGTGCCCCCTCAGACATCTCATCCGACCGCGGCCCCCAGTTCACCTCGGAGCTCTGGGGGGCGGTTGCGCAGGGGCTCGGGGTCCGGCTGCACCGAACCACGGCCTACCACCCCCAGGCTAACGGCCTGTGTGAGCGATTTCACCGCTCATTGAAGGCCGCACTCCGGGCCACCCTCCGCGACGGCGGCTGGGTCGACAGGCTCCCCTGGGTCCTGCTGGGCCTCCGGACGGCGCCCAAGGAGGACCTGCGCGCATCCGCGGCGGAGTTGGTCTTCGGGAAACCGCTGCGGGTGCCGGGCGAGTTCCTCCCCGACTCCACAGCACCATGGTCCGCGGCACAGCAGCGCTCCGCTCTGCAAGAGACCGCCCAGAGGTTCGCCCCGGTGCCAACGGCATGCCACGGGCACCCACCGACGCACGTCGCCCCGGAGCTTCGCACGGCGGAGTACGTCTTCGTCCGCCACAATGCCCATCGGACACCACTGCGGCCCCCGTACGACGGGCCTTTCCGCGTGCTGGAGACCGGGGCGAAGCACTTCACCCTGGACATCGGCGGTACTCCTGACCGCGTTTCGGTAGACCGCCTCAAGCCGGCCCACCTCGATGTGGACCATCCACCGCCAGTGGCCCGACCCCCACGTCGGGGCCGCCCTCCTGCGGGCGGACCCCCGGCACCGCCCAGCCCCGCCGCCACGCCGCCCCCCGGTCCTGCACCCATCCCAGGGGCAGCCAGGGGCATCCCACCTGGCATCCCTGCACCCCGGACGCCGCCGATCGCCAGGGGGCGCTTCGGCCGGGTCATTCGTCTGCCCCGCAAACTGGCCCTCCAGGTGCGCGGGAATTCTGGGGGGGCGCGTGTGGCGGACACAAAAGCCCACTGGCGTGGTGACATCATTCCACGCACCAAGTGGGCGGTGGCCACGCCCGAGGGGTAGGCGTGGCCTCATGATATACACCGGGCGACCAGCCCGGAGCAGTTCAGTGTTACAGTGTAGTCTTACAATAAAGACGTTTATATGTTACCGCTTGTCCGCTTCCTCCTTGCTCACAAGCAGCGCGCGTAACGCCGCGCTTTACAATCTTATTTATGGTGCATCCTCCCGTGAGTGTGGTGTACACAATAATGACACCAAGACAACGGCAATGATAATCATTAAGGCTTATCATGGAACAATGAAGCTTCACTATAGATATTGAAGTTGCCATTTTGCTGGTTGTGGCAGAAAAATCACTTTTGAGTAGCTGGGTAAAGTATACTCAAAGGCAAAAGTTATTGTGACACACAAACAACAAACAGAATCAGTGTTAAACTTTTACTGCCACGAATGAAATGTTATTACATGGAAAGACAAATGTTTCAAGGTATGGTAACGATCAACAGTCCATAAGAACAGAGCACCTGGCATATGCAAATGAGCCACAACACAAGAGGGGGTTCACAAGCAAGTTCACACAGTCAGTAGCGAGTGTGTCCACCTTGTGCATTGATGCAGGCCTGGCACCTTCGCCTCATTGAGGCCACTAAACGTCGATGAAAGTCCTTGGGAAGATCATTCCATATCCGAGGAAGGATTTGGTGGAGTTCCTGCAGCGTTTTTGGAGGATTCGGATGACGTCGTAAACGTCGCTCCATTTCATCCCAGACGTGTTCAATGGGTGACAAATCAGGGGATCTTGCGGGCCAGGGTAACACATTAACATTGTTCTGATTAAAATACTGCTGTACAACTCGAGCAACGTGTGGTCTGGCATTATCGTGTTGAAACGTCACTCTAGGGCCGTTCTGTTGCAAAAACGGTAAAGCGGCCATTTGCAAAATCTCGTCTAGGTACCTCACAGCATTCAAGTTCCCCTCAATCACAATCATTGGCGTTCTTGCTGCAGCTGTTATCCCACCCCAGATCATAACGCCCCCACCTCCAAAACGATCCCCTTCCAGAACACATGGCCTGATGTAACGTTCACCTGTGCACCTGTAGACACGTGTCCTACCGTCAGCTCGGTGAAGCTGTGCCAAATGGTGTTTCTATGGACGTTGAATCGACGAGCAGCATCACGCTGCGAGGTACCAGACTGAAGCATACCTATAGCTCTCCGTCTGTCATTTTCCCCGAGGCGTGGCATGTCGAACTTATTACAAAACGATGAATAGAGGTGTTTTTCTGACTTCTGCACTTCTTAAGACTGCATTGAGTGGAAATGATAAGCGTCTGGTTGTCTGGCCTTTTAAAGTGAACATTGCTGGCCATTTTTCTCGAATATGTCATGCTTCTTGCAAATTTCATGCAATTTGAACAACAACTGCTTGGTTGCGTTTCTTCGACCATTTTAACACACTCTTTCTCTGGTTCAAATCCAAAAATTCATTCACAAGATTACCAATGAAAAAATTCCATGTCACAATAACTTTTGCCTCTGAGTATATATACACAGTTGGAACCCTTGAGTTAACTGGAAGATCTCAGGACAAATTGTCTCGCAGACACACGCCTTTATACATTTTCAAAATGGAAAGGGTTTTATGTTGAATAAAAGCCATTTTGTAGCCAAGATATTAAAGATTATTAACTCTGATATACAGAGTGGCCCAAAAGTTAGAAGCCACAGGGTTAATATTGCATAAAATAAAATAAATTAGCAAAGGGCTTTTAAAATGATTTCTGGAAAGTATAAAAAATAATTTATTTATTAATTGATTACCATATGAAATTTCCACTGATAGAGTGAATTAAAGCAAATGTTTGAATTGTTGGAAATTAACTTGCAGGCACATTCAATTCCACATAAACATGATGTTTGAAAATTTCTCAGCATCTCGATACTGATCTTTGCAAACTCGGAAGTTATTTTTTCCCTTCAATTGTGCCATGTTTCTGGGATGGTCAACATGGCAGACCGACTTGAGATGCCCCCACAGGAAGAAATCATTGAACGCAAGATCTGGCTCCTTTTCGTTTTTATTATTTTGCAAGAGCATCAAGACATACGTCGCGCCCCCTGCAGGATTGCTAAAAAATGAACCGAATCACGATAGAATTGAGTCACGATCGACATTCACTCCTGACTTTCGTGTGTGTGTGTGTGTGTGTGTGTGTGTGTGTGTGTGTGTGTGTGTGTGTGTGTGTGTGTGTGTGTGTGTGTGTGTGTGTGTGTGTATGTGTGTGTGCCTGCAAGTTGTTATTTTTTGTCTGCTATCCCCACATGTGGGTGGGCCTCAGGAGATGGAATGGAGATCTATTACGGTAAAGCGCGGCGTTACGCGCGCTGCTTGTGAGCAAGGAGGAAGCGGACAAGCGGTAACATATGAACGTCTTTATTGTAAGACTACACTGTAACACTGAACTCTTCCGGGCTGGTCGCCCGGTGTATATCCTGAGGCCACGCCTACCCCTCGGGCGTGGCCACCGCCCACTTGGTGCGTGGAATGATGTCACCACGCCAGTGGGCTTTTGTGTCCGCCACACGCGCCCCCCCAGAATTCCCGCGCACCTGGAGGGCCAGTTTGCGGGGCAGATGAATGACCCGGCCGAAGCGCCCCCTGGCGATCGGCGGCGTCTGGGGTGCAGGGATACCAGGTGGGATGCCCCTGGCTGCCCCTGGGATGGGTGCAGGACCGGGGGGCGCCGTGGCGGCGGGGCTGGGCGGTGCCGGGGGTCCGCCCGCAGGAGGGCGGCCCTGACGTGGGGGTCGGGCCACTGGCGGTGGATGGTCCACATCGAGGTGGGCCGGCTTGAGGCGGTCTACCGAAACGCGGTCAGGAGTACCGCCGATGTCCAGGGTGAAGTGCTTCGCCCCGGTCTCCAGCACGCGGAAAGGCCCGTCGTACGGGGGCCGCAGTGGTGTCCGATGGGCATCGTGGCGGACGAAGACGTACTCCGCCGTGCGAAGCTCCGGGGCGACGTGCGTCGGTGGGTGCCCGTGGCATGCCGTTGGCACCGGGGCGAACCTCTGGGCGGTCTCTTGCAGAGCGGAGCGCTGCTGTGCCGCGGACCATGGTGCCGTGGAGTCGGGGAGGAACTCGCCCGGCACCCGCAGCGGTTGCCCGAAGACCAACTCCGCCGCGGATGCGCGCAGGTCCTCCTTGGGCGCCGTCCGGAGGCCCAGCAGGACCCAGGGGAGCCTGTCGACCCAGCCGCCGTCGCGGAGGGTGGCCCGGAGCGCGGCCTTCAATGAGCGGTGAAATCGCTCACACAGGCCGTTAGCCTGGGGGTGGTAGGCCGTGGTTCGGTGCAGCCGGACCCCGAGCCCCTGCGCAACCGCCCCCCAGAGCTCCGAGGTGAACTGGGGGCCGCGGTCGGATGAGATGTCTGAGGGGGCGCCGAACCGGGCGACCCAGGTGGTGATGAAAGCCTGCGCGACATCGGCCGCCGTTGTCGACGCCAAGGGCACGGCCTCCGGCCACCGGGTGGTGCGGTCCACCATGGTGAGGACGTGGGTGAAACCCCGCGAGGGGGGCAGAGGTCCCACCAGGTCCACGTGGACGTGGTCAAACCGGCGTTCCGGCACCGTGAACGGGGCCAACGGGGCCTGGGTGTGCCGGTGCACCTTGGCGCGCTGGCACGCGAGGCATGTCCTGGCCCAGCCGCGGACGGCCTTCCGGAGGCCATGCCAGACGAACTTGTCGGCGATCAGCCTTTGGGAGGCCCTCGCGCCCGGGTGGGACAGGCCGTGGATGGCGTCAAACACCTGGCGCTGCCAGCCCGCGGGCACAATGGGGCGAGGACGCCCGAGGGAGACGTCGCACAAGAGGGCCGCGCCCGCGCCGTCGAACGGCACCTCGGTGACGCGGAGGCCCGTGACGGCGGTCCGCAAGGCCTGGACGTCGGGGTCAGCGGCCTGGTCCGCTGCCATCCGGGCATAGTCGATGCCGAGGTGGACTGCGTGGGCGACGGCCCGGGAAAGGCAATCCGCCACCAGGTTGTCCTTCCCCGCGACGTGCTGGATGTCCGTCGTGTACTCGGACACGGCCGAGAGGTGACGCTGCTGCCGGGCCGACCACGGCTCGGTGACCTTGCCCATCGCGAAGATCAGCGGCTTGTGGTCGACGAAGGCAGTGAACGCCCGGCCCTCGAGCAGATGGCGGAAGTGCCTGACCGCCAAGTGAAGTCCGAGCAACTCGCGGTCGAAGGTACTGTAACGGCGTTCGGGCGGGCGAAGCTGCCGGCTAAAGAACGCCAGCGGTTGCCAAGCTCCACGCACCCATTGCTCGTGCACCGCGCCCACCGCGTAGTCCGAGGCATCGGTGGTGAGGGCGATCGGTGCATCGGGCGCCGGGTGCGCGAGCATGGTGGCGTTAGCCAAGGCGAGCTTCGCGCCCGTGAACGCCGTGTCCATCTGCTCGGTCCAGGTAACGTCGCCTTTGCCCGGCTTACCTCGGAGAGCTTCGTGCAGGGGGCGCAGGAGCTGGGCGATACGGGGCAGGAACCGATGGTAAAAGTTCACCATGCCCAGGAACTCCTACAGCCCTCTGATCGTGCGGGGGCGCGGAAACCCCTTCACCGCCTCCACCTTGGCCGGCAGGGGGACGGCTCCGTGCCTGGTGACACGGTGCCCCAGAAAATCGATTGTCGCGGCGCCGAACCGGCACTTTGCGGGGTTCACAATCAGGCCATGCTGGCCCAGGCGTTCGAAGAGCGTGCGGAGGTGGCGTAGGTGCTCTTCGGGGGACGCGCTGGCGACGAGGATATCGTCCAGGTAGACGTAGACAAAATCCAAGTCGCGCAGGACGCTGTCCATCAGTCGCTGGAACGCCTGAGCCGCATTCTTCAGACCGAAGGGCATGCGCAGGAACTCGAAGAGTCCGAATGGCGTGATGACCGCCGTCTTCGGGACGTCCTCCGGCCTGACGGGGACCTGATGGTAGCCGCGTATGAGGTCCACCTTCGAGAAGAAGGACCTGCCCGCCAAACGGGCGGAAAAGTCCTGAATGTGGGGGACGGGGTAGCGGTCGGGAGTCGTGGCGTCATTGAGACGGCGATAGTCCCCGCACGGTCGCCATCCCCCGCCGGGCTTCGGCACGATGTGCAGCGGCGACGCCCAAGCGCTCTCTGAGCGCCGGACGATGCCGAGTCGCTCCAGGGTAGCGAAACCCGCTTTTGCCACCGCCAGCTTCGTCGGCTCGAGGCGGCATGCCCGGGCGTAGACCGGTGGCCCGACGGTGGGGATGTGATGGGCCACCCCGTGCTTGACGGCCCCCGCCGAGAAGGTGGGCCGTGTGAGGGCCGGGAAGCCGGCGAGGAGGCGGGTGAATGCGTCCGCTGCCGGAAGCGTACAGACCAACGTGGCCGGAACCGAATCGTTCGGCAAGCCGCTTGGCAAGCCGCTCGTTGAGCTGGGCAACGCACATGCGAGCGAGCTGAACGTCTCGGCCTGGACAAGCCGTCTGCGCTTGACGTCGACCAGGAGCCCATTAGCGCACAGGAAGTCCGCGCCAAGCAGTGCCATGGGCACGTCGGCGGTGACGAACGTCCATCGGAAAACCTGCCCTCCAAACCGCAGAGAGAGGCAGCGTTTTCCGTACGTACGGATGGGCGTCCCGTTCGCGGCAAGCAGTGCGGGGCCCCCACCCGCGGCGTGCTTGTCTGACGTGCCGGCGGGAATGACACTCACCTGTGCTCCCGTGTCGCACAGGTAACGGCGCCCGGAGAAGGTGTCCGTTATGAACAGCAGGCTGCTCGAACGGCCGGCGCTCATCGCCACAATTGAGCGCCGGCCCGGGCGTTTCCCGACCCGTTGAAGGAGCACGGCGGATGACACCGCCGAGCTTCGTGGCCGAACTTGGCGTGGAACCAGCACCAGGTGGTGGAGCTGGAGGAGCGCGGCTGGCTCCGCCAGGCCGGTGGAGTCGACGGGTTTCCCCGCGGTGGCGGTTTTCGCCGCGGCGGTGGGCGGGGCGTGGCGGCGTTCACGAGGTGCGTATCAGCATGCTGCTGAAACTCAGCGTGCTGTAGAAGATGATGCTGTGGAACAGCAGCGTCGAAGGCCGTGACGGCCACGCCAACGCTCGCCCGCGTGTCCGAAGCGGCGAAGTACTTGTCCGCCTCGGCCGCCAATGCTCGGGGTTCCGTTAGCCCGGTCCCGGCCAACGCGAGGCGAACCTGCGCTGGAAGTTGGCGACGGAAAAGCGCCCGGAATAGCGAACCGGGGGCTTCGTCGCCCAACAGTGACAGCATATGGTCCATTCGGACCGACGGGCACGTCTCACCGAGCTCGGGGAGATCCAGGAGGCGGTCGGCCCGTGCGTCGTCCGTGAGGCTGAACGTGGCTAGGAGTAGCCGCTTGAGTGCCTCGTACTTGTGGCCGTCCGGTGGGTGGCGAAGGACGGACACAACTCGAGCGGCCGTGCCGGGCCCGAGGGAGGCGACGACATGGCAGTAGCGCAGGTCGTCGTTGGTGAGGCGCCGAAGCTGAAATTGGGCTTCGGCTTGAACGAACCAGACCTCGGCCTGGGCCTCCCAAAATTCGGGAAGTTTAATCGCCATTGACTTGTCGTTGGCCATTGCAATGGCGTCGTGTTCGGAAGGATCGCTACGGCAGATCCAACGTCGAGGGTCACCAGTAAAGCGCGGCGTTACGCGCGCTGCTTGTGAGCAAGGAGGAAGCGGACAAGCGGTAACATATGAACGTCTTTATTGTAAGACTACACTGTAACACTGAACTCTTCCGGGCTGGTCGCCCGGTGTATATCCTGAGGCCACGCCTACCCCTCGGGCGTGGCCACCGCCCACTTGGTGCGTGGAATGATGTCACCACGCCAGTGGGCTTTTGTATCCGCCACAACGGCTCAAAGTATCCACATCCATTAGTGTGTGTGTGTGTTTGTGTGTGTGTGTGTAGAAAAATACTAATCCCATCGCCTAATTTAAGGCTAATTTTAAACTCCTTTTTTCAAAACTAGTGCTTCCCCCTATGGCTAAGGGAAGGGAACGGGGAACGGGGGAAGGGGTAGTGGAGAGAAGGGAAGAGGGAGCGGGAGGTGAGGAGGACAAATCTACCTGTGCGAAGAGTACTTTAACCTCAGCGTTACCCAGGTACAAAAGGGAATTGTCATATCTACCCTCTGCCACCACCACCAGGTGGTGCTACATGGTACACATTTACATAGAGAACTTGTATATTTACATAGTACACATTTACATAAAATTGAAAAGCTGAAATGTCTTGAGTCAATAAGTATTCAACCCCTTTGCTATGACACTCCAAATTGAGCTCAGGTTCATCCAATTTTCTTTGATCATTCTTGAGATGTCTATTCAATTGATTGGAGTCTACCTGTGGCCAAATCAATTGATTGGACATGATTTAGAAAGAAACACCTTTCTATAGAAGCTCCCACAGTTGACAGTGCATGCCAGAGCAGAAACTCCACCAATAAGTCCAAGGAACTGTCTGTAAAACTCCGAGATATAATTGTGAGGAAGCATAGATCTGGGGAAGGGTATAAAACTATTTCTAGAGTGTTAAAAGTTCCTAAGAACACAGTGAGCTCCATCATTAGGAAATGGAAAGAATATGGAACTACCCAGACTTTTCTTAGAGCTGGCCATCCGACCAAACTTAGCAACCGGGCAAGAAGGACTTTGGTCAGGGAGGTGACCAATAACCCAATGATCACACTGAGAACTACAGAGTTCCTTGGCTGAAAAGGGAGAACTTGCCGGAAGGACAACAGTCTCTGCAGCACTTCAGATATCTGGGCTCTTTGGGAGAGTGGCCAGACAGAAGCCACTGCAAAAAGGCACATGAAAGACTGAGGGCATGAGGAAAAATATTCTGTGGCCTGATGAGACAAAAATTAAACTCTGGCCTGAATGCAAAGTGCTATATTTGGCAGAAACCAAGCACAGCTCATCACCCATATAACACCATCCCTACCATGAAGCATTGTGGTGGCAGCATCATGCTATGGGGATGCTTTTCAGCAGCAGGGACTTTTCAGCAGTAGAAGACTTGTACGGATAGAGGGAACAGTGAATGGAGCCAAATATAGGCAAATTCTTGAGGAGAACCTGCTTCAGAGTACAAAAAAACCTTTGACTGCGGTGAAGATTTATGTTCTAACAGGACAATGATCCCAAGCATCCAGCCAAAGCAACACTGGAATGCCTTCAGAATGAGAAAGTCCTTCAGCATCCCAGCCATATCCCAGACTTGAATCCCATTGAGAATCTGTGTAAAGACCTGAAGATTGCTGCTCACCAATGCTCCCCTTCCAACTTGACAGAACTTGAGCAAATCTACAAAGAAGAATGGGTGAAATTCCCCAATCCAGATGTGCAAATTCGCTGATACAGACATACCATACCGAAGAATACTTGAAGCTGTAATCGGTGGCCAAGACGCTTCTATGAAGTGTTGATTGAGGGGGTTGACTACTTATGTAAATTTGATAATTCACCTTTTCACTTTTAGTTATTTGTAAAAAATTCCAAAAAAAAAGAAAAATTCCACTTTGACATTATGGGGTATTTATTATGTGGAGATCAGTGACAAAAAATCTCTATTTAAACTATTTTAAATTCAGGCTGACATTAAATGTGAAAAAACTCAGAGTGTGAATACTTTCTGAAGGCACTGTGTATTTCCCTATTTTTATTTTGACACCCTTTGGATATACCTGGGCATTCCACATTGTCTCATCTTAATTCCCCCCCTCCCTCATCTTAATTCCCCCCCTCCCTCATTTCTCCAATGAAATTGTCGTTTCGATGGATAAAATCGGTCTGGTGTTGATGTGGAGCAGGCATGATGGGCTGAATGGCCTCCTGCATCAAGTTACCTGGAGGACGGGTTCAGTGTGTGACGAGGATGAATCGATTCAATTTTGCTGAAGATCCGAATCCGGATTCGGATTCGAAATAAAAAAAAATTTAAAAGTGATTCACCATTGTGAATGGGCCAAAAATGATATATAGCATGATGTATCAATACATTGTGGATGAGTTGTGACAAAACTAGGTGGGTGAGTTGATTAGGTGACAAGAACAAACCGATTTGACTTTGATTCAGGTCCGAATCCAGATCCGGCTTAACAGTGGGATACAAAACATAAATTGTTCAATCTGGGGGAGGTATGTGCTATACCGAGTGCGTTCTACTTTCCATGTATATTTGGTTGTGATATCCATTTGCGGGTTTCCAGAAGTGGAACGGAGTCCTCCCAGGACCCAGAGTATCCACCTCCTCTTCGGTAAGGGATCACGGTTCATGGACCAAGCTGTTCAACGTTTTCAGAGTTTTGTTCCAAGGGCTCTATTCAGGATCGTCACCAAACCCCAGATTGCTTCCAGTTGTAGTTCATTTGTGGTAATATTCCCGGGGATGGTTTTTAAAATCTCGTTGAGGTTCTTCTTTATCATTCCTGTTGCTCCAATTAATCACTGGTACAATTTCGATGCTCTTCAGCTTCCAAGATCTCTTGACCTCATTTCTGAGGTCCTGGTATTTGGTCGTTTCCTTGAATTCTGCGTTTTTGAGGCCAAAATCGCTGTGTACTGATATCTCAATCATCAATGCTGTCTTTTCCTTTTTGTTCCTGAGTACAATGTCCGGACGCAATGCTTTGTTCTCTATGTTCACGCTCGATGGAATCATCAGGTCGTATGTGAGAATGACGTCAAAAATTTTAATGATTGCCGTTGGTTCGTGTTTCCATTAGTTTTCTGGAACTGGGATGTTTAAATTTTTGCAGATATGCCAATGAATCACTTTGCATACTTTGTTGTGCGGTTGTGTGTAAAGTTGTTCTGATAATAGTTTTTTCCCGAGAATCCCGCGAGCAGGTGACTGGTATTTTCTGTTTCTATTTTGCAGAATCTACACTTGTCTTTCTGGTTCAGTCCCGCCATCTTTTTTAATCCATTGGAGTATTGTCCTTGATCTTGAGCATTTATTTTGATTCGCTCTCCATCCCAGTTGAGCTGCCCTTTTATTAGCCATTTAAATGAGCCTTCTTTGTCTATCCCCACTCTGTCCAATTATTACCTCCGCCACCAAAGGTAGATGGAGGTTATGTTTTCTCCGCTGTCTGTTTGTTTGTCTGTCTGTGAACAAGATATCTCAAAAAGTTGTGGACCGATTCAGACGAAATTTGGCAGAGAGGTGTAGTGCATGTGACATGGACGAAATGTTTAGATTTTGGTGAAGATCCGGATTCGGATCCGGCTAGTATAATTTTTTAAGTGATTCTTCACCATTGGGAGATCGGGCCAAAAACGACATATCGCAGGATATCTCAAAAAGTTGTGGACCGATTTGGATGAAACTTGGTGGACCGGTTGGGTCTGTGACAAGGACGAGTCGATTCGATTTTGGTGAAGATCTGAATGTGGATTCGGATACGATAATTATTTAATTTTTAAGTGATTCTTCACCATTGAGGGATCGGGAGAAAAAAAGATATATAACATGATATTAAAAAAAGTTATGGACGAGTTATGTCTAAACTAGGTGGATGAGTTTATTAGATGACAAGAACAAGCCGATTATATTTTGGTTCAGGTCCGAATCCAGATCCGGCCTATCATTGGGATGCAAAACAAACTGTTCAGCCTGGCGGAGGTATGCGCTCTACCGAGTGTCGTTCTAGTTTTTTTGTATTTTCCTGCTCTTTTGTCATTCTCCCAGTTGTTGGTATATATTTCTTGATATTTCTTTTGATACATTTCTTTTGTCTTTTTTTGCCATTCATGGGGTTGTATTTGTTGCTGTTTAATTTTCCTGTACGGCATCTTCTATTCGCACCTGTTTTTCTTGCAAATTATTTGCAATTTGAGTTAGGAATACTTTTTCAGGTTTGTTGTGTTCATATTTGTTTACAAATTGCATCTGATAGTCTGTTGAGCGTTTCACATACTCAGCTAGTCCTACACTCATCGATCTGTGCACCTGGATGAGTTCCATCAGGCTGCTCCCTCCCTCTCATCTCGGCAGGTACCTTCTCGGGATGCACTGGTTTGTGTAAAACATTTTGTGGATGGTGATGAGTTTTTTGTTTTGACGTCTCACTTGTTGATTTCTGATTGTGGCCAGTTTATTATTCCACAGCTATATTGGAACACTGGTACTATGAGCTCGTTTATGGCTTTGATTTTGTTTCTTGGGGAGAGGTATGTTTTCATGATCAGCTTCATTCTACGTAGGTAATCTTTGATGATTGTTTTGCGCATTTGTTTGTGACATATTTGGTGGCCCTCTTGTACTCCGAGGTATTTGTATGATGCTTCGTTTTCTAACTGCTATATTGTTGTTTCAAGGTCAATTTTTATGTTGTCTGTTTTTGTTGGTTTACCTTGTACAAATGTGCACTTGGCTCACTTGTCTAGTCCAAATTATATTTGAATGTCCTCGGAGAACCGTTTTACTAGTTTTAGTTATGTCCGTTTTTCGTCATTTGGTGCGAAGAGCTTGAAATCATTCATTTATAGTAGATGTGTCACCTTTCCTATATCTTTAGATGATCTTCTATTGGTTGTTAGGATTTATCTGTGCCCTTGTTCATTGACGAGGTTACTTAGTGGGTCCATGGAGTTTCCCGATGTAAGAGATGTCCAACATGTCCAACGCATTGAATCTGGGCTTTATGGCAGAGTGGCCAGACGGAAGCCAAACAGTTCAATTTTGGTTTCATCAGCCCACAGAATCTTGTTTATCACAGTGTGAGAGTCCTTTAGGTGCTTTTTTGCCCTGGTTTACCCCTGAACTCCGCCTGATGAAAACTCGTGCTCGCCAACTTGAAAGACTCTGCAATAAAACAGGTCTCACAGTTCACTCCCAAGCCTACAAGGACCACCTACAACACTACAAAGATGCCCTCTCCCGCGCCCGCTCCGCCTACTACTCTCAAATTATCCACTCTGGCTCCGGAAACCCAAAAGCACTCTTCTCGACAATAAACAAACTCCTCCGCCCCCTGAACACCACCACCCAGTCATTCCCAGTAGACAACTGCATCTCCTTCCTCTCTTTCTTCCAACGCAAAATTGACAACATCTACAACAGCTTGACCACCGCCGCACCCGCTCCCCCTCCAACCACCTGCCCCCCCCCCCCCCCTTGTCCTGCCATGCCCTGTCTCGGTTCTCCCCAATCTCCCCTACTGACCTCTCTGAACTCCTCATAGGAATGAAAACTGCCACCTGCACTCTTGACCCCATCCCCTCCAGCTTTGTCAAGGCCTCCCTCCCTGGTCTCTCTCCACTTATCATTGCAACAATAAACTCCTCCCTGTCTACAGGCATCGTCCCACCTTCCCTCAAAATTGCTGCTGTTACCCCCATTCTAAGAAAACCTGGTCTAAACCCTGACACCCTAACCAACTTCAGACCCATCTCCAACCTACCCTTTCTGTCAAAAGTTTTGGAATACGCTGTAGCCACTCAACTCAAACATCACCTCTCTGTCAATAACCTGTATGAAACATTCCAATCTGGATTCCGCTCCAACCACAGTACTGAAACTGCTCTCCTCAAAATCACCAACGACCTTCTCCTCTCCTCTGACGCTGGCAACCTCAACATTCTCGTCCTCCTCGACCTCAGCGCTGCCTTTGACACCATCAATCACACCATCCTCCTCACCCGACTTGAATCCACCTTTAACGTTACCGGCACTGCCCTCTCTTGGATTAAATCATACCTCTCTGACAGACGCCAGTTCATCTCCATCAATAACTGCAAATCCCCCACTGCTCCCCTCCCCCAAGGTGTCCCCCAAGGTTCAGTTCTTGGCCCCCCCCCCTCCTCTTCATCCTTTACCTGTCCCCCCTCGGTCCCTTAATCCACCGTCATGGTCTCCAATTCCATTGCTTTGCCGATGACATCCAGCTTTTCATCTCCACCAAGTCCGTCTCCACCGACACCCACTCTATCCTGACAAACTGCATCACTGAAATAAAATCCTGGCTTCAAATCAACTTCCTCAAGCTTAACTGTGATAAATCTGAAATAATCATCATTGGCCCAAAAACGCTCGCAAAATCCACCCATAACTTTGCCCTCAACATCGACGGTATCCCAGTATCCACCTCCCCTCACATCCGGAATCTTGGCGTCATCTTTGACCAAACCCTCTCCTTCGACAAATACACTAAACAGATCACAAAGTCAGCCTTCTTTCACCTGAAAAACATTGCCCGTCTCCGCTCATCCCTCTCCTCCACGGCTGCAGAAACCCTCATCCACGCCTTCATCACCTCCCGTCTGGACTACTGCAATAGCCTCCTCTATGGTTCACCCTCAAAAATCACCAATAAACTCCAATACATTCAGACTCCGCTGCCCGTCTACTCACCCATTCCCGGACCCGTGACCACATCACCCCCATCCTTTACAAGCTTCACTGGCTCCCCATCCCCCAGAGAATCCAGGACAAAATCCTCCTCTTGACATACAAAGCCCTCCATATCCTGGCCCCATCCTACCTGGCTGACCTCCTCTCCAGACACACTCCCACCCGCAACCTCCGCTCTGCTGGTACCAACCTCCTGACCCCCTCCATCCGGACCAAATTCAGATCCTGGGGGGACAGGGCCTTCTCCATCGCTGCTCCCACCCTCTGGAACTCACTACCTCACACCATCAGAGACTCCTCCTCACTCACCACATTCAAAACATCACTAAAGACCCACCTGTTCAACACTGCATTCAACATTCAACCCACAGCATTTAACCCCTGACTATCTCTTCTCCTTCTCCCTCCTTTTGCTTTAAATATTTCCCTATTGATTCTTGTCTTTTTGCAATTGTTGTTTTCATGTATTGTTATGCATTATGTTTTCCACTCTGTCAAAGCGCCTTTGGGCTTCTGGAAAAGCGCTATACAAAATAAATGAATTATTAGGTTTACTCTCCATGAAATGGAGAGTAACCTATTATATTACTGCTAGAGTTTTTCTTATTATTATTATTCTTCCACCCTATTTTGCACCTCCGAAAACTTCATAATTAAGTTTCTCAGCAACCGCTGGTCGGATTGACAGGAAATTTTCATCAAATGATCGGCTAGGCTCGTAGAATTTTATAATGCTAATGATGACGTCATAGGTCACGTGGTATGGGCGCCATCTTGTAAAACACCTTCAACTTTGCCCCTCTGTATCTCCGAAACGGCTCAATGGAAAAATTTGAGGAATGGCTCATTCCAAAGAACTCTGCAATGGGAACAAAAAACATGTGTATTGAGTATATCAAAAATGCTAACGTTAAGAGGTTAGAATTCGTCAAACACAGTTTTTCTCCCCCGAAAAAGAGATTTTTCCCCCAGATGCTTAGTTAAAAAAAACTCAGAATGCGAAAATTTTCGAAGTCATATGTCACATGGTTCGGCCGCCATCTTGTTTTCCGTGAAAAAACACAAAAAACCCTTTTCCTCCGCAACGGCTGAACGGATCGAGCCCAAGCTTGGCATGCGTATTCGGATACCCATGACAAACAAAAAAGTCAGCGAGCACGACGTCATCCGACACGTGGTTTCAGAGTTATGACGTTTTAAAATCTCAAACTAGAAATGGAATCACCTCCATAATTTGTGGAGGTATCGAGTGGAAACTTTACACAAGTGTTCCTCATGGGGGGATGTTTAATCGTTACTTGAGACGTTTTTTTAAGTCACATGGTTTGGCCGCAATAAATAATGGAAGTTAAATTTTAAAAAGCTTGTAACTCTTGAACCACTGCATGGATCGACTTGAATTTTTAATACAATGTAGCTCTCATCGGGTGGAACAAGTTTGCAAAATTTCAAGATGATTGGATGTACGGTCGCGAAACTAAAGTCTTTATTGTTGAAAGAGGAACAAACACACCATTTTGTCCTGCCAGGCCACATCTCCCAGTGCTTTTGCCATTTTCAGTTTTAATTTCCTTTAAAAAACATTTTCTCTGCAATAATAGGGCCGATTGAGATAAAATTTTCACCATAGGAGGCACTCGGTCTGTAGAATATTTTAATGGTAATTATGACGTCGCAGGTCACGTGGTTCGGCCGCCATCTTGTTTTTCGTGAAAACACGAAAATCCATTTTTCTCTGCAACGGCTGAACAGATCGAGGCCAAACTTTGCAAGCAGAATCGCATACCCATGACGAACAAAAAAGTCAGCGAGCACGACATCATCCGACACATGGTTTCAGAGTTATGACGTTTTTAAGCATGAACCTTTAAAACCTAGCTCCTCCCTCATTTTTGATCCAATCGAGGAGAAAATTCACAGCTCTGTTCAGCATGTAAGTCTACTAAAATATCACTTTAGAATTTGCGATAGGTCACGTGGTTTGGCAGATATCGTTAATTAAACGATTTTTTTTTTAATGGATATCTCTTGAATCGCTTTATTGATCGACGTGAAACTTCATACTCTAGAAGAAGTCATGAAGAGTAACAAGTGTGCAAAATTTCAAGATGATTGGATGTACGGTCGCGAAGCTATAAGTCTTTATTGTTGAAAGAAGAAGAAACACACCATTTTGTCTTTCCAGTACGTGCTCACGATAACGCGATCTCCCGCGGTCATTTGAACCGCAAAAAAAATTATAATTGCAGCTTTGTCAATAGCTGAGGCATATTAACAAACGAATGAAACAGATTTGCTCAAATTCTGACTATTTTTAACTCGATCGTATTTCACTGAAAGTAAGCCCATCAAGGCGCGTACGTAATACACGAAAATACAATGGCCCATTTGCGCATATGCAAACATCCATCCACATATTACGTAAGGTGCTGTGCGAGAAGGAAATGGCTGTCATGGTCGTAATTGGTCTTGAAATTTGCGCAAATAAATGCCCTACACGATGCCGTTTATTTCGTCACAATCCATCCAGCCGATCTGAAGTTATATGAAGAAATGCATTTACGTCGTGACGTCATCACGCGATTTTCGAATTCAGACGTCTTTTCGGAAATTAAATAAAGATATAAATCGAAATGAATCATGTCCGCGATCTGCGCATGCGCGGTTTTCTCAGTCGCTTTTCAGTGGCATCGCAGTGCAACCCATCTGCGCATGCGCCAGCTATTGAAAATTGGGTCGCCACGGCAAAATCCAAGATGGCCGCCACCATGTATGTCTGAACCTTGCAACCTGCATATCTTGAAAAATAAGCGTGTGTGTGTGTAGGGGGGATGTGTGTGTGTGGGGGGGTGGAGGGATGTGTGTGTGTGTTTGTGTGTAGGTGGGGGAGGGGGGGGTTGGTTGTGTGTGTGTGTGTGTGTGTTTGGGGGTAGGGGTGTGGGTGGGGTTAGGTGGGATGTGTGTGTGTGTGTGTGTGTGTGTGTGTGTGTGTGTGTGTGTGTGTGTGTGTGTGTGTGTGTGTGTGTGTGTGTGTGTGTAGGGGGGATGTGTGTGTGTGTGTGTGTGGGGGGGGGGAGGGATGTGTGTGTGTGTGTGTGGGGGGGGGGGGAGGGATGTGTGTGTGTGTGTGTGTGTGTGGGTGTGTGTGTGTGTTTGGAAGGGTGTGCATGTGGGGGGAGGGGTGTGGGTGTGTGTGTGGGAGGGGGTAGGGCGGATGTGTGTGTGTGTGTGTGTGTGTGTGTGTGTGTGTGTGTGTGTGTGTGTGTGTGTGTCGGGGTTGTATCCAAGGGGGTTGTGTCAAAGCATGTCCAATGAAAGTGGGTTTGTATCACAAGTGGGGTTGTATCAAAAGTGGGGTTGTATCAACAGTGGGGTTGCATCAAAAGTGGGTGCGAGTAAACCGGTCATCACTGCCAGCAGTTTTAAAGTGGCAGTTCTAGTTATTATTATTATTATTATTCAATTTTGGTTTCATCAGCCCACAGAATCTTGTTTATCACAGTGTGAGAGTCCTTTAGGTGCTTTTTTGCAAACTCCAAGCAGCCTTTCATGTGTCTTTCACTGAGGAGAGGCTTCCGTCTGGCCACTCTGCCATAAAGCCCAGATCGGTGGAGTGTTGCAGTGATGGTTGTCCTTCTGGAAGTTTCTCCCATCTCCACACAGGATCTCTGGAGCTCAGCCAGAGTGACCATCGGGTTCTTGGTCACCTCTTTTACCAAGGCCCTTTTCCCCCGATTGCTCAGTTTGGCCGGGCGGCCACCTCTAGGAAGAGTCCTGGTTTAAAATGAATTGAAACGATTTCATAAGGCTGCAACATAACAAAATGTGAAAAACGTGAAGAGGTCTGAATACTTTCTGAATGCACTGTATGTATCCTTGTGTAACTCTGCATGGGGTATCGTGTTCTATGGACTCTAGGTATTAATGCAATTACGGAAAAAGATTGAAAATAAGAGGCAGAAGAGACATTAGCGTTGCCCAACTACCAATTTGACTATAAACTCCATTGTCTTGGGTCATGTGATCCACAGTGAGCAGAGCAAAGGGTGCACCGGTTGACCTTTACTTTTGGATATTTTTGATTATGGATATTTTCCGATGGTATTGTGATTTTCTTTTCTTGGGATATCACTTCAAGTTGCATCAGTATGCAAATTTTCAGCTTTCTCAAGTGTATCTAGTAAGTACAAAACATTTATATCGATGAGTGAGTCTGTAGTTAGAAAGAGCTTTATGTGTTTTTGTGGGGCATCCTTGCACACTGCAAGCAACTACTCGGGTGCATCCTATGCACACAGGCCTACTCTACATAATAAATATAAGCTTCATACATTTGATGAAGTGTATTGTGCTTGTATTCTGCATACAGCTAGATAAATCAAGTCTATAAACCAGGCTGAACAGTTTGTTTTGTATCCCACTGATAGGCTGGATCTGGATTCGGACCTGAACCAAAATCTAATCGGCTTGTTCTTGTCACCGAGCCAACTCGTCAACCTAGTTTAGTTATAACTCGTCCAAAACTTTTTAAAATATCACTTTTCGCCCGATCTCTCAGTGGTGAAAATCACTTAAAAATTAAATAATTCTCATCAGATCCATATTCAGATCTAAACCAAAATCGAATCGATTAGTCCTTGTCACACACACAACCTGTCCACCAATTTCGTCCAAATCAGTGCATAACGTTTTGAGATATCATGTTACGTATCAGTTTTAGCCCTATCTCCCAATGGTGAAGAATCGCTTTAAAAAATTCTAATAGCTGGATCCGAATCCGGATCTTCACCAACATCTAATCATTTCGTCTGTGTCACATTTTGTTTGAATCCGTCCACAATTTTTTGAGATATCTTGTTCACAGACAGACAGACAGACAGACAGACAGACAGAAACAAACAAACAGACAGAAACAAACAAACAGACAGAAACAAACAAACAGACAGACAGGGTTGAAAACATAACCTCCATCCACCTTCGGTGGTGAAGGTAGTAATTGGTGATTAGAATGAGCTCATTATTTTAAAATTTACAGTTGTAGTAATTTTAATGTAAATACGGCATAGGTTATGAAATAAGAGGCATGTGTTAATGTTGCCGAGAAATGGGTTGGAGTGTAAGCTTTATTGTCTTGCGTCACGTGACCCACAGTGAGCAGACCGAGGCTGCACTGGCCAAATCGTATTTGCGGATATTTGCATTTATGGACATTTTCCGACGGTTTTGTGATTCTTTTTTTCCCTGACATATTGGCTTTGAGTTGCATCAGTATGTAAAATTGCAGCTTTCTTGCACACCGAGAAGGTACTAAACCTTTACTTCAGTGATTCAGTGAGTGAGAGGTTTTCATTTCATTTATTATTTTGCAGGTACATCAAGACAAACATTGCGCCCATGCAGGTTTGCTAAAAAAAAAAATGAACGAAATCACTGTCGAGTAGCTGGTTAGAAAGAGCTTTATATATTTGATGAAGTAAATCAATAATTAGTGATTAAAATGAGCTCATTATTCAAAAGTTTACAGCTATAGTAATTTTTAATGTAAATATGGCAAAAGTTATAAAATAAGAAGTGGGAATGGTGTATGTTAGAATTGCCTAGCAACTAGGTTTGTGTAAGATGCATTGTCTTGGGTAACGTGACCCACAGTCAGACAGAGGCTGGAACAGCTGACCTTTATTTCCGGATTTTAATTTAAATAGAATTTCCAACTGTTTTGTGATTTTTTTTTCTCTGGGATATTGGCTTTGAGTTGCATCAATGTGCAAATTTCCAGCTTTTTACCCTACCAAGAAGGTACTAAACATTTATATCGCTGCATCAGCGAGCTGAGTGAGTCAGTGGTTAGAAAGGGCTTTATGTATACCCAGGGGGCAAGCCCATATTTTTTGGAAACTCACATGGCATGTTGTTAAAGGTTGTTGCCCATAATTCATTTATTTGGATATTGTAGAGTATCTTCGAGGTGCACAACCTTGCAAAGTTTTTTTTTTCACAAGGCTCACAAATCGGCCAAATGCAAGATGACCATATTTCAGGGCAATTTGCTCGTTATTGGGCCAATTTTACTCCCTGTATGGAAATGTCGGTATATGTATTATTAAGGTAAGAGATAAATATACAAAACTATTGAATTTTGAAATCAGCAATATCTATATTTTGGCAAAAGAAGTAGTTTCCCAACTCGTTTCCCAACTAGTAAATAATTTTGTCCATTTTACAAATAATGATATATTTTTTTACATTTTACATTACAATACATTTTACAAATAAATCCCCAAATAATGATTTTATATTTCACACCACACCAGCGTATACAGTATGGGGGTAAATGCCAACCTAACATATACTGCCAGATTATTACCCTGCGCTTGCGAAGCAAAAAGCGGGGTTAAGCATTCACTTGCGGACGTATGTGTGCCATGTGCCGTATGTGTGTGTACTGTGTCTGCATTTTAAAAATTCATTTTCTCGGCAACCGTTGGTACGATTGACACAAAATGTTACCATAGGAGCGCCTCCACCTGTAGAAACTTTTTATTTATAATTATGACGTTATAGGTCCCTTGGTACGGACGCCATCTTGGAAAAACGTTACACCTCTATATCTCCCAAACCGCTCAATGGAAAAAAATGGAAGCATGGCTCATTGTCAAGTACTCCCCATGGGGAATAAGATATGTTGATGATGATGTCATTTGTGCCTTGATTATGACATCATAATTCGACAAGTACAATGCTTTATCTGATCGGTATGAAAAAACAAAAATTCCTCTGTACCTGTTAGGCCGATTGGCACAAAATTTTCAGAATATGAGCGGCTCCTCCTGTGGAATTTTTAAAATGATAATTATGACGGCATATGTCACGTGGTACAGGCGCCATCTTGGAAAATCTAAAAAAAAGTTGCACCTCTATATCTCCGAAACCACTCCATGGAAAAAAATTGAAACATGGCTCGTTGTCAAGTACTCTGCTTGTGGAATAAGATATGTTAATGATGATGTCATCGGTCCCTTTGTTATGATGTCATAATTCGACAAATACAACAACACTTATCCATCCGATCATTATTAATTTTTTTTCAGCAACTGTTGGTCTGATGGACACTAAATTTTCACCATACGAGCGCCTCCTCCTGTATAATATTTTAATGATAATCATGACGTCATAGGTCATGTGATACAGGCGCCATCTTGGAAAAACCGAAAAATGTTGCACCTTTATATCTCCAAAACCGCTCTAGGAAAAAATTGAAACGTGGCTTATTGTAAATAACTCAATATGGGGAATAGGTGTTATTAACAATGACGTCATTGGTGCCATAATTATGACGTCATAATTCGACAGGGACAACGCTTGGTCTGATCAGTTTGAAATTTATTGAGCATGATCTATGTAACAATTATATTAGAGAATATAAATGTATGATGTCATCGCTCACATGGTCTGGCAGCCATATTGGATCAAAAACAAAAAGAAACGTTCAAAAACAGAATTGGCTCACACCAAGTTGACTGTGCAGGGTAAGTATTCTATGAATACCATCTAGTTATGACAAGGAGTTGGAATGTATTTATAACAGAGTTGACATGAAATTAGGTATATCCAGCATTGAGTATTTTTAGATAAACATATTGGTGTACAAATTTGTGTATTTTTCTGACAATTTTCGGATATACAGTCATGGCCAAAAATATTAGCACTCTTGCACTTTTTTCAAATAATGCACCATTTCTTCCAGATAATTGTTGAAATTAAAAACTATATTTTGGTATCACATATGTATTTCTTTGGTTTGCAATGGAACAAAACAAAAAAGCTGAAAAAAGTACTAAATCTTAGCTTATTCCACACAGAAATCCTAAAATGGGCCGGACAATATTATTGGCACCTTTTAGAAGTTAGAAATAATTAGATTTCAAGCAGGTGATTCTCCTTTACTTTGGAATTGAACTCACCTGCGGTGAGTCACACATTGGCACATTAAAAAAAACATAAACGGACACATAAAACATAATAAAGGGAGGGGGGACAAGATAGAGAGGAAAGCACATAAGCACAGCAGTAGAGAACGGATATCGGGAGATCTGTAGAAGGGAGAGGGGTAAGGGTGGGGTGGGGGGATGGTATAAAACAAATTGACACTGCTAGGAATTTCAGGAATGAAGTCGGAGTTTGAAAGAGGTGGATTTGGGGTGTATTACCGGGGGTAGAAAAGATCAAAGTTTTGGATGGGGGAAGATAAGAGATGGTGGTGAACAGCTGTTTTGAAGACGTGGAGGGAGGAGTGGGATTGAAGATAGTGTGGGAGTTTGTTGCAGAGGCGGGAGTAAAGAGGAATGAAAGAGTGAAGGGGAGCAAAGAGTCTTGATTTTGGCAATTTCACCAGAAGAGGGTTGCTGGCAGATCTTGTGCGACCTGTAGGAATATTTGGGGGACAGAGCACAGATAGAGCTGGGGGAACTAGGCCGTAGAGGAGTCGGTAGAAGAGAGAAAGACCACCAACCTGCCTGCGGTGAGAGAGTGAAAGGCCCTCAGAATCAGCTTCATCACGGGAGATATCAATGATTCTGAAAGCTTTGGTTTCTACAGCTTGAAGCCGAGCTAGGTGTGAGGCTGGAGAACCTGCCCAGAGGGGAGAGCAGTATTCCATCAAGCTGTGGATGAAAGCTTTGTATGTGGTGAGGAGCTCAGATGTTCCAAGGAAGGACTTCATATGACAGAGGATGTCCAGTCGGCGACTGGCTTTGGAGGCCAGCTTGGAAATGTGGTTTTCCCAGGAAAGATCATGGCTGATAATAAGACCCAACAGCTTGAGTGACAGAACTTCTTCAAGAGAATTGCTGAGAAAGTAGATGGGAGGGTTGCTGTTTTGTTTTTTTCTACTGTTTGTGTCACTGTGTGTCCAACAATGAGCATGGACAAAAGAAAGAAAACCAGAGAATTGGCTGAGGAGGTCAGACACAACATTGTAGTCAAGTATGGACAATCTCAAGGCTACAAGTCCATCTCCAGAGACCTTGATGTTCCTGTGTCCACCACACACAATGTTTTCAGGAAGTTTAAGGCCCATGGCACTGTAGCCAACCTCCCTTGACGTGGCTGCAAGAGAAAACTTGATCGAAGATTGCGGCGAAGGATTTTTTTCTTTTTTTTGTATACAAGATCGAGGCTCGTGAAAGAGTTAACATCAATCACAAAAAAGACAAACGGGCCCACAAAACATACAATAAAGGGAGCGGGAGACAAGATGGGGGGGAGAGAGAGGGAAGCACACAAGTACAACAGCAGAGAGCAGGGACAACGGAAGATCCATGGGAGGAAGAGGGCTTGGGTGGGAGGAGGCATGGGAAGGCGGGGGGGAGGGGGGAGGGGGAAGTATAAAACACATGGACGCTGCTAGAACTTCCAGGAAAGAAAGAAGTCGGGGTTTCAAAAAAGTGGAATTGGGGTGAATTAACGGGGGTAGAAGAGATCAAGGTATTGGATGGGGGAAGACAAGAGATGGTGGTGAACAGCTGTTTTTAAGACCTGGAGGGAGGAGTGGTATTGAAGAGAGTGTGGGAGTTTGTTCCAGAGGTGGGAGTAAAGAGGCATGAAGGAGTGAAGGTGTGCAGAGAGTCTTGATTTTGGTAATTTCACCAAAAGAGGGTTACTGGCGGACATTGTGTGACCTGTAGGAATATTTGGGGGACAGAGCACAGATAGAGCTGGGATCATGGCAGATAGTGAGACCCAAAAGCTTGAGTGACAGAACTTTTTGGAGAAGATTGTTCAGAAAGTAGATGGGATGGTTGTCCAGTCGGTCTTTTCGGAGAGACATAGTAAGAGTGTGAGATTTGTCAGGATTGAAAGACAGGTTCCACTTGTTTGACCAGTCTGTGATTTTGTCCAGGTCTGCCGAGAGTGAGGAGGCTGCAGACTGCCGATCTGAGGGATGAGGAATGGAGCGGCAGAGAGTGGACTCATCAGCAAAGATATAGAGAGGATTTTCAAGAGAGTCAGAGAGATCATTGATAACAACACAACAACAACAACAACATCATGCATTTTAAGGCCATTTTCCCTGCTAGAGTGGGGGTTAGCCTTGCGGTCCCCATGACAATCTTCTCCATCTTGCCCTATTTTCTGCATCTCTCCTTGTTAACCCCCTTGCCCGCATTTCTTCTTCCACCATCTTTAGCCAAGTCTTTCTCGGTCTTCCCCGTCAACTACTTCCTTCTACATTCATTTCCATCACTCTTCTCAACCAGTCACTTTCATCCTTCCTCAACACATGACCAAACCATCTCAACCTGTTCCTCTTCACAGCATCAATCACAGGCTCTATTCCCATCATCTTTCGCAATTCATCATTTGTCTTCCTCTCTCTCAACGATACTCCGCACATCCATCGAACCATTCGCATTTCCACCCTTTCCAACCTTCGTTGCTGCTCTACGTTCATTACCCATGTCTCGCTCCCATAAATCATAACACTCCTCACACATGCAACATACACCTTTCCCTTCAGCTTCAACGACACTCCCCTCCTCATCAGCACGCCACTCAGTTCCCAAAACTTCTTCCATGCACATCTCACTCTAGCAACCGTTGCCGTGTCTGATCCACCTTCTCCATTCAGCATGTCTCCAAGGTAGCAAAAAGTTTTCACACCTTCCAGCTTCACGCCGTCTCCAAGATCCAACTCAACAATTCCTCCATCTGCAGCTCCGTCTGTGCACACCCTACATTTGAATGTAGCTGCCACACTGGTTAATGACCCTCTCAGACCACTACATTTTTGATGAACCCACTCAGCGCACATTGTACATTGAATGGAGTTCACTCCGACACCCTTCCTGCACACAGCACAGGGCCACTTCCCAGTTCTTTCCACCTCACCACATGCTTTACCACTTGCCATCACCTTCGTCTTTCCGATATTCACCTTCAGACCTTTTGTCTCCATACATTCCTTCCACTTGTTCATTTTTTCCTTCAGTCCATCCATACCTTCCACAATCAACACCAGATCATCTGCATACAACAACTGCTATGGTAAACCCTCCTTTACGTTCTGAGCCAGCACCTCCATCACAGCTACATATAGTAGTGGACTTAGTACCGACCCCTGATGCACTCCCACCTTCACCTCACACTCACCACTGTTCCCGTCCTTCGTCCTTACAGCTGTGCGTGCTCTTTTGTACATTGCCATCACTATTCTGATCAACCATTCCTCCACTCCTGACTTCCTCAATGCCCATGTCAATACTTTGCGTGGAACCCTATCGAATGCTTTCTCCAGATCAACAAACCCAAGAAACAACTTCTTCCTCTTCTCCATGTACTTCTCCTGCAACTGCCTCACAATAAAAAGCACGTCTGTCGTTCCTCTTCCTGGCATAAATCCAAACTGCATTTCATCGATCTTCACTTTCTTCCTTATCCTCCTCTCCAACACCCTTTCCAATACCTTCATTCCATGCTCCAATAACTTTATCGCTCGGTACGAGCCACACTCCAGAGGGTCACCTTTCCCCTTGTATAGAGGGACGAGGGTACTCAGTTCCCAATCCATTGGAATGCGGCCTTCTTTCACCACCAGATTACAGATCTCTGTCATTCTCTTCACACCCCAACTTCCTGCTGCCTTCAACATATCTCCCACAACTCCCGTCGGCCCTCCCACTTTTCTACTCTTCATTGCTTTTATCACTTCCTCAACTTCCTTCTCAGTTCCAGTTCTACTTCCAGTTCAGTACAACTTCCAGTTCAGTTCCAGTTCAGTACAACTTCCCAGTTCAACTTCCTTCCTTCTCAGTCAGTCTCAGTTACTTCTCAGTTCCTCAACTTCTTCTTCTTCCTTCTTCTTCCTTCTCAGTTAAAAGAGAGATCATTGATGAAGACCAGAAAAAGCACAGGGCCCAGAACACTGCCTTGGGGAACTCCAGCCTGAACAGGAAGGGGAGATGAGAGAAACCCATTCAGGGCCACAGGTTGATTGTTTGAATGGTGGAGAAAGCACCTTGATCAATTGCCAAACAGATTCAAGCTGAACTTCAGACACAAGGTACGTCAGTTTCAACTCGAACCATCCGTCGCCAACTCAATGAAAGGGGGTTCTATTGTAGGAGTCCCAGGATGACCCCTCTGCTGAGAGAGAGCCATAAGAAAGCCTGACTGGAGATTGCCAAAACACACCTGAACAAGCCAAAATCTTTCTGGGAGAATGTCCTGTGGACAGATGAGACCAAATTACAGCTTTTTGGTAAAGCACATCTCACATGTTTACAGAAAAATGAAACCTTCAAAGAAAAGAACACCTTCCATACAGTCAAACATGGAGGAAGTTCAGTGATATAAAAAATATAAGAAAATGAAAATGAGACACAGTACGAATTGTATGACATCGGCACGTCACTATGATCAACATCACAACTATTTGTGTTTTTCATACAAAAATCAGACAAAAAAAGCAGACAGGTTAAAAGTAATGAAGTTATTGATTTGCTTCGCATGACCCCGATCAAAGCTAGTGGTGGGGAAGTGGACATTGGTAACTGTGTTGAAAAGCACGAATGCAGTAAAGTGCCACCATAACTATTTGATGAAAATGGCTCAATGCATGCTGCTGGAAACAAATGAAATCTCATGAAAGCCATAAAAGATGAAACCAAAGTGGAGTCTGTTGCTGAACTGCCCCACAGTCAGTGCAAAACAGCTGTAGTCGACGCAATGCATGCAGAAGGAATGAATTATTTGAATCTATTGCACAATGTTACAAGCATTGCCTCCTCGCAGATCTTCCATCTGGAACAGAAATCATCCATTTTTGCTTTGATTGCTGCAGGACACGAAGTTTAAAGACAAGTAAACATGGATCTGCAACCTCAAAACCAACGATGGTATACGAGGTCAGTGACCAGTATAGGCCCCCAAATCCAGCACAGTTTTCACCGTGTCGGCCAACAAATCTGCACTTTTGAAATATATATATATATATTGTTACGGTCCGCGGTTAAGGATGTTATGTTTGCCGAGCGGAGGCCCCGCGACCTAACAGTTTCCCCGATTCACCCGATTCACCCGACGTTGGCCGTATCGCGCCACCGCTATTCAATGAGGGAAAAGACAAAGACGACGGATGTGAAGAAAAGGAATAAGAAGACGAAGGCAAAAAGGTTTGAAAATACTACTAAATTTATTTACTATGTACAGGCTCAAAAAAACCAAGGAGGAGGAAAGATAAGAAAATAATATACAGAAGCTTTTTAGAGACACAGTGAAAATCGCAAGCTTATCTAAACAGACTTAATTAATACCCAGGACAGAACAAACAAAGACGACTCACACGGGGAATGATGATAGGAATGGCGGAGGTGGATGGCTGGCGGGATAGGGAGGTCCAACTGGTCCTGCAGCACGATCGGCTCGTTGGGCAGCCGCCGTTCCTTCGCGGCCCTGCTCCAAACTGCCGTCCAGGCCCCAAGCGGCTGTCGAGTGTTGTTGCTGCTGTGGACGCTGCTGCTGGCGAGCAAGGCGACGAATAGCAGGCTTTGTGCTTCCCTGGAGGATCTCCTTTGAACAAGAATCGCTGCTGGATGATCTTTCTTCTCTCTCTTGGACCTCACAACCCAGCTCTCTCTTGGACCCTTTGACTCAGCTCTCCTCTGACGACCCAGCTCTTTTCTTTGCACCTCACCACGCAGCTCAGCTCTGACGACCCAGCTCAGCTCTTGACGACTTCCCCTTATCACTCTTGCGCCCGCGCTTTTATAACGCCTCCGGCGATTAAGCCGCCGGCCTTCAGGACACGCCCATCGGTGTGCTCACCTCGGCCATGGTTGGTCGCGCGACCCTCTGGCTCCGCCCTTGATGACGACGGGCGGGCACGCCTTTCTTCCCCAACCCAAGCACATGTTCAATGGCGGCAATTGTAGTTGGCAATGCGAATGGCAATTGACGAAAGGGGAAATGGAGGTTTTTGGGAATGGGATTGAAGGATGAAGGGAATCTATCTTTTTCACTTGGTGCAATGGAGTGTCATGTTAATGGAAGACAAGGCCTTAATCTAAAACACATAATAAGGATATAAACTACTGAACAAGGGTTTTATCGTGTCCTTCAATGTGTGCTTTTATGGAATTAACTACCGGGACGCCCTTTGACCTTTACACAACACTGGAGGCAGGAGGGGCCAGACTCAAGCAATAATTCATAACAATTTCCAATACACTTCCACAAGTATACACAATACACTTTTCACAAAAAATACAATCCTCATATCCGCAACAATATATATACTGTATAATTTCCCTTTTGAAGGAAAAGACCCAGACAAGAGTGCACATGTCCCAAAACCAAATCTGCCAAACTTTTAAGATATTGGATGGAACACGACTGATAAGTTGTTACCAATACCAGTCACCCAGCTTACAAGGGCTGAACAAATTGAGAAGTCCATTTCATTTAGAAACGGTTTCTGTGCAAAATAAAAAGAAGTAACCTGTTATATAGGGTGTCGCTGCACTATAACCAAAGAAGTGCAGTAAAGCAAGATATATGGTTCAGTTTGCTGATACCAATGACTCAGAATATGATGATTAATTCGTTCCAAAACATTTATTTTCCATATTAGTCGCAGGAGTTACTGTCATACATATTATGAAATTCTGTCACTGTGGAAATCCAAATGTTTACAATGCAAGGTGACAAATAAACTGGCCAGTAAGAGATGGACTAATTATGGATGTTTGCGAACATCTTATTGTCTTGAAAAATTATTCATGTCTCTAACTATAGTGATGACATAATATTCATCCAATAAATAATAGATGAAGAGTCGAAATCCACTTCATAAAAGGGCAGTTGATTAAAAGAAATGCTCATGTTGCGATGCAATGCAGTTGAAAAAGAATACATGTTCATGTTACGAGACCAGGTGGTTGAGAAAGAAGGCATGTTTGTGTTATGACGGAAGGCGGTTGAGAAAGAAGACATGTCCTGATCAAAGATTTTTACTCACGTTTGCCTTCGTATATGCAGTGAAGTGAAGCATTCATGCAGTGAAGCATGCAATGCCATTGTGTTGACATTGTATAACATCCAATCTATAAATCATGCTAAAGACAAGAGATAATTAGAATATATGTAATTTATTGTGTGTTCAAACAAGATTCTTGTTATTCATGCCTGTCTGTCGATAATTTATGCTACAAATACGATACTCTGTTGTCATAATTTTGGTATTATTCTGCCAGTCAAACTTCGTGGAGGGAAAATCACATTACGTTATCCAGATTTTCATTTTGTCTTTTGCTGAAATACTGGCAATACAGCTCCTACATTTTAGATTGCCTCAATAAAAGTAACTTTTCACATTTTCTTTGATCTATTGAACATTTTGAAATTAAAATTACATTTTAGCTAAATTATGAGACTATTTATGATCATGAGAGTATGGGTACCCACAAATTTATCAATTCCGATCTATATCACACATGTTACATCGACGCAGAAGTAAAAATCAAACTCCTGAAACTTTCATGCAAATTATTTGCAAGGTTGTGCACCTACATTCAATTCCAGTGGGCCCATGGATATCAAACGTATGCATTGAAGGAGCTGCGCTCCAACGCGAGTCGAAAGAATTGACGCGACCAAAGACGGAATTCGTCCGAGTTGCTTTATTGAAACAAAACAGCTCAGGTATTCTGACAAGCCCGTTTATCGGGCAGCAATATATATACACATTTATGCCGGGGCGTTTGCCCGGGAAAACCGAGACCGGGCATGCCCGGGTGTCAAGGGCGAGTCCTGGAAAGGCGAGTCTGGACATGCCCGGGCGTCCTGGACGCGGCCTGGCAAGTCGAGGCTGGGCGTGCCCGAGCGCTCTGGGCGAGCCCTGGAAAGGCGAGAGCGGGCATGCCCGGACGCTCTGGGCGAGCCCTGGAAAGGCGAGTCTGGACATGCCCGGGCGTCCTGGACGCGGCCTGGCAAGTCGAGGCTGGGCGTGCCCGGGCGCTCTGGGCGAGCCCTGGAAAGGCGAGAGCGGGCATGCCCGGGAAAGACGAGACCGGGCGTGCCCGGGAGGTTCGGGCGTGCCCGGGAACAGCGAGTCCGGGCATGCCCAGGAGAGGCGCGTCTGGGCCCGTCCGGACGAGCCCGGCATGGCGATCGCGCCCTGGCCGTGTCCTGGCAGGTGCAAGGCGATTGTGTACATTCAGCGGGAACTGCTACACACGCCCCTCCAGAATCGACCTGCACCGGCAGGGGGGTCCGGATGACCCGGCCGAAGCGACCCCTGGAGGGTCGTGGGGGGGGGGGGTCCGATCCGGTGGTGGGTGGTCGAGCGGGGGGAACTGTGGACGGGGGGCGGCCTCACCGCGGAGGAAGGGCCAACCGTGGTGGTCGGTCGACGTCCACGTGCGCCGGTTTGAGGCGGTCCACAGAGATCCGGTCCGACCGGCCGCCGACGTCGACGACGAAGGACTTGTCGCCCCGTCGCAGGACCCGGAAGGGCCCGTCGTACGGCGGCCGGAGTGGCCCCCGGTGCGCGTCATGACGCACAAAGACGTACTCCGCTGTGCGAAGCGCCGGGGGGATGTAGGACTGGGGGCCACCGTGGCGGGACGTTGGCACGGGGGCAAATCGTCGGGCGGCCTCCTGGAGGTCCGAGCGCTGGTGTGCGCCGGACTAGGGACTGGTAGCATCGGGCAAGAACTCGCCCAGGACGCGGAGCGGCTGGCCATAGACGAGCTCGGTGGCGGACGCCCGGAGGTCCTCCTTGGGGGCTGTGCGGAGGCCCAAAAGGACCCACGGCAGCCGGTCGGTCCAACCGTCGTCCTGAAGGCCGGCCATGAGTGCGGCCTTCATGGAGCGGTGAAACCGCTCCCACAACCCGTTGGCTTGGGGGTGGTAGGCCGTGGTGCGGTGCAGCGTGACCCCCAACGAGCGGGCGACCGCGCCCCAAAGTTCGGACGTGAACTGTGGGCCGCGGTCGGACGAGATGTCCGCCGGTGCGCCGAAGCGCGCGCCCCAGGTGGCGATGAACGCCTGCGCCACGTCGGCGGTGGTGGTGGAGGTGAGGGGCACGGCCTCCGGCCACCTGGTGGTCCTGTCCACCATGGTGAGCAGGTGGGTGAACCCCCGCGATGGGGGCAGGGGACCCACCAGGTCCACGTGGACATGGTCGAAACACCGTGCAGGCACGGTGAAAGGTGCTAGCGGGGCCTGGGTGTGGCGGTGGACCTTGGCCCGCTGGCAGGCTGTGCAGGCGTTGGCCCAGTCGCGGACATTCCGTCGAAGGCCGTGCCAGACGAAATGCACCGAGACCAGCTTCTGAGAAGCTTTCCGGCCCGGGTGAGAAAGGCCGTGGATGGAGACGAAGATGCGGCGCTGCCAGGAAATGGGCATGATGGGGCGAGGCTGGCCCTGGGAGACGTCGCAGAGCAGGACGGTGCCCGCGAAGGGGATGTCGGCCAGGCGGAGGCCCGTGTCCGCCGCTCGGAGGGCCTGCACCGAGGTGTTGGTGGTCTGGTCGGCCGCCATGAGCGCGAAGTCCACGCCGAGGTGGACCGCGTTCGCGCTGGCCCGAGAAAACAGTCGGCCACGGCGTTGTCTTTGCCGGCGATGTGCCGGATGTCCGTGGTGAATTCCGACACGGCGGAGAGGTGGTGCTGCTGGCGGGCCGACCACGGCTCCGTGACTTTGGCCATTGCGTAGACCAACGGCTTGT
Source organism: Myxine glutinosa (assembly GCF_964187855.1). Lineage (NCBI taxonomy): Eukaryota > Metazoa > Chordata > Myxini > Myxiniformes > Myxinidae > Myxine > Myxine glutinosa. Next base: position 129,850,481 of record NC_136264.1, on the reverse strand, counting down.
GGTCGACGAAAGCCGTGAACGGGCGGCCCTCCAGGAGGTGTCGGAAATGACGAACGGCCACAATAGACCGAGCAGCTCGCGGTCGAACGTGCTGTATTTTAACTCGTTCGGCCGGAGCTGCCGGCTGAAAAAAGCGAGTGGCTGCCAAACCCCGGCCACCCATTGTTCATGGACGGCGCCCACCGCGTAGTTGGAGACGTCCGTAGTGAGGGTGATGGGCGCGTTGAGCACCGGGTGAGCCAGCAGCGTTGCGTCGGCGAGGGCCCGTTTTGCGCTCGCGAAGGCCGCGTCCATGGCCGCGGACCAAACGATGTCATGCTTGGCCGGCTTGCCCCAGAGGGCCTCGTAAAGGAGCCGCATGAGCTGAGCAGCACGGGGCACGAATCGGTGATAAAAATTCACCATGCCGAGGAACTCTTGTTGGGCCTTGATGGAACGGGGACGCGGGAACGTGGTGATGGCCTCGACCTTGGTCGGCAGCGGCACGGCCCCGGTCTTGGTGATGCGGTGGCCCAAAAAGTCAACGGTCGTCGTGCCGAAGTGGCATTTGGCCGGGTTGACAATTAAGCCGTGCTCGCTGAGGCGACCGAACAGTGTTCGGAGGTGGAGGAGGTGCTCGGCGCGGGACGTGCTGGCGACGAGGATGTCGTCCAGATAGACGAAAAGAAATGGCAGGTCGCGCAACACGCCGTCCATTAAGCGCTGGAATGCCTGGGCCGCGTTCTTGAGGCCAAACGGCATCCTCAAAAATTCGAACAGGCCGAACGGCGTGATGACGGCCGTCTTCGGGACGTCGGCCGCCCGGACAGGTACCTGGTGGTATCCCCGTATCAGGTCAATTTTGGAAAATATGACACGTCCCGCCAAACAGGCGGAAAAGTCCTGGATGTGCGGGATCGGGTACCTGTCGGGGGTGGTAGCGTCGTTGAGGCGGCGGTAGTCGCCACACGGGCGCCATCCGCCTCCCGGCTTTGGCACGATGTGAAGTGGTGAGGCCCACGCGCTATTGGAGCGCCGCACGATGCCGAGGTGCTCCAACACGTCGAACTCGGCCTTTGCCACGGCGAGCTTGGCTGGGTCGAGGCGGCGGGCCCTGGCGTAGACCGGCGGGCCCATAGTGGGTATGTGGTGCTCGAACCCATGCCGCACTGCGACGGCCGAAAACGTCGGCCGCGTGAGGGCCGGGAATTCCACGAGCAGGCGAGCGAACTCGTTCGCCGTCGGGAGGGCGCACGCCAGTTCAGTCGGTGCGGAGCTGCTCATCATTGCACACCAGGGAGCTGAAGGTCTCGGCGTTGACAAGGCGACGACGTTTGACGTCGACCAGCAGCCCGTGCGTGCAGAGGAAGTCGGCGCCCAGCAAAGCCATGGGGACACAGGCGGTCACAAAGGTCCACTGAAAGCGCTGGCTGCCGAAGCAGAGGGTGACGTCACGCGGGCCGAAAGTGCGTATGGCTGAGCCATTAGCAGCGACCAAAGAGGGGCCGCAAACGGCGTCCCACCTGTCCTGCTCGGAGGCGGGTATGACGCTCAGTTGGGCGCCGGTGTCACAAAGGAAACGCCACCCGGACGCTTTGTCCCGAATAAAAAAGCAAGTTGTCCGAGTGGCCGGCGCTCATGGCTGGGAATTAACGCCGGCCCGGCCGTTTCTCGACTTGCCGAAAGTGCACGGGGGTCGGCACGTCCGAGCCTTGTGTCCGAACCTGGCGTGGTAATAACACCACGCGTGGTCAGGTGGAGGCCCCGGCCGTCGTGTCGGAAGCGGTCGGCGCTGTGTGGCGGCCACCAGTTGCACCGGCAGTTCGGCCTCCAACCGCGCAGGGCGCTCGAGCGTCGTGGGCGTCGCCTCGGACGGCGGCAGGCTCCAGGTAGCCGCGCCGATGTGTTGGCCCACCGAGGAGATCTTATCGGCTTCCCTGGCGAGGGCGCGGGGATCGGTGATCGACGTGCCAGCCAGGGCGAGGCGTACCGGGTGAGGCAGCTGGCGAAAGAACAGCTCGCGGAACAGAAAATCCGGAGAGTGCTCACCGAGCAACGAGAGCATATAGTCCATGCGCTCGGATGGGCGCGTGTCGCCGAGCTCGGGCAGGTCGAGCAGGCGCCGTGCGCGTGCCGCCGGTGAGAGGGCGAAAGCGTCGAGGAGGAGCGTCTTCAGCGCGTCATACTTGTCGGCAGCCGGCGGGTGCTCGAGGAGGCTCAGGGCGCGGGCCGCGGTGGCGGAACCGAGCGCTGCCACGACGTGGTGGAAGCGGGTGTCGTCCGCGGTGATGCCTCGCAGGGTGAACTGGGAGTCCGCCTGGGCGAACCAAACAGTCGTGTGAGCCTCCCAGAAGGTAGGCAGTTTAAGAGTCACTGCCGTGTCCATGTCGGTAGGTCACCAGTGAAGGAGCTGCGCTCCAACGCGAGTCGAAAGAATTGACGCGACCAAAGACGGAATTCGTCCGAGTTGCTTTATTGAAACAAAACAGCTCAGGTATTCTGACAAGCCCGTTTATCGGGCAGCAATATATATACACATTTATGCCGGGGCGTTTGCCCGGGAAAACCGAGACCGGGCATGCCCGGGTGTCAAGGGCGAGTCCTGGAAAGGCGAGAGCGGGCATGCCCGGACGCTCTGGGCGAGCCCTGGAAAGGCGAGTCTGGACATGCCCGGGCGTCCTGGACGCGGCCTGGCAAGTCGAGGCTGGGCGTGCCCGGGCGCTCTGGGCGAGCCCTGGAAAGGCGAGTCTGGACATGCCCGTGCGTCCTGGACGCGGCCTGGCAAGTCGAGGCTGGGCGTGCCCGGGCGCTCTGGGCGAGCCCTGGAAAGGCGAGAGCGGGCATGCCCGGGAAAGACGAGACCGGGCGTGCCCGGGAGGTTCGGGCGTGCCCGGGAACAGCGAGTCCGGGCATGCCCAGGAGAGGCGCGTCTGGGCCCGTCCGGACGAGCCCGGCATGGCGATCGCGCCCTGGCCGCGTCCTGGCAGGTGCAAGGCGATTGTGTACATTCAGCGGGAACCGCTACAGCATAACCTTTTACAGCATCCCATGTCAGGTGGGACCTCTCTGGGCCCCTGGGTAGAATATTAGAATAGTATAAAAGCCCATCCAAAATGACGAGGTAGAACAGTTTATTCCATGGTATAGCCTCTCGGCCTTGCGTCAGGTGTGCTTATATCGTCGATATTTATTAGACCTCCTAAGGACGTAAGTGAACACTCTTTTTACTATGTTTGCGTTGCACATCATGTGCAGCAATTTCACTTCCCTGTGTCTTGTATTTATTGTTATTAAAAAAACACTTCTGTACACCACCCTTGTGGCTTGGTTTACAAGCCACCATCTACAATTCCAATAGAAGAGACGTAATTATTATTTTATGGAAAATGTTTTTCGATTCTTTTTAATCCTCAAAAATAGACCGTAGTGAACATCGTCGTGCTAAAAAATTGGCCCTTAAAACCCTACTCAAATCGTCCTTATAAAGGGGGACAGACATCTGTACAAAGGTACAAACACACACTGTGTTTTATATGATTGATGTATCGTATAATGTATATACATTCACACTCGGGTATTTTAGACAAACCTTGTCCAATTTCTGGCAACCCTTGGCCTCAGATCTTTCGGCCATTGGTGTAGCATGAAACCACGTTTGTTTGTATTACTACAACCACCAAAGACACATCGACCCGGCATATTTGAATAAATACGAAAATTAAATCAAATTCGAAAATAAGAAAATACGTTAAATCGTCCAGCGATGTCACCCGTGGACAACACAGATATGGCGGGTTGCCCTCCTGGTGTGTGTGACCTCAAGCCTAACCGTGGCTCACAGCTAAGGGATAAATGAGCGTTCAGGTGGCCTGAGCTCCTGTGTTTTTTAAAGTTAAAAAGCAACTGACGGATCATTGTGCCATCTTCATGTCGTGGTAGATAAAAGTAAAAAAACTAAAGGGGATACGTATCGATTCGACATGGGGACTCGAGGGAGGATTCGAGGTAGGGGAGAAACGCACCAAAGGAACGAACAGTTTCCGTCATTAGCTTGCATCGATACGATCTTCACAATACGTATTACTCCATTATGCCAGTGTATGTATGCACCGCATAGTGACTCGACGCCTGAACACGGAAGTGTTATACTTATAATAAAACCGTGTAAAGCAATCTTTTTAATAACCGTAGCACGTACAATCACTGTATTAATTAAATTTGTGTTGTTGACAACAAATCACGGAATACTATCGTCGCAAAACGTTACTCGATCGCTCCTGGGGGGTGGGGGGGAGGGTTGGGGGGGAACGCAGGCAGTCTATAATATAAGCATAAGACCCAATCGAGGAGGCCAATTATCTGATTTTAATATATTTTTTAATTTGTCATTTTTTTATAAATCCAAACATAGCCGTCGATTTTCCTCGAGATGAAAGAGGAGACCTTACAAAGTTTTGTTGTCCCCCGTTGCACCGCGGAGCGAAAGGGGGACTATGGTTTTCCCCTGCATGCGTGCGTGCGTGCGGGCGTGCGTGTGGGCGTGCGTGCGGGCGTGCATACGTACGTGCGTGCGTGCGTGCGTAAGCGAAGGACTGCATTCAAATTTGGTGTGTGGGTGCAACCCACACGTCAAAATCCAAGATGGCCACCACCATGTATGTCTGAACCTTGCGAGCGGAATATCTTGAAAAATAAGCGAAGTACCAACTTCTAATCTGGTGTGTGGGTGTATCTAGACATAAGGAAGAACGCTATTGAAAAGTGGGGCGCCACGTCAAAATCCAAGATGGCCGCCACCATATATATGTCTGAACCTTGTGAGCGAAATATCGTGAAATATAAACGAACTACTCACGTCTAATCTGGTGTGTGGGTGTATCTAGACATAAGGAAGAACGCTATTGAAAAGTGGGGCGCCACGTCAAAATCCAAGATGGCCGCCACTATATATATGTCTGAACCTTGTGAGCGGAATATCTTGAAAAATAAGCGAAGTACCAACTTCTAATCTGGTGTGTGGATGTATCTAGGCATAAGGAAGAAAGCTGTTGAAAATTGGGTCGCCACGTCAAAATCTAAGATGGCCACCTTTCGTCTTCCACTTTGTCAAGTCACATCACTTCACCGACGGGGGACCTAGGCGTAACGCTTGTTGCACTGGCTCCTGCCGGGTCTGAATGCATACATGAAGGAAACACAAACTTTCTTCTTTATTTATTAGATATATAATTTATTTTATCTACGTGTCATGCTTGCATGCTACTGTTTGAAATGCCACAGGCTTATTTTGACTCTGCTTCTTGCTAAGTGGCTTAATGATGCCGGTGAAATATTGGTCCACAGCAGCAGGTGAATAACTAAATCTGCTTTTGGGATGTAACATCGTCATTTGAGGTTTTGAAAAGTTGTTTCTTTATATAGGTTTTTAGTGGAGCAGCTGAGCCTTGATTTTAGTGTGGTGAGTGCATACTTTACTGGGATTCATTTAAAAAATACCATTTGCTGGTTCCATTTATTATTGAGGCACATCTTTGATTTTGATATAGCACTCAAGTAGATCAGGGTGTAAATTTGGAATTTTGCTGGGATGCCACAAGCATGTGGTGGTCCACTCTGATTAAAAAAAAAAATGCTTTTGCCAACAAAGACACCAAAGGCATTATGTTTTTTGTCTGTTTGTCTGTGCGTCCGTCTGTCCATGATAGCTTTTCGTTACCGCTACAACTTAAGAACAGCTGAATGGATCTACGCTGAACCTGTGAGATATCTGTCTACCGAGTTATGATTACCCAAAAGTGGTACAGTTGCAAGGTAAAAACTTCAAACTTTTACTCATCCATCAGAAAATATCCTCCCACCCAACCCTCTTCACTGCTTGTCAGCATAAACATTACTACGTGCAACTCAACTAGATTAATAAGAACGAGTCCAATTTGAGCCTGGCTGACTGTCTTTCTGCATTTGTGAAACCAAACAGAATAAACAAGCTATGAAAGAGAGAGTGGGTTCTTGCTGTGGGCCCTCAGCGTTGATGGATGCAACAACTAAGCCATTTCTGCAGCATTCGCTGAATCTGGCATGCCATAAAAAGTGCAGGGCGCTCGAGTGGTTGAGCTTAAATGGATGGTGACTGTGCCAAAAGGAACATTCGGGTAGGGTGAGAATGAGGTGCATACATTGCTGTCCCTGAAAAATACCCAATGCCTAATGAATTTGAATGGCTGGACAGATGTCCCCATAAGCATTAGGTTAACAAAGGGGGGAGCTGCACAGGTTTTCCTTGTGCCTGGTTGCATTTGGATTATCTCGTCAATTAACAACACGCTTTTTGCCTAATAGATCATTACTATCGCTCCCCTCTGTCTTTCATTCTTAAAATAATAATGGCATTGGATGTAGGGAATTGAAAAGCTTGCTGATTGCAGGAACTCTTTTGTTTTTTTGCTGCAAATGTTATTGATTTATGAATAGACTTGCTCATTGGTATTGCAGTTGGCATACCTGCCTTATGATTGTGTAACCCCAGGTTAAACTCCAATCCACAATGTCAATTTTGTTCTTTGTGTCCTAATGTACTGTGAGCATTTCTAGTTTGGTGAGGACATTGAATTTATTCTCAAAAACAAATGTAGTAGCTTGATGCATAATCATTATAGTGGACAATTGCAGATCAATCAATCAATAATGGTATAATATGTCTCCTCGACCCATAAAAAATCACAATATGCAACCTGCCACAATGGCCTTTAATACCCCAAGATGAGGCTTTTCGAAAGTTCCACAACGCCTTTCCATTCCGACAGCCACGGAACCAACCACCCATTATATTGTTTTTGGTGAGTCAACCACAGGTAAGACTACCTCCAGATTGTTTGAACATAAATATGTTGACCTGAAAGTATCTGGAGTTTTCCTACTTGTATATTTGAATTGCTAGACCTGTAGATTATTCTGGAAAGTTATTTCTCGTCATATGTAAGATGAATGCAACTTTTCTGATTGTCACAAATTTTGTTTTTAATCAAGTGTAATCCTTCTTTTATGAGCGTTTACGAGCTTCACTGTATTTACGAGCGTTGAACACTTACAAAATTAAGTTTGTCTTCTGTTTTTGCAAACATTGTTATAAATGGTTTTTTTTAATGGCTGGCAGGATAGTTTTAGATGGTCGTGCACTCGCCTCTGGGCTGTCCAGCCTGGGTGTGACTCTCGACCCAACTATAAATTGTCATCCTGGTGTTTCATATTGAAGATGAAACATTATTGTATGTGCTGTACATCGGAAGGACTATGCGATGTACAAGCCACTCCATCGCATGATTATTGTGTGGCCATTGGCAACTCAAGGGTGGGCCGTTATGATGTTTGTTTCTTCCCCTCCACTGCCAAACTCTGCAATTCTTTACCTTCCCATGTATTTCCAAACACCTATGATCTTCCCCTTTTCAAAAAGCAGGTTTTTTACTTCCTTAAAAAATTATTAGACGATTCTCTCTTTCTTCACTTTTCTATCAATTTCTATTTCTATCAGCAGCTCTTTTATTTAAGGCCTGGCCTCGATTAGGACTATGCAGTCCGTGACTGGAGCCTTCAACATAAAAAAAAAGTCACATGTGAATGGCCATCTTTGGATGCAAAGGGCAACCTTGAGTGATATGATGTTCTATGGAATCCAATTTATCATATGGAATCTATCTCTTCTGATCATTGCCTGGCACCAACATTTGTCTTATTAAAACATGAGCATGACTTATTCCACTTCATTAGAAGTGTGCCTTAATTTTTAGGGAAATGGATTTTCAGTTGATGTATTTCTTGTACAAATCTGAGAACATCGCAACCAAAAGTTTTAAAATGTTTAATCCTATAAATGCAGCATCATTTTAATATTATCATATCCAGTTGTGGCTTTATGTCCAATGGTCATACCAGATGGGTGTCAGACGTTTTTGTGAAAATCTGTTTTATGCTCTTATAACTATGAATAAAATCGTTCCTGGTGAATGGGCTGCTTGCTGGTTGGATGCTTCTGAAACATACATTCGTGAATTTGCCTTTAGTTGTGACAGATAGCCACGCGGAGCTCTTTCCCATCTCTCCAGCAGTCAAAGTTTATTTGGGTTGAAGCATTGTCTTATATACAGTGCGTTTATAAGAAAACTCTTCCTCTCCACCAACCAGTCTAGCTGACCCCCCTCCCCACTCTTCTGTACTAAATTTGGCTTTGTTACTGATTATAGACTTTAAAATGTTCTTTTCCACCAACTTTGTTTTCATTGGTAGTCTGTGCTTCAGACATTCAGGCATCTTTTTCAATGGGGAAATTTAATGCGTTCGGTGTGTTTATCATGGATTTGAAGTCGTATTTGTATTGCTGAAAACAAGCTTTTAGCTAACTAGTTCATATCATGGTTAGAATGTCCAGCTTTATTACCTCCGCCACCAAAGGATGGAGGTTATGTTTTCATCCCTGTGTCTGTTCTGTCTGTTTGTCTGTTTGTCCGTTTGTTTGTGAACAAGATATCTCAAAAAAGTTGTTGACAGGTTCGGATGAAATTTGGTGGAGAGGTTGTGTGTGTGACAAGGAAGAAACGATTCGATTTTGGTGAAGATCCGGATTCGGATCCGGCTACTGGAATATTTTAAGTGATTCTTCACCATTGAAAGATAGGGCCAAAAACGACACAAAGCAGGATATCTCTAAAAGATGTGGACGGACGATTTTTATTAAATGTGATTCTGTATTATGATTTTCTGCTCTACTCTGGGATACAAAACGTAAGCTGTTCACCTGGCGGAGGTATGCTCTCTACTGAGTGCCGTTCTGGTAATTCTTGTGGTGGGAAATAAGTAGAGGTGGTGCTGCTGCAGGTCCTGGTATGTTTCTATATCTATTTTTTTTGCTTGCACTCTGCTGCCAGAAATGTTCATATTGAAAACAATGTTACCTGAACTTTGCTGTTCGTCTATAACCATCAAATTTGCATATCAACACATAAGACGCAAAAATAGGGTTTTGAAACGTGCAGCTATCACAGAAATCATTACGGAACGTTTGTTTGATCATTATGAAATCGCATGACTGTTCAATTCTCTCATGAATTAATTAACTAGTCAACCATAATTCGGACGAAATTTGGTGGAAAGGTTGTGTGTGTGACAAGGCCGCATTAAGTTGATTTTGGTGAAGATCCGGATCGGAGAATTTTTGAAATTACAAAGTGATTTTTCACTACAGAGTGATAGCGCCAAAAACGATATACAGGTATAGCATGATATTTCAGAAAGTTGTGGATGATTTATGACAACACTTGGGGGATGAATTGGATAGGCGACAAGAACAAGCTGATTAGATGTTGGTTCAGGTCCGAAACCAGATCTGGCCTATCAGTGGGATACAAAACGTTGCTGTCAGATCAGTCTCTCGACTGCCATTAGTAACATGTAACCCAGTGCTACCTGCCACATGGTCAGGTAGTCATTGACTAAAATGACTACCCTCACTGGTTTGTCAGTGGGGAGGTTGACTGTGACACCCTGCAGGACGAAAAACAATACCTGTTAAAGGGCGGATGAGTTCCCTTCGGGAGCCAATGGCCAATCCAGTAAGGAGATAGCGTCTCTGAAAAACACCCGTCCGGTTGGACCGTTTTTTTTAGGTAGTAGCTTGTGGACAGCAACCGCCCAGGGTCGTACTACCATTCAGACTTAGGAGCGTTAAAGTGGTGCCTGGAACCATCTTACACTCTCGGTGTCAGGATTGCTGGTATTACTTTTTGGCTCACTTAAACATTAGCTAACGGCAACGGCGGAGTTTGGGGGGAAGGCCGGGGGTGGGGGGGGGGGGGCAATGCCCCCACTTATATTTTTTTTCAGTAGCTTACAATGAAGATAAAAACATCCCGTATTTAAACGTGAGTAACAAAGTAAAATGGAACCCAAGTGCGTGGATTTCTTCCTCCAGCCACGGCAGATATTGCAGTATTTACATAGTCTGACGTGGTTGGCTGCATCCTTTTTCAAATCAGATTAACAACTTTGAAATTTGTGATTTTTCACAAATGAAGCCACTTCAGAACGAAGCTTTTCTGCAATGAGACGGGTCAGAAACTGTTTGTGCTGAACTATGGAGGGAGAAAGATTTTCTTCACTGACTCGTCTTCTTCTTCATATAGACGACGATTTAACTGTGAAGCTGATTCCAGAGGACATTGTGGACGTTTACGCTAATCGAAGGGAAAAACGATTGTACTGACTTTAGTCATTAAGGTAAAAACAATATTTATATTAAGACAATGTTTATGTATGTGAATCACCGGGGAGACATGATTCATAAAGTACTCGATTAATTTTTCTATTTAAGAATTTGTTGTTAGGCTAATAGTAATAATAATATTGGTGGTAGCTGGTAAACATGTCAAACTAGAAAGCATCTGATAATGCAAAGCGCGTCCGCATCCGTTTGTAGTCAGATGTCGGACTCTTCTTCTCCACCTGCCCAAAATAATGAGGTTTAAAAAAAAATACAAAATGAAAATTGATGATTGTATGCAGCCTTTACCTTTCAGCTTTAGATCTAAAAAATAATCAGTTTCTAGCTTTCGATTGGTGAACCAATTCTGTGACCCAATATGCAAATTCTTAACATTTCAGGTTGATCAGGTGAAAATTGCCAATTTTCTGTGATACTGACCTTTGACCTTTTGACCAAAATTATTAATTTCTCTTCTCCATATTCTCATCATAAAGCTTTGTTTGAAATTTGATGACAAAACTCAAATGGTAAAAAAAAAGTTACGGCCCGGGGACACACGCACACACACACGTACACAAATACACATACACATATACATACACACATATACATACACATATACATACACACACATATACACACATACACACACATATACACATACATACACATACATACACGTACACCTACACACACACACACACACACACACACACGCACACACACATATAGACACACATGCTGTGCAGGGGACGGGCTGAAAATTAAGCTAAAACAAAAAACGGTGGTGATTAAATAATGAACATTTGAACATTAAGTAGTTGTGATTTCACGGGCACTGTAACTACCTACAAACGGTAATTTTGGATGTCAGACCTGTTATTAATATAAATCCCCCCCCCCCCCCCCCTCCCAAATAGAGATGTCAAACTACACCTATGCCTACTGTGCTAGCTTCAATCTCCCTTTCTTGCAAATAAACATCATACACTTTTCATAATACACTTTTCATCATACACTTTTCATCATACACTTTTCATCATAAACTTTTCATCATACACTTTTCATCATACACTTTTCATCATACACTTTTCATCATACACTTTTCATCATACACTTTTCATCATACACTTTTCATCATACACTTTTCATCATACACTTTTCATCATACACTTTTCATCACACACTTTTCATCATACACTTTTCATCATACACTTTTCATCATACACTTTTCATCATACACTTTTCATCACACACTTTTCATCACACACTTTTCATCACACACTTTTCATCACACACTTTTCATCATACATTTTTCATCATACACTTTTCATCATACACTTTTCATCATAGGCTATACTTTTCATCATACACTTTTCATCATAGGCTACACTTTTCATCATACATTTTTCATCATACACTTTTCATCATACACTTTTCATCATAGGCTACACTTTTCATCATACACTTTTCATCATACACTTTTCATCATACACTTTTCATCATACACTTTTCATCATACACTTTTCATCATACACTTTTCATCATACACTTTTCATCATACACTTTTCATCATAGGCTACATTTTTCATCATACACTTTTCATCATACACTTTTCATCATACACTTTTCATCATACACTTTTCATCATACACTTATCATCATAGGCTACACTTTTCATCATACACTTTTCATCATAGACTTTTCATCATACACTTTTCATCATACACTTTTCATCATACACTTTTCATCATACACTTTTCATCATAGGCTACACTTTTCATCATACACTTTTCATCATACACTTTTCATCATACACTTTTCATCATACACTTTTCATCATACACTTTTCATCATACACTTTTCATCACACACTTTTCATCATACACTTTTCATCATACACTTTTCATCATACACTTTTCATCACACACTTTTCATCATACACTTTTCATCATACACTTTTCATCATACACTTTTCATCATACACTTTTCATCATACACTTTTCATCATACACTTTTCATCATACACTTTTCATCACACACTTTTAATCACGCACTTTTCATCATGCACTTTTCATCATGCACTTTTCATCATAGGCTACACTTTTCATCATACACTTTTCATCATACACTTTTCATCATACACTTTTCATCATACACTTTTCATCATACACTTTTCATCATAGGCTACACTTTTCATCATACACTTTTCATCATACACTTTTCATCATACACTTTTCATCATACACTTTTCATCATACACTTTTCATCATAGGCTACACTTTTCATCATACACTTTTCATCATAGACTTTTCATCATACACTTTTCATCATACACTTTTCATCATACACTTTTCATCACACACTTTTCATCATACACTTTTCATCATACACTTTTCATCATACACTTTTCATCATACACTTTTCATCATACACTTTTCATCATACACTTTTCATCATACACTTTTCATCACACACTTTTCATCACACACTTTTCATCATACACTTTTCATCATACACTTTTCATCATACACTTTTCATCACACACTTTTCATCATACACTTTTCATCATACACTTTTCATCATACACTTTTCATCATACACTTTTCATCATACACTTTTCATCATACACTTTTCATCATACACTTTTCATCACACACTTTTCATCACACACTTTTCATCATACACTTTTCATCATACACTTTTCATCACACACTTTTCATCATACACTTTTCATCATACACTTTTCATCATACACTTTTCATCATACACTTTTCATCATACACTTTTCATCATACACTTTTCATCATACACTTTTCATCACGCACTTTTCATCATACACTTTTCATCATACACTTTTAATCACGCACTTTTCATCATGCACTTTTCATCATACACTTTTCATCATACACTTTTCATCATACACTTTTCATCATACACTTTTCATCATACACTTTTCATCACGCACTTTTCATCATGCACTTTTCATCATGCACTTTTCATCATAGGCTACACTTTTCATCATACACTTTTCATCATACACTTTTCATCATACACTTTTCATCATACACTTTTCATCATGCACTTTTCATCATAGGCTACACTTTTCATCATACACTTTTCATCACACACTTTTCATCACACACTTTTCATCATACACTTTTCATCATACACTTTTCATCACACACTTTTCATCATACACTTTTCATCATACACTTTTCATCATACACTTTTCATCATGCACTTTTCATCATACACTTTTCATCATACACTTTTCATCATGCACTTTTCATCATGCACTTTTCATCATAGGCTACACTTTTCATCATACACTTTTCATCACACACTTTTCATCACACACTTTTCATCATACACTTTTCATCATACACTTTTCATCATACACTTTTCATCATACACTTTTCATCACACACTTTTCATCATACACTTTTCATCATACACTTTTCATCATACACTTTTCATCATACACTTTTCATCATACACTTTTCATCATACACTTTTCATCACACACTTTTCATCACACACTTTTCATCATACACTTTTCATCATACACTTTTCATCACACACTTTTCATCATACACTTTTCATCACACACTTTTCATCATACACTTTTCATCATACACTTTTCATCACACACTTTTCATCATACACTTTTCATCATACACTTTTCATCATACACTTTTCATCATGCACTTTTCATCATACACTTTTCATCATACACTTTTCATCATGCACTTTTCATCATGCACTTTTCATCATAGGCTACACTTTTCATCATACACTTTTCATCACACACTTTTCATCACACACTTTTCATCATACACTTTTCATCATACACTTTTCATCACACACTTTTCATCATACACTTTTCATCATACACTTTTCATCATACACTTTTCATCATACACTTTTCATCATACACTTTTCATCATACACTTTTCATCACACACTTTTAATCACGCACTTTTCATCATGCACTTTTCATCATGCACTTTTCATCATTGGCTACACTTTTCATCATACACTTTTCATCATACACTTTTCATCATACACTTTTCATCATACACTTTTCATCATACACTTTTCATCATAGGCTACACTTTTCATCATACACTTTTCATCATACACTTTTCATCATACACTTTTCATCATACACTTTTCATCATACACTTTTCATCATAGGCTACACTTTTCATCATACACTTTTCATCATAGACTTTTCATCATACACTTTTCATCATACACTTTTCATCATACACTTTTCATCACACACTTTTCATCATACACTTTTCATCATACACTTTTCATCATACACTTTTCATCATACACTTTTCATCATACAATTTTCATCATACACTTTTCATCACACACTTTTCATCACACACTTTTCATCATACACTTTTCATCATACACTTTTCATCATACACTTTTCATCATACACTTTTCATCATACACTTTTCATCATACACTTTTCATCATACACTTTTCATCATACACTTTTCATCATACACTTTTAATCATACACTTTTAATCATACACTTTTCATCATACACTTTTCATCATACACTTTTCATCATACACTTTTCATCATACACTTTTCATCATACACTTTTCATCATACACTTTTCATCATACACTTTTCATCACACACTTTTCATCATACGCTTTTCATCACACGCTTTTCATCATACGCTTTTCATCATACGCTTTTCATCACACGCTTTTCATCATACACTTTTCATCATACACTTTTCATCATACACTTTTCATCATACACTTTTCATCATACACTTTTCATCATACGCTTTTCATCACACGCTTTTCATCATACGCTTTTCATCATACGCTTTTCATCATACACTTTTCATCATACACTTTTCATCATACACTTTTCATCATACACTTTTCTTATCTATTTTCACTCAGCTTTACATTCTCTCTTTTATTTCTCTTCTTCCACTCATTTCCTCAGAACGTCCAATTAAATATGAAAAAGTCCGAAAACGTAATGGCCCCCAGTTCCCAGCATTATGGGGTGCGAAGAATCTCCGGTGACCTGCCTGTCTCTGCTGCCAATGAGGGGGGGGGGGCTCAGGCAGGCGTAGTATCGGTCCTTCCCAAGACCTTTGCCTGTTGAAAAACGTGACTTTTTTTCAATTTATTTCACCAACATTCGTGGTCTTTAAATCTTTCCTCTGTTGAACATCATCCAGCAAGTAGCTCTCCTAGTATCTTGCTTCTCTCAGAGACCCAATTTTCACACGATGTTCTTGTAAACTCCTTTAACATCTCAATCTTCAACCTTCACTCATGATTCGCTTCATAGGAGGAGTGTGTATCTACTCCAACATCAACACGCATGCTGTACGCCTTGTGGACCTCAAATCTCCAAAATTTGATGTCATCTGGCTAAAGATTTGTCTCCCGACCATCACTATTCTTCTCTGTTTTATTTGCTGCTCTCACAACTCTACAAACTTCGCAGCTTTCTTTGACAATCTAAAATCCTGCCCTGAGGCAATGGCATCCGAACACCCTCAAGCAGAGCCTCCGAACCTCCGAACCTCCAAGCCTCCGAACACCCTCCTCTATTTAGAATACTTCTATTTCAATGGTTGAAATCTTCTCACTCGGATGTTGGGGGAGTTGAAGCTCTTTTATTTTCCATTATCAATGACTTGGAACAAATTGTCACCCACCTTATCCATATCCCAGATCGTTGTGACCACTCTTCCAATACTTTGGATTTGTTCTTCACCTCCAATCCGTTGCGTTATAGCTTCCCAATTTCACCTCCAATTGGTTCTTCTGACCACAATCTTGTGAACATCACTTTACTTGCCACCACTCCTCCACCGACTGCTCCGACTAAACGACGGTATTGGCGTTTTAATAGCACTGACTGGACTGGTTTACAAAACTTCATTTCTGATTTTCCCTGGAAATATTAGTGCCTCTGCTCGGCCGATGCCTCTATCTCTGCTGAATGTACAGCTGAAGTGATTGTTGCAGGAATGGTGGCTTACATCCCCTTCTCTTTCAGGTCTATCTCTCCTCCCAACTCTTGGTTCAACAATTCCTGCTCTGCGGCCATTCGTGCAAGGGATGGGACATATCGGACAAGGAAAAACCCTTCTTCCTCCGACTTGTATTCAGCTTTCATATCTGCCAGAAATCATTGCAAACATGTTATTCGTTAAACGAAGCATTCCTTTATCCAAAGCAAATGTGACATCAGGCTCTTTATGGTCGAGAAGCCCCTTGTCTTCACCAATCATCAACACGTTCATTCCAAGGTCACATGTGCAGAGCAGGCACGAGAGTCTTCTTTTATTGACTTTGCCCTTCATGATGACATCTCTAGCAGGAAGAGGAGAAGTCAGTGTCAGGTCGTGCTTGAAACAGTACCATCACATCGTGCCCTCTCATGATACCTCTCATAACAACCAACCTCTCATCTTCTTCTACTAATATATATTTTTGGACCTTAGCTAAAGTATCTCCAACAACTTCTGTCGATTTACCTTTCCTTCGCTGTTCCATTCTGATGATACTATCGCTGTCTCTCCCACTGATAAAAGCAACTCTTTTTGGTTCTCTTTTCTCCTCTAATTCCACTCTGGATGACTCCAACATTCCATCTCCCTCTGATTCACCCCTTACCAATCCTATGCCCCTCCCTATAATCTCTTTCCATGCAGTCAAAAAAGTACTTCTCTCTGGACACAAGCAAGGCATACGGAGAAGAAGGCATTCCTCCTCGTGTCTTGAAGGAGTGTGCTTCAGAACTTGCACCCGTGCTTGCTCGTTTGTTTCGTTTTTGTTTAAAAACCCAAACTTTTCCTCTTTCCTGGAAACATGCCTTAGTGCAGCCTATTTTAAAGAAGGGTGATCGTTCAAACCCTTCCAACTACCGTCCTATTGCTCTGACTTCTACTATTTCCAAAGTCTTTGAATGTCTTCTCAATAACCATTTCCTCAAGCATCTTGAATCCCACAGTCTTCGATCTGACCATCAATATGGCTTTCGCAAGGCAAGATCTACCGGTGATGTCCTTTCTTACATTACAAATGTCTGGGGCCTCTTCTCTGAGAGACTTTGGGGAATCCATTGTTGTAGGCCTTGATGATATCTCAAAAGCCTTTGACAGAGTTTTGCATCGGGGTCTCATATCCCTGCTTCCCTTTTTCGGCTTTCCTCCTTCATTCTGTTCTGTCATATCGAACTTTGTCTCCGACAACTTTCCGTAATTGTTGATGGTTCAACATCTCCCTATCAACAGCGGTGTCCCTCAGGGTTCTGTCCTGTCTCCAACACTTCCTTCCTTTTATTAACAACCTTTTTTCTTCTACAAATAACCAAATGTACTCATATGCTGATGACTCGACGTTATATTCCTCCATGTTTTTCCCATCTGCCCCATCTTCCCTCATTTGATCTACATCTCGTTTCATCACAGCCACATCTTTAAATTTGGATTTGGACAAGATTTCCCAGTGGGGCAATCAGGTCAAGTTGAATGTTTCTAAAAATTTCAATTTCTTCCCATCTTTCTCTCCGAAGGCATCAGGCATGGCGTCAGGAAGAGCATCCGGCCATAAAAACATTGCCTCAAACAGTGAGCCATGATTGTCATGGGGCCGCAAGGCTAACCCCCACTCTAGCGGGGAAAAATGGCCTTAAAACGATCATTCATTCATATTCATATTTTCTCTCTAAAATCCTCTCAACACTCCAATCTCCTTTGAAAGCTCCACAATTACACCATGTGATTCAATAAACCTACTAGGCATTACCCTAACATCAAATTTATCCTGGAATCCACACATTATAGAAATAACTTAGTCTGCCTCGAAGAAACTAGGAGTCCTGTTCAAATGTTGAAGATTCTTCTCCTCTCAACAGTTGCTTCAACTATATAAAGGATTGATTCGCCCTTGTATAGAGTACTGCTCTCACATCTGGGGAGGTTCTAGCTCCACATACTTAATGGACAAAATTGAATCAAAAGCAATCCGATTTATCAACTCTCCCAATCTGACTTCAAAACTTGACCCGCTCAAATTACGTCGCAAAGTTGGCTCTCTTTCTCTTTCTCTTTTCTACAGATATTACTTTGGTTTCTCCTCCCAAGAACTTGCTGCTTGTATACCTCCGCCATCAGCGAGACCACAGAATACTTGACAAGCCACTACATCTCATGATTATTGTGTGGCCATTGGCAACTCAATGGTGGCCCGTTGTGATGTTTGTTTCAATCTCCCCCCCCCCCCCCCCCCCCCCACCAAACTCTGGAACTCTTTACCGTCCCATATATTTCGAAACACTTATGATCTCCCTCTTTTCAAAAAGCAGATTTTGTACTTCCTGAAAAAATTATTCGACTACTCTCTCTTTCTTTACTTTTCTATCAATGCAGCTCTTTTATTTAAGGCCTTGGCCTAAATGAGGACTATGCAGTCCGTGACTGGAGCCTTCAACATGGAAAAAAAAATTTCAGTCTGGTGGAGGGATGCTTTCTACCGAGTGCCGTTCTAGTTGGAGTTTAAAAACGAGGTGGATGATTGAAAATCTGTTCTCACTTTATCTCCATCAGTTCTCAGACCTGTTTTTTGATAGACGCTAAAGGATCTGAAAGGGCTGGCAAGATAGCTTTGAGGTATGCACACTCACTTTTGAATTGTCTATACCCAAGGGGACAGACCCAATAAAATGAGGTGTACCAGGCACAGCATGCTATTTTTGATTTGACCATGTGGGTACCATTTATAGGACCTAGGTATCAAATTAGGCAGGTATAACCCTTGTAATCTTTTGCTCAAAGTCCAGAAATGCAAATCCAAGATGGTCGCCATTCAATTTAGCAGAAAATCACCATTTTGCTCATATATCAGTACACAAGACACATAAAACCATCAGATGAAGTTCTAAGCATACATTTATTCCAATCCATACTCATGTCAACACATTATAGTTATCGCAAGCAAAACCTGTAAATCCAAGATGGTCACCATTTGATTTATCAGAAAATGGCCATTTTGCTCTTTGGCATATGCATTATACGTTTGGCCTAACAGCATGTCAGCTGATACTGCATTGTGAGAGCCATGTGCTCACCTGCCCACGAATGCACCTTCCATTAAGACGGTCTAGACATCTGGAGCAGTCAAAGGCAGCTCTTTCATTTCACGAATAAAGAGAGGCAATGATTGCTGAGAATATTTGTGATGACCAGCAGCAGCCAAGTATGGTAGCATGTTTGCCGACTCTTGAAGACTTCCAAGCCAAACTCCTTCAGGTTGTTAGTGGATGAACTTGTGCAGGCTATCTGACATTCCAAGGAATGTCAACCAAAACACACATGTAGGTTGACTATGTCGGGACTGATTAAACTGATCAAGTGAGCTATGTAAATCTGTTAGCTTCTGGTCAATATCTAGGATCAGCTGGGTTGTTCAGTGTCAATAACTTCCGAGATGATGCTCTTCCAAGTGAAGTTATCATTCTGTTCTGCCCACTTTTCGAATGCCTGCCAGTGTAACTGTGTGAACGCCTGACTGAGGACTCGAATGGCATGGAGAGTTTGATAATAGTCTCCTCTATCACCCATGATCTTCTTGGCAGTGCCTTCTGAGCAGAGTCCTGCTAACACAATCGGTTCCTCGGCACCACTGTCTTGAATGATTTTGCAAAACTTCTTGACATAATTGTGTGCTTGATTAAATCCACCGAGGGGAGTATTACCTTTCCAAAGATGTCACTGTACATCTGTCAAAGAACTGTGGCTAGTTCATATGTAGCAGCTTGGTCCCCGGTGATTAATCGTCCACTGATGACACAAATCATGTGATTTTTTTTTACAAGGGGAACCATTTCCTCTTTGATTATGGCAGGATTTTTTGGTGATTCGGGAATCGGTGGCAGGCAGGTAGCCAATCTTGTTGGCTTTCTGTTTGTCAGCTAGTCTTGCACAGAATGCAGGAAACCCTGGTAGTTCAACACCATCGTCGACCGATATATCAATTAGGTCTGATGTCCTGGCAAGTCCACCAAGTTTTCACACAAGCAGAAGATTATTTGCAAAGTTATCAGTTTCTGTTTGCAAACTGTCAAGTGTTGGAATATTTGCTAATGATCGTGATTCCTGACTGTCCTTCGATACACAACACAGGTAGGATGGGGACGGAAGTTTTCACGTTGTTATCTTGCCAAAACGAAGTTTTTGCAAGATGTATCAGTCACCTTGTATGTTTGTTTTTTTGTTTGTTTTTTTGTTTGTTTGTGGTTAATCATTTTTTTTCACGTTTAGATCACTCTGTAGACCACAGTTATTATTGGAAACTCCTGTAACTTCGCATATCAGAGTCCTATAGAGATACCCTTCAGCACACAAAATTTTGAAGGTCAAGGTCAAAGGTCAAGGTCACTTTGTGGTCAATCATGGAGGTCGACGAAACCCTTATTTTTTGAGTAACTTTGATCGGATCGTCTCCAAACTTCATGGGAATCTAGTATATGGTCCGGCGCTCAGCTGATTAGTTTTTGGTGGCGATCGGCCTTGACCTTCATGGTTAGCGCTGGAGGTCGAAAATTATTGACCCCAAGGTCAAATTACGAAACCCTTATTTTTTGAGTAACTTTGATCTTATGATCTCCAAACTTGGTGGGTATATAGGGTGTGGTATGGCGCTCAGCTGATTAGTTTTTGGTGTCGATCGGCCTTGACCTTCAAGGTCATTTTGAAGGTCATTCAATTTTGACCAAAAGGTAAAATTTTCAAGTTTCAGTTACCATATCGAGTAGTACCTCAAATTGAAGCCCTTGTTGAGTGCTTTCCAAACATATAACTAGTTTGACAATGTGACGTCATTTGACGGCGTTATGACGAAAAAACTGCACTTTTCATGTATATTGTATTGCTTTAGTTCGCATTGTTTAGGTCACTCTGTAGAGCACAGTTCCCTTTGGAAACTCTTGTAAGTTCGCATATCAGAGTCTTTTAGAGATACCCTTTAGCACACAAAATTATGAAGGTCAAGGTCAAAGGTCAAGGTCACTTTGCGGCCAATCATGGAGGTCGACGAAACACTAATTGTTTGAGTAACTTTGATCGGATCGTCTCCAAACTTCATGGGAATCTAGTATATGGTCCGGCGCTCAGCTGATTAGTTTTTGGTGGCGATCGGCCTTGACCTTCATGGTTAGCGCTGGAGGTCGAAAATTATTGACCCCAAGGTCAAATTTTGAAATCGTAGGTACCATATCGAGTAATACCTCATATGAATGCCCTTGATGAGTGCTTCCCAGATCTGTAAACAGTTTGACGCTATGACGTCATTTGATGACGTCATGACGAAAAAACGGAATTTTCATGAAAAAATTATTTCCTCAGTTCTCATCAAAATCTTTCAATATTTCATGTGCGTTGGTCATGAAGACATACTATTCACCATACGAAATTATTAAGGTCAAGGTCAAAGGTCAAGGTCACTTGGCAAGATACGGTTCACCCTGTGGGTGACATATGTTTATTTGTTTTTTTGTTTTTTTGTTTTTTTGTTTGTGGTTAATCATTTTTTTTTCACGTTTAGATCACTCTGTAGACCACAGTTATTATTGGAAACTCCTGTAACTTCGCATATCAGAGTCCTATAGAGATACCCTTCAGCACACAAAATTTTGAAGGTCAAGGTCAAAGGTCAAGGTCACTTTGCGGTCAATCATGGAGGTCAACGAAACCCTTATTTTTTGAGTAACTTTGATCGGATCGTCTCCAAACTTCATGGGAATCTAGTATATGGTCCGGCGCTCAGCTGATTAGTTTTTGGTGGCGATCGGCCTTGACCTTCATGGTTAGCGCTGGAGGTCGAAAATTATTGACCCCAAGGTCAAATTTTGAAATCGTAGGTACCATATCGAGTAATACCTCATATGAATGCCCTTGATGAGTGCTTCCCAGATCTGTAAACAGTTTGACGCTATGACGTCATTTGATGACGTCATGACGAAAAAACGGAATTTTCACATTTTGGCAAGATACGGTTCACCCTGTGGGTGACATATGTTTATTTGTTTTTCACGAGTTGTAGTTTTCACGCAAACAGCAGTTTCTGAAACACTCTCATCTATCATGGTATGAGGCGTTTGTATAATAAATCGCTGATGTGGCATTGAAACTTCCTCCTGACAATGTATTGTCGTGCAACTGCGATTAACATCAGTTGCGGAGGCCGATTACGAGGCTTTAACTCCCGAGGCGAAAACTCAATAGCAGATTCCAAAACCAAAGCGCGCAGGATGGAGGGAAACGGCAAGAGCCCCGCAGCCTTACCTATTAAAATCAAACACCCGGGGAAACTGCGTTCAGATATATGTACAAAAATAATACAAGGATTTATTAATGAAAAGCAAAGACAGTGAAAAAGCACGCGCCGGTAATAGAATGTCCTAATCGGGATGTCCCCACACACACTTCAGATACAGACGAGGGAATATGAATACGAAATAAAATGTCTCATCATGTAATGTGCAAACGCGGAGCTATGGCTTTTCTGGCTCTAGTCGTCTTCAGTGTAACACGGCCCTGCGGCCCTATCCGTCCGCCTCCACGCGCCACCAGGCCTCGTCGGTTCAACGGCACACCACGAGCTCCCTCGCTCCAAAGGTCCAACGCAGGGCTGCACAAAGCAAGCGAACTCCATTCGGAATGCCGGCCGGAACTAAAGCTGCTCGAGCTGCAACTCTCCACTCGACCAGGGACAGGACTCTCCAAACTCGGGATCGCACCGGGACTCTCTCAAGCCGTGAACTCCTTCGAACTGCACTCAACTCGACTCTCACTCCGGACTCCACTAGGATACTAACGATTCTCCTCAGACTCCACCAACTCCGGGCTCATCCGATCTGCACTCAACTCGAATCGGTTCAGCGCTCCTCCGAACTGCACTGCCGAAAATGGCGTCCTGCCCTCGATAATATCTCTGGCCGATGACGTCACATTGGCTCACTGCTCTGCCAATCAGAGCCTCCCATGACTCGCCGGCTTGCCCAGGTCATGCCCTCTGCGTCACTGCCGCTCTCCCCACTCCTGCTCCTCCTTCATAGCACGTGCTATGCAAGGTGGGTAGGCCTTTCAGAGGTGTAAATGGTGGCGGCCAATTGTGGCCGTGTTCCAACCTGATTTCTTCCTAAGTCATGTCAGGGGGAAGGGCATCATTTAGTGTTGTACTAAAGGTCCTAACTAATGTTTATGTGGTTTGCAGTGCCATAATGGACAAAGGTTTGATGACCAGGTTGGACTCACCGGGGCATTATCTTTAATCCCTAACTACTTAACACTCGAATCTCCTGGTAGATCCACAATCATACATATTATCCCGACAAACGCCTAAACATGAAGAACTTATTACAGGTATATTCCCTATCGTGACAGTCGAATACCTACCTACACAGATCTACCTGGCTCTAGATATTGCTTTACCCTCAGACATAACAGTATTTATCACTCCAGCTAAGATTATCCATTGCGACGTCATGGTGATGACCAGAAGTCACATTATCTGGTACATGCACAACTTTTTCTTCCACTTGTTGTTGTATTGCCGTGGATTTTGCAGTAAGCTGATGCTGCAGAGCGCCATAACTGATGCCTTGTTTGAGGTTGTTGTTGAGCGTAATCAGTGACTTACTTTGCATTTGGTTGTACAGATTATATGTAGTACCAATGCAAAATGGTGTGGTGACCCCAGCTGTGTGATGCACCATTTGTTGTGAAAGCATTCGTGCCTTTCCTTCCTTGCATTGGCTCAATGATGCACGGTCATTGTCGCCAACTTGTTCTGGTTTGTCACTTAGGAGGTGCGAAGCAAAATTGTAGAATGAATCTGGTACAATTGCAGAAGCAGATGCGATTGATACATGTATGTCCATCGAGTCTTTTTCACGTACTTGTTTGTTGCAAAGTCTTGCATCTTTTCGAAGAATCTTTGCCGCCTTTTTCAATATTGTTCAGTTTTCTTTCTGCTTCTTAGCTTCGTTGTTCTGTTGTTCTTTGACAATTTCAACTGTTCTCGAGCATCTTCGATTGGCACATTCGCTGCACACACAAATGCTGATCTATGACTTTGTTCTATTATAGCCACACGAGACCCATAATGTTTGGAAAGTCTTTCCTTAAAGCTAGTTGAGTGGTAGTGGTGTCCACTTCTGACTCAGAGTTCAGTATGCTGTTGCTGGTACATCTATCACAGTGCAGACATTACCTTGTTACTTGTGGAAAAAAAATTAATTCATCCACTTGCTTCATTAGTGCCAACAATGCTTAGTCAAAGACTTGATTTATGTCAGACGTTCCTCTAGATACACTAGTATTGTTAAACACAGTGTTTATGGTAACAAATGTCATTAGAAACCATGTCATGCCCTTTACCAGATATTTGTAGCAACACATTTTGACTGTTTAGTTGCTGAGCCTTTGCCTTTATTTTCTGCTCTCTATTTTTAGTTGTGATTTTACTATTTGGCTTGTGTCCTTTGTACCAAATTTTGTTGCAAATAACACACATTGACCCTCCTTCATACTGAGGCAACATAGATCTTGTTGTTGACTGAGAAGCACTAGATGTGGAGCCTGTCTCTTCATCGTTTTTCCGATTTGATGATACATTTGCCATCCTTCTCTTTTTGGCAAGGTTGACACTGTTTTTCCATAAGTACCTGCTCCTGCAATTTCTATGCTATTTTGGGGATTTGTCATGCAACTAGTTGTCTTGTTTAGCTATTCTCTGAAACCGTCCAGCTGTTTAGTCACATCTTCCTTCCATTGCGGTGTGTAGCATTGGCAGGCTCTCTGGAGTGATGTTCAACATATTATTTGTATATTTTTTCCTTGGTACATGATACACAGGGAGTGATTGATTTGCTACAACTTTCTCTTGGCACCGCATTCGCTATCATGTTTGAGTGATATGCTTCCACGTCGTAGAGGACTGTCCATCTTAGAACTGCAAAACCAGCAACAAGTATTTTAGAATGACCAATATTGTTATTTTCAGGCGAATGGGATTTTATTTTTTTGTATACAAGATCGAGGCTCGTGAAAGAGCTAACATTAATCACAAAAAAGTCAAACCGAAACATAAAACACAAAATAAGGGGAGCGGTAGACAAGATGGGGAGAGAGGGGGAAGGACACAAACACAACATTTGAGAGCAGGGACATCGAGAGAAATGTGGGAGGGAGAGGGCTTGGGGGGAGGTGGGAGAGGTATAAAACATATGGACACTGCAAGAACTTCCAGGAAAGAAGTTGGAATTTCAAAAAAGTGTATCTGGGGTGAATTAGCGGGGGTAGAAAAGATCAAGATTTTGGATGGGGGAAGATAAGAGATGGTGGTGAACAGCTGTTTTAAAGACCTGGAGGGAGGAGTGGGATTGAAGGGAGTGGGGGAGTTTGTTCCAGAGGCGGGAGAAAAGAGGAATGAAAGAGTGAAGGTGAGCAGAGAGTCTTGATTTTGGCAGTTTCACCATAAGAGGGTTGCAGGCAGATCTTGTGCGACCTGAAGGAATATTTGGGGGACAGAGCACAGAGAGAGCTGGGGGAGCAAGGCCGGAGAGGAGTCGGTAGAAGATAGAAAGACCACCAACCTGCCTGCGGTGAGTGAGTGAAAGGCCCTCGGAGGTAGCTTCATCGTGGGAGATTCCAATGATTCTGAAAGCTTTGGTTTCAACAGCGTGAAGCCGAGCTAGGTGTAATCAGGGATGGTGGCTATCTTGGATTTACAGATTTTGCTTGCGATAACTCTAATGATGTGTTGACATGAGAGTATGGGCTAGAATAAATGTATGGTTAGAACTTTATCTGAGGATTTTATGTGTTTTGTGTTATGTTATATGAGCAATAGTGATTTTCTGATAAATTGAATAGTCGCCATCTTGGATATACGTTTCTGGACTTTGAGTGAAAAAAATTGCAAGGGTTATACCTCCCTAATTTGTCATTATCGTCCTATAGAAGCTACTCACATGGTCAAAGCAAAAATAGCACACCATGGCCCCCATGGGTAGTAGCTGGGGTTTTAATCTCGACCCAGCTACAAACTGCCACCCTCGTGTTTCACATGCAGGTTGGTGCATCGATGTGTGCGCCATCCAATGGAAGGATACGCCCGCGAATACATCTTCCAGCGTTGGTTGTTGGTGGATGTTAAAGATCCCATAGTATCTTTCATGATGAGTAGGCGAGTGATTGCCAGCTGACTGCTTGGTAGGTAATGGCAAACCACCCAGCATAATTCATGTCAAAAGACTGCTTTGGAAGCACCAACTCTGTTAAGAGTATGGTACATTGAGGATAATTATGATGAACCGTCTAAAACCATATGACGATACATCATACTTAAATAGAGTGAATCATTCCCTGCAAATTGTTGGTAGACCTTTGCCATTTTGATTTTTGTTTTGTTATGGAAAGCTTTTTAATTGAGTAAAGGCATAGCCCTAGCTGGAAATAATAATTTCAAATCAGGAAAACTAATCGGTTTGCAGTCGGCATGAGTGCGTAGTGGGAAATTGGGAGTTCTGGGGCAAATCAAATTCACATTGAAGTCAATGGGAAAATTAAGAATTATTTTTCTTTAGCTCTCCAAAAAGGGATTTCAAAAGGATTAGCAGTTCTCCCTTGCCTAAGGCTGACACCTATTCATGTGGCAGGGACTTAATCTTGCTCTGGCCTGTACCCATATCCATAGCAGGTCTCCAAGTATGAAAGTGAGGGGTTCTGGGGCAAAGTACTCTCTTGACCACTTTAATCAAAATTTGTTTCTAATTTACTTTTTCCAATAATTTTATTTTTAGGTAAATTCACCAAATCCAGAAAAGCCTCAGTTTTAAAAACGTAAAACAAATAAACAAAATGATGAAAAAACAAATTCCCACTTTCTAAACCAAAGGCCTTGCATGCTCATTCTGAACAGAAATACTATCATTAACTGAACATGCTACTATTAAGGCCCATATACCCGTATCGTCCATGCCTCCTATTATTCACATACATTTCCATCATCCGTAACTTTATTGATTCTTGATTGATTATTAGAATATTTAATGACCACTTTTGTGCAAACAAGGGCTACATTGCATCAATGAAGGTGGATATGAAAAAATGTTCAAACTATGTTCCCCATGGCTAGTCGATCATATGTATGAAGTTTTGCATCAATCTGTTAAGCGGTTCTGGAGAAGATTTTAAAATGTTTTTATTTTCAATCCAATATGGCCACCAGACTACATGACCAATGATGATATATGAAGTTTCAGATTTTTTTGGATAAGGATTTCAATTCAACTAATTATGGATGGATTACCACTTCACCCATGACGTCATCATTCTCAACTTGTGTGTATATATACTTCATGGGTAGTTGATGACATATGCCAAGTTTCAATTTTTTGAAACTTTTTGTAAACAGAACAGCACTCGGTAGAACGCATACCGTCCGCCAGGCTGAACAGTTTGTGTTGTATCCCACTGATAGGCCGGATCTGAATTCGAACCTGAACCAAAATCTAATCAGCTTGTTCTTGTCACCTAACCAACTCATCCACCAAGTTTAGTCATAACTCGTCCATAATTTTTTTTAAATGTTATATATCGCATTTCGCCCGATCTCTCGATGGTGAAGAATCACTTACAAAATTAAAGAATTCTCGTATCCGAATCCATATTCAGATCTTCACCAAAATCGAATCGATTCGTCCTTGTCAGACACCTAACCTGTCCACCAAATTTCGTCGAATCAGTCCATAACTTTTTGCGATATCTTGTTCACAAACAAACAGACAAACAGGCAGACAGGGGTGAAAACATAACCTCCATCCACCTTCGGTGGCAGAGGTAATTACAAAAACAAAAGTCAGGAGAACTACCACCCTCAAAATTAGAATATTGTCATACTTACTCAAAGCATACCAATTTTGTTTAATGACAAACATATGAAATGTAAAATTCATAATTAAGATTGTCACTAAAAAAACAAATCAGACTTTGTGGTTGAGGACACTGATTGAACATTTGAAGGTCATATAAAAATGAAATCTTTTAACTGCAAAGACATGTAAATATGATTTACCTAACTCTAAACAGAATACTAAATAAATAACTGACTCTGATATTTATGTGTTTGTGTTTCCATTCCCTCAGGGGATGCACAAAGTCCAATCTTGGGCCATAACTGTCACAATATTATATAAATAAAATAATGGATGATTTAGAAAATAAAGCTGCACTTGGGATAAGGCATAATGCTTCTAAAAAATAAGTTAGAAAAAAGGATGATTTCTTTATTTCTTTTTTTAAACAATGATTTAAAAAAACTGTATGAGAAAGTAAGATAAAAAGTAATAACCAAAAAATATATACTGAGTTTACGTTGTCTTATAGTTGGTTCAATCAGATGCGGGAAAACATGTTTGCTTTTAAAGATGCTTTTATCACCTAACTTTTTAGATTGAGTTATTTTTTATTTTATTTAAAGCTTTCAACCTCATTGCCTGGTGTTGGCTTAGCGGTTGGGTGCCGGCTTGGGATCCTATGATCCTGGATTCGAATCCCGGTCGATCGCTGAATTAACGCCAGGGAGGTTGACTCAGCCAGTCATCCTTCCGAGGTCGGCAAATTGAGTACCAGTTCACTGGTAATTCCCTGTGTCACAAGAGGCGACTAACCGGGTTGGCGGCAGGAAGGGCATCCGGCCATAAAACATTGCTTCAAAAATGGGACCAAGGTGCCCCAAAAAAGGCCAACCCCCACTCTGTGGGGGAAAATGGCCTCTAAAGGCAGTTCCTTTCAACCTCATCAAGAAAAAATCAAAGAAAGATAAATTGGAATTATACAGAGGAGAGAAGTGGGATACTGGGACAAGCTGGTACAAACAATAACTAGCCTAGCAGGGGCATATTAAATTGTATTGTTGAGATTCATGAATAATTAATATTCAGCAGATTCTAAAATCATAGTGGGTCTCATACCAACAGAACAATCATCTCAACACTGCAAACTCCTGAGACCACGTGAATCAGTGCAAGACCCAAAGGTTCGGAGATGGGCGCATTATACACAAACCTATGATCAGCACTGCCATTGAGTGGACTTTGAAACTTGTGGGATTACCTCTTGTGAACATAGTGGGTTTGTTGATTTATTTAATGAAGTTTGCAATTATTGGAAAGACAATTTCCAACATTCAGGCAGACTTCCCAGAGGGAGACTCCATTTCTGGTTTTGTTGCTTCTTTACACCCGTAGGAAGGCCATATCTGGGACTTGTCAATGCACAGGGCAAATTTAAAATGATATTTACTATTAATCATATTTGGGGGGGAAGGAGTGGGCTGTGAGGGCTGTTATCAATATATATTGTTTGGTTCTGGGATAATTATGGCCACATGATAAATTATGCTAGATTTTTGTATCTCTTGGTAAAAGGAGAAGCATGCATATGTGTTTGTGTGTATATGTTTGTTATATCCACTGTCGTCGCTCACTTGTACAAACAGGAAATGATAGGAACGCGACACCACTCATCCAAGGATATTTCTCGTATTTTCCATATTGTTGTGAGTCCGATTTGCATTTGGGAACAGAACAATTAGGGTTATCCATATGAAAATTGCCACTCTTTTGTCTAAATGCTGAAAATTATGTTTAAAAGACGACTTGAATCACAGATTTTGTGCTAGCAAAGGCAGGTTAAAAGTGCCTGAAGAGGAGAACCGAGTCACTGAAAACACACACATCGAGCATGGACAAAAGGTCTCGTTAGCATTCATACGTCATTTTGAAAGTCGTGTATTGGAAAAGGGGTCGGACTGCTCTGCATTCTCTCCCCTTACTTGTTTAATATGAGTAGTGAGGATATCATGAGGAAATCAAACTTCGATGGCATA
Source organism: Myxine glutinosa (assembly GCF_964187855.1). Lineage (NCBI taxonomy): Eukaryota > Metazoa > Chordata > Myxini > Myxiniformes > Myxinidae > Myxine > Myxine glutinosa. Next base: position 129,820,285 of record NC_136264.1, on the reverse strand, counting down.
GAGACTGAAGTCAGAATTGGAGGAAGATGTATCAACAATTAAGGTATACTGACGATACCACTCTGTGGGCAGAAAGTAAAGAGGACTTGATGAAACTACTGCAGACAGCAAAGACTGAAAATAAAAGAGCTGGTCTTTCTTTAAGAAGCTCACAAAAGACTAAAATGTTAACCGAGAAGATCGACGGGTTGGCAGACAATCATGTGCAAATAGTGGAAAGTTTCATCTTCCTGGGTCCTAAGAAAGTTAGTGGAAAATGTTGAAATTAGAAATTAATAGACGGTTAGCATTGGGGAGAACAACAATGTCAGGATTGACAAAGGTGTTGAAAGACAATGATGTGACGACGCAAACCAAGAGGAGGCTGGTAAATGCACTGGCATTTCCAGTTGCAATATGTGTATGGATGCGAGTCATGGACATTGTAAAATAAACAAAGGAAGAAGATTAAGAGTTTTGAAATGTGGTGCTGGAGATTAATGTTAAAAATTCCATGAACTGCAAGACGAACAAACAAACCACTGCTTGAAGAATTTAGACTACCATGTATATCAGAAGTGCTGATGAATAGAAACTGTCATATTTTGGACACATCACGCATGCAGAAAACGAAAGTCTGAAGAAATCAACCATGCTGGGGATGGCGAGGGAAGAAGAGGAAGAGGCAGCCCTTATATGTGCTGGATAGATGGGCTTCAGGAAGCTGTCTCTGTCAGAGCTATTTCTGCAACCAAGCTGTCTCTGCCAGAGCTTCAGGAAGCAGTGCAGAACAGGGATGTTTGGAATTTTTTTGGGAAATACTTTTTTGGGAAAGTGGGAATTGTTTTTTTTAAGTAATTCTGCATATTTGTTTTATGTTTTTAAAACTGAGGATTTTTCTGGGTTTTGTGAACTTTCATTAGAAAAAGTTAGTGCTTGATGAAAGTGGTGAAGAGGGTGCTTTACCCCAGAACCACCATTTTCGTACTTGGAGATCTGCTGTGGATATTGGTGCAGCCCAGAGCGAGATTCAGTTCCTGCCAGAGAGAAATGTTAATCCTCTTTAAATCCTTTTTGGAGAGCTAAAGTAAGATACAACAACACAACAGGCATTTTAAGGCCATTTTCCCTGCTAAAGCGGGGGTTAGCTAAAGTAAGATGATTTTTGATTTTGCCATTGATTTCAATGTTAATTTGACGCACATTGGAAACCCCATTTTCCTGCTACTGGCATGATTTGTTTTTGTAAAGTCTTATTTGGATTTCTCAAGTATCTATAACTATGATTGAATATCATCCCACATCACTATGTTGGAATGTTTATGATTGGTTGATTAAAACCATTGACTACTACTACTACTATATTGTGGTGCTGCGTCGGAGTGGCGACTCATCCAGGACTGTGCCCAATAGCCTAGGAAGCTGTTTTGGCAGCCCTATGTATCTGAAGATGCAAAGTGAGTGGGGGACGGGGGGGGAGGGTTGGGGGTGGGCGAGGGGCGGAGGGGGAATTTGAGTCCTCTTGCCATTTATCTTGAATTTTTGTATGGCCTGGGTGATTGTCCACACCATAGATAATGAATATAGCATTTATTTCCAAAGGACATTGGTTTCACTCATGAAATATTTACCTTCTTCCATTCAATACTCATTCTACTCAAATATAATAACTATGTTTGAACTAATAATGGTGGCTTTCCTACTGTTGATACACATCTAGGCCACTCTTGTACGTTTTGCCTGCCTCTGGTCTAATCTCTCCACTTGCAGGTTGACCCATTTTATCTCATGAGCCCTTGTTTGCATCATCATGCTACGCTTGGATCCCTTATAATATGGTGGTTTATCCTTTGTCTTTTCCTGTCCTTTGTCTCCATGTGTTTAATTTGATGCAACTACCCACTGCGACGATCTTGTCAGCTGGGAATAAAATGATGCTGTTCATCTTCCAGTCATTTGACTCATTAAATGGCGAACAACACAAAAAATGTTGGAATTGATTAATCCTTTGCAGATATAACATTTTTTTCCTGACATGACCTCTGACCTTTGACCTCTTGACCCTAAATTATAATCAGTTCATCTTTACATCATTATGCATAACTGTACCAAGTTTGAATTAGATAACTTCAGCTGTTCTCAAGTTATAGACCTATTACAGACTTTGATCTTTGACCTCTTGACCCCAAAATCCAATCAGTTAATATTTACATCATTATAAATACTTGCACCATCAAGTTATAGACCTTTACAGACTTTGACCTGTGACCTTTGACCCCCACATCTACTCGGTTTATCTTTACATCGTTATACATACCTGCACCAAGTTTGACGAAGATCCCTTCAGCTGTTCTCAAGTTATCGCGGTAACGAAAACCTATCACGGACGGACGGACAGTCGGACGGACAACCTGAAAACAGGTTAAAAAAAACAACTAGAACGGCACTCGGTAGAGCCCATACGTCCAACATCCTGAACTGTTTATGTTTTGTATCCCACTGATAGGCTGGATCTGGATTCGGACCTGAACCAAATCTAATCGGCTTGTTCTTGTCACCTACCCAACTCGTCCACCAAGTTTAGTCATAACTCGTCCATAAATTTATTAAATATCATGTTACATATCGGTTTTCGCCCGATATCTCATTGGTTGAAGAATCACTTAAAAATCAAAATAATTCTCGTATGCGAATCCATATTCAGATCTTCACCAAAATCGAATCCATTCGTCCTTGTCACACACACACCTGTCCACCAATTTTTGTCCAAGTCCGGCCATAACTTTTTGAGATATCGTGCTATCATGTATTCGTTTTAGCCCTATCACTCAATGGTGAAGAATCACTTCGAAATTAAATAATTCTCGTATCCGAATCCATATTCAGATCTTCACCAAAATCGAATTGATTTGTATTTGTCACACACCCAATCTGTCCACCAAGTTTCGTCCAAATCTGTGCATAACTTTTTGAGATAGCCTGCTATGTATAGTTTTTGGCCCGATCTCCCAATGGTGAAGAATCACTTAAAAAGATTATACCAGCCAGATCCGAATCCGGATCTTCACCAAAATCTAATCATTTCCTCCTTGTCACATACAATACCTCTCCGCCAAATTTCATCCGAATCTGTCCACAACTTTTTGAGATATCTTGTTCACAGACACAAACTAGAACGCCACTCAGTGGAGTGCATACACCCTCCTTGGGTCAAGTTGGAATAGTACGAAATCACAAAAGTTTGAGGGAGTAGTTCAGTGACAACACAAGACAAGACAACACAAGACAGACACTGTATGTATGTATATATATATATATATATATATATATATATATATATATATATATATATATATATACATATATATATATATATATATATATATATATATATATATATATATATATATATATATATATATATATATATATATATATATATATATATATATATATATATATACAGACTAGGCATTTAATATGGAATTTTTTTTTTTGTGCGGGTGAACTTACTTTTCAAGATGACTTACAACCAAAAGTTCATTGGAATTATGTTGAAATTATTCGAGATTTTGTTAATGTGACCTTTAAAAGAAACAAAAACCACATTTGACATTTCGAAGCAAATAAATTGATACTTGAAAGTGATGTAAACTCATATCGAACTCAATTCACGGACAGTGCTGTGTTAAACTTCTGTACGTTTCCCAGAAGTATCTCTTTATTTTGCACATCAGCCAAAAAATTTTTTAACAAAAACAAAAGTGAAATTACGACTGGGATTACGGACAGTAAAATTACAGTTCAGTACTTCGTGTAACCCCCATGAGCATTCAGGAGAGCACGTACATGTTGAGGCATGCTGTTCACGAGATTTGCCAAGGTTTGGACAGGAATCACTTGCCATGCAGTGACAATAGCCTGCTGCAATTCACGCACAGAGGTGGGCTGCTGGTCCAAGTTGTCGATTTGACCCGTTAATTCTGCCCACAAGTTCTCGATCGGATTCATATCCGGGGACATGGCAGGCCACCCATATGCCCTACACCACGGTCAGCAAGAAAGTGTTGGATAATGCGAGCACAATGGGGCCGTGCATTGTCATCTTAGAAGACAAAGTTTCCTCGAAAGGCTGCACGAGCAAATGGAAGCGATGTTTTTTCCAGAATGCCCCTGTACTTGAACTGGTTCAGGTTTCCATTCAGAACAACCAGGTCAGTTTTGCCACCTGCATGAAAAGCAGCCCAAATGGTCACCCCACCACCTCCAGCTTGGACTCTTGGCACTATACAATCTTCATTGTAGGCTTCATGCACTTGTCTGCGCACTCGGATGCGGCCATCTTGACGATAGACCAGAAATATAGACTCGTCACTGAAGATCACGTGATTCCAGTGTCCTGGCTGCCATTGACGGTGCTCTCTGGCCCACTGCAATCGGCGCTGGCGGTGTTGTCTGGTCAGGCATGGCTTTCTCAGGGGACGCCTGGCACGATAGCCTGATTGAACCAGTCGTTGGTTGACTAGCCTTCTGGATACAGGCACATTTGTCAGTTGCTGCCACTCAGCCCTAAGCCGATTAGCTGATTTGGTACGGCCATTGCGGACTAACCGGTGCAGCTGGCGATCATCCCTCCTTGTGGTTCTACGGGGACGTCCTGGCCTCGGTATTGGAATAGGGACACCCCTCTGAGCATTTCGTTTCAGGATCTTTGACACCTGACCTTGAGTGATGCCATACTGCCGAACAATAGCATGCTGTTTCATGCCGGAATTTCGTAAAGCCACAACTCCATGACAAACAGCATTGTCGAGTTGACGGACCATCTCCAGAGGAAGCGGCAATAACTTTTGTAGACGTGCAGCAGTTGTTTTCCACGAATCCAGAACGCAACAACCCTTATATACCCGATTGTGAAGCCAATCGTCAAATGTACCTGTCCGTACATTTTGTCACACCACCTGTGATATAATCCTGTTATTGACTTCTTGCTGTGACAGACAATCAGTGACATGGTTCTTTTAACAAAGAATTCACCGAAGCATAAAAGAAACTCACCAGATTGATATACTGAGTTCAGAAAGTAAACCCAAGTCAAGAAAAAAAATATATTCCATATTAAATGCCAAGTCTGTATATATATATATATATATATATATATATATATATATATATATATATGTATATATATATATATATGTATATATATATATATATGTATATATACAGTCACATGAAAAAGTAAGTACACCCCATGTAAAATTTTGACTTTTTCAACATATTTCAACATACAGTTATTTGATCTTCATTTCAACAATATTGATAGATAAAGGTGATATAATGTAACAAATATCAAGAAACATTTACATTTTGTAGTCCATTGTATAATTTAAGTAAACATAAATGCAAATTTCGCATGTGGAAAAAGTAAGTACACCCCTACATTTATCACTACTTCAAATACCTAAAATTAGAATCAGGTGCACCAGCTCAGGTGCAAATGATTAGAACATCGTTAAAGAGGATCTTGGAGGAACCTGTCTTATTTAAACCTCAGACATTGAGTTTGGTTTGCTCTTTGTTGTTGAAGTGTGCGGCGTCACCATTCCGAGATCAAAGGAGCTCTCTGAGGCCTTCAGAAAGAAGGTTATAGATGCCAACGAGTCTGGGAAGGGATTTAAAAAGATCTCCAAACAATTTGAAATCAATCATTCGACTGTCCGGAAGGTCATCTACAAGTGGAGAAAATTCCAAACAACTGCCAACTTGTTCAGGCCAGGCCGCCCCAACAAGTTCAGCCCGAGAGCAGACCGCAAGATGCTGAAAGAAGTCTCTAAAAACCCCAGAATGTCATTACAGGACCTACAGGTAGCTCTTGCCACTGTTGATGTCAAAGTGCACGAGTCTACCATTAGAAAGAGGCTGCACAAATTTGATCTACATGGGAGGTGTGCCAGGAGGAAACCTTTGCTGTCCAGAAAGAACATCAGGGCAAGACTAAAGTTTGCCAATGAATACCTAGGCAAAGACCAGCACTTCTGGAACAATGTGCTCTGGACAGATGAGTCAAAGGTAGAGCTATTTGGCCACAGTACCAGAAGACATGTTTGGCAAAAACCAAAGACAGCATTTGACCACAACAACCTGATACCAACTGTAAAGCATGGTGGTGGAAATATTATGGTTTGGGCAGCTTTGTTGCATCAGGGCCTGGGCAGATCACCATCATAGAATCCACAGTGAATTCTTCATTGTACCAGAGGGTGCTTGAGGATAATGTGAGGCCATCTGTCGGAAAGTTGAAGCTCAAACGAAGATGGACCTTGCAACATGACAATGACCCTAAACATACCAGTAAATCCACTAAGGAATGGCTGACAAAAAAGAAATGGAGGGTTCTGGAATGGCCAAGTCAAAGCCCGGATCTAAATCCCATCGAGATGTTGTGGGGGGATTTGAAACGAGCTGTGCATGCAAGAAACCCCTCAAACGTCGCACAGCTGAAAAAATTCTGCATGGAGGAGTTGGCAAAAATTTCTCCCAGTCGATGTCAGAGACTAGTAGACAGTTATAAGGAACGCCTACTTGAGGTTGTTTCTGCCAAAGGGGGCAATACCCCCTATTAGAGCCAAGGGTGTACTTACTTTTTCCACATGCGAAATTTGCATTTGTTTATTTAAATTATACAATGGACTACAAAATGTAAATGTTTCATGATATTTGTTATATTATATCACCTTTATCGATCAATATTGTTGAAATGAAGATCAAATAGCTGTATGTTGGAATATGTTGAAAAAGTCAAAACTTTACACGAGGTGTACTTACCTTTTCATGTGACTGTATATATATATATATATATATATATATATATATATATATATATATATATATATCGAATATATAGATGTATATCGAATATATAAAAGATTAAAAACACCTCACAGCCACAAAACACGTCATTAATAACACTTCGCAGCCACGAAACACGAAACTAAAAACACCTCACAGCCACAAAACACGAAATTAAAAACCTCACAGCCACGAAATTAAAAACACCTCACAGCCACGTGATTTAAAAACACCTCACCACCACGTCATTTTACACCTCACCACCACATAATTCAAAATACCTCACCACCACGTGATTCAAAACGACCACCACGTTATTAAAAACACTTTACATCCACAAAAACAAGTTTCAGGGAGTAGTTCAGTGACAACAGACACTGCCCAGATATGTAAATATATAGATAAATAAACCTGAAAATCGCAGAGCCAAAATTGTTTTTTGGTCTGGAAAGCCCATGCGAGGTTTCTTCTTCTTCAGCCTCTCACAACCCTGGGTGAATATGCGATCTTTTAAAAAAAAGTTCGAATTTTGCCAAATCTGTTTTATTCCTTTGTTAATATACTTCAGCCATTGACAAATCTGGAATTATAATTTTATTTGAGGATCAAATTAACCCGGGACATTGTGTCAAACTATGCCTGCAGGCTGCAAGTCTGTACATGTGATAAATAAATAATTAATCGTCCACAGTCGAACTCTTCTTCTTCACGCAATAACAACTTCCAGCTTCCAGACCGTACATCCAATCATCTTCAAATTTTGCACACTTGCTGCTCTTCATGACTTCTACTAGAGTGTGAAGTTTCACGTCGATCAATGAAGTGGTTCAAGGGATATAAATGTTTTTATTATTTGCATTTAATTAACGATATCTGCCAAACCACGTGACCTATCGCAAATTCCAAAAGGACATCTTAGTAGACTGACATGCTGAACAGATTTGTGAAGTTTCCCCTCGATTGGATCACAACTGAGGGAGGAGCTAGGTTTTAAATGTTTGTGCTTAAAAACGTCATAACTCTGAAACCATGTGATGCATAACATGGTTTTTAAAGGAAAACAGAATAAAAAATTACCAAAAAAATTCCCCAAAAAACTTCCTGGATCCGGAATAATTTCCTGAGTTTCACCAAAAACTAATCAATTCTTCCTTATCCCAAGTGCAATCATCCAACCAACTTTCATCCAAATCCGTTCAGAACTTTTCCAAATATGTATCTTGTTAACACACACACACACACACACACACACACACACACACACACACACACACACACACACACACAAACACACACGGACACGATGGAATGCATTACTCCCTGGCGGGAGTAATAAACAAACAGACAGACAGGGGTGAAAACATAACCCCCATCCACCTTTGGTTGCGGAGGTTAAAAAAAAAAAAATCGTCGCTTTATCCTCACAAGCTTTGTGTTTGGAGTTGGATTGTTAGAATCAGATAAGATTCCATCGTCAACGTAAAGTGTGATGATAATCTGGAATTTTGATTTATTTGGGTAAACAAATATTTCATTGTGTACTAGTGGGGTCACCCGTGGGAATCCCACTGGCATGGACGTGTGTGACATTTTGACATCTTGAGTTTGATGCTGCACCTGCACATTCAGTTTTACAAAATGGTTACTGGCAATTTATCAGATCCACAAATGTTGTAATCTACACAATGTATTTACTTCTGATAACATGTGAATGCATGTGCGTGCACATGGGAAATACAGTTTGAAATGTGTTATTACATGTTATGTAAAATGTGACTTTAAGGGCTCAAATCCTCTCCCTCCCACATCACGCACACGGGGGAGAGTGGGTCGCACACGGGATGTAACTCAAGCAAGCATAGATCCTTCACTGTTTTAAAATCATTGGGGCAGCTCCATTATGACAATAAAAATTTTGATCATTAATTAATAACAATATATAGGCCCTAAATGAGTAACTTGAGATGGAAGCTACATGCCATTTAACACATGTGTGTGGCCATGACACCATTCCAAATACTTCCTTTTGAGGAATTAATGATCGTTTTAAGGCCATTTTCCCCGCTCGAGCGGGGGTTAGCCTTGCGGGCCCCATGACAATCATGGTTCCCTGTTTGAGGCAATGTTTTTATGGCCGGATGCCCTTCCTGACACCAACCCTTGGTCACGCTCTTGTGATGCGCAGGGATACGGTGTACCTGTTCTAGGTCGGGGTACACACTGTGATCATTCATCCCAGCAAACTGGTACTCAATTTGCCGACCTCGGAAGGATAAACAGGCTGAGTCAACCCCCTGGCGTTAATTCAGCGATTGACCGCGATTTGAACCCAGGATCCTAGGATCCCAAGCCGGCACCCTAACCGCTAAGCCAACACCAGGAGATACTTCCTTTTGAGGGGAGGATATAATTCAATGAGATACTTTGCATCCACATCATTGTATACACGACGAGGTAGATTAATATAATTTCCAATGGACCACAACTCAATGCAGTGGCACCTCGAGACGGGACACCATAAAGGCAGTTAATTTTCAATATATCAGAGAACAGACCAGAAGCAGACAGCTCATATGTGACCTAAACCAGAAAGGTTACCAGCTGAATAAACCTGCCAATTTGCAGATGAGTAAGATTGTGGAGCCTCATTATAGCTTTAAAACTTTGTGGTGCAGGAGTTTTATTCTTTCTCTCCACTGAAATGGCAGAACCAGAGATTCCAGCCTGATATCTACCTGTGACTTTGCAGTTCCACTTTACGGTCGGTTGGGGTTTTTTGGGGTTTTTGGGGTTTTTGGGGTTGGGGTTTTTTTGGGGTTTTTTTTTGAGTTGGGGTTTTTGAGTTGGGGTTTTTTTTTTGTCACTTTGGTTTTCTTGACCTTGTTGTATTATCTTATTATTATAATTAAAGATATATTTACAAGGCAATCATTATGAAAGCATGGATAAAACCCATTTGGCTTTTCCTGCTTGTCATATCCACACGGCACTGCTTCCACTCACTGCAGGTAGTGTTAATCTTGCACCTACTAAACCCAAGCTATTGTTATTTCCAAAGCCATATTACATGCCTGTTCTGTGATGAGCTCCTCATTTTGGTGTAACTTACATGGGAACAAAGCAATAATCGATTTGAGGCTAGGATATGTTCCACAAGGTAGGGAAACTAATCGGTAAAACCAGACCCTGTGACATTGTGACATTGTGGTTAGAGTGGCCGCGCTGTGTCTGGGAGGTTGGCGGTTCGATTCTGACCCAGGCCGAGTAGTACCAAAGACTTTAAAAATGGTGTGTGCTGCTGATTTGCTTGATACTCATTTTAAAAGGGTAGAGCATGGATGGATACTCTCTGGAGGCTGGCAACCCATTGGGGGAAAGTGGGAGTCAGGGTCTGGGTGAGAGAGACTGTGTAGAAAAAAAACCTTGGACACCACCAAATGGTGTTGCCAGCACCCAGAGTGCTCCGATAAGTTATTTCCCCAAAGGTCAACGGCTTTCTCAGGTTAAAGGTCTTGTGATGTCTGGTGTCTCTGTCTGCATGTACGTGCGTGATTTTTATGTACAGTACTGTAATGACTTCCATAAGGCTTGGATCCGGTAGAAGAAATATCGTTACTCTCCTGCAGCTTGATGATTCTCCCTGTAACCTGTAACCACCTGTAACCCTTTTGCGTAATACACATTTAATGATCGAGTCTCTGATGCAAAATAAAATTTGCTCTTATTTTTCTCATGCTTTCACTTTGAGATTTGCTTGGCATTCTTTGCTTGGCAATAATGATAACATGTGTTCATGATGTCGTTTACACCATATCTCATGAATATTCATGTTTGGCTTATTCTCTATTCCTTCCTTCCCTTTCTCTTCTTGTCTTCAGTGTATTCTGCCATTTTGCCTCTTGCAATTAAGAACGAGTGCCGAGGCTATTCACAAGAAAGGTTAAGGTGAGGCAGTCATGGCTCCTTTCAATTTGGAGTAGTGTTGGGGTTTAAAAAAATGAATATGACAGTAACTTATAAATATATAATAAATATGACAGTTATGAATATGACAGTAACTTATAAAATGATGGTGATTGTTGTGCCACCCAACATCTCTGCATGATTTATTAGAATTCGAACACTTTATTTAATACTATATGCAGAGCTCACAAACATGAAGCATATTCATTGAAATCCAAGATGGAAATTTGTATTACTCTGCAATATGTCGATTGTGTCACTGAATTTTTTTTTCTTCGACCTTCAACAACAACACAACAACATGCATTTGAAGGCCATTTTCCCTGCTAGAGCGGGTGCTAGCCTTGCGGTCCCCATGACAATCTTCTCCATTTTGCCCTATTTTCTGCATCTCTCCTTGTTAACCCCCTTGCCCGCATTTCTTCTTCCACCATTTTTAGCCAAGTCTTTCTCGGTCTTCCCCATCCTCTACTTCCTTCCACATTAATTTCCATCACTCTTCTCAACCAGTCACTTTCATCCTTCCTCAACACATGACCAAACCATCTCAACCTGTTCCTCTTCACAGCATCAATCACAGGCAATATTCCCATCATCTTTCGCAATTCATCATTTGTCTTCCTCTCTCTCAACGATACTCCGCACATCCATCGAACCATTCGCATTTCCACCCTTTCCAGCCTTCGTTGCTGCTCTACGTTCATTACCCATGTCTCGCTCCCATAAATCATAACACTTCTCACACATGCAGCATACACCTTTCCCTTCAGCTTCAGCGACACTCCCCTCCTCATCAGCACGCCACTCAGTTCCCGAAACTTCTTCCATGCACATCTCACTCGAGCAACCGTTGCCGAGTCTGATCCACCTTCTCCATTCAGCATGTCTCCGAGGTAGCAAATTGTTTTCACACCTTCCAGCTTCACGCCGTCTCCAAGATCCAACTCAACATTCCCTCCATCTGCAGCTCCCTCTGTGCACACCTTACATTTGAATGTAGCTGCCACACTGGTAAATGACCCTCTCAGACCACTACATTTTTGATGAACCCACTCAGCGCACATTGTACATTGAATGGAGTTCACTCCGACACCCTTCCTGCACACAGCACACGGCCACTTCCCAGTTCTTTCCACCTCACCACATGCTTTACCACTTGCCATCACCTTCGTCTTTCCGATATTCACCTTCAGACCTTTTGTCTCCATACATTCCTTCCACTTGTTCATCTTTTCCTTCAGTCCATCCATACTTTCCGCAATCAACACCAGATCATCTGCATACAACAACTCCCATGGTAAACCCTCCTTTACGTTCTGAGCCTGCACCTCCATCACAGCTACAAATAGTAGTGGACTTAGTACCGACCCCTGATGCACTCCCACCTTCACCTCAAACTCACCACTGTTCCCATCCTTCGTCCTTACAGCTGTGCGTGCTCTTTTGTACATTGCCATCACTACTCTGATCAACCATTCCTCCACTCCTAACTTCCTCAATGCCCATGTCAATACTTTGCGTGGAACCCTATCGAATGCTTTCTCCAGATCAACAAACCCAAGAAACAACTTCTTCCTCTTCTCCATGTACTTCTCCTGCAACTGCCTCACAAAGAAAAGCGCGTCTGTCGTTCCTCTTCCTGGCATAAATCCAAACTGCATTTCGTCGATCTTCACTTTCTTCCTTATCCTCCTCTCCAACACCCTTTCCAATACCTTCATTCCATGCTCCAATAACTTTATCGCTCGGTACGAGCCACACTCCAGAGGGTCACCTTTCCGCTTGTATAGAGGGACGAGGGTACTCAGTTCCCAAACCACTGGAATGCGGCCTTCTTTCACCACCAGATTACAGATCTCTGTCATTCTCTTCACACCCCAACTTCCTGCTGCCTTCAACATATCTCCCACAACTCCCGTCGGCCCTCCCGCTTATCTACTCTTCATTGCTTTTATCGCTTCCTCAACTTCCTTCTCAGTTATCTTCTCTGCCGGTCCTAAAACTGGGTTACTCTCTGTGTTGCCATCCCATTCATTCTCTGTATTCAACAGCATTTCCATATATCTTTTCCATCTTCCTTTAATTCCATCTGGGTCGACAATGATTTGTCCCACTTCATCCTTCAAGCAACTCACCCCCATCACATCACACCTCTCTTTCGCTATCTGCTTTGCAATCCTGAATACTGCTTTCTGACCCTCTTCTGAATCCAAGCGTTCTCCGAACATTTTCCTACATGCCTCCTGCGCCTTTGCTACCTCTTTCTTTGCAGCCTTCCTGGCTGCCTTATAACTTTCATGCTCTACTGTTTCTGCTCCCGTACCCTTCGCCTTCTGCCACTCCCTGAACTTCTTCCTCTTCTAGTCAATCCTCTTTCCAACTTCATCATCCCACCACCATGTTTCCAAGTGCCTCGGTGGTCCTTTTGTCCATCCACATACCTCACCAACGGCTCCCAACAGACTAGCTTTCATTGACACCAACCACTTTCAAGCTCAACCACATCATCCTCTACCCTACTCAGCCTCTCTTTTAATGTCTCCCTTACTGTCACCTCTTTCAACCTCCACACCTTCATTCTCGGTTGGTACTTCACCCGCCGAGCTCTCCTCGCACCTTTCACCCTTATGTCGCAGACAACCAAGTGGTGCTGTGAAACAGCCTCCTCCCCCGGGATCACCTTTGTGTCCCGGAGGTGCCCCCTATCTCACCTACGCACCATCAGGTAGTCAACGGTTGTCGTCGACCCACCTGACATGTATGTAACAAGCTTATTATCCTCTTTCTGGAACTGAGTATTACAAATCATCAAATCAGCTCCATCAGCAAACTCCAAAATCCTTTCACCTTCTCCATTTCTCACACCATATCCGTAACCCCCATGAACTCCCTCAAAACCATCCATACTCCTTCCCACATGTCCATTCAGGTCTCCTCCCACCACAACAACTTCCTCATCTTTCACGTTTTCCATCAGCTTCTCTATCGCACACCAGAACTTGTCCTTCTCTTCATCGCTTCGACCAACCTGCGGAGCATATCCCGAGATGACGTTCACCAAGAGCTTTCCAATCATCATTTTCACCATCATCAACCTATCACTCACTCTAGTCACACTCACCACACTGTCTACAAACTCCTCAGAAAACAGGACACCAACACCATTCACGCCCTCCAGGCACCCTCGCCACACAAACTTGTATTTCTGTCCCTGCCTACCCTTCACCATTCTCACACCACTTCCCTTCCATCTCGTCTCCTGCACACAACATATGTCCACTCTTCTTCTGACCAATACTTCCACCACTTCTCCTGATCTCCCTGTCATTGTCCCTACATTCCATGTCCCAAACCTCAGAAACCGATCTCCACTTCGGGCTGCACCCTGCCCATATGTACTTGTAATTGTCATGGTTCTCTTTTTGAGGCAATGTTTATATGGCCGGATGCCCTTCCTGACGCCAACCCTCTTAGTCGTCTCTTACGACACGCAGGGATACGGTGTACCTATTCTGACCAGGGTACACACTGGGATACGTTTAAAACATGGAAATTCGGGGGGGGGGGGAGGAGGGCGGCGTCAGCATCACGGCTGCGGTTTAAACATATTCCAACAATATCCAAACAACCATGATAACCATGAAAAACAATCTGGGAAAAGTCTCCAAGCGAGAACGTGGATTTGAGAAAGAAGAAGCAGAGGCGGAATAAAAACGAGATATAGGGGGCGGGGCACAAGTCGAGACGAGGAGGAGAGCGAACAAGCACGTGTCTGGGAGGAGAGAAAGAATCAATATAGAATTCTTTGTCTATCCGTTTGTCCTGTTTTTAAAAACGCCGGACAAAGGGTAAGATGCCCGCGAGAGGCAGGGGGGAGAAAAGAAAATCAAAGAAACAAGCAAATGCTATGAAGGAAAGAACTTACACTCACAAAACACCGACGGGGGGAAGGGAGCCCGGAAAGACTAGGCCGCGCACGACGCGCGAATAAAAAACGACCAATCGCACACAAATCCGCAACAACCACAAAACCAAAACTAAACAGAAACACACAACAAAACAACCAGCGGAAACCCGACAAAGACACGAATGGGAAAACACTCAAACTTCGATGCCGTGGAGAGATCGAAGCAAGCCTCGTCGCCCGAGGGGCCGGAAGTCCGAGACTCTTCGGTCAAGACTCAAGATTAATCTTTGGTCACTTTTCCCTAAGATAGGTTGGCCTTCAATGTGGATGGGCAGCTATTGTGAATAATTATCAATCTTTGCAAACATTTTGGGATTATTATCAGGAGTTATTATATTTAACTCCACCAGAACGAGTGCAAACAGCTGTCCCGAAGAGGGATGGAGATTATGTTTTCATGCCTGTCTGTTTGCTTGTGACCAGGATGTCTCAAAAGGTTGTGGACAGATTTGGGCAAAACTTTATGGGCAGGTTGTTTATGTGACAATGAAGACATCATTCGATTTTTGTGAAGATGCGAATATGGATCCGGATATGAGAATTTTTTATTTTTTCAAGTGATTCTTCACCATTAAATGATCAGGCCAAAAACGATATACAGCATGATAGTTCAAAAAGTTGTGGAGGACTTATGACAAAACTTGGTGGATGAGTTGGTTAGGCGACAAGAATAAGCCGATTAGATTTTGGTCCAGGCCCGAATCCATATCCAGCCCATCAGTGGGGAACAAAATGTAAACTTTTCAGCCTGGCAGAGGTATGCTCTCTACCGAGTGCCATTCAATTATTATTATTATTATTATTATTATTATTATTATTATTATTATTATTATAATGTCCCCCGTTGGACTTAGTCCGAAACGGGGGCTTATGGGTTGAGTCTCTTCGTCAGTCCGTCTGCAACAATATCTCGGAGATGTATGGACCAATTTTGTTCATACTTAGGAAAAAGACAATCCATGATGGTGTACGTATGCACATCATTTTGTTTCATTATACCATTAAAGATGGCCGACTGGCGGCCATTTCAGTTGTAAAAATCCCGATGTTGAACACGTCCTCAACCATCTCTCAGACATGCATTTACCCATGCTTTGCAAACTTGACACTGTTGTAGCTGGATACATATGAGGAATGATGGCACACATATAAGCACCTAATTATTTTCGACATTAGATCCAAGATGGCCGACTGGTGGCCATTTTGTTGCTTAAACGTGTCCTTACCCCTTTCTCGAGATGCATGATCCGATTTTGTTCAAACTTGGAGCAAAGACAATACATGAGAGTATGCATATGCAGAAGCTTTTGTTTTGTAATCCCAAGATGGCCGACTGACAGCTTTTAACTCCATACAGCAAAATTACTAAAACCACGAGGGTTATTTATGACATTTTATGTCTTTTTCTTCTTGTTATTATTGTTAACATGTTGGCTTCAGAGGTATCCACCAAACTTGCTTGTCATATTCCATTTGGCATTTCAGCTCATGCAACAATTCATGCCTCAAGTTTCTCACATTTGGTTTGCTTGATCAAGTCACACCCAGTGGTGCAACACTTTCAATAACAAAAACCATATGTGCTAAAATATTGATGTATTCGGAGGTGCAACATCTTATTTGCATCTAAAACTTCAGTCACTGTACGATTTGTTGCAAAATTAAAAGGCCTGCATCCATTCTTTAATAATGATCCCTTGTGTGCTATATTTTATAATTATTATGATTATTACTTTAAACATTATGCTTTGCCTTCATAAATGAATGCTCTGAAGGCTGGAATTGTGTTGACTGATGCTGTCGTACTGTTTTCATGCGCTCAAAGCAGTTACTGGGTTGGATCTCATGTTGTCTCCAATTATGACTCTTTCTATCACGGGTCTGTACACTCTAGCCGTACAATATTCCTGAGTGATAAATTCCTCTTAGTTAAGATGCTATGGCTTTGATATGAATTGAGGTCAGGCCTAATGGACCGCCATTGATTTTTTTCTACCAGCATGAAAAACGACAATGTTATATAATCTTGAAGATTTTCTGCTCCCGTCTATCCACTCTAACCACAATTATCAATTCGTCTACCCGTGAGGTGTGATTGCTGCCTCATAAGCACTGGCCATCTGCTGTAAACAGCAGGGTTGTCCACGAGAGAGGCGTGGGTGTGGAAGGCGACCATTTGCTGTAAACAAATAATTGTAATTAGCACATGGAGTTACTCGCTGGTGTACAAATTTCCATGAAATTACCCCCTCCAGAAAAATAATCTTATCACATGTCATTCTGCATTGTTTAAAAATACATATATTTTGCTTGATTTCCACAGTTTAACAAATGGAAGATGTTCTTTTTTTGATATTTCTTTCTTGATTAGGAGAATGCGGGTGGTACTGACATTTATGGGCAGCATTTGACTTCCTATCTGAAGAGGCATCTTCAAAGTCATCCACAAATGATAGGTCAGCACATTATGTCGACCACACATCGCAGATTTATCTCCTCTCTAAAAGCTCTTGGTGAACTGAACTGATTGGGTTTTTCTTGAGTCCAATAGGATCAGTTCCTATATATATATATATATATATATACAGTGCATTCAGAAAGTATTCAGACCCCTTCACGTTTTCACATTTTTAACTCAACTGGACTATGTCCAGCTGAGTTTTTGTCGACACCCAGTGTCCGTTGTCCGTCGTCTGTCTGTCTGTCTGTCTGTCGTCTGTAAACAATTCGACGTCTACGCTCTAAAAGTCACAAATATTGATTAATTTTGATGAAACTTGTTATGCAGCATCTTTAAGACAAAAACTAGTTTGGGATTGCATTTGGGCGTTGCACGCCCAAAAATGGGCGTGGCAGGGCGGCCATATTGAAAAATCAATTTTTGTCATATATTTTTAGCACATATAAACTATATATAGTTTGTGGTTCTATTCTGCATATTCTAACCATATTGATATAGACCAATTGAGTTCAGGTTCCCTGGAACCTCTCCAGTGTTATGTTGCAGCCTTATGCTGAAATCGTTTAAATTCATTTTTTCCCTCATCAATCTACACTCAATACCCCATAATGACAAAGAGAAAACAGGATTTTTGAAAGTTTTTCAAATTTATTAAAAAGAAAATAACTGAAATATCACATTGACATAAGTATTCATACCCTTTGCTATGACACTTGAAATTTAGCTCAGGTGCCTCCCATTTCTCTTGATCATCTTTGAGATGTTTCGCCACCTTGATTGGAGTCCACCTGTGGTAAATTCAATTGATTGGACATGATTTGGAAAGGCACACACCTGTCTATAGAAGGTCTCACAGCTGACAATGCATATCAGAGCAAAAACCAAGCCATGAGGTCGAAGGAACTGCCTGCAGAGCTCAGAGACAGGATTGTGTCGAGGCACAGATCTGGGGAAGCCTACAAAAAATTTTCTGCTGCATTGAAGGTTCCCAAGAGTACAGTGACCTCCATAATTCTTAAGTGGAAGAAGTTTGGAACAACCAGGACTCTTCCAAGAGCTGGCCGCCCGGCCAAACTGAGCAATCGGGGGAGAAGGGCCTTGGTAATAGAGGTGACCAAGAACCCGATGGTCACTCTGGCTGAGCTCTAGAGATCCTGTGTGGAGACGGGAGAAACTTCCAGAAGGATAACCATCACTGCAACACCCACCGATCTGGGCTTTATGGCAGAGTGGCCTGACGGAAGCCAAACAGTTCAATCTTGGTTTCATCAGACCACAGAATCTTGTTTCTCACAGTCTGAGAGTCCTTTAGGTGCTTTTTTGCAAACTTAAAGCGGGCTTTCATGTGTCTTTCACTTTAGAGAGGCTTCCGTCTGGCCACTCTGCCATAAAGCCCAGATCGGTGGAGTGTTGCAGTGATGGTTGTCCTTCTGGAAGTTTCTCCCGTCTCCACACAGGATCTCTGGAGCTCGGCCAGAGTGACCATCGGGTTCTTGGTCACCTCTCTTACCAAGGCCCTTCTCTTCCGATTGCTCAGTTTGGCCGGGCGGCCAGCTCTAGGAAGAGTCCTGGTTGTTCCAAACTTCTTCCACTTCAGAATTATGGAGGCCACTGTGCTCTTGGGAACCTTCAATGCAGCAGAAATTTTTTTGTAGGCTTCCCCAGATCTGTGCCTCGACACAATCCTGTCTCTGAGCTCTGCAGGCAGTTCCTTCGACCTCATGGCTTGGTTTTTGCTCTGATATGCATTGCCAGCTGTGAGACCTTCTATAGACAGGTGTGTGCCTTTCCAAATCATGTCCAATCAATTGAATTTACCACAGGTGGACTCCAATCAAGGTGTAGAAACATCTCAAAGATGATCAAGAGAAATGGGAGGCACCTGAGCTAAATTTCAAGTGTCATAGCAAAGGGTCTGAATACTTGTGTCAATGTGATATTTAAGTTTTTTCTTTTTAATAAATTTGCAAAACTTTCTAAAATCCTGTTTTCTCTTTGTCATTTTGGGGTATTGAGTGTAGATTGATGAGGGAAAAAATTAATTTAAACGATTTCAGCATAAGGCTGCAACA
The DNA here is from genome assembly GCF_964187855.1 of Myxine glutinosa. Taxonomy (NCBI): domain Eukaryota; kingdom Metazoa; phylum Chordata; class Myxini; order Myxiniformes; family Myxinidae; genus Myxine; species Myxine glutinosa. The sequence continues at coordinate 129,800,991 of NC_136264.1, read as the reverse complement.
TAACAAAATGTGAAAAAAGTGAAGGGGTCTGAATACTTTCTGAATGCATTGTGTGTGTATATATATATATATATATATATATATATATATATATATATATATATATATATATATATATATATATATATATATTGTTACGGTTCGCGGTTAAGGATGGTATGTTTGCCGAGCGGAGGCCCCGCGACCTAACAGTTTCCCCGATTCACCCGATTCACTCGAACGTTGGCCGTATCGCGCCACAGATATTCAATATGGAAAACTCTAAAGCGACCGAATGCAAAGAGGAAGAAGAAGACATACAGAAGAGTAACGGGATTTATTATTTACACACACAAGCAAAAGGGAGCAGTCACGGTTTGGTGTAGGGGACATGAAAAAGCAGGTGACACAGTGAAAATTACTAGCTTACCTAACAGGCTTAACTTATTCCCAGGGACAAGACAAAAGACAGACTACGAACACACTTACACGGGGAATGATGATAGGGATGGCAGGTGGATGGCTGGCGGGATAGGGAGGTCCAACTCGTCCTGCAGCACGATCGGCTCGTTGGGCAGCCGCCGTTCCTTCGCGGCCCTGCTCCAAACTGCCGTCCAGGCCCCACGCTGCTGTGGCTGCAGTTTCGGTGGCTCGAGCTGCTGTAGATGCAGTTCCGGTGGCTCAAGCTGCTGTGGATGCAACCACCACTCTTGTTACGGACCTCTCTTTGTCATGGACCTGTCTTTGTCAATGTCATGGACCTCTCTATGCAGCTCTCTCTTCGCAACTTCTCTACGCAGCTTTCCTCTGACGACTCAGCTCTTTTCATGGACCTCACCACGCAGCTCAGCCCTGGTCACTCTTGACGCCTCCGGCGATTAAGCCGCCGGCCTTCAGGACACGCCCATCGGTGTGCTCACCTCGGCCCTGGTTGGTTGCGCGACCCTCTGGCTCCGCCCTTGATGACGACGGGTGGGCACGCCTTTCTTCCCCAACCCGAGCACATGTTTAATGGCGGCAATTGTAGTTGGCAATGCGAATGGCAATTGACGAAAGGGGAAATGGAGGTTTTTGGGAATGGGAATGAAGGGAATCTATCTTTTTCACTTGGTGCAATGGAGTGTCATTTTAATGGAAGACAAGGCGTTACCCTAAAACACATAATAAGGATATAAGCTACTGAACAAGGGTATTATAGTGTCCTTCAATGGATGCTTTATGGAATTAACTACCGGGACGCCCTTTGACCTTTATACAACACTGGAGGCAGGAGGGGCGAGACTCAAGCAATAATAATAATAAAGCACACAATAAAAAAATACAATCCTCATATCCGCAACAATATATATATATATATATATATATATATATATATATATATGTTGGAACCCATCTGTGGATCGGTCCCATCGGCCGATGGGTCTGACCCATCTGTGGATGCACGAGAAATGAGAATGCAGACCCATCAGCCGATGGGTCTGCGCCATCTGCGGATGTGTTGTTCACTTTGAAGGAATGTGTATGCATCAATGGTGGATGAGTTAACCTAACCCTAACCCTAACCCTAATCATCAGCACCTGCCACTCTCTACCCTGCCACCATTCCCCTCCGCCATTATCAGAAGAACACCTAATGTTTTGTATGAATGTTGAGTATGTTATGTAAAGCTTTACTAAAACTGCCATGTATCTGTTAATTACAAAATGTATTGACAAAATGTATAAATAGATGGGTAGAAATAGATAATAAAACATTTAAAAATCATCTCTGTTAAATTCCTACCACATGTAATTCCAATGACTGTGTACCTGATTGAAGAGCACCATTCTGTCAACACATTCCTTCAAGGTGAACAACACATCCGCAGATGGCGCAGACCCATCGGCCGATGGGTCTGCATTTTCATTTCTCGTGCATCCACAGATGGGTCAGACCCTTCGGCCGATGGGACCGATCCACAGATGGGTTCCAACATATATATATGGGAGCGTACACTGAATCAGCACATTGCTGAGTCGTTGGACGACTCCTCAGCACGATCCCGACACACACCACTATGTATGCTACAGAATGAGGTGTTTTTACGGTGGCCGAAGTGCATGCAAATCATGCCACCAACCTGCTTGAGAGAGGACCATCAGTTCCATTCTAATGACAAAAATTGAGCGGTGAAAGAGTAATCCAATTCAACTCGAAAACATTTTCTGACTTAAATTCTGAATGCTTGCTTCCCTTACTACCGCAATTGCATACTTGTTCAAGCCATTTCTTTAGGCATTGCTACTGTCTCATACAAGGTAAAAATTATTTGTTTTCAAAATGACAATTTTGCTGTACAAGTGTTTCTGCGGCTATTGCTTTACTGTATAAAGACGTTACACGACATGCGATTACTTCACTCGTGTTTTCCAATCGTTCATGTTACAAGATTATTATTTTTTTCTGCGAAAGTGTTTTTTTTCATTCTTGCGTTATTGGATTCTTGTAATATCTACAGCTTTTGGCCTAGGACTACTGGCTTGTGGTGAACAGAAGAAAAGGCTCGGTCATCTACATACTATAATGTGTTGTTAGGGGTGGGTTTTGATTTCAGTTGGAAGGGGGGGGGGGGGGTTAGTAAACACACCATATTCATTGCAGTTGGGGAAACCATACACTCTATACAAATGAAGCCAACACGAACAAATTTAGCTCCTCAGCAGGCATCTGTATCTATTCCCCAAAGAAATATTTCTGTTAATTTCGAGATGTAAGGAATGCAATATGAGAGCTTGAAGATGGTTAAACATTGAATGAATGAATGAATGATGGATTATGAATGATCGTTTGAGCAGTTTTTGATAAATTATGCAAATATTCTGTATACAAGCTGATACATATATCTGCAATATTAAGAGAAAAAGCAAAATGCTCACGTTTGTAAAACTTGTACATCTTTTTATTTTCCTTTCACAAAATAAACCTTTCTGAGCTATCAACTGTATTGTTTCATCCTCCAGCAGAATGCCATACCCATCTTATCCATACCATGCTGTTCTTGGCACTGCATGCCACCCAAAAAAATTGTGTTTACGATCGTATGCTTGAGAAAGGCTTCTTACAAGACATGACAGATGTGTACCACTTGATTAATCTGCTGCGGGGTTCAAGGGAAGGGGGTGAGGGCCTACTTTGTCCTCGGGTGGTCTTTGCTTGATCCAGCTGCAGAACATCAAATATAATTTGCCCACCATGTTGCTTCATTTATGTTTTGAGAAGAAAATAACTGACAATTTCTGCTCTTTCGCCAGAGTATTTAAATACGTTTCTGCAATCGTTTTTGGGAGAGGAAGACTTTTAGCCTTCGAGGCACGGATGTGCAGTCTCTTCTGCTTGATACAAAGTGGTAGAGACAACACCAGAGATGGCCTCTTCATCTGGTGTAGTTGCTTCGGAAAATGTGCGGCCAATGTCTATGACAAGATCCTTGCTCGATTTATATGCTCTGTGGGCTTGGGACATCAGGTTAGTTGCAGCTTCAAAGCAATTTCATGCAAGCACTCTTCTAAAGAACTTAATTTCTCTTGGACTAAAATTGCTAACCTCCCCTTCCCTCTCACCTCCCCCAAACCCCCAAACACTTGCTGCACATTAAACGTGGTTTGTGTACTTCTGGCTCTACCTTTGGTGCATCCAAATGTTTAATTGTCTTCTGCTAAATATTTCCCCAGTGGTTTATTAATTTGATTCCTGAAAGCTTATAAGCTTGGGGGATAATTTGCGAAAAACATGATAGGGGTGGGAGTTGGTAGTGGGGGATAGAGGAGAGATGATAGGGTATACGGAGTTGGTAGGGTGCGGGGATTAGGGGGTTGAAATCAGATTCTAGGGGAAGCAAAAGTGTAAATGGACGGGAGAAAGGGGGCCATGTACATTGCTCTCCATGAGGATTACAATTTCCCCATTCTTGGATACAATTTATATATATATATATATATATCTCCCCACTCCCATCCTCCATTTCAATGGCCAACACATTGGGTGGTTGCCTTGTTGGATTGACACTGAAACCCATAACCCAGTTTAAGGTATAAATATATATTTTTTTCTTACATCATCGGAGCTCTGTTCCGATGCCTGTATTTCACATTTTATATATTTCAATTCTCCGTCCTTGTAGAATAGGCACAAGCACTGAACAAAAGAAAGCAGCACTTTCCTGGAATGCAGCCCCTCCCCCTGCAGAGTCCTTGGCAGATCCACGATCTGGGCCAGAAGGCTAGGCAAGCCACCGCTGGCTCTTGAAAATGAGGTATTGCGGACACTGTGTCAGAATCCAAGGTTGCCAGTCAAAACCCAGCCAGGATGGATATAGAGTTTTAATTGCCATCCAAAATACCAATGCAAATCTCACAAAAAAATATTTTCGATGGGATTACTCAACTGATCTCAGAATAGCATACCGGAAACAACAGGGTATTTAAAACTATTTCTGTGAATGTGGAAGATGTTTCTGTTGCACTCAACCAAACAGAATGCTGAAACAGTTTTCATTGTGGAACACACCGCAGCCCTCAATTTATTTGCACTTCTCTGTTCACACTTTGCAATAAGGAATATGTCTGTTGATCGTGCTTTTTGGATCTTCATTTGTTCTGTGCTGCTGATGTAATGCCTGGTTAGGGCAGGAATTTGGAATTTGGCCATGGTGCCGGCTATAGCTCGCCTTCTCTTTGCGAAGACGCTGTGGGATCTTTAACTTCCACCAACGAATGCTGGTAGAAGGGATGCACGTTTAACATTCATCCGAGGGATGGCACACACATTGGCAAATCCCCATGCCCGTGAAACACCGGGATGACAGTTTATAGCTGGGTCAGGATTCATACCCAGGCTAGACAGCCTGGAAGCAAGTGTACGTACCTCTAGATCATCTTGGCAGTCCCATAATGTCTCGTCTAACTACATAATTCGCATGCAAAGAAAATTGCCACCCATTGATATCAAGCATAGATGATACTTGGTTTTGCTTGTTATGTTGCAGGAGTAATTTGGTGCCAATCAAATCCTTCCCTCAATAATTAGCCATGTTTTATGCTGTTTTGTTCAGCTGATTTCCGGCACTAATGGATTTGACATACAAATTACGTCAACCGATCAGTCAATGTTTTTCCTTGGTAAAACTGGGCACCTTTATCGTCTCATATGTGCCGAATCCTGTACGGAACAGATTTGTGGTGGTGCAGGAGGCCTGTAATTGGTGCTTCAAGCTGGAACCATTGACTACTGAACTGGCAGTGTGGGAAGGGGCGTTCTGTATTTCATTACGCCAATTATTTTCAACTTGACGGCTAATTTTCTCAGTCCAATTGCTATTCTGTGACCTCGGCAGGTGGAAATCTGTCTAGTTAACCCTTTAATGGCATCGTTTTTGGATTTGATGAGATTGTAGTGCTGCAAGCGAAGGTTGTATTTTCACTGGTTCTTAAGTGTCTGGCCACCTTGGTTCAATAATGCTGAGAGAGTACAAGCTATAAAAAAAACCCCACTTTGTTAATAGATGTAAGAGATGTGCAATAGATCTGCAGGATAGTGCAGTCGCGTTCTTTTCCTGAGATTGCTGGACTAAAGCATAATGCAGGATCTGTTTTGATTTTTGTTATCCATCTTGGCTTTTAGTTTGACATGCTTATGAGTAGTAAGCATTAGCTGGCCGAATGTGGATAAATTGCAAAGTGGAATCATCTGTGGCATTGTTTTAAAATGCTGACTGCCTCGGATAATTCTATCGCTTTTGGAAATATGTCCAAAGACATTTATAAGAGTTTTCCCTTGGAGATGCTGCATGTCATTTAACTTTTAATTTAATCTTCTGTGGCATGTTGGAGAAGTCATTGGAGCATGCTGCATTTAGATTATTTTTTTTAACCAGAGCCAATTGCCACATGCAAGTTTGATGAGATTTAGAAAAAAAAACAGGAAGACATAAAGAAATTGTTCACAAGCGTTCCCAGTCGTGGAAATGACACTTCACAGCCTCTCAATCGAATTCCTGCTTGCAGACCTCGTTGAGTAACTTCAAGCCTGATGGTCAAGTGCACAAGAACTTCAGATCTCTAATCGTCCATTATTGACCAACCGATTGCTCTGAAGCCCGATACATCCCTGCTACTCGATGGCCTGCACAATCACACGGGCTTCGATTTTTCGATTTCAGATCATGGGGGTTTCTAATGGGTGTTACCCCTGAAACTTTGGATCCCTACTTGTGCCTTATTTACCAATCGATTGCTCTGAAACAATATACAGCCCTTCTACTCGATGGTCCGCAGGATCACTCGGTCCTACATTTTACGATTTCGTATTTTTCCAATTCGGATTATGGGGGTTCCCGGGATTACACTGTGAAACTTCGGATCCATACTCGTCCCTTATTTACCAACTGATTTCTCTGAAACCCGATACAGCCTTTCCACTTGATGGTCCACAGAATCGCTCGGTCTTAGATAACCTCAAAAGAGATGACCGTCAACCCACTCTGGAGGGCTATTTTTGTTATTGTTATATTTTTTCTAAATTATGCAAGTTGAATTGAGAACATAGCAAGAATGACATCACCGCATTAACTATCGATGTTGCTAGATGTTGCCAATTGGCCGTGTCAGCGGTGGACTTATATAAATTGCTGGGTTTTTTTTACACATAGATGCTCCCCCCCCCCCCCCCCCCGTATTGTTCAATTCTTGAATATGCAATCCCAGCCCAAGACTGGTTAAATTAGCAGATCATGAAATTAACATGAGAAATATTAACATTAACATGAGATAATTAACAGACATGAGAAAGGAGGCAACGATGAGGTGACTTGATAGAGATGTTTAAGATACAGTCGTGGCCAAAAATATTGGCACCCTTGCACTTTTTTCATATAATGAACCATTTCTTCCAGAAAATTGTTGAAATTTAAAAATATTTTGGCATCCACATATGTATTTCTTCGGTGTGCAGTGGAACAAAACAAAAAAATCTGAAAAAAATTACTACATCTTAGCTTATTCCACACAGAAATCCTAAAATGGACTGGACAATATCATTGGCACCTTTTAGAAGTTGTTAGAAATAATTAGATTTCAAGCAGGTGATTCTCCTTTACTTTGGAATTGAACTCGCCTATAGTGAGTTGCAGGTGCCTGCAATATAAAAATAATTCATTCAATCAGTTTGAATAGAGAAAAGGAGTCATTCTGCTGTTTTGTGTCACTGTGTGTACCACAATGAGCATGGAGAAAAGAAAGAAAACCAGAGAATTGTCTGAGGAGATCAGACACAAGAGTGTGGCCAAGCATGGACAATCTCAAGGCTACAAGTCGATCTCCAGAGACCTTAAGGTTACTGTGCCCAGTGCCCACCCTACGCAATGTTATCAGGCAGTTGAAGGCCCATGGCACTGAAGACAACCTCCCTGGATGTGGCCGCAAGAGAAAACTTGATCGAAGATTGTTCGAATGGTGGAGAAAGCACCTTGATCAACTGCCAAACAGATTCAAGCTGACATTCAGGCACAAGGTAAGACAGTTTCACCTCGCACCGTCCGTCGCCAACTCAATGAAAGGGGGTTCTATGGTAAGAGACACAGGAGGACCCCACAGCTGAGAAAGCCTGACTGGAGTTTGCCAAAACACACCTGAACAAACCAAAATCTTTCTGGGAGAATGTCCTGTGGACAGATGAGACCAAATTAGAGCTTTTTGTAAAGCACATCATCTCTATGTTTACAGAAAACAAAATGAAGCCTTCAAAGAACAGAACACCTTCCCTACAGTCAAATATGGAGGAGGTTCAGTGATGTTTTGGGGTTGCTGGGCTGCCTGTGGCACTGAGTGCCTTGAATGTGTGCATGGCATCATTAAATCAGGAGATTACCAAGGGATTTTGGAGTGCAATGTTCAACCCAGTGTCAGAAAGTTGGGTCTCCGTATAAGGTCATGGGTCTGGCAACACGACAATGACTTCAAGCACACTTCAAAAAGCACCCAGGAATGGTTCAAGACAAAACGCTGGACTGTTCTGAAGTGGCCAGCGATGAGTCCAGATCTAAATCCAATTTGAACACCTGTGGGGAAATCTGAAAACAGCAGTTGAGAGAAGGCACCTTTCAAATCTGGGAGAACCGGAGCAGTTTGCACAAGAAGAGTGGGCCAAACTTCCAGTGGAGATGTGGAGGAAGCTCATTCATGGCTCTAGGAAGCACTTGGCTGCAGTTATTTTGTCCAAAAGCTGTGCTACCAAATATTAAGTCGAGGGTGCCAATAATTTTGTCAATGCCATTTCTTTTTATTTTCTGATTTAAAAGGATATATTAAGTTCTGAATCAAAAACAAAGGTTCTGTAATATTAACAGTGAAATAAAGAATTGTGGAGACCAAATACTTTTGTCAATTTCAACTTATTTTTAGAGAAAATTGTGAGCTATTTGAAAAAAGTGCGAAGGTGCCAATATTTTTGGCCATGACTGTAATGATGGTAGAGATAAAATATGTGCAGATGAGTTTTTCAGGAGAATGACACTGATAGGACATGGGGCCACAGTTTCAGAGAAAAGAAGAGGAGAGTTCAGGTTGTAGCCAGGCAGGTGGCCGTGCTCAGAGAGTTGTAAATGCATGGAATGGTCTTCCTGCAAACGTCGAGACTGCAGAAATGGTAATCTTCTTTCTTTCCTTGTTCTTCTTCTTCTTATTCTTCTTCTTCTTCTTCTTCTCTCCCCTTTATAAGGGGTGAGGTCCAGGTTCCTGCCCTGCCTTTACCACAATACTCCTTCACTCCCCTCGGCCATTAGCCAACTCTCTCCACTCTGCAACCACCCCCACCTTACTGAAATCCCTTTTCACACAATCCTCCTATCCTCCCAGTATATAGTTTTAAAATTGAGTCAGATAGGTATGTAGAAGTAGTGAGGACAGGGGGTGTTTGGATATTACCATGAATGTGCAGGCTTGATGTGCCTGATAGTCTCCTCCTGTATCAAAGTTCCTTCTATTACTTCTTACACTATTATTTCCACCCTCGTGTGAGACTGGACAGAGAAAGTTTTTCCTGAATATCTTACGAACCAGCTGGTCAGTCAGCAAACGGTGACAGGAATTTTCAATTTGTTCAGAGTGCTGGTGAAACCTCACCTACTCTTCATGAAAGACACCGATGGATCATTAAAGTCCATCAACTAATATGAGTGGACAGGACAGTGAGATAAACATCCCTCCGAAGGACGGTACCCTTCATGATGTCATGATGCGATGCCCTGTCTGCAAATTACTCATCTGAGAGTTATAGTCAGATCAGCTCAAAGGTAATTGTGGTACCTCTGTACCATGGTGTCAGATTCACAGTTAAAAAGTGCAAAAAATGGGTTTTGAAAATTACCTTCAATATAAAAACTTTCTTTGAAGCCAGTAACCCCATGGGATATCTATTCTTTTTGGTTTTCCTTCTTTGTGGTGCAGTTTATGTATTTTGGAGTTTTTATTACCGGCTGCTTTCCAAATGCCCAGTTTCAATTACACCATGGCCTGCATTTGGAGCACACACTATTTCAAGGCATCATAGATGATCACAATCAGTTGTTGATTTTGTGTTAATGCTGCAGAAGATTTAATTTCTCTACAAATAAACGAGATATGACAGGTTAACATGAGGCAAAAGCATTCCCTTGACACTATCAAACCTTTGACTGCATCAATCAAGGCCTTCTCTGCCTTGGTAATGCAGTGATGCTTGAGATATTATGTTAAAAGGAAGTCGACTGGTCATTTTTTTTTCCACCAAATTCAATTCTGGGCAATGACAAGTGCACAGACAACACATCGGCATATCCACCTAGGTCAGGATTCTAAACAGCCATCCCAAAATGACACTGTTATGTTACAGAGATTGAATTCTTTATCTACGATACTCATGGACAGTTGTTTTGCTCTCAAATAAAATTAAAGCAGGAAATGCATCAAATGTCTGGTAACGTTTTGCAACGTTAACGTATGTAATTCCAGTTTAAACCTATCTATCATTTCTGCTGCTACCACCTTTGCAGGGAAACCATTCCATGCATTAACTACTCTGATCGGTGAAAACCCCCTGTCTAAATGTCATCCCAACTCTCCTCTTCTTCACTATCAAGCTGTGGCTCTGCTCCTATCGCTGTCTATTATGCTGCAAAACCCTTCACACTTGTTCTTTCTTTACCCTTTATTATCTTAAAATATCTATCAGATCCCGTAGCGATGCTAAGTGTATACAGTGCCCTGCAAAGGTATTCACCCCCGACTAATAATGGCACGTTTACATGAATTACAAATTATGTAGAAACAATTTTTCCAAATGAACTTTTTATTCATAACTGGTTGAAGAGATCAGACTATATACTGTTATAAATGAAGGTGGTTATACAGTATATCAGGAATACCCCCAAAAAAACATGTACAATTCAAATTTCACTATTACTTGGTGGAAGCACCTTTTGCAGCAATGACTGCTGAGTCTTTTTCGGTCGGTCTCTACCAGCTTTGCAGTGAGATGGTGAAATCTTTGTCCATTCTTCAGGTGAAAATTGCTCTAGTTCTGCCAAGTTTGACGGGGATCGTCGATGGACTGAAATCTTCAAGTGTCGCCTTAAATATTCAATTGGGTTCAAGTCAGGACTTTGACTGAACCACTCAAGAACATTTATTCTCTTTTTATTCAGCCACTCCAGTGTGCCTTTAGCTTTGTGCTTTGGATCATTGTCTTGCTGAAATGTGAATCCTTTCCCCAATTTCAGATTCATGGCTGATACAAGCAGGTTTTCATCAAGGATTCTCTTGTACTTGGCATCGTCCATTGCCCCTTCTATCCTGACCAGCTTGCCAGTCCCTGCTGATGAAAAACAGCCCCACAACATGATGCTGCCACCACTATGCTTAACAGTAGGGATGGTGTTGACTGGGTGATGTGCAGTGTTAGGCTTGCACCAGATGTAATGCTTTGAATTTAGACCAAAAAGGTCATGTTTTGTCACGTCTGACCACAAAATATTTTTCCACCTGCCTGCACTATCATTAAGATACTTTTTCGCAAACTATATACGAGCTTTTCGATGTGTTGTTTTCAGTACTCTTCCTTTTTGCCGCCTGTCCATAGAGGCTAGTTTTGTGAAGGGAATGCGATATTGTTGATTGATGAACACTGACCCCCATCTCAGACATAGAGCCTTGCAGATCTTTCAAGGTCTTTGTTAGATTTACAGTGACATCCCAAACTAGTTTCCTGCTTCCCCGGCTGCTGTGTTTGGATGGGTGACCTTATCTGGGTAGAGTTTGGGTGCTGTGATGTGTCTTCCACTTCTTAATTATGGATTTCACCGTACTCAAAGGGATAATGAGTGACTTTGAAATCATCTTATAATCCTCCCCTGAACGGGGCTTCTCCACCACTTTATGTCTGACTTATTTGGAAAGCTCCTTGGTTGTCTTGTTTGCCTTATGGTTGACCAAGTAAATTGCACCTCACAAGTCCTTAGATAAGTGGGGGAGGCTAATTCTTAAGTTAAACCAGTGATTACATACAGTTGAAACCTATTACACTCATGTTGTAACCTTTCAAACAAATAATTTGCTCCTGAAGTGAGTTAGGGTTAATTAAGTAAAGGGTTTGAATATTTATGCAACTGAGTATCATCTGATTTTCTCTGTTAATTAAACTTATTCACATTTTATTTGCATTTTTTGCTTTATCACTTTGGGGTAGTTTATGAAGACTCTATATAATAAGTTTGATTTGAAAGAATCATGAAATAAGCTCAGGTGGCATAAAAATGTGAAAACTTTGGAGAGGAGCGGGGGGGGGGGGGGGGGACAGGGTCAATACTTTTGCAGGCCACTGTAGCTGAATCAGAGCAGGAAATATGGCCAGGATACCATGACACTTTGACCGACTCCTTTTTCATAAAATACCTTGAGACATTTCATGTCGACTAACAGAAATGCAAATAGGACAGCTGGCTTTACAACTCCATCTGAAAGTCCTTGCAATGTGATGCAGCACTCCCTGGTAACACTACATTGAATGTCAGGTTTTAGTTCAGTTTGACCCAGTTGGAGATGAAATGTCAAACCTCAACGGGAGCCTCATGCCCTCCAGATGAAGGATCTCTGACCAACGATGATTTAATTGGGTAGTGCTTGAGCCACGAGCGTCAAACCGCTCACATTATTATGACTATCATCTCATAAGGCATCTTGGAGGCAATGCAGCTTCTCAGCAAGAGAGTCGTAAGATCTGCGGCACTCTAGCCATGAGCAGGTCATTTACTTCCAAGAAAATGCTTGGCAATTTTTTCCAAATTGGTTAAGTGGTGCCTGAAATAAAAACTGCAGCTTCATCAGACTTCTCACATTAACCGCATTATTACTCGCTATGATTTTCACTCAACAGGGACTTTTGTTCTTTGATTACCGCAAACCATAATGCAATTGTGCAACCAGCCTGAAGTGCAACATCAAATCACACGTGTATGCAAACCTCAACCATAGGGAACACGCTTTGTATTATGTTCATATATGGGCTTCATTTGTGACAAAAGGAACCAAAACCTGAATCCAAATGAAAATAACGACATCATTTGTTAGTGTGATTGGCCAATGCCATTGCAATGTGCGAAATTGATCTACCCTTCTTTAACATGATCTGAGACTCGTGGTGGAGCTGCCAATCACATGGACATACAGACCAACAACATATGCTACAATGCACAACACAAGACTGTTACATAAGACCAACACAGCCACTGAGCTTGGGGGAAGTGCTGTCACTTCCTGGGATACTCAAGTACCAGCGATGTCACAACAATGGCGCAACTTTTCTCACCACACTCATCGGGGAATTTCCAAAGGAGGAATTTTCTCCTCCCTATGGATGCCAACCTGTATGGGGATTGTCTGTGCTAGGAACCTTTTAAATGATGAATGTCAAGCAAAGAAGCAGCACTCACCATTTTTGAAGTCGTCGATACAGTATGACTGAGCCGGGCTTTGAACCACTGATCTCCCGGTGAAGAAAAGAAGAATCTCTGGCATGTTTTTGGTACTGCTTGCTCACTGCAGCTCTCATTGCCCATTCCATCCATGATATTTTTCAACTAGCTTCATTGTTACCTCTCCCCATTCCCAAAGGTCTATGTCAGTGACTTTTTTATTATTTTAAAAAAATTTTTGTATACAAGATCGAGGCTCGTGAAAGAGCTAACATTAATCACACAAAAAGTCAAACTGACACATAAAACGCAAAAATAAGGGGAGCGGTAGACAAGATGGGGAGAGAGGGGGAAGGACACAAACACAACATTTGAGAGCAGGGACATCGGGAGAAATGTGGGAGGGGGAGGGCTTGGGGGGAGGTGGGAGAGGTATAAAACATATGAACACTGCAAGGACTTCCAGGAAAGAAGTTGGAATTTTTAAAAAAGTGTATCTGGGGTGAATTAGTGGGGGTAGAAAAGATCAAGGTTTTGGATGGGGGAAGATAAGAGATGGTGGTGAACAGGTGTTTTAAAGACCTGGAGGGAAGAGTGGGATTGAAGGGAGTGGGGGAGAAAAGGGGAATGAAAGAGTGAAGGTGAGCAGAGAGCCTAGAGTTTGGCCGTTTAACCACAAGAGGGTTGCAGGCAGATCTTGTGCGACCTGAAGGAATATTGGGGAGACAGAGCACAGAGAGAGCTGGGGGAGCAAGGCCGGAGAGGAGTCGGTAGAAGACAGAAAGACCACCAACCTGCCTGCGGTGAGTGAGTGAAAGGCCCTCGGAGTTAGCTTCATCGCAGGAGATTCCAGCGATTCTGAAAGCTTTGGTTTCAACAGCGTGAAGCCGAGCCAGGTGTGAGGCAGGAGCACCGGCCCAGAGGGGGGAACAGTATTCCATTGAGCTGCGGATGAAAGCCTTGTATGTGGTGAGTAGCTCAGGTGTGCCAAGGAAGGACTTCGCACGACGGAGGATGCCCAGTCGGCGACTGGCTTTGGAGGCCAGCTTGGAAATGTGGTTTTCCCAAGAAAGATCATGGCAGATAGTGAGACCTAAAAGCTTGAGCGACAGAACTTCTTGGAGAGGATTGTTGAGAAAGTAGATGGGAGGGTTGTCCAGTCGGTCTTTTCGGAGAGACATAGTAAGAGTGTGAGATTTGTCAGGAGTGAAAGACATGTTCCACTTGTTTGACCAGTCTGTGATTTTGACCAGGTCTGCAGAGAGTGAGGAGGCTGCAGACTGCCGATCTGAGGGATGAGGAATGGAGCGGCAGATAATGGAGTCATCAGCAAAGAGATAGAGAGGATTTTCCAGAGAGTCGGAGAGATCATTTATGAAGACCAGAAATAGCACAGGGCCCAGAACACTACCTTGGGGAACTCCAGCCAGAACAGGAGGGGAGATGAGAGAAATCCATTCAGGGCCACACGTTGCCAACGACCGGAGAGGAAGTCTGCAAGCCATGAGTGGAGATTTCCATGGATACCATAGGAGGAGAGTTTGGTGAGCAGAGCTGGGTGCCAGACCGTATCGAAGGCACGTGATATGTCAAGTGAGACAGCTCTGATTTTGATATAGATTGTTCATTGTCAGATATACTCTGCTGTAATCTATATACTGCGGCAGGGCTTTGCATTGTTAAATGCTCAGTCTTGTGCGTCTTTTTTAATGAATTGCATCGTCTCTGATATCTTTCAATCTGTACTACAAGAGAGATGTTTGTTTGTCTGTCTGTGTGTCTATGTCGCCATTTTTCTCAATGATGGCCAAACGTATCTTCATCAGAGGTTCATCAGAGAATGCTGGGGAGGATTTTTTGGGGAGAGGGGGTTTACCGCTCTATCGTGCCTATGCCTTTGTAATCCATGCAAACGGTAGTATTAAATGATCCCTGACACCATTTGTTAGTGGGTGCAGGGAAGTATCCCCACAAAAAAAAAAATTGGTTTCTTCAAAATGCCAACAGGATTGGAACAGCACGGAGCATTGTCGTGTACCCCTGCTAGTGTTCTATAAGTTGAACTAAACGATGGAAAAATTTGTTCACAAATGTTGCGTGTTTTTATCCATCAAGTTTTAACTGAGATAATAATGATGTATGAAAAGGCTGACTTAATGCTTCCACAATAAGTCTGCCAACAGGATCATGATCAAGATCAAGTGTAACACAACATCTCCATAGTTGGTCGTTGCATGTGGAAAGACAGCATTAGATGAGCAAAACAAATGCATTTCGCCTGCTCCATTGGGGATGTATTTTGGTCACTAATTTTAGGCCTTAGTCCTCAGACATCTGGTGCACATTTGAAGACTGATCAACGCATCTTATGTCATGAAATAAAGGTACGATTTGAGGGAAGAAAGTTGCGTGATCGAGGCGGTGGTCTATTATACACCACCAAAAGAAAACTGCCGTACAACAAAGTGGACTGCTGAGTTGAGGCTCTGAGGTGGAGGGTGGGGGGGGGGGGAGATGGAGAGTTGGGTTGTAGTTGGGGAAGGGGGAGGGGTCCAGTAGTTGTGGTGGGGTGTTTGTGGAGAGGGCCTGAAGGCTTAGAGGGGAGAGGGCATTGAAGCCTTCAGGTTTGGAATGGGAGGGAGGGGTTGATGACTTGGGGTTTTTGGTAAGGGTGGGGGCAGGGGGGGTGGAACTGAGGACTTGACCTCACATTATACTTTGCTCGGATATTCCACAGGTCCCTGCTAGTAGAATTGAAAAGAGCTGGGCCAATCTGAAGAGATGACTTTCAATTTTTGAACATGTGGAATAGTGCAAATGGTTTAACTTTTATTGAGGCCATTTGGGCCAACATGGGCACGGTGAACTTCCACGTTGATTTTTGCTGCACCTTTAAACATCAATCTTTTCATGATTTACTAAAGTCTAAATAACCTGTTCTTGATCGGGTGGCACAACTTCCATGTAACACACACACACCTCTTAAAATAAACACAATCTATGTCAAAGGAATCGGATACGAAAAGAGATTTTAATACGTTTTGCACATTTCAGCCAAGAGGATAGTACAATGCTATCCTAGTAAGCTATTTGGGCCTGGGTTCAATCAGAGCTGACAAACTGGTTCATTTCAAGGAAGAGAGCTTGTTATTATCCTGAGAGTTTGCACATTGGTTGTCCTTCTTGTAACATTAAAGTGAAACTAAATGGAAGAGAGTACATTTGAGGTCACGAATGCGATCACAAAGTCGCTTTCAAACACAATATGGCTGCCTCGACATAAATTATTTATTGGAACATTCGTTGAAATTACATTTACAGCTTAATCAGATTTTTTTTTCATGTTAGGATATAAGTTCTGAAAATTGAAATTTGAGTGGAAATTTGAAAGTTTTACTTTTGAGATTTCATGGTATCCTTTAGAGTGGTTTTAAATTTGGGCCTGCGTTCTGGGGAAATTTGAGACTCCTTGTACGTGGTTGTCGCAATGACCGTCTTGCCTCTTTCGACCCACCTCTCTTCTCTTTCCTATAGCCATTGTGAATGAGGCTCCACAAATTGAGCCTCCAACTATCAGATCATATCATCCAGTGGTGTGAAATTTCCAAGACGTGGCTTTTGGAGAAAAGGGTATAATTGATTTAAAATATAATTGATAGCTGTATAATTTAGAATATACGGGATTGCAAGAAGAAAATTCTGTTTTCAATAAGATCAGTTGGTCATGGAAAGTGTAAATGATTATTGATTTCACCCTTTGACGCAGCAATCGAGCATCTACGCTCCTTCCTTTCCTTCCTCACATCGTGCTTGATGTATATTTTCTGAACTGTTTATGCTCACAATTGGTGATGCAGCCAACCAGGCATGATGCAACTTCCCGCCTGTAAACACTGCTGCCAGCTCTGAACATTTTTTTTGCCAATCCTCATGCCTCAATGGCCGTTTCCATTAGCTCCAGATCACAGCACAAGTGCAAAGGCAGGCCAAATGCTGGATCCAGATGACATTGCCATGAGCTTTGCATGACACTTGTACACATTTTAACTACAAGCAGGGATAATATTTTCGGGATAATATCACAAGCAGAGAACCACAAGCAGCGTCTATAAACGGGGATAATATTTTCGATTTGCTGAAATGCTTAGATGAAAATGGAACATGTGCATGAGCCCATGACCATTATAAAATGAAACATTGTAAAAGATGCCTCTTTATATTGTCGTGTAACTACCCTGTAGTGAACACCGCAGGGCGACACGGATGACCAAACGAGCTTTGCTCCAAGGCGTTCAATCCAGAAATGATGGTATTCTATACACGCGAGGGAAAAGAGGATGACGAACTTACCTGGACGGCTTCCACCCAACTTCTTCGCACCTGGATAAATTAACTCAAACCGACACGGAATTAAAATGTACAAAAATACCAGCTTTATTGAAGAAAATTCCGGTAACAAAGAATGCACTAATAAAAAAACCACCTTTAGAGGCCATTTTAGACTTTAGAGGCCAACTTTAGAGGCCACTATAAGACTAAATTCCTAATTGGAGCGCCCCCATACAGACCTGAATACAGACAAGGAAATATAACTGTGAAAATAAATGCGTTAATTTGTGGGCACTTAGCTCTGAGCAGCTTTTGAACCTCGTCAGGAATCGTCCAGAATCCCCACATCATTGGCGGGAAACCACTCGTTGGCACGAAGTCTGTGCGCGGGAACGGTCCTGGCGTGGAGCTTGCTCTTCCAGCCCCGAGCTCAAAATGAGCAGGCCATGCTCGTCCACTCGATCTCGTTCACCAACACCAACGTGCCAAGGAAAAGAAGTGGCCGTGCCTTCAATCCGAACCCCGCGCAAACAGAGCACGACGAAATGTTCACGTGCTCATCAATGCAATCCCCTCATGCGGGAGCGCTATGAACTCCGACCACTCGCCGTGAAATCCCGAAGCAGAGTGAGATATGAAATCGTGACCATTCACCACCAAAACCAGAAGATCAAAGCCAGCCACGAGAAGACAAAGAAGAGAGGAGACCAAGAGGAAGGGAACTCGTGAACTTCGAATGTTCGTTGTCGAATCCCGAAAATCAGAGCCAGCCACGAGAAAATGTCGGGGAGACGACCACTCGCCACCAAACCCAGAACATGCGAGGAAATCAAGAAGCAAGAAGAAAATGTCGGGGAGAGCGTTCCTCCATACTCGGGTCTCTGACGTCATCCGTGCCCGCTCCACCAATCCCATAGTCCCATCCCAGCAGTCCCCACGCCAATCCTTCCCGGAACAATCACTGCTCCCCGGGGCGTGGCCCCACGGCTTACCCGATCAAGGTGGCGATGCAGCGGCTGCGGCACCAGTGGCAGTGTTCGATGCCTGGTTTCCGGTCGCTTTTTATTTAGTGTGGTTAATGCGTGATTTCCTGGCTAGGTGTGTGTGCTGCATGTGTCATAAGGAACAGAGGAAAAATAACAGAGGCCATTACATTCTGGAGATTTACCATTAATCCCTAGCTAATTAACATATCCCACCCCTTGTGATGGGAATGAAGATATGCTCTTCCACTACATGCAGTCTACCAGATCCCTACTTGTGATACATGTGGGTCTCTTCTTCTTCACGACAGTCGGAACACACTACCTATGCAATTCTACCTGGACTAAGGTATTGCCTACCCCCCGCAAATGTAACAATATGTTCATTTGGTTTCCTTCTGTTCCTTATGTTTCCTTTTTGTACGATAGCCATTCCTTTAAGAAGAAAAAAAAATGAATATGAAATGTTAAAGTTTAAACATATTAGACATTTTAATATCTCTTATTTGTAAAATTTCTGATTATGTTTAGGGATTTATCCCCCAAGAACTTCCAAATGAAATGCATGTTGATGATGTACCCTAAATGACCTCTGGTGCTTCCACTGTTAATTCGTAAGAAAATGTGTTTTAACGACAACTTAATACTATAACTTATTTTATGGTTCCAGTTATTTGTGGTCTTCTTGAGAGCTCGGCTGGTGAATGGTTTTTGGCCCAAATCTTTCACAAACCCGGCTGGACAGGCCTGAACGTTCAACTGAAAGTGATTTGGGCAGGAATTTGTAATTTGTTCATCAAATTTAACCAGGGCTGACAGATGGGTCTTCTGTTTTTATGTCCATGTCATTGACATTGATGACCGTCTATGGAGGGTTGATGCATCACACACTGATGCATCACCCTCCATGGATGGTCAGAATGTCTGTCATACTTGCATATGTAATAAATCTGTGGCTTTTTAAATTGTGCACATATTAATTTGTATTTTATGCATAGTAAATAACTTGCAATGATTGGTGCTTGTAGATACAGGGAGATCTTTCTGATATAAAATATAGAGGTGGCAATCTAATCTGTAAAATATTACACATAAAGGCAATTCAAAGGCCAATTAAATACTGTGCAATGGGTGGGTGGATGAAATGTTACTCTTGGCAGGATACTTCATCACTCCTGCTTGTTTTAGTCTGACAGGATAGTGTAGACGGAGTGCACTTACCTTTGAGGTGTCTCATCTGGGTTTGATTCTTTACCCAACTATAAACGGTTACATTCGTGTTTCGCAGGCTTTGTGTTGCATCACAAACTGAGCCATCAGATGGACATCAAGCTCGTCCTGCCTGCTAGCATTAGTTGGTGGATGTGAAAGATTCCACGTTGTCTATCATAAAGATAGGTGACATCTCCGGTAGCCCCAAACAAATGTCAATTTCCTGCACAAATCTTCTCGAGGTGAACATCAGGCCTGGCCAGCTGGTTCATTCTTTACCCAACTGACCTGAACAGGAGGTGGGAATAATTGGGGCTGTTAAAGACGTAGTAGTAGTAGTAGTAGTAGTAGTAGTTGTAGTAGTAGTAGTACTAGTAGTAGTATCCTGGTAGTTGTTAGTATTTTTACAGATCTGCCTCGGTGCGGATTACAGGGGGAGCTCCTGCAATCAATTACCTGATAGCGGTCCTGAAACCGCCATACTGTGCATGATCGGTTGCTAAGCAACCGCAGGTGCAGTCTGAAACGTCTAATTATAGGAAGGTTAATTTAGGTTTGTCTGTCTGTCTGTCTGACTGTGAACAGGATAACTTAAAAAGATATGGACGGACAAATCTCACAATCTTACTATGTCTCTCCGAAAAGACCGACGGGACAACCCTCCCATCAACTTTCTCAACAATCCTCTCCAAGAAGTTCTGTCACTCAAACTCTTGGGTCTCACAATCTGCCATGATCTTTCCTGGGAAAACCACATTTCCAAGCTGGCCCCCAATGCCAAGCTGGCCTCCTCCAATGCCAAGCTGGCCCCCAATGCCAAGCTGGCCTCCTCCAATCTCAATTACAAATGAGATATATTGTAATTTTCAAAGTAGAGGTACAAATAAGAAACGATCCAAACCAATTCAATGCTAAAACATCAAAAAATGACATAAAAGCGAAAGAAGAACATTCAATGATTACTTTCCTTCACTGCTTTTGGAAATTTGTTTCGGTGGTACTCGATCATTTGCAGAACAAATTGCTTCTGCTCCTCATTTCGGACCAGGGCTTCGTTGAAAGACTGCATGAGGGCGCTACACCTCTCTCCGCCAAATAGTTCGTCACTCGTAGGGCGGAAACGATGCCTTTTGCCTCATTGTATGATTGTTCCGCCTCCCATCCCTCCTCAGCGAGACCCGCAACAATGGGATTTTAGCATTGAATTTGTTGTCATATGTCTTGTGTCATGTCATAAGGTTAGTGTGCTTCTTCAGTTAAATTTAATGTTCCTGACTGCAAACCTCCTAACGGTTGATCAGTGCAGAGACAATGCGTCAGCGTGGCAGGCGACACTTGTTGCTAACAGGTTGTGCAGCAATTGCTGGAGTGAGACTCAATCTGTGCCTTGCTTCCTAGTCTAGTTAGGGGGTTCAACCTGACACCGCACGTGACAAAGCCAAATGCCTCAACTCTGTGTTTGCCTCAAAATCTTGTGTCCCAAACCCATCACTCTCTGTTCCCACCTTCCCAGTCGAACCCAACTGCTCCTGGACTCTGTGTCCTTCTCTCCTGACAAGGTGGAGAAGTTTTTGTCAAACCTCGACTCTGATTCTGCAACTGGACCAGACAGCATCAGCCCACGGGTCCTAAAATCCTACTCTTCCGCTCTATCTCACCCTCTCTCCCTCTCTTTTACTCAAGGTCATATGCCAGCATCTTGGAAATCAGCAAACATTACCGCTTTACACAAAAAATGTGCAAAAACAGATCCTTGCAACTACAGACCAATCAGCCTGCTTCCAATTATCAGCAAAGTCATGGAATCAATCATTGCTTCGGATATCAAATCCTTCCTCTTCTCCAATGGCTTGATCTCTGATCATCAATTTGGATTCAGACCAGGTCATTCTGCTCTGGACATGTTGCTTCTGCTGTCTCAACAATGGATGGAGGTCCTCAATGCCAAACAGGAAATCTGAGCTGTCTCACTTGACATATCACGTGCCTTCGATACGGTCTGGCAGCCAGCTCTGCTCACCAAACTCTCCTCCTATGGTATCCATGGAAATCTCCACTCATGGCTTGCAGACTTCCTCTCCGGTCATTGGCAACGTGTGGCCCTGAATGGATTTCTCTCATCTCCCCTCCTGTTCTGGCTGGAGTTCCCCAAGGTAGTGTTCTGGGCCCTGTGCTATTTCTGGTCTTCATCAATGATCTCTCCGACTCCCTGGAAAATCCTCTCTATCTCTTTGCTGATGACTCCACTATCTGCCGCTCTATACCTCAGATCGGCAGTCTGCAGCCTCCTCACTCTCTGCAGACCTGGACAAAATCACAGACTGGTCAAAAAAGTGGAACATGTCTTTCAATCCTGACAAATCTCACACTCTTACAATGTCTCTCTGAAAGGACCGACTGGAAAACCCTCCCATCTACTTTCTCAACAATCCTCTCCAAGAAGTTCTGTCGCTCAAGCTTTTGGGTCTCACTATCTGCCATGATCTTTCTTGGGAAAACCACATTTCCAAGCTGGCCTCTAAAGCCAGTCGCCGACTGGGCATCCTCCATCGTGTGAAGTCCTTCCTTGGCACACCTGAGCTCCTCACCACATACAAGGCTTTCATCCACAGCTCAATGGAATACTGTTCCCCCCCCCCCCCCCCTCTGGGCTGGTGCTCCTGCCTCACACCTAGCTTGTCTTCACGCTGTTGAAACCAAAGCTTTCAGAATCATTGGAATCTCCTGCGATCAAGTTAACTCCGAGGGCCTTTCACTCACTCACCGCAGGCAGGTTAGGTTGGTGGTCTTTCTGTCTTCTACCGACTCCTCTCCGGCCTTGCTCCCCCATCTCTCTCTGTGCTCTGTCCCCCCAATATTCCTTCAGGTCGCACAAGATCTGCCTGCAACCCTCTTATGGTTAAACTGCCAAAAATCTAGGCTCTCTGCTCACCTTCACTCTTTCATTCCCCTTTTCTCCCGCCTCTGGAACAAACTCCCCCACTCCCTTCAATCCCACTCCTCCCTCCAGGTCTTTAAAACAGCTGTCCACCACCATCTCTTATCTTCCCCCATCCAAAACCTTGATCTTTTCTACCCCCGCTAATTCACCCCAGATACACATTTTTTTATTTTTTTTTAAATTCCAACTTCTTTCCTGGAAGTCCTTGCAGGGTCCATATGTTTTATACCTCTCCCACCTCCCCCCAAGCCCTCCCCCTCCCACATTTCTCCCGATGTCCCTGCTCCCAAATGTTGTGTTTGTGTCCTTCCCCCTCTCTTCCCATCTTGTCTACTGCTCCCCTTATTTTTTGTGTTTTATGTGTCGGTTTGACTTTTTGTGTGATTAATGTTAGCTCTTTCACGAGCCTCGATCTTGTGTACAAAAAAAAAAAAAAAAAAAAAAAAAAAAAACCTGTGTATATTAACAGCTTCGATTGGTCACAAATAAACAATTTGCAGAATGTTGTCCTGATGAGGGAAAAATAAGCCCTCGTCGGGACGGTATGGTGTTGAAGTTGTGGGGACGCACTCCTATGGAGGAGGGGTCCAATTGTATGACCATGCATTCTGGCCTTTCGGGGTCAGGATGCATGTGTTTTGATTGACCATGTGCCTCAGCTTTTGGGTTGAGGTGCATGTGTATGCCAATGGGACAGTCTTGATAGACGGTGTGCCTTGGCCGTGGAGTCAAGGTGCACATCCAAGGCTGTTTAAATATTTGATTTTTTAAACCTTTTTTATTACAAAAAAGGCAGGCCTCATAAGGCCCATAATGAGGGCGAAATCTAGATCTCTGCCTTTGTCTATTTGTGACCATAGAGCTTTAATCTCAGTCTGAAAAGACTTGAGTACCACACGGATGCCTCCTAGTTTGGAGGTGATGTGTTGGTTTAATTTATGCACATGATGTCAGCGTCATGTCAAAGGGTTATTGTGCTTCTTTAGTTAAATATATATTGTTACGGACACGACTTAGATGTTATGATGGGCCGAGCGGAATGGCTGCCGTGTTCGCACAGTTTACCCGATTACACTCGAACGTTGGCCAAATCGCGCTATGCTAAATCAATGAAGGAAAAGACACAACGACTGGGATAAATGAAACGACACAAGGGGTACAGTTCTCAAGACCTCCGGAGGAGGATATAATTGGTGGTGGAGAAAAGGGGTAGATTACAAGGTATGAGGTAAAGCACAGAAAAGATGGGCACTTAGACACAATCTTATCTATCCCAGACAGACCACAGACAAACGGAACAAGACTGACTTACACAGGGATTGATGGCAGGGAAGGACAGGCAGTCGATAGCACAAGGTGCACCTTGGCTCAGGGACAGGATACAGCACGGTCCAGTAGATGCAGGGAGGTGTCACAGCGCTCGGTTGGTGGCGTCTCTCTTCCTTCAAGTCCAGCGCGCCTCTGACGTCACCTCCCTCTTCCTGCGCATGCTCAGCGGGGAGTGACACGCCCTCGGCTCGTTGGCCCCGCCCCAGATGGGATCGGTCCGCCGCTTCTATTGGGTGCGGGGGGTTACCGGGCTCCGCCCTTGACGAGGAGCTGACAGCGAGCCCCTACGTGGTAACCCCGTCGAGCACATGTTCGATGGCGGCTAACCAAGCCGGAGTGAGGACGCGCACTCCCCGCGCCGCCGCCGTTGTTGTTGCTGTTGTTGTTGTTGTTGTTGCTGAACCGTGAGGAAGAGCTGCGAGGAGGTATTGGGAGGTCCTAAACTTCCTAACGGTGCCATACAATCACATTCTGGTGCAACGAAGAGTCAGAATTAATGGAAACGAGTCCTTAACTGACATAGACTAAGAATAACTAGCAAGATGTCCTATAGTTGTCTACATGAGATGCGGTGGACCTGGATGCGACATTTAATGGGGGAAATAGGGGAAGGTCGGGTCTACAGAGTGTTGTTTACAGAAAATGGGACTAGGGAATGGGGGATTGGGGATAGTTGGGAAGTATGGAGGAAATAGGGGAATATTTACAAGCGGATATGGATGGATGTAAATCTCATATCCGCAACATTGCACCCTTCTCTACCTCGGGGCGTCCCGACCCGATAAATTTTTACCTACTTTAGTGTGGCACTCAGATGTAGTTCCCTCTACTATTAACTCAACCCTGAGTGCGACAGTTTTACAGATGTTCACAAATGAGTAAATATGTCCCCCTGCGACGTTGCACCCTTCTCCTCACAGAAACACACCCACAGGATAACCGAATCGCGGAAAGAATCCTCAAACTAAACATACAGCCGGTAGGGAGCATCATTTATACAAGACTACACTGATATTTACACTACGATCCAGGACCTGTTCTTTGAGGAACACATGCAGATGTTATGCATAGAGAGAGCACGCATGCCAGCATCGATACACCAACCCACGAGTGCCCTGTGGCCCTACGGCCTTTAATAATGTGCAGAGCACCCCATCCAAGCACCAAAAGCACCACCCCATCATGTACAGTCAGCACCATCCGGTGCACCAATAAAGTGTTCATAGTCACCGGTGGTGTCGCAGCCGTCCGATGTTCTGCCGCTGGTCTTGCCTTCCTGCAGTGCACTTGGCCTTCTGGCTTCTTTAAAAATAAAGAAAGGCGCCAACCGCGTCCATTTCTGAATTGTGGCCGTCAGGGGGCCAACTATAAGTGGTTCACCTGTATGGCATAGGTGCCACGTTGACCCAGAGGTCCATCCACGGGTGGTGCTTGCCCGCAAAAGAACTGCGGTCCATGGTGGGCGGCCACAAAAATTGCGGTCCATATGGTGTATCGATCCAGGCAGCAAGCAGCGAAAGTACAGGCCCACAACTGCGGAGCCAGCACCTCCCTCTCCTCTCTCTCTCCGCCCCAAAGCCAGATCCTCGGAGGTGGGAGACAAAAGAAAACAAGTGAGTAAGGTGGTAAGGGCGCAAAAGTGCACGCAATGTAAGGTAATGCACACTGGGGGCACATGGCAACCAGGTGAGACAGGTACGTTCCTACCGTATGCCCCCCCCCCCCCCACCAGGTAACCTACATTGCCCCTCCCTTACCCCTTACTGTATCCACAAAACACAACACTACCCATAAACATCTACTTTACACATCAACAAACGTCCCTACTGTCTTCCCCGTTCCTCCCATAAACCAAATTCGTCTTCTCTCCCTCCTAACCAATCAAATTTGCCATTTCCAACTCTCATCAAAATTTGCCATCTCCAACTCCACATCAAAATTTGATATCACCAATTCATCATCAGTCCCTCCTAAGGAGGGAGAGATGGAATCACCCCAATGTCTCATCCACGTCGTGATGCATCTCACAAATCCACACAGCAATCCTCATTTCCTGCAACACAGAACAAAGGAACACAGGTGTGGAGTCATCATCACCACAGGTAAGTGGCTGCGTATGGTGCGACAGGTTCATCAATCCTAACTATTTCCTAAATGACTTTAACAACTTTACATTACCCGGGGTCTTTCCCTGCCAATCCATTGGCCAACTTACACTATGGGTTCTAAAAACCAATTCCCATTGACCAAACTGTGGTGCTTCTCAATTTGGGGTCTCACTCCCCCGATTCATCTCCCGGTGCCCTCGCACAATTTCTGGGCTGCGACGTGTAGCTCTCCCAGCCGGTCTACCCACCTGCACACCTCCACCACTGCAGTTGCCACCCGAGCTTACCTAGCTCCTCACCCTAACCTAACTAACTGGGGAAGGCCCTCTCCTGGCTCTGTCACCCCTTGGTGCCCTCTGGCACTGGGCTACCCGGGTCCATCCTCCGGATCCTCGGGCCCCATCCACAACTACCGGCTCCCAGAGCCCACCTGCGGCCTCACCTGGCCGACATCCTCACAGTGGTGGAGCGCCCAACCAACTACACACACTAACAGGCTACACGCCCAGCCATTTCCACAACACTAATGCACCCATCCATAGACCATTCTTTCACCCGCACCACAGATGCCAATATCCAACCACAATTTACCTGTACCCTCTACCTAACACTTACACTACCCGCCCCGGGTACTCGTGAAAGGGGTCCACTCTTCCCCCATCCACACCTTCGCACCATGCACACCACTCCGTACCACTTACTCCATGTATTCCACACACCTGTACTTGCACACCTGTGCTCTCACACCTGGTGCCACCTGCACCCTTCTCTCCCCAAGCGCATTCGCGCTGATCCACAACACTCACTACTCATACACTGCTCCACACACCTGTCCAGTTCTCACACAGCATCATCTCATCTAACTACTCCCCTCTGAAACTTGCGCTTCCCAGTCGCCCCTTTAAACTATTGCGCTCCCTCGTCATTATCCAACCACGCTAATCTACCTGCGTCCCCACTACAGGTATCCTTGTCACTAACTAACCTTAACGTTACCTAATGTCATCTTCGCTAGATCCCTACACACGATATCCTAACCCACCCGGGCTAGTTTTCACTGCCATACACCCCATAAGCTAGTGCTCCTTTGCCCCCCGAATTCGTGAGGGATGACAGAGTTGCCATCCCACCACATCGGGCATCTCCCACTACCAATTTTGCACATCAAATTTCAACAAATCAAAAATTTGTCAATCACTACCCATCATCTGCCAATCATTACTGCCAATCCTTTGCCAATCATCAAATTTTGTTTTTCTAATTTCGGGGCCAAAACACTATCCTCGTCATTACAGTCTACTTACTAATGCCTCTCGGTGCGCCAATTAACTTCTAAAGCTCGGCTTCGTACAGCCAAGCCATGAATGCGGGTTGTTTGGTGCCAGCGGCTGGATACATCCCGCATTCGGTGCAGGGAAGGAGGTTTACCCGGGCCGAGATCCCACGCACCATCTCGGCACGGAGCCATCCCATGGCCCGATCTCGACCTGCCGGAATGCCTCAACAAAAAGTGGTCGCCATGACGACCCTTCCTATCGGGCTGCCAGCTCCGCCTAGTGGAGCACGGACGCGGCCGTTCAAAGCGAGGCCCAGCGTGGATCGCGTACGGCGGTCCTTTCGAACCCGCCGTGGCTCGGATCCCCGCTGGTTCTCGCGGCATGCGAAGCCCGGCACGCACCGAGGGCCCGATTCCGCTATAAGTCGCTCTAACCGCTAACCCGGTTACCGTCGATGCCTCACCTGGATGCTTACACGCATACGCTACCTCTTTCTTGCTCATACCTCCAGCTGTTCCCATGCTCCTCGTACCTTTCCTTACACACCTCGGTACACTCATTCCACTCACAGCCTTGGTCACACACCTGACCACCGAACACTTTGGCACACATTCGTTGTTCGCACACCTCACCAACACACCTCTTCGCGCCCCTTCCTCGGTCACCTCCTCTGTGACAATCACAGGTGTGCTTTCACTCGCACACCCAACCACGTGCCTCACGACCAACTCAAGTGTGCATTCCCACACACGCTCTACCATTCCAGGTGTGCATCCTTTCTCACCTGTCACAACCAACTCACGCTCCGTGTCACTCTTACTACTCTCACCTCCACTCTTGACAGCGCACTCTTTCCTCATGCACCCGTCCGTTACACACCTTTCTCGTGCACACTCTTGCGCACACTCTCCCGTCACACCCTCTGTAACACTCACCACAGGCGTGCATTCTTCCTTACTTTTGACAGCGCACTCTTTCCCCATGCACCTGTCCGTCACACATCTTTCTCGCACACCCTCTCCCGTTACATCCTCTGTAACACTCACCACAGGCGTGCATTCTCCCTTTACACCCTCCGTAACACTCCTCTCTACGCGCTTCCATGTGCTCCCTCGCACACGCGCTACGACCGACTCACTCTCGACAGCACCCTCACTCCTTGGCACGCACTTTTTCCTCACACACCCCAGAGTCGAACTTTCTCACACACCTCCTTTTTCGCACACCAGACCTGTCGCACACTTCACCAACGGCCTCTCACGAACACCCAGGTCCATCTCGACACCCAAGCTTATTAAATCACCTGGCGCATCATACGCACGACCATATTGGTCACCACTTACACCGGGTCCTCTTTCTCTTCGCTTCTCCTCCATCACCTGCGAATCCCTCATCCGGTTAATGAGCACATCATCACGATCCGAACACAGACTTTGGACCAATTCTTTTACTTCCTCCTTTATCTCTTTCTTATCCTCTCTCCGTCGCTTCTTAATTTCGCTCACCCCTTCTTCCACTTCTTCTAATTTCTGCTTCACCTCCTTCATCTCTTCGTGCGCCCCTTTAAGTTCTTCCTCTAACGCCACTTAATTTTTTTCTATGTGCTCCCGCACCTCCCGCTCTTTAACCTCCATCACCTCTACCACCTTGTTCATTTTCCTCGTCAGGTCCTCATGTACCGTCTGACACTCTTTTTTAATTACCCCTACGTCCTTTTTCATCTCCTTCTGTGTCGATTTTAAACCCTCTATTACCGCTGTGTTCTTCTTTACCTGGTCCCCCAACTCCTTTTGTCCCACTGTCAGTTGTTCTACTCCCAGCGTCAACTCCTCTATACCACCTTGCAATTTTACAGTCCCCTTTCTCACCTCCTTCTCCATGCGCTCCTTACAGTGCCTCACCTCCTCGCGCACTCCTCCGACCTCCTCACTCACACCTCTTCTGATCTCTTCTCCCATCACTTGCATCTCCTGCCCAGATGCCACCCTCATCTGCTCCATTTCCTCCCTGTGAGCATCCAATTTAGTTTCTACCCCCATTCTGACCCCCTCTATCTGCTGCCCCATTTGTTTAACTTCCCTTTCCGCTTGGTCCCTCATGTCCCTCAATTTGCCTTCCATACTGTTTTCTAACCCCTCTAACCCCTTTTTCATCCCTTCCATTTGATTCTCCTGAACGGCCATTCTGTTTTCTACCCCCATTAACCCCTCCTGTATTTCCCCTAATCTATTGTCTAATCCCTCTATTCTACTCCCTAACCCTCTGATCTGGGCCCCCATCCTTTGTTCTAACCGTTGGCTATTGGCCCCCATGTCCTCCCTCAATTTCTCGCTATTGGACCCCATGTCCTCCCTCAATTTCTCGCTATTGGACCCCATGTCCTCCCTCAATTTCTCGCTATTGGACCCCATGTCCTCCCTCAATTTCTCGCTATTGAACCCCATTACCCCCAATTGCTCACTCTGCAGTTTGAGGGACGCCTGCATTTGCGCCATAAATTGCTCCATGAGGGCCTGCATTTGGGCCATCCCTCCCACTTGTGCAGCGGGTGCGGCCGCCGCAGCCATGTGCGAGGCGCCATTTTGCGAGCCTGCCGCCCTCACTGCTTCGCTCTCCTCTTGTCCCTCAATTTGGTCCTGGATCGACCCTGCCTCACTCTCCTCTACCGGAACCCAGCCGTCTTGATCTGCCATAGCGCGACTTTCAAAATTCGGGTTTTTATTTTTGTAAAACAAAATCAAATTTCGCCGTTAATAATTTCGAGCGCGTGAAGCATGCTTCGGGTCCAATCCCACTTCCCGACACCAATTGTTACGGACACGACTTAGATGTTATGATGGGCCGAGCGGAATGGCCGCCGTGTTCGCACAGTTTACCCGATTACACTCGAACGTTGGCCAAATCGCGCTATGCTAAATCAATGAAGGAAAAGACACAACGACTGGGATAAATGAAACGACACAAGGGGTACAGTTCTCAAGACCTCCGGAGGAGGATATAATTGGTGGTGGAGAAAAGGGGTAGATTACAAGGTATGAGGTAAAGCACAGAAAAGATGGGCACTTACACACAATCTTATCTATCCCAGACAGACCACAGACAAACGGAACAAGACTGACTTACACAGGGATTGATGGCAGGGAAGGACAGGCAGTCGATAGCACAAGGTGCACCTTGGCTCAGGGACAGGATACAGCACGGTCCAGTAGATGCAGGGAGGTGTCACAGCGCTCGGTTGGTGGCGTCTCTCTTCCTTCAAGTCCAGCGCGCCTCTGACGTCACCTCCCTCTTCCTGCGCATGCTCAGCGGGGAGTGACACGCCCTCAGCTCGTTGGCCCCGCCCCAGATGGGATCGGTCCGCCGCTTCTATTGGGTGCGGGGGGTTACCGGGCTCCGCCCTTGACGAGGAGCTGACAGCGAGCCCCTACGTGGTAACCCCGTCGAGCACATGTTCGATGGCGGCTAACCAAGCCGGAATGAGGACGCGCACTCCCCGCGCCGCCGCCGTTGTTGTTGCTGTTGTTGTTGTTGTTGCTGAACCGTGAGGAAGAGCTGCGGGGAGGTATTGGGAGGTCCTAAACTTCCTAACGGTGCCATACAATCACATTCTGGTGCAACGAAGTCAGAATTAATGGAAACGAGTCCTTAACTGACATAGACTAAGAATAACTAGCAAGATGTCCTATAGTTGTCTACGTGAGATGCGGTGGACCTGGATGCGACATTTAATGGGGGAAATAGGGGAAGGTCGGGTCTACAGAGTGTTGTTTACAGAAAATGGGACTAGGGAATGGGGGATTGGGGATAGTTGGGAAGTATGGAGGAAATAGGGGAATATTTACAAGTGGATATGGATGGATGTAAATCTCATATCCGCAACAATATATAGTCCTACAATGGGGGTTGATGCTTCTGCAAACACAATGCATTCTCCCCTTTCTATACTGAAGGCGGGGGAGTGGAGGGAGTGGAGGGAGTGGTGTGGGTGGGGTGGGGTGGTGTGGGGGGGGGGGGGTGGAAGCTAGTTAAGCTCATACCATATACTATGAAATACTTATACAGTACTAGGTTTTCTTTGTTTTGGTATGTGCTACCCCAGTAGTTCCCGGAAATCCGTCATACTGTACTGATGTGTGCTAATTAGATCCACTTTCACCAACGTTTGCAAAAGAACATGTGACATTGCTCAGTACGTCCGCCACTGAAGGTGGACGGAGGTTATGTTTTCACCCCTATCTGTTTGTTTGTTTGTTTGTCCGTCTGTCTGTCTGACTGTGAACAGGATAACTAAAATATATATGGACGGATTCGGATGAAACTTGGTCGATAGGTTGGTTGTGTGACACAAATTGTTTTGATTTTGGTGAAGATCCAATCGCGGATACGAGATTTTTTTGATTTTTAGTGATTTATCAATGATCTATCCGACTGTCTGGAAAATCATCTCTATCTCTTTGCTGATGACTCCACTCGCTGCTGCTCCATTCCTCATCCCTCAGATCGGCAGTCTGCAGCCTCCTTACTCTGCAGACCTGGACAAAATCACAGACTGGTCAAACAAGTGGAACATGTCTTTCAATCCTGACAAGTCTCACTCTTACGATGTCTCTCCGAAAAGACCGACTGGACAACCCTCCCATCAACTTTCTCAACAATCCTCTCGAAGACGTCCTTTCACTCAAGCTCTTGAGTCTCACAATCTGCCACTGTCTTTCCTGGGAAAACCACATTTCCAAGCTGGCCTCCAATGCCAGTCGCCGACTGGGCATCCTGCGTCGTGCGAAGTCTTTCCTTGGCACATCTGAGCTCCTCACCACATACAAGGTTTTCATCCGTAGCTCAATGGAATACTGCTCTCCCCTGTGGGCTGGTGCTCCTGCCTGACACCTAGCTCGGCTTCACGCTGTTGAAACCAAAGCTTTCAGAATAATTGGAATCTCCCGCGATGAAGCTATCTCTGAGGATCTTTCACTCACTCACCGCAGGCAGGTTGGTGGTCTTTCTGTCTTCTACCGACTCCTCTCCGGCCTTGCTCCCCCAGCTCTATCTGTGCTCTGTCCCCCAAATATTCCTGCAGGTCGCACAAGATCAGCCAGAAACCCTCTTATGGTGAGACTGCCAAACTCAAGACTCTCTGCTCACATTCACTCCTTCATTCCCCTTTTCTCCTGCCTCTGGAACAAACTCCCTCACTCTCTTCAATCCCACTCCTCCCTCCAGGTCTTTAAAACAGCTGTTCACCACCATCTCTTGTCTTCCCCCATCCAAAACCTTGATGTTTTCTACCCCCGTTAATTCACCCCAGACCCACTTTT
Organism: Myxine glutinosa; assembly: GCF_964187855.1. Taxonomy (NCBI): domain Eukaryota; kingdom Metazoa; phylum Chordata; class Myxini; order Myxiniformes; family Myxinidae; genus Myxine; species Myxine glutinosa. The sequence continues at coordinate 129,768,538 of NC_136264.1, read as the reverse complement.
CTGAAATACCGACTTCTTTCCTGGAAGTCCTAGCTGTGTCCATGTGTTTGTTTTTTTTACCTCTCCCACCCCCCCCCCACCCCCCTTCCCACGCCTCCTCCCCCCAAGCCCTCTCCATTCCACAGATCTCCCGATGTCCCTGCTCTCAAATTTTGTACTTGTGTGCTTCCCTCTTTCTCCCCATCTTGTCTCCCGCTCCCTTTATTTTGTCTTATGTGTCCGTTTGTTTTTTTTGTCATTAAAATGTTAGCTCTCACACGAGCCTCGATCTTGTATACAAAAAAGAAAAAATTCTTCACCATTGATAGATGGGACCAAAAATGATATATAGCATGATATTTCAAAGAGTTATGGATGGATTATGACAAACGTGATGGATGAGGTGAGTGTGTGACAAGAACAAGCTGATTAGATTTTGGGTGAGGTCCAGATCCAGGTCTGGCCTGCCAGTGGTATACGTAAACTGTTCAGCCTGGCGGAGGTATGTGCTCTACAGGGTGCTGCTCTAGTTAATGACATGTTTCTAGCAATCTGAACAAATTTCTTATAAAACAAGTACAAAAAGTTTTAATTAAAACAAAAGCCGCGTCGATGTTACACAATGCCTAGATGCAGCTGTGCCTATAACGTCGATGTTATAGGCACAGGACATTCCGATTGATTCGATTACTTGATGTTATTTTTGTGCAAAGTGAAAATATATCTCGGTAATTTCCCGTGTGTGGCGACGAATTTTTAATATATCTCGGCATTTTCCCCTCTGTTATTTCAGGCGGTGTATGACTGACCATGCCGTGATTGTAAAAAAATATATCTCGGCAATTTATCGTGTGTAGCGACACGTGAACGAAGCTATGCTCCTCTCTCCACATTATTGTGATGACGTATAAATGAAATATTTCATCGTGACGATTGTCATCAAATGGACGAATTTTTAATATATCTCGGCATTTTCCCGTCTGTTATTTCAGGCGGTGTATGACTAACCCTGCCGCAATTAAAAAGATATATATCTCGGCAATTTCCCGTGTGTGGCGACACGTGAACGAAGCTATGCTCCTCTCTCCACATTATTGTGACGACGTATAAATTAAATATTTCATCGTGACGATTGTCATCAAATGGACGAATTTTTAATATATCTCGGCATTTTCCCGTCTGTTATTTCAGGCGGTGTATGACTGACCATGCCGTGATTGTAAAAAAATATATCTCGGCAATTTATCGTGTGTAGCGACACGTGAACGAAGCTATGCTCCTCTCTCCACATTATTGTGATGACGTATAAATGAAATATTTCATCGTGACGATTGTCATCAAATGGACGAATTTTTAATATATCTCGGCATTTTCCCGTCTGTTATTTCGGGCGGTGTATGACTGACCATGCCGCGATTTAAAAAAAAAAATCTCAATGGACTTGAAGTTACAGGCCTTTGAGAATTCATTTCGTTCTATAAAGGGCAACTTTCATCGGATTTTCTTCACGTTTTTTTTCAACCGAGTCTAAAACTATGTTAGCGGCTGTGAAAAATGAAATGATATATCGAATTTGATTTGAAAGAAAACTGTGTGAGAGAGGAAGACACCACGGGCCTACAAAACAGGCCTCAAAGCTATGCGAGTTAATAAAATGGTGGATATTTGTTTATATGAAGCCTCTCCCACAATGGGTGGAGCTATGGTTCCCAGAATGGGTGGAGCTTTGAGGTTTTGTCTTCTCTGCAAGAACAACAACAACAAGAAGAACAAGAAGAAGAACAACAACAACAGCAGAGGGCACTCTATGAGCAGCGTCTGCGACGCGGCTAAAAAACAAATTAACTATAATTGAGAATGAAATCTGCCATGAGGTACAAAACACCTCCAATATGATGCTGTACTTATGTAAAATTTGAAAACCCTCAGCAGCTATACAACTGCAACACAATCGATTTTGCAATAATTAATTTGCTTTCTGCCTTAAATGTTACTTGATGTTTATTTATATAAAATATTCCATTTACTGGATTTTCATCTCGAATGATATAACTGCTGCCATGATCATTTATCTGGTTGACTAGAGTGGTCATGAAGTAGGGTTTGCAGTGCTGGAGACGAGCTGTAGTATCAATGGGATTGTATGGTTGTTGTTGTTGTTGTTGTTGTTGTTGTTGTTGTTGTCGTCGTTGTTGTTGTTGTTGTTGTTGTTGTTGTTGTTTAGTAATGGAGAGTTCTCTCGAACAAGCCCGCCGCATGGAGACAGCCGATGGATCTCGCAGGAGCGACCTGGAGATCCCGCAAATCCATGATGGTGTACCTCCGCCTTCACAAAGGCTAGGCCGAGAGAGGGAGAGAGAGAGAGGAGAGAGAAAAGATAGCGAGAGAAAGAGAGAGAAAGAGAGAATGAATGAGACAGAGACACGAGGAAAAGGGCCGGTTGATGGGGACCTATCGACTCCCGAACCATGACCACGATGCTCTGACGAATCCGGGCAGGAGGGAAGAATGAGGAACATTTGGTCCCTGATACGCGTTGTGGGGTACAACCACAGCAAAGAGGTGTCCATGATAGTTGTTAGAATTGTATGGTTGTTATAATAGGAGTTGGATTCGGTTTTGTGGTGGTTATGTGATGCTATTGCTCCAGCAGGATGTGAAAAGTCAGTCTGATGTTGTTGTTGCTTAAAGATTCTGAGTATTTAATCAGCCCCCCACTTCCCCTCTGACTTCGGCCCTCCATCACTGTTCTTGTGAGCACAGCATATATATTACCGTATAGTCTCTCTAAAAAGGAAAAGTAATCTGAAACATCAACCTTAACATATGATTGATTGTAAGTCTGATGTTTGAAGGTGTCATGTCTTAGAACTGTAGATTTACCCATCAAAATGCCATGGAATAAGGCAGAACAGTATCATCGGACCATCTCCTCTGGTTTTTACACCACCGTGAAATGGAGTGAATACCTGTGTAGGCAGGTGAATACCTGCCTGTGTAACAGCAAGGTGAATAGGGACACAAACTGAAAAAAAGTTCGGAAACTTTTTTCGTGGAAAATTGATAACCATACTGATTTGTTGATATTTGGGTTGAAAGTGTTCTCTTGTTTGTTTTTTTAAAGCACCTTATAGTCCCTATTAACCCCATATATGGGTTAAATAGGAATAAATAGGATTTTTATGGCTGTCCCTATTCACCCCGTTTTACGGGTGAATAGGGACAGTCACTAATACAAAAAAATAATAATCAAGAAACAATCCTGAGTTTCCAACTTATTGCTAAATTGATAGCTCAGATGGATGCACATAATATGCACCCATAATATAAACCACGGTGCCAATGAAAAAAAAAATGAAAAAAATAATATGGGATAAAAGGTTTATCCAAACTGTCCCTATTTCTTGATTATTATTTTTTTGTATTAGTGATATTAAACAACATTTAAAAAATTATACTATCCGGATTCGGAAACGGATTTTCACCAAAAACGAATTGATTCGTCCTTGTCACTCACATAACCTGTCCACCAAGTTTCGTCCAAATGCGTCCATAAATTTTTGAGATATCTTGCTGTATATTGGTTTTAGCCCTATCACTCAATGGTGAAGAATCACTTTAAAAATTAAATAATTCTTATATCCGAATCCATATTCAGATCTTCACCAAAATCGAATCGAATCGTCCTTGTGACACACCCAACCTCTCCACCAAGTTTCGTCCAAATCTGTACATAACTTTTTTGAGATATTCTGCCATGTATCGTTTTTGGCCCTATCTCCCAATGGTGAAGAATCACTTTAAAATTATACTAGCCGGATCCGAATCGGGATCACAGACAAATTGTTTTGATTTGGGTGAAGATTCAAATCTGGATACGCAAATTATTTCGATTCTTAAGTGAATCTTCACCATTGGGGGATTGGGTGAAAACCGTTATATAACACGATATTTAAAAAAGTTATGGACGAGTTATGGATGAGTTGGTTAGGTGACAAGAACAAGCGATTAGATTGTGGTTCAGGTCCGAATCCAGATCCGGCCTATCATTGGGATACAAATCAAACTGTTCAGCCTGGCGGAGGTTTGCGCTCTACCGAGTGCCGTTCTAGTTTGAAGAGTAATTGCTCCTTCCACATCGATGCCAACCTCTGGGATTTGTCTGTGCTCTATCCTTTAAGTGCCAAGCGTCAAGCTTCGAAGCAGCACATACAGTTTCAAAAGTCTTCGGTATGACTCATCTAGGATCAGAATGAAACTTCCGATGTCTCAGGTTCAGAGCGGATGACCTCGCCACGTTGTCATGGAGGCTTTGTTTGAAATGTGGTGACTAAAGGAGCATGTCATGGAAAAAAAACATGGTCTTCATCTCATGGTTTAAAAAGTCACGAAGCCCCACAAAATTGTGCACCAGGTTAATTTACTGAGCAATGATTAGAAAGCTCTTCTTTATTTCATTTTGGGGGATATTTTAGAAAAGGAAAGAATGTGAATTATTCTGACATTTGTCTTGTCCGATAACAGAGTTGACTTTCTCACATTTAGTGTTTACCTTTGTGTTGGCGCGTTTTTCTTCTCCACAGTGGCAAATAATTAACATTGCATTACAGTTTTGCTTTCTTTTTAACAACTTTTTATGGTGATAAATGGTAGACATCTTTTATTATCTGAATTTATTTGTTGATTGGCTGGAGCAACTTGAAGTATTTGAGTCACACAGACAATAGACTCAGGAATTATGGTGCCTTTGACTCGTATTATGGGCTCGTGCTGGTTTCATTCCTGCTACGGTAATGATCTGGGCTAACTGCTGTAATGAGATCGTAAATCGCTGGTCCAGGACCTGGCCTCCACATTCATCCTACAGGGTATTGCACCATTCTGAGTAGGCCAACTTTGAGGTCAGAAGGTACGTCAAGCTGCAGGTGTGAAATACAGCTTGGACACTT